>NC_090938.1:274454903-275079903 GCF_040938575.1 Ambystoma mexicanum
CAGTTAAACTGCAGCTACGAGGGGTCAGAGTACAGCCTGCAGTGGTATAAGCAGGGCTTTGGCAGACCACCCGAACATATCCTGACACGGAGAACGAGTGGCATCAGTCAGGAGGGGGAAGTCACAATGGTGTTGCAAACAGAGAACAAACACACATCCCTGCGCCTGAGCCGCACCAAAATGCATGACTCCGGACTCTATTACTGCGCAATGGAGCACAGTGCTGCACTACAGTTTCAACAGTGCACAATATCCTATGCTAGCAGCAATGAATAATAATCTGCTGGATGCACTTCAGTGTTGTAATTAAAGCACCATGGACTTTATTCCAAGTCTGGCGGTGCTGCCAAAAAATGGCAGTCATTCCGTTACTGTTCTTTTGTTTGGCGGTAATGGAATTATTGCCAATTTTTCTTGAAGTGGAGGATTTACCTCCAGCATTCTGTTGGATGTAAATCCTTTATGTTAATGCCGAACATATGCAGATTTACTGTGATCGAATTACTGCTCGCAGTAAACCCACCAAAACCCTATGGAGTCGAAAAAAAGAAAGGGGACTAATACCACCACACCACCACTCGGAATCTCATGCTAAATCCACAGCACTGAGTGGCGGTAACAGTAACCGATTTTACCAGTAATCTGGCTGATTTACTGGCAAATTACTGCCAAACTCCGAATGAGATCATACATTCCTACTCTTGTGGGATGTTTGAACCCACTCATCCAAGCCCTGCAAAATCATTGTGCATTACTGGTAGCAGAAACAGCAGAAGGGCCAACGGAAAGCATGCTGCTTGCCAGAAATCATCCAAAAATGCACAGTAAAAATCTGAAGAATAGGCTGCCACCCACTTTTACCTATATTAGTGAGCACAGGAGGTCACTGCGTAAAACCACCATTGGGCTACACACACAGTAGCCTGAAACCATTTGGGAATAGCAATACTGATTGCCAAAAGCAACCCAGAGCTGTTGGGAATTCATTATCTTGATGTCAAAAATTGCTAAAATCATGGCTCACAAAACAATTAAAAAGATCTCACCTCCTTGTTGGGGGGTCAACATCATTCTCCCGCAAGCATCTACATGAATCTGAGTTCCACAGAAGTGCATCCATATTTGAACAAAGTATATTTTGAGGATTGCTTACTGGTAAGGTAGCTGTCGAAAATGGGTGCAATACCAGTGCTTGACACTGACCGGTGCTAGCGATCTAAATTCTGACAGGAGACCTGTATTTCTGAAGCTAAACAGGAACCTGAGTTAGCTGAGACTTCAAAAGGCTGGCTGTTCATGTGAAGCCTTCACACCTAGCCTTCACAGCAACAGCACAGGAAATCACACGGTCCTGTTGATTAAGAGGGAGGAGAATTTCCCTGCAGCTGGAGAAACAAGACAAAGGATTCTTTCAGCTGAATAGGATATGCTGATTTGGGTGTGCCTGAACAACACTGCTCTGAGGGAAGGCAAGACATCTGATCTCTGAGTCAAGCCAAGTTTCTAGGGGCGGAGACAAACGACTGTGGATTCAGAGAGTCCAGCAAATATATGTTTTATGAGAATACTGATAACTAATTATACCAAGCGGACAAAAATGTACAATTTGGAGATTCTTAATATGAAAAATGCACTCACAATTTGAGACTAAGCTGGACGCTGTGGGATGTTCTGAGGCCAAGCCCCGTAATTATGAATATTGCAGGCACAGTGTTTATTCTAGGAAAATGAAAACTTACTGTAATATGCGCAGAGAGGGGGTGTACCTCCGTGTAAGATTTGTTGCAAAACCATTATGGCAAAACCCACTAAAAGCGCAAAATGTTGTCATTTCTGAACCCAAGCTCGTAGAAACATGTGACTTGAACCAAACTGTACCTTAAGCAATCTGTCATGCAATTTAGGTAATATTAACAAGTGGGGTATATTGCAAATATGTGTTTTATGAAAAGAAGATATGCTGTACGGACACAAAGGGGAGTGTCCTTTTCTTGAGCCATCAAGATGATACCTGATGACTCATTCTGACTCACAACTCCGTTCTCCAGTCAGAGGACAGTAAATCCTTTAACCTATCAGGATTCTCAGAGGGTTGGGCATAGGAAGTCAGCCTCCACACCCCCTTTGAGACCACATAAAAAGAGACTGCTGAGACCCAGATAGGAACACTAACTTTTCCACTACTCATCGATTCCTGCGCAGCACGCTGCCCGACCATATCCAGAAAAAAAACTCCAGACTCCTGAGGCTCCAGAACTTAGACTCCAGAAAGACTCCAGAACCAAACTCTAGAACTAAACTCTAGAACCTTAAGCAGGGGCCAAACCCAAAAGCTGAACTCTTTTCAGGGGCCCCAGAATCCAGCAACCTAACCAAACTATTCAACAGCCGGGCAAGCTGTTTGAATCTGGCTAGAACCCTGTGCCAGAACCATATCCAGACCCAGAAAGCAGAGCTGTACCCAGAACCGGGCAGACCCAGACCAGACCGCTGTGCAGTGCCGATAGCAGACCAGAGGCCTCGCTGTGAGCAGAACCAGTGCCAGAGACCGTCCTGTGGCGAGAGAACCGCAGCCCAAACCTGACCAGATCTGTGACGAGGTCCATTCCCTTCCAAAACTAGGAGTGAGTATCTAGAACTCTCCAGAACCCATCTCTTAGTTTAAAGTAATCTTATCCCATCCATTTCAACTGGTCCAGAACTGCATAGAAATCGTGTGTCCATTCTGTGATTTCAAAGCGGTAAAAGTGTCATCTGTCATTGTGAAATCTTGACTTCATTTCTGAAAATCTACCTCCACAAAAACATCCGTATCTTTTGAATCGTATGTCCTAGAAGCGAGATTTAACTGTCATTTTAAAGCTAAGAACCTAAATTTTCCAACATACCCAAAACGACCTTCCAACGCCTTATACTTTTTCAGTAATCGCGGTTTACGCACTCAGAGAAAGTGCCACGAATTGCAATTTGGCTCAATTTCACCACTTGTGAAAATAGCTGCTTCTTGCTTTCAACTGCTGAAATTCGTTTTCACTCTGATAATCATTGATGAATCATTGTTAGTGTTGACCTGAACTAATTCAAAGTAGCTATCACCTACCCTGAATCTCCTATAGTGAATTAAAATCATTTTCAGCATATTTTTCACTTCATTGCAAATCACATGTAAAAGTATTTTTGCCTGTTTAAAAGCATACCGGTTGCTCTAAGCTTGCTGGGGGAAACTGGAATTTGAACTGCATTTTGATTGTATTCCTGAAAACTGTGTGCTCTTCTTTATATTCTTTATATTTCATGAGGGGGGGAGTGAGTTGTCACAAGGGAAAAAGTGATCAGATTATCTCTTGTTGAAACCATATCCAGTTTATTTCTGTGCTGCATTCTATCCATCATTGCTTTTCCTTGAAACCATACAAAGTATTCTCTGCTACCTTATCCTTTCTATACCAACTCCTAAGTAATTAAAGGATTGTGCTACTGTAATATTATCCATTGTTGATCACTGTCATATTCATAAGTGTGCTATCAAATATTAATTCATTCATAAAAGTGTGATATATATATTGTTTAATTTTTCCAATAAACCTTTTAAT
Organism: Ambystoma mexicanum; assembly: GCF_040938575.1. NCBI lineage: Eukaryota > Metazoa > Chordata > Amphibia > Caudata > Ambystomatidae > Ambystoma > Ambystoma mexicanum. The sequence goes on from NC_090938.1 coordinate 274,458,497, forward strand.
TTGCAAAACCTACTTCTTGGCTCAGTGAGGTCAGGGGTATTCAAAGAGAGGGGCGTTATATAAGGGTTTATCATCCAGATTTAAGAACTTGACATAAAAATATATGAATAAGGGCTTCCATTGGGCATCCCAGTCTAGGCATTGACTTAGTTGGAGTGCTTGATTGAAGTCACTTACACTCTTCAATTCCAAACCAGCCTCTTTCACAATCAGTGAACTTCAGTATTAAGTTGGTGGATAATTTGTCAAAGGGCTTTAACAACTCAGAAAAGGGGTGTGGTGTACAAAGTGGTTGGTGTGGCTCAAATGGATCACAGTGATTTTAATTCGCCACTGGCCAGGTGTGAGTGACTTAAACAAGTAGTGGTTTCCTCTTAATCCTGCAACTTGCATTCCTGTAATTTGTAACGAACAGGCAATACAAGAAGCACAGCAAAAAAATTGTGTCAGTGAACTACTCTTGTTTGGATGGTGTACTCGTTGGTGTGACAATCATAACAATATCAAGCACAACTTGAGAGCTTTGCCTCCTGAATTTGAAATTCTCGCCATAGAGTTTGGACAAAATCATTGGGAGTGTAATTGCTAATCAACTACTTATACACATCAGGAAACTCCCTTGGCTATGGGATTTCCAATCCAGGTTCAGTTCCAAATTTAGCACTGAAACAGTCAGATCCTGGTGGGTGTGAGTGACCTACACATTTTTAACACATGGGACATATGCGTGCTAGGCCTCCTTGACCTCTTGGCTGCGTTCGACACAGTCATCCATCATATACAAGTAACACTCCTTGAACACAGGATGGGGTTCTCTGGCACCGTCCCAAAATCAGGGTACTACATTGAGGGGAGCTGGGAGCTATTTAGCTCCTGCTTGTAGCCTTAAAGAGCCTAGTTAGCTTGGCACCAACAGCTATCAGGAGCTACCTTTGGCTCCCCAGGCCAACTGATGCCAAACAAGCAAACGTATGTGAATTTAACTATGTGCATTTGGCATAGCCTATAAATAAGCATTAGGGCACATCAATTTAACATTTAAACCATATGGGTTCATTAAAAAAAAACATTAAGTTTGCATTTTATGTTGAAGTTAGATTTGCGGAACATTATGTACTAGCTCCTAGTTCCCCAGCGGTAGCTCCTGCTCACGGGTTAATGCCGGATACCCAGGAGCTGCTTTTAGCTCCTGCTTACCTAATCTTAATTTCGACTTCTGCAAAATGGTTCACATCCTCCCTATTTGGTTGGCGAATTTCACTATGTGCATGTTGCACAGTCTATAAATAAGCATTAGGGCACATCAATTTGACATTAAAACCATATGGGCTGTCTACAAAGGCTCCTTAAAATCAGAATACAGACTGGTCACCTATGGAGTCCCTCAGAATTCTATCTTTTCCCTGTTCATCCTTAACATTTATGTGGAACTGCTGGATTCACTTCGAGGTGACCCCAACATCATGATACACCTGTACGCATATGAAATACAGTTGTACCCAAAGCACAAGAGCCCACAAGATATTGCCCAGTTTCCCTCATTTTGTACATCCTTTCCTATGTGAATGACAAGTACCTTCTTAAATGTCTACGACTGGGCCGTGCCTCCAAACACGAACCCACTCAAAGCTGGCTGTAAGACATGCAATTGGATTGCTCCAACCCTCACCTCACCGAATCAGCGAAATCCATAGGCTTCATTTAGGATAACAATCACTCCTTCCTACAACACATTGCGCAATGGGCTAATACAACGTGGTATCAAATCTCTCTTCTCCACATGATCAAGCCCTTCATCCCACAAGGACATCCAAACTGGGACTGACTTTAGGTTATGGGGCAAACAGGGAAGCTGACATCCTGCAAAACATGGCATGGACGAATATCAGTGCAACCCCAAGATGATTGCCAACCGCACCATGAGATAAAAGGGTTTGTGCTCCAAATATATGCCAAAATAAGCTGCCATGGGGTTGTTTGATAGTTGTCCAGCATGGTTATTTTTGCAACTCTCTGTCAAAATGGTACTTCTTCACCATTCACATGTTGTTTGTTTTGTAATGAGGTTGTTCCGGTATCCAGTGATTTTAACAAAAACAATTACAAAGAGGTATTTTTCAGAGAAATAATTACATTGAAAAGAATACAGAATGTTTAAAAATATATTACACAGCCACGTTAGTGGCTGTGTAGTTATGGTTAAATTGCTAATCCCATAGGAAGAGCACTTTTTGGGTGGCTTATAACTTTGTTTCCTCTGGACGAATCCTCACCAAACTTTGCAAATGAAGTATATGGCCCACTCTGAATGTGTTTGCAAAGATTGGTGAGGTTTGGTCCAGGGGGGGGCAAAGTTATATGGGGGTCCCAAAATTTCTTTTGTTTCCCATAGACTGACTGCGGAAAAAACTTTGCTCACGCCTAGAGCCCAAACCGCTGGACGGATTTTCACCAAATTTGCGGCAGGAGCAGCAGCTTGGTCCCAAAAGCGTGCTTTTGTAAATTTGGTGAAAATCCAACTAGTAGTTTTTTTTAAAACGACTAGAAAGTAGGTCACAAAAAATTAGCGATATCTATGTCCGCTCCACAGACACACTTCCCTGCTCGTTCCGCGGACAGGACACCGATTGGCTAATCGCCTTGCATCATGTCCGCGGACATGAACATATTCGCTGATTGGCTGGGATGATGCGTGAGGTGCGTCGATTGTTTCGATGCGCCTGCCATCTTGGATCCATGTTTGGTGTCCGCGGACACCGCGGTAAATCATAATAAAAAACACAACATTGCACTTGTCAAACTTATCAAATAATCTCTGGGGAGGTGAGGGGTGATGAGGATGGGATGGGATATGGCTGCAAGAAGCAAAAAACAGGTGTTTTTTTTGTCACGAAAGTCCGAACAGTCAGGATGTTCGTGAACAGTCCTGTGCAGGAACAGAAGAAGAAGTGGTTGATTCCATCTTCGCTTCCACACAAAGCACTTGAGAAGATTGTGTTTGATAAAACTCTCAAGAGATCTGATGGGACTCACAGCATTTTATCACACGGTAGATTTGGAGGTATTCCACAATATGTGCCTAAAGTACAGGCCAAAGAGATTGCTTTTCGGCATTCAAGGGATGGAGATGTATAATCATGTAATTGCATGCGATTTTGTTCCGAGTATACATACATTGTCAGAAAACATTGCCAGCGTGCTCTGTCCACCTAAAACAGAGCTCGTGGAACAGTTCAAATTCAGGTACAAATGATTACCACCTGTTTTTTTGATCAACTATGTTTTTAAGAAGTGTCCAAATAAAGCATTCAATTTATCTGTTAAAATGTATCCTCTTTGTTAATTTTTTTTTTCAACTATTCCACTTTTTACAATAACCTTACAATCCCACAAAAGGGATGAGACCTAGATTAGCAGCACCACGATCATCGAGCAAGGGCAGCCCCCACATTTCTCCTACTGTGCACGTGCACAGGGCCGGTCTTAGATCAGATGGCACCCAAGGTAGGAAGCATCATTGGCACCCCCCAAAATGTTGGCAGAGGTGCTAACTTCAGAGACGATGGGGAGGGGCAAACTTACTTGTGTGGGGGTATCTAACTTCTTTATAAATTCTAATGAGACTATTCTAGTGCAGCTTCAATGTTACAATCAGTTATATCTCTCTTTCACTTATAAAACCACTCAGAAGCCACACATTTAAGCTCTGCTGTGAAAATGAACGGCCTCCTGCCCCTACACTTACAATCACTCCCCTGACATGCAAGAATGAACACTCATCTGATTTCAATTGCCTAAAAATGTATGCATACGATTGCAGGTGCTAACAATACAATGTTTTACATTGCCTATTGCCAGTCATTTGGTAAATGTGTTGCTGCCACCACCATTAATTTTCTGTGCCTTGTCCTTCTACGGCTCTGTTCGTCTTACCAAACATGAAGAACGGAAGAGTATCACTGAAGCTGATCATGGGTATTTGACTGGGCTCTGCTTGATTCACTCAAGGTGAGGGGTTGGGTGCACATGTGTGGGTGGGTGGTCATTCTAACCGGTGGCTGTGCCCACCATTTATCCACACCCTCTCATTTGTGGGTGATCCGGTGCTTCTTCAGTGCCTGTGTGTGCCTCGGCATGAGACTGGGTGCAACACAATGATGGGTGCAGCTTTGTGTCTGTTTGTGTCCTGTGCAGTCTCTTAGCAAAACCAAGCAGCATGGGGAAGCCTGACCTGGGGCACATTTAAGCCATATTGCAGAGTGCTAGGGAAGGGAGGACGACCCACAAAATATATAACCGCGTGTGGGTGCTGTATCACTTCTCTACACAGTGCTTTTAGCCTGCAACCTTCACTAATTTTCAAGTTGATTGCATTATTTCAGTGACAACACAGATGGTGAGGCAGAAACGTAAATGGTGGAATTGTAAACATAGATTGTTGCTTCTGCAGTCTGCAACCCTAACCTTACCTTGTGGTATCACAGAGTAATACTACATTCCGAATGCCCGTTCCTCTATATTGTTTATATTGGTTGGCAAATAATTATTAATATTAAATAGAAGCAATTTCAGGTTATTTTACACTCTTAATGAAAACACTTGATGTTTATAAATTGATGTGCTTGTGCTACACCCAGAGTGCAGCAAAGAAAGGGCTATTCATGTCTGTGTTAAAATGTAATTAAAATAATAATGGAGTCAGACTGGCGCCCCTAGAGCCTGGCACCTCAGGCAGCCACCTGCACTGCCTGATGCAAAGACCGGCCCTGCACGTGCATCAGAATTACAGTTCTCATGGATGCGGTGAGGCAATTGGTTGCAAACTAAGAATGTATGTTGATTCTGAGTGAAGGTCATCAGCTTTGAATTTTTGCTTGCGAGCTAAGGAAGCCCACGCATCGGACACATAGTATAAGGTTCAATTGTTTTTTGACCTTGAGAGAAAGGGACCATTCCGAAAGGAATTGAATGAAAGGAGGGTTTTAATAATATAAGATATGATAACGTTATGCATTCCAAAACTGGACTAAGGAACATGTTAATTCAGTTTATAAAAATCGTTGGTGCGAACAGAGTCTGCGTTACGGTCTGAGTTATGCCAAGAGAATGGAAATGGTGAATATAATGTAAGTTTGATTTTCAACGATTTTATACCCGAACGAGCATCAACTTATCATTATCTAACCATTATTTCTGGGTTACATTCTACTAGTTTGTTCTGTGTGGCATATTGCAATGAAACGCAAGTACAACCTATGTGTGTAGTGGTCTTTCTAACGTGCACATGGGTAGTCCAGCATCGAGGTGCATGTAGATCATCACTCAGTTTCCCCAGGTTCAACGCTAATATTTTATTAAAATTCCATTTATGAGCACCTCGAATTGTAGCGTCAGCTTCCGTATCCCGTTTAGAGTTGATCATACTACATAGTAATGTCCTCAGAAGCAAATTGTGTACCACTTTCCACATTGTTTTCTCTCTGTTGAGATTGTTTCATGTCTGTGCTAATCGTTAGTTTAAACTCTATGCCGAATTAATAAGTCAATAGATAAATTGTAATAAAGATTGGCTAGTGAGACACATTTCTATTATGTTTTCGAAACAGGTACATCCTGCCATTCCACGATTGTCATAGATTCCAGTCATAGATTCCAGATGCCAACTGACAGGTTCTTTAACCGCCAGCTGCAGATACTTGTAAACCACTTGATATATGTGACTCTTATTTGGGACGATCGTCAAGGGCCCATATGCCCTTACGCTGTACTAGCGATTAGGAGCAACATAACATCCTTTACGGTGGTCTAGCCTCAAGTTGATGCACAAGCCCTGGAATTCACTGTGCGAGCCAATCGCTTCTTTTACCGAAAACCAACACCTTGTGTACGCAAAAAGAACAACGCGTGACTCACGATAAACATTTTGGATCGCGAGCGAAGAAACACATTTTTAATTTGATTGAATATGGCAATAGTCGGATGTTCTCAGAGCGTTTATTGTAAAATAAAAGTACTTTACAAATTGTACAGTCTTGTTGTTTCCTTTTAAAGTACGGTTTATTATTCCGAATTGTGACATGCTGTGTTGTGAGACGATGTGTGTTGATTTTCGGGTTCTGTGTTACGTCACATAGGTGATTATGGGCGCATTTGGCTACGCTGCCGAGGAACGTCACTGAGAAAGGTGGAGAATATCACTAGGTTTGGTGATGTAAGGCTCAGGGGCGGGGCATATGATTTAGTGACATCAGGGCAGTTCCCCTTAGGCCGATGCAGCAACGGATAAGATTAGCACAAGGTGGCCGCGCCCTGCTGCCAGATTTCGCATGTTTACAAAAGAGGCAAACTAAGGTAAGTGCATTGGAAATGTTTGTGCGATCGATCAAAGTATGTATAAAAATACATGCCCGAACCCTCGGGACAATAATATTTTCTGAGCATTGCACTTGTCAAACTTATCAAATAATCTCTGGGGAGTAGAGGGGTGATGAGGATGGGATGGGATAATTCTGACCCGATTCCGAATGAGTTTACAAAGTTTGGTGGGATTCTGTCATGAGGGGGGAAAATTAGAGGGGGGGTCCCAAAATAATGTAAAGGCTTATAAATGTGGTGCCATTTGACAAATCTACACAAAGGTTTGCAAAAAGATTATAGATCTAGATATAAATGTTTTCGTAAAGTCTGAATGGATTTTGTCAATTGGGGGCTAGGTTATATGACGATTGTATGTGCATTCATTTGACACTTTTGAAAAAATTAAACGTGGGTGCATTTCCAGCAAACATGCGTAAGGCGCATTGGCAAGGACCTACAAGCATGGTTTTGCAAATGTGCCAGTGTTTTATTATTTGACAATTGTCATAATGTAGTTACAAAAAAAAGAGGTATACCTTTAGTGACTGAGGGGTAGCCTGTGGCCATGGGCAGTGATCAGATTGTCCAGTTCATGGAATAAGGTTATTATCCGGACAATCTGGCTACTGGCCATGACCACAAGGGACAAAACATAGGATTAAAGTGGCCATATCCACCTGGGACTGGCTTTGTGGTGAAATTATTCTAAATTAGGATAGATCTGAAAGGGAAGAAAAATGTGTTCGTGGTAATATGGTCATAGGGTTCTCTTTTTGCCTTCTGCAGGATGCCATGGAAAGCAAAGAGGGTCCTGTATGGAACCCCCGCCTTCCCTTTCCATGGTGGCCATCTTGGAAAAGGATTTTCCTTCCTACACCCGGACGCCACAGGCGTCCCGGTGTAGGAAGAAAAAAATCCTCTTTTTTAGTACTCTGGGTTTCCGCTTTGGGAACCTAGGCTGCTAATGGCCTTCATCCCCCATTTCAGGGGTTGGGATGGGGGGATAATGGTCCCGAGACCTTGTTATCCACCCTCGCTTCGCTTGGGCTGATAACTTGGGCTGCTGGGCCGGTATCCACCATTCCAGTCCCTGGAACGGAGGATGAACGCCACAATATTCCCATTTGCATAAGACAAAATGCAAATGGAAATGTTGGAAAATCTTATTGAGTCTATGTACTTTACTGAGAAATATAAAGTAGATGGAGTCTATACGTTTTGTTTTAGTTGTATTTTTTAACTGTGAAAGGTGGTTCCTAAAGGAACATTTATTTTGTTTTTAGATGCATTTTTTTTTTGCGCAGGAGAGCTTAGAACGAAAGGTGGGGAGGGAAATGAGGGAAGAGGCACCAAACACTAATATCGAGGGCAGGTGGACAGGGGAAAATGTTGCGCGTGGGGTTCTCATGCTCCTTGATTACAGCAGTGGTGGTGTCTCTTGGGGAGGAGGGATGGCATTAGCTGATTCTATTTTAAGATAAATAGCAGTTTTGCTAAAGGTATGTACTGTGTACTAGATTGTTAATGGATGAGTAGGTATAGGTGTTGGAGCTGTGCAAGAGAAATTTTGAAGTTGAAAGTTCCTAGATCAGTAGAAAATGCAGTTCCGAACTGTCCGCGAAGCACAGATCTTATAGTGAAGTGCGTATGGGTTCTCGGACACGTCATCATGCCGCGCACCAGCATATGGTCATGTGCCACTCTCCGGAAGGTCTGCAATGAAGTCAGATGTTCGTAGACATTATGGTTAAGTTGCACTAATAAAAACCTATGAAATTCAATGAAAAAACCTTGTTAAGGGGACGTTATGGTTAAGTTGCACTAATAAAAACCAATGAAATTCACTGAAAAAACATTGTTAAGGGGACGTTATGGTTAAGTTACGCTACTAAAAACCTATGAAATTCAGTGGAAAAACATTGTTAAAATGGACGTTATGGTTCCAAGTAAAACCGAAAACCCCCTGAAATTCGCCAGTTATGGTAAGCTAAGCAACCATAAATCGTGCCAGCACCGTGCACTGCTAAGACTAACACCCAGGACATCAAAGATGACATCACAAATGTCATTGATGACATCACTGATGACATCACGTGTCTGGCTCACTCTTTTTTCCTTTACTGATATATCTAGGCCAGTAACAGTCAGCTACTAAAAAATCACTATACTATAGTACAAAGTACTATATTTGTAGACTTATACTTCAAACATATTCTTACAGTAATTCACTTAGGGTCCACTCAAAGCATTTGAAACATATACAAATGGGAAAAAACAGACTTGGAAGACAGCAATGCTTTCTATGTATGAATATGATTAGTAAGGTTATCAACACTGTCTTATAGTTCTGTTGTTTTTTATTACTGTACTTTCCCTGGATTTGCTCATATTTGTACACATTGCACTTACACTACTTTCCTTAGGGTCTAGTCACAATATGTGATAGTTATACATAGTAAAGTAGTAGCTTTGAAGCAGAGTAATCATTTCTGTGCATGAAGATAATCAGTTAGGTTATGAAGATTGTCAGGTAATACTGCTGTTTTTTTGTTTACTTCACTTTCCCTTTATATGCTCTATTTATATGTGTTGTTGTCTGTTTGTGTTTTGTGTGCAGAAATGCAATAATGTAGTGAGTGGGTTTGATTAGGTACTTATTAATTGTTTCACAGTATGCAAGACTCTAATAAGAAAGCATTTATAATTTTAGTATTTAACATGGCAAGATTATTAATATTGCATCTTCATCATGTCTGCTGCAAACTATGCCTATATTACTACATGTGTACCTTAGTATATTGGAAAAAAACTTCATAATACAATGCTATTTGGATTAATGCATTACTTAATGCACTACATACCTCATGATATGTATTCCAATGATCATTGACACTTTTTTATTAACATTACCATAAGAATCCCTTGTACAGACTTTTCATGAAAGGTAAATGCACATGTGGTGTCATCAGTGATGTCATCAATGACATTTGTGATGCCATCTTTGGTGTCCTAGGTGTTAGTCTTAGCAGTGCACGGTGGTGGCGCGAGTTATGGTTGCTTAGCTTACCATAACTGGTGAATTTCAGGGGTTTTTCGTTTTTACTTGGAACCATAACGTCCCTTTAACAACGTTTTTTCACTGAATTTCATAGGTCTTTAGTAGAGCAACCTAACCATAACGTCCCATGAACAAAGTTTTTTCATTGAATATATATATATATATGGGGTTGGGGTAAGAGGTGATAACAGGTGGGGAGGGTGTTGGGGTGGTGGGAAACAGGGGTAATCGAGGGACCCAAATGGATTTTTTTGATGTAAATGTTTCTCAGAAAAATACCTCTTGTTGTTCCACCCCCATATGACTCTTTATACTTACTCCTTCCCTGTCCTTCCTTCTTCATCCTCCTGAAACCTTTTTTTTAATTTTTCCCCACTTCCTTTTGTTAGGGAGAATTCTCTGTTTAGGCTGAATTTCCTAACCTAGTGAGTCCCCCAGCAGCTTTGCTGGATTTCTGGAGTTTGTTTTTTCCATCCTGCCAAGAGTGAGACTCTTTTCTCCCACTCTTGGACATGTATGTGTGTAATTCCTTTTGAAATGTCAATGTGTTCGATGGGCTATGGGGTCTTTTACTCCATAGGGTCTCATATGTTTTTCTATGTGTGTTACACCGCACCCTACGTGCCGTAACACGGGGGCGCCCTAGCGTGTCCCCCACCATGGACTCCATACCCGGGGACTGACTACTGTCTCCCCGGCATGTAAAGTCACCATTGGCTTTACTAGACCTAAATTTACTAACAGAACTAGTACAAACCATCTTATTGTGGACGTACTAGTAGGGGTAATTGGATTACTCCTGGATCTGTTACGCGAGGGGGCACTGTCCCGTCCCCCCTCGTCGAGTTTTGGCTGGTGGCAGTGGAAACTACTTGTTATGTTCGTCCCCGAACATAACCCCATGGGACTCGTCCCATTGTTGGAGATGGATACTTTTTCTCATTAATCTCTGACGTACCACCGATCTACTTATCTTAAATAGGTTTATCGAGTGGTATTTTCTGCCAGAACTTGGTTTGTAAAATGGCGTCTGTGTTCGTCTCTGTGACTCCTAAACCAAAGGTCGATCCCTTTGTTCCACTTTTGGCGGGCTCTGTACAGAGACCCTCCAAAGTGGTGCCATTCTGTCTGGGTTACCACAGGGGTGTGGGAGGGGGTTTAGGCACCCTGGACCGAGTTGCCTTGCCAACTCCGGTCGCACTCTGGAGAGATTGGCCCAGGTGGTGAGCCTTCCCGCTCACCACTTAGCATGTGTTGATTGACAGCTAGGCTGAATGAATGGGGGTTTTCTGCATAAAAGCAGGGCTTTTGGGACTGGATCTTCAGAAGTCGCCACACGACCTAAGAATCCGACGAGGGTAACGCTGAGCCGACCTGCACGATGACACCTCCGGTGGAGCCCTGCGGAACCGACTCACCACTTCCCGACGACAGAGGAGATCTCCCGGCCGGAGAGTCTCTTCGCATGACTGGTGGGAACAACCAGTCCCCTTTGCTTTTTATTCGCCTCAGGACGCGGTGGTCGAATTGCCCGTGCAGAAGCACCTCGGCAACCGGATAGCCACTACCCCTGAACCGCGACCAAAAGGTGGTGCCTTGTGACGGAGCACTCCGCAGCTGGTCTCTTCCCTGGTGGTGCATCGGACTTCATTTTCTTCGACGACGAGATCATCTCTACTCTTGGCAAAGAACAAACGTGCATCCACCACCAGGAACAACTGCCCCCTCCGGAGCTGCCCTCCACAACAAGGTACCGTATTTGCCTGGCTTCCCTTTCGATCGGTTCGAGTGAGGTGTCTTAATCCTCTCCGTTCCGTTGGGTCGCCTCCAAGCTTTTCTCATTCTTTGTTCTGAACTGGTTCAATCCACCGATAACCATTTGCAATACAGACTTGAATGCATCTCCACTAGAGACTTTTTGGGACAGCGCGCCTTGCCTCTCTCCGAGTGGGCCTGGCCTCTGAACTTTACGATCTATTGTGATTCTTGCCTTCCTGCCTTGCATTTTATCCGATAGGATCGAACTGTGTTGGTTTCGTAACCTGCCTATCTTTTTCTCTCCCGTCCTAACTAATATTCGAGTGTCATCTGGGTTGAGGTATACACCTCTGTCTGAAAATAAGTGGTACCAGTAGAACCTAGAGTTGTCGATATTGCTAGGGGGATTGATTGTCTACTCCGTAGAGTAATTGTGTTTGATTTGTTTGCCGTGATATGCCTTAGTGTTTTTCATAGACATTTTGTTATAAATAAATACCTTAATATCTTTACACTAAGCCTCGTTGCGTGTTTGCTTGTCTTGCTGTGAAGAATTGCCCTATTTTGTATACTCCACATACTGCTCAACTTTTCTTGAGAGAAGTCTAACTGCTCAGCCACAGCTACCACGTGAATCTGTGTGGTGCAGACTGCTACCAAGTGGGTTCACCGCCAACGCCTGTAGTCCTAAATCTTTTGCAGTGGTCCCAGAGGGAACTGCACAGGTTTCCGCCTAACACTGGTGTACAGCGGTGGGATTTGTATCGAGTATACAGTTTAGAGTGCTTTTCGACACTGTAGGATAACTAACCACAAAACTTTGCACAAAAAGCAACTTTCAAAAAAACATGTCTACGATGGAAACTTACAGTCAAGAGTCTTTGTCAAGTGAAAATACTGAGAGTCTGCGAGCTCTCTGTAGGCAAGAGAATCTTCCTGTAGAGGCAAGAAGTTAGAACTAATCGAGAGATTGCTGGCGAACCAAAGTCTGGGTACTGGTTCAGAGGAACCAATCTCTCCAGCAACTGTAGAAAACAGCAATGGTGTTGATCTGAATCGTGATTCTGATGATAGCGATGAAGAGGCTGACGAGGACGGAGAGGCTAACGAAACTGTCTCCCCTGCTCCTCTACCTGCCTTACCAGCTGTGCCTACAGGGCCCATACCAGGTCCCACAAGTAACCCTGCTTATTTTGAACTTGAAAAAATGAAGCTCGAACTAGAATATAAACGGTTCTTGGCTCAATCTGAACGAAACCAAGAGCTCGAGTTCAGACGGATGAATGCCCAGGCTGAGCAGAAGCAAGCCGAGTTAAGACTCAGAGAAATAGAACTTAATCACAAGTTAGAGATGAAAAATTTGTCTATGGAAAATGCTTCTCTCTCCTCTGGTTCCTCTAGGAGCTCCAGTCCCAAAAGACCACGGATGCCGAAGGAATTAGTGGATATGTATGAACCGAGGATGGATGTGTTGGATTGGTTGAAACTGTTTGAATACAATCATGGGCTCCAGGACATCACAGGGAATGCGTTGCTCCCCTGGTTGTTCTCTAGGCTCCCTCCTGTTGCGACTGATGTGGTGATGGAGTTGGGGGAGGCGGATAAGATGGATTACGAAAGTGTGAAACTAGCTTTAATAGCTAGATTTGGGAAGACCCCTTCCCAGTATCTTAAGAGGTTTAGAACCCTCAAAAAGCATGATGGTACCCCTTGGGCTACCTGGGTGAGTGAAGGGTTGAAAAACTTAGAGGGATGGATTAAGGGTTACAAAGTGAACACTTTTGAGGGTATGAGAAATCTTTTTATGTTGGAGTCTATTTATGATGCCTGTTCTCCTGAGCTCAGACAGCACTTGGCTGATTCGAAGGAATTGGATTCCAGGGAGCTAGCTAAGGCTGCTGACTTGTGGGTTGCCAACAGGGCTACTCATAAGGATTCTGGGGCAACTCAGAAAAAGGATGAGGGAAAACAGCCTAAAAAAGACTCAAAAGAGAATTCGAATAACTCACATTCCAAAGAGGGCCCCAAACAAAACCAGAAGGGTAAGCCACCGGGAAAACCACAGCAGAATAGTGTGTCTTCTGGTGCCAAACCGGAAGGAGGTCAGAACAAGCCATCATTCCAGAAAGCATTCGGTAAATGCTTTGTTTGTTGCTCGACTGATCACGTGAAAGGAGATCCCAGATGTAAGGGTAAACCTTCAGGGGTCCAGCTTGTCTCCTTAGCCTTCGCTCCAGAGGAGGAAGTCCAAATATCAAGTGGAAACTTTCTACTGCTAGCTAACCAACCCATTGGAGTCTCAGCCAGCGTTTCTTTAGTATCTCTGGGGTTGTGGGAACAACAGAATTTAGATGTCTATAATTCTATCCCCGATAATACTAAAGAGTATTATAAGGACAGTGTCCAGGTGAATGGTCAGGAGACTCCTGCCATTAGGGACACTGGGGCCAGCATAACTGTGGTGGATAAATCATTTTTTCAGGCCGAGGATGTTGCTAATGCACCCAAATGCCTCACCAAGTTAGCTGGAGGGCCTGTGCAGATGCTTCCACAATTACCAGTTCTCATCCAGTGTAATGACATGACTGTGAAGATACCTGTCAGCATACAGAGTGAGGTACCAGGACGCGTACTGTTGGGTAACGATTTGAAAACTCTCGGAGTTGTATCGCATACTCCCAGACCTCCTAGTAAACGGTTACAGGAGCTAACCAGACCCGCAAGAGAGAGGACCATGCGCGGAACTCTCCAGGAGATGATGAAGAAAGATATCACTCCTGCTCCACTGGAATTGTCGGCCGCTGTCTCCAAGAAATCAGAAGCGAAAGGGAAACCTAAGACTTCTATCCCGAAACCCGCAGCCAGCATTCCAGTGCAGCCAACACGGACTTCCCCTCGGTTGTCCAAAGTTACACCCGTAACTCCACCTCCAGCCGAGGCTGAGAGGGAGGTACAACCCTGTGTGGTAGAATTAGACTCTGAGGAAGAGCTAATGGAAGGCCAGGAACTCATTGGAGATCTGGATCCTGTTGACCATCCTGAGCTGCAGTCTTTACTGGCAGAAGGTGGACCCAACAGGGCAGACTTCAGTAAGGGACAGAGAGAATGTCCAACTCTGGAAGGTCTTCGCCACCAGGCAGAAGCTCAGGCTGAAGGGCAAGAGCCTGGGAAATACAGGTTGCACTGGGAAGATGGCCTCTTCTACAGTGAACCGACCGAGTCTGCACCTGGAGACTACAAACGACTTGTAGTACCCCAAGAGAGCAGACCACAGTTCTTGCAGTTAGCCCACAAGATTCCTTTGGCTGGTCACTTGAGTTTCAAGAAGACTAAGGAAAGGCTCTCGCTCTACTTTTATTGGCCAAAGATGGGGGCCGAAGTAGAAAAACACTGCAGGAGCTGCCACACCTGCCAGATCTCTGGTAAGGTTGGATCCAAGAATGTGGCACCGTTAGTGCCTCTCCCAGTTGTGGGAGTCCCATTTGAGAGAGTAGGGATTGACATCGTTGGTCCCCTTGATCCTCCAACCTCCTCAGGCAACAAGTTTATACTTGTTGTAGTAGACCATGCTACTAGGTATCCTGAGGCAATTCCTATGAGGACTGTTACAGCTCCGGCTGTGGCTAAGGCCCTCCTTGGTATTTTTACTAGGGTCGGGTTTCCTAAGGAAGTCATCTCTGACAGGGGGTCAAACTTTATGTCCCACTACATGAAAGCCATGTGGAAAACCTGTGGAGTTACTTACAAGTTCTCAACAGCTTACCACCCACAAACCAATGGGTTGGTAGAACGGTTCAACCGAACCATGAAGAGCATGATAGGTGCTTTAGAGGAACCCCTTAAGCGTAAATGGGACCTTCTACTGCCATGCCTTCCCTTTGCTTATAGAGAAGTTCCTCAGGAGGGAGTAGGTTACTCTCCCTTCGAACTACTCTATGGTCATCCCGTCAGAGGTCCATTGGCCCTGATTAAGGAGGGGTTGGAGAGTGCTCCTTCCCCCAAGCCAGTCAGAGTGACTGACTATGTGATAGGTCTCCGGAGGAGAATGTCGCACATGATGACGGAAGCAAGCGATAACTTGAAAGCTGGACAAGCATTGGTCAAGCACTGGCACGATCAAAAGGCTAACATGGTTGAGTTCGCTCAAGACCAGCTCGTTCTCGTTATGATCCCAACAAGGCAGAGGGCCTTGCAGGATAAGTGGATGGGACCCTTCCGAGTAGTGGGTAAACTCGGAGAGGTTAACTATCTGGTGGACTTGGGCAATCCCAAGGAGGCTCCGACAGTCTTTCACACCAACCGACTTAAAGCGTATGTCTCGCGACCTGATGTAGGAGCGTTGCTTCTAGTATCATCCGAGGAAGAAGAAGAGAGTGAAGCTCTTCCGGATCTCCTCAGAGGCTTACCTTTAGATGAAAAAATTGAAGGAGTGAATCTCTCCTCCAATCTGACACCCGAGCAACAAGAAGAGTGCAAATCTATGTTGAATCAGTTTGCCTCCCTGTTCTCGCTTTCACCAGGCTTGACCCCTTGGGGCCAGCACGACATACTCACTGGTTACTGTCTGCCAGTCAAAAGCAGAGGATACCGCATGTCAGAAAACGTATGAACCTACATCAAAGGTGAGGTCAGCAAGATGCTCGATCTCGGGGTAATAGAGCCCTCTACTAGTCCATGGTCTAGCCCAGTTGTGTTAGTACCAAAGGCCGGATCTAAAGAGCTTAGATTCTGCGTGGACTATAGAGCTCTTAATGCAGTCACCAAGACTGATGCCCACCCTTTGCCAAGAACAGATGAGTTGGTGGATAAACTTGGCGCTGCCAAGTTCCTCAGCACATTTGACTTGACGTCAGGCTATTGGCAAATAGCCCTGACAGACCATGCCAAGAAGAAAACTGCATTTTCTACCCCCGTTGGCTTATACCAGTTTAAGGTAATGCCTTTCGGACTGAAGAATGCACCTGCTACGTTTCAACGGATGGTAAACCAGGTTCTAAATGGGATGGAGGACTTCTGCATGGCATACTTGGATGATATCGCAGTGTTCAGCAATTCCTGGGAAGAACATGTAACCCACTTGAGAGATGTTTTGCAGGCTCTTGGACGAGCCAATCTGACCATAAAGGCAAGCAAATGCCAAATTGGACAGAGTAAGGTAGTCTATCTTGGGCATGAGGTAGGCGGTGGAGAAATAAGGCCTTTGCTCAGTAAGATTGAAGCTGTGCAAAATTGGACAACACCGACTACTCAAACCCAGGTGAGAGCCTTCCTAGGCCTCACTGGGTATTACAGGAATTTCATAGAGAACTATGGGACCATAGCTTCTCCACTGAATGTTATCTCCTCGCCCAAATTTCCTAAAAAGGTTAAATGGAACGAGGAGTGCCATCAGGCTTTTGAAAACCTGAAAAAGGCTCTTTGCCAAGCCCCAGTACTCCGAGCTCCTGATTACCGCCAACACTTCATTGTGCAGACAGATGCTTCAAATGTAGGAATAGGTGCCGTACTCAGTCAACTGGATGGGAAAGGTAGGGAGCACCCCGTTTGCTTCATCAGCTGCAAGCTGAAGGATCCTGAAACAAGGTGGGCAACAATCGAAAGAGAGTGCTTTGCTATCGTGTGGGCTCTGAAGAAGTTTAGGCCGTACTTGTATGGTTCTACTTTCGTCATTCAGACTGACCACCAACCCTTGAGATGGTTAATGCAAATGAAAGGGGAAAACCCAAAACTACTGAGATGGTCGATCTGCCTGCAAGGGTTTGATTTCACCATTGAGCACAGGTCAGGGTGTCACCACCAAAATGCTGATGGTCTCTCTAGGATGTATGTCATCGACTAGAGGTATGAGATTCATTCAGGAGTGGATTAAATCCTCCTGTCCCTTAGTCTGGGGGGGGCGAGTGTTAGGGAGAATTCTCTGTTTAGGCTGAATTTCCTAACCTAGTGAGTCCCCCAGTAGCTTTGCTGGATTTCTGGAGTTTGTTTTTTCCATCCTGCCAAGAGTGAGACTCTTTTCTCCCACTCTTGGACATGTATGTGTGTAATTCCTTTTGAAATGTCAATGTGTTCGATGGGCTATGGGGTCTTTTACTCCATAGGGTCTCATATGTTTTTCTATGTGTGTTACACCGCACCCTACGTACCGTAACACGGGGGCGCCCTAGCGGGTCCCCCACCATAGACTCCATACCCGGGGACTGACTACTGTCTCCCCGGGCATGTAAAGTCACCATTGGCTTTACTAGACCTAAATTTACTAACAAAACTAGTACAAACCATCTTATTGTGGACGTACTAGTAGGGGTAATTCGATTAATCCTGGATCTGTTACTCGAGGGGGTACTGTCCCGTCCCCCCTCATCGAGTTTTGGCTGGTGGCAGTGGAAACTACTTGTTATGTTCGTCCCCGAACATAACCCCATGGGACTCGTCCCATTGTTGGAGATGGATACTTTTTCTCATTAATCTCTGACGTACCACCGATCTACTTATCTTAAATAGGTTTATCGAGTGGTATTTTCTGCCAGAACTTGGTTTGTAAAATGGCGTCTGTGTTCGTCTCTGTGACTCCTAAACCAAAGGTCGAGCCCTTTGTTCCACTTTTGGCGGGCTCTGTACAGAGACCCTCCAAAGTGGTGCCATTCTGTCTGGGTTACCACAGGGGTGTGGGAGGGGGTTTTAGGCACCCTGGACCGAGTTGCCTTGCCAACTCCGGTCGCACTCTGGAGTGATTGGCCCAGGTGGTGAGCCTTCCCGCTCACCACTTAGCATGTGTTGATTGACAGCTAGGCTGAATGAAGGGGGCTTTTGAGACTGGATCTTCAGAAGTCACCACAGGACCTAAGAATCCGACGAGGGTAACGCTGAGCCGACCTGCACGACGACACCTCCGGTGGAGCCCTGCGGAACCGACTCACCACTTCCCGACGACAGAGGAGATCTCCCTGCCGGAGAGTCTCTTCCCCTGACTGGTGGGAACAACCAGTCCCCTTTGCTTTTTATTCGCCTCAGGACGCGGTGGTCGAATTGCCCGTGCAGAAGCACCTCGGCAACCGGATAGCCACTACCCCTGAACCGCGACCTGTAAGAGGATTCAATTCAACACTACAGCTAAGAAAATGCCTAGTCTGGGATACTGAATGGAAACCCTTATTGATATATCTTTATGTCCAGTTCATGCGTTCTGGATGACTACCCCTATATAACACCCCTCTCTTGGAATCCTCCTGACCCCACTGAGCCAAGAAGTAGTTCTGTTTTGCAAGTTTAAAAGGTTTATTTTATAATTTAAACAATAGATATATATATCACACTTTATAATAAATTAATAATTGGATATCACACTTAATCTGATATGATAAAGATTAACAACGGAGAATCTGGCACTAGCACACTTGTGAATAGGAACAGAAGAAGAAGGTGGTAGAGAATGCTTTATATAAGTTCAGATGGATGTAATGTTGAATGAAAATGCAATACAGAAAATACTCAATACGATTTCAACAAAACAATGTAATCACTTTTCTCTGGCAATCCCCTCCCCCCTTTTATGCAATGCAAGGAAATGGAAGGAAAGCACACAGTTCTCAGAAATGCAATCAAATGTAATTCAGTTCACCCAGCAAGCTTAGACTACAGATCGGAGTTTTAAACACAGGCCCAAAATGCTTTTACATGTGCTGGCAATGAAGTGAAAAATATGCTAAAATGCTTTTAATTCCCCCTAGAGGTTCAGGGTGAGTGGTATCTAGTTAATATTAGTCCAGGCTCACTCTAGCAATGATACAGGGATGGTTCTTAAGAGGCAAACGAATTTTTAGCAAGGAAAGCAAAGAATCTTCTGTTTTCACACGTGGAGAAATTTTCAAATCGCGGTAAAATTCACGCGTGCGTTTTTCGCGATTATAGAGGAACTACAAGGACTAGCACTATCGTTTTGGGGTCCTAGGGCAGCGTAGGATCTCAGCTTCCAGATGAAAGTTACTGCAAGTCTCTAGGACAAACGGTCATGGAGATATGAGCGATATGGTAAAGGTCGTTTTTCAGATTTGAAATTTTAAAGTTCAAAAAGACAAGTGACAGCTAGCAACTAGAAAATGACAGGTGACAGTTAGGAGGCAGTTCTGGTTAGATTAAAATAGATTGAATTATATTATTTTAACTAAGAGATTGGTTCTACACAGTTCTGCTGGGTACTCACAATATATTTAGAAATAGAATGGGCCTCGCCACGGATCTGGTCAGGTTTTAGACTGGACTGTGGTCTGGTCTCGGCACTTCACAGTGATCTGGGTCAGCTCTCTGGTTCTGCTAACAGTGGTCTGGGTCAGCTCTCTCTGCTCTGCCTCTGGTTCTGGATATTGATAGATTTGAAGTCTCTATGTTGGCTCTCTGAAGGTTGATGGAGGTAAAGTATGGATTTTCCCGGCAGAGCGTCCCGCAGCAAATGGATTTGAAGGTCCCTATCTGTCCTGATGTCTGCTTTTATCTGTTTAGAATGTGGGTGTGTGCGTTGGTCATAACTAAACTTGCCCCTCTCACTTGTCATTGGTCAAGCTTTCATTTCTCCCCTGATTGGGGGAGCTAAGTTGTGTCAGAGTGATGTCATTTTACAGCCTGCAGAAAGTCCACTCCTCCTGTCAACTTGCACACAAATCTAGATTTGAACCAAATACATATTTCACAGGTACACATTTGTTTAAAATTACATGCACCCCTCACATATCACAGGAGGTATACCCTGTCCAAATCTGCTCTTCCTGGGAGCTTGCATTCAGAAATGGCGACATTTGCACTTTTTAACTGGTTTCGCAATATCGGACATTACCCCAAATTTATACACATGTGCGCAAGGGGTATGGACATTAATTGATGAAGTGTCAGAATTTTTAACATGCATACATTTTAAGTAATACCCTCTTAACTGCTAGCTTGCCCCCAGATCATGCCACCGGTTCTAAAAACCTCTTAAAATGTGGGCAGAAAAATCACAAGAATCATGGTATCATTTAAATAATGTTCACAAGTCCCTACTATGAGTTATTCATCTTTTTCTAAAACCATATTCTGGCTACAGGGGTGTGTCTTTTCAGGTCACATGGTACAGAAACCAGTCTTTCCAGTTTCTGCCAAGCTCAGAGACCCTGCCCCTCCCAGCTTCTGCCAAGAGGAAGCTGTTTTACGACACCTACAATAAACCATCTGCCTGGGCCCTGGAAGGCCCATTGTTCAAGAGGAAGCCATTTATGGCCCCCATAATAAAACATTTGCCTGAGTCAGGACAGGGCTTTGTTCAATTTCCTGCAGAGCCCAGGTAATTCAATCAGAGAAATGTCATATCCCTTTTGATGGGAGCAGCAAAAGGGCAGCTAGGCCTGGGAACACAGCTGTTGTGCAAGTCTCAACTCCTGTCGGGGGTAGCTGGTGGGCAGAATTCAGTTCCTTAAACCAGGTTTCAGATAAAATGTCACTTTTTGTTCCCCAGTTTAAGTCAAGACAATTTTTACATATGCAGCTAGAATGCTGATTCTAAGTTCAAAACTATGACATTTAAACAATTGCAACCTATGTGACACTCAAAAGTAGGTCACTCATTTAATTTAAACATTTCGATTTTGGTGGTTTTAATCCAGTTTCAGTTAGGCTGCTGACATGCATAGCTCAGCCAGTTGTGTGATGAACATTGTTTTAGGCTCATCCTCTTTCCAGATTGTGTATGCCCACAAGACTTTATTCTGCCAGATGTCCGCTGGTGTTCAGTGAGATTTTTGGATGTATTGCAAATAGGCATTTTGAGCTGGCATTCAGAGAAACAAAAGGTGATTTTAAAGTGCGGTTTTTCCTTTGGCACACATTTCACTCATGGCACCCCGGCCCATCCTGCTCACACTGGTGGGTGGCAAGTTAGGCAACCATTTTAGTGTGCACAACTGCGCGGTTTTCATAGATTCTGGCGCACATGTGGGCTTTTTCGGCCATCTTGGATTTCCTAAGCCCACAGCACCAAATGTTGTAGCATAATAGTCCAAACGTGGGTCAGAACACCCAACAAACCCCCCCACCCGACGGCACTTGGATTGAGTCGAGGGGATGTCGGGTGCACAAGGGTTTTGACCCACGCACTCGTATGTCCGCATAATCTTCTTCCAATTCTGCAAATGGCACAGTTCAGCATCTTTTCCTCCATCCGGTACTGATCGATAGGTTCTCCTCGCCGGTCCTGATGGGAATATTGGGCGGTACCCCGGGCCCCTCGCGTCTCTGCTCCCGATCTCCGGATCGCCCTCCTTGGCCCGTCTCCAGGTTTTCTTTCTCCTAGGACGACAAAGGAAGAGCGGCAATACCTATTCATGGACATTTCTCCCCACCATTAATATAGTGGGGTGGCATATATATTTTAGAACTCAAAAGACATGAACATGCACATTTTTTTAAATTAAGAGACAGGAACACATAAACTTGAGAAACACAGAATTTGATAGGCTATATGTAGGATCTTTTAAGTTAGAACTGAATTAATCTGAGACAGTACCCTCTAGGATTCCAGAGGATTCCTCCAGTTGTTGCAGAGTGTGCCTGGGATGGCAACACTTCAACTGGTTAATGTGGACCCACTTGTCTTCCCCCCCTGCCAAACCACCTTTGGGGATGCAGATCTTGTAGGCCACAGGGGAGATTTTGTCTATAATCTCAAAGGGTCCCTTCCATGTAGGCAAAAATTTTCGCTGTTTGGCCTGGTTCCTTTGGAAATTGTATAGATAGACCCGGTCCCCCACCTGATATTCCTTCCTGGAAGTCTTCATGTCATAGTGGGTCTTCATGCTATCAGCTGATCTTTCTAGATTACGCTGAGCATAAGCAAAAGCATGTTGAAGGTGTTTCCTTAAATTCTCCACATACTCATGAGTTGTGGAGGCATTTATCAGTGTCTGCTCTTGGGTCCTGTAGAGCAAATGCTGGGGAAGCACCATCTTGCGCCCAGTCATCAACTCAAATGGTGACATTTTGGTTGCAGATGAAGGGGTAGATCTGATGGCCATTAGGACCAGAGGTAATCGGATATCCCAACTTGGCCCAGAATCTGCCACAAACTTTTTTAAGATGCTCACAATTGTCCGGTTGTAGCGTTCCACTGCTCCAGAAGAAGCTGGCCTGTAAGCAATATGCAACTTCCTTTTGACCCCCAGTATTTCCCACATCTTTGTCATTACTTCACTGGTGAAGTGGCTACCCCTGTCTGACTCAATCCTTTGAGGTAGACCAAAACGGGAAAAGATGTGGTTAATCATCAGGGCAGCTGCAGTTTCTGCCTTGCAATTTGGGGCTGGGAGACATTCCACCCACTTGGTAAACAAGCATGTCACAGTCAACATGTACTTATTCCCCCTAGCAGAGCGAATCACAGGGCCTACAAAGTCGATTTGTAAATCTGACCATGGCAGTGTCATCCCCCTCTTTTGGAGAGGCGCACGGTGCGTGAGGGATGATGGCTGAAATTGTGCACACACAAGACACCCCTTCAAGTATTGGTCGAGGTCCTGCCCCATGTGTGGCCAGTATGCAACCTCTCTTAAGATTTCCAATGTTGTGTGAAACCCCCTATGACCGGCGGTGGCCGCATCATGGGCGTGACTTAACATCAGGCTTCGGAATGAGGTAGGAACAACCCACTGATCGTGGCCCGCTTTGGATTTCCTTACCAGCAAACCGTCTTGGATTCGGAACATTTTTGGACATTTCATCAACACTCTTAGGTCCTCTTTCCCAATGTAATCGGTATCCGTCAGGGGAAAGTTCTCAGGATCCTCAATGTGCTGGTAAAATTTACCAATTATTGGATCCCCCTTCTGAGCGGTAATCAAATCAGCATCAGGGGTCTCCTTGCTCCATTGTGCAATTGAAAGGTCGTTGTGAGCATTTGTCTGGGACCTAGTGATAGCAGTGACCTGGATTTCCCCCAACAGGGACTCAATCTCAATTAGATCCCCTTGGATGGCCTCGGTTTTGGCCAGCTGATCAGCTAAGTCATTTCCAGTTTTGTCTGGTCCCTCTACTTTGGAATGACCCTTGATCTTTTTCCAATAGATGGTCATCTCATTCGAGGTGACCAGATCATCAATGTTTTGGATCAACTTCCCATGTTTCAAGGGTTTGTTGTTAGCACATAACATGCCTCTGGTTTTCCAATTAACCAGGTGCTCCACGAACCCGTTCCGTACATAATCCGAATCTGTGATTATGACCAGTTCGTGGAGTTGATGCTGGACAGCAGTGAGGATGGCCTGATGCACAGCCATCAATTCTGCCACCTGACTACTTCGGGGACCAATTTTGTACCCAGCGGAGGGTTCTGGGAACTCCTTCACCCATGCATTCCCTACGACGGCCACCAGTTCTTTTTCCCCGTTGTTGTCAACATGGTAAGAGCATCCATCCACATAGACAGTGGGCATTCCCTCACACTTGTCCTCTTCAAAGACTTTGTGTGGGGAATTAAGGTATGCCTCCATGTTGTCCTTGATTTTTAGACTTTCGTCCTTGAGACAGCTTTCTCTGGCACAATCATGCAAGTCAGCCAGATCTTGCGCGAGGGGACTCTTCTTGTTTTGGCCATATCTGACCTCCACAGGAAAGCCTTGCATTGACAGAATCCAGGAAGTAATTCGGGAATTACTCACATTTCCGGCCCGGATTCTATCACTTTGGAGATATTGCAGAGGCTGGTGTGGAGTCTCCACTATGATGTGTTCCCCCTGGATAAACGGGCCGTAATTCTTCAATGCCCACACCGTTGCCAGGAGTGCCTTCTCACAATCGTTGAATTTTTTCTCCACAGAGGATAAAGTTTTGCTCGCATAGGAGATTACTTTATTGACCTTGTCATGCTTTTGGTATAATACTGCTGTCAAGCACGTATTAGAGAACCCCGTCTCCAGGAAGAACTCCTTGTTTCTGACAGGGTAAGCTAGGCAGGGCGCTTGTGAGAGGCTTCTTTTGAGTTGTCTTACTGCCTCGGCTTGTTCTGGACCCCATTCCCACTTGACCCCCCCTTCAAGAGATGAATCAGGGGTCTGGTGATTTCTGCGTAGCCCTCAATGAACTTTCTGCTGTAATTAGTCAGTCCAAGGAGGCTCCTTAGTTCCTGCAGAGTTGTGGGGTCTTTCAGTTTCTGAAGTGCTTCCACTTTCTTTTCCTGGGGACAGAGACCCTGAGGAGTAATCTCATGCCCCAAGAAATTAACACGGGTTCTACACCACTGTGCTTTCTGAAAGGAAGGTTTTGCTCCGGCGGCCCTCAACTGCGTCAGAACATAACGGATCTCTGCTATGTGTTCCTCCACAGATGAACTTTTGATGAGGACATCATCTACATAAGCCAGGTTACCCCTCGCTCCCAGGTCGGGCATGGCCTTATGTAGGAAAATATTGAACTCATTACCGGAGTTGAGGTATCTGAAGGGAGTCCGGGTCCATGTGTACTGCTGGCCCCCAAAGGTAAAAGCCAGCTTGTATTGGTCCTCCCTACTGACCGGCACGGTCCAGTATCCATTGGTCAGGTCTATTGCAGTGAATACCTGTGACCCCTGGATCTGGGACAGCCCTTGGTCAATGTAGGGCAGAGGCCATCGGGAAGTGTGGACCCGTTTGTTGAGCTCCCTGAGGTCGGCGCAGAGTCTCCACTGGCCGTTTGGCTTCAATATTCCCAGCACCGGATTATTGAAGGTGCTGTGGACTGGACGGATTATTCCCCGGGACTCAAGGTTCTTAATTATTTCAGTAAGGGACTCCATTGATGCGAGAGGCAAGCGGTATTGCTTCACAAACACAGGAGTCATGCCAGGGTCAGTGGGGATTGTTGTTGTGTGGATGTCGGTGCGACCACAGTCATATGAGTCTACCGCAAAGAGATCTTGGAAATCCAAGAAAACTTGTTTCAACTTTTGCTTTTGTTCCAGAGTCACACAGGCATCAGCTAGGTTGACTCTCTCTTCCACCATCTGCCTGAAGCCTGGAAAGACTTCTGGTTTGGCTATTTCAGCGGCCTCCTCCAGCTGGGTAGAGAAGTCCCTGGTCAGAGTGCTGATTTGGACTGGAGGCTTCAGGTGGGAAAGGCAGCCCTCATGGACCTGGAAAATCACCTCATCCCTCCTGAAGTCACAAGTCACATCTTCCTTACCATAAGGGCAAGAAGTGTACACCAGGAAGTTCCCCCCATGCCGGGTAAAAATCCTGTCTGGTGTTGTATTGTCATCACTGTCACTGTCAAAGCAGTCCTTGGGGATTGGCCCTAACAGTTCATTACCTAAATCTATGGAAAAATGTCGGTCATCAACCGCCATTCCAATAATGGTGCCTGCGGCTAGAGTAATACTCTTTAAGTCGCTGTTATCCACCTCTATTGGAATGGTGTCATGTTCTATGTTGACTAATGGAGTTGGGTTTACCCCCAACCCTTGCTGTTGGAGAGAAGCATTTAGATGTATGTAAGCATCAGGGTTTTTCAAATGTTGTCCTCTTTTAACTTTCACTTCCAGGGAGAATTGTCGGGTCCTTTCTGGGATGGTGACTTCCTCTTTGATCTGAATTTCAACTGCATAAGGTAGCAATTGAGCTGACCTAAATGCTTTTTCTGGATCATCAAAGCCCATGGGGTTATCCGCTAATCGGGACCAAGCTTTGAAGTTTATTAGGTCCAAACTAATGGCAAAGCGATTGAGAATGTCACTGCCTAAGTAAAAGGCGGCAGGGACGTCTCGCACGACCCAACAATTGTGGACTATGCTCTTGTTGCCAATGGAGATTTTGAGCATACACCTGCTTGGCAGGAGATGTTTGGAATTAGGTGCTTCCAGGTCCATTTCCCATTTGTCTATCAGTTTGAATGTGGGAATGGCTGGATCTTTTGGGAGTTGGCGGAACATGGCTTCGCTGATGAAGCTCTTACCGTTGTTCACACACACTCGAGCGAGAACAGAGTGTCATGCCCCGCATTCCTGTTTCTGGACACTCGCGGGTATTTACTTCCCGGTGGAAACTGCCCTGGAGACTGTTAACAGCTCACGGAATCCGCTGCACTACAAGGTCCAGAATTCCATCTGCTCGCGGTCACGTGAAACGCCCGCAACGTGCCTCGCGTTCTGAAACTGATTCCAGTACTTAGTGTGGCGTGTCCCTGTAACGGGTGCTCCTAAAACTGACTATTCAGTTTGAGTACTCGATCTAACTGTTACTCTGATTCCTGTTTGATTCCTGACCCGGCTTTGTATCAAGGACTATTCTGAACGTCTTTTCCTTCAATTTCTGGCTCCTGGCTCCCTCGGTTGTTTCCCCTGGTTAACTAACACTTGGCTTCCATTTCGGATTTGTTCTCCGTCTGCTCCCGTATGTTATGGTATTCGGATTTATACAAGAATAAAAGACCCTCAGTGCTATTCTCTGTTAAAGACTTCCACGCACGTTTTCCTTCCCTCTGTTGTGCCATCACTCTTGCACGAGTTTCCTGCTTCCCTTCCCTTTCAACTATTACACAGAAAATATACAAAGACAGATCCACGGCGCTGCCCGCCGCACAAGAAGACAACGCTCTACATACTGAAGTGACCAAACGGACGCTCTGCTGTTTCTGGTGGTCACTCCCTGGATTGGTTACACTTGGGGACGCTCTGCTGAATACACTTGGGGATTGTTTTGGACACTTGCCGTTTCGGTTAGGTGGACCTTTGCACAGACTTCCTTCAACTGGAACTTCCATTTTCTATCATCACGTCAACTTCCTACTACACTCTCTCAGGTTACGGGACTTCCCATCTTACTAAGCAGGTAAGAGGGGGCAAGTACGGGGGAAGGAACAAGTGCTGTATTTTCGTACTTGGCTGCTATCTTGAACTATCCTTTTCTTTGTTCCCTTAGCTCTGTTGTCGCTGCTCCTGCCTTTCCACTTAAGCCCCTGGCCTGTTAGTTGGTATACTTTCTACAGGCTGCGCTCTTGGGGGGAAAGTCTTGTGCAAACATCGCATTCAAGATATCCCAGAACCATCTTGGTGATAGTCCAGGACGTCCCAGAGTGAAGGGGTTCCAAAAGCGGATGCTGACCTTGTATCCTTTAACGATCTGTATCCTTTTCCAAAATTGCGTAAAAGTTGTGACAGATTTAGGAGCCTATTAATTTTGCCTATCGGTTATGGAAACTGGAGCGGATCCAATGGCTGCTTTAATGCAAGCCTTTGCGACCTTACGCACCGATATGGCATCTGCTAATGCGACTCTCCATCAACGTATGGATGTACTACAGAGTTTTGTGCAGCCCTTACCCCCCGATGAGGAGTTCGGTGATGCTGCTGCTGCAGCAGCCCCTCCTGTACCCCAGGCACAATCTTCCGCACCCGTTGTGCTTCCTGGACCGTTCCCTTTGGCCCCTCCAGAACGCTTCTATGGAGATCCTAAGACTTATCGGACCTTTGTAAACCAAGGCCGTCTGCATTTTCTTTGTCGACCACTGGCATTTCCTGACGCTGTTACCAAAGCAGCGTTTCTCCTTTCGCATCTGGGAGGAACAGCAGCGGCTTGGGCTAACCCTTTACTCGAAGCCAATGATCCAGCCCTATATAATTTTGATGCCCTTATTCAGTCTATGAATAGCGTATTCGATATGCGTTACAAGGCACAAACCTCGGACCTCGAATTCCTTGCTATCAGTCAAGGCAAATCAGACCTTCTGTCTTACCTCGCTCGCTTTAATCAATTAGCAGCAGAAACCACCTGGCCCGAACAGAAGAAGGCAGCTGTCTTCTATAAGGGTCTTTCGGATGAGTTAAAAGACACTTTATCAGTGGTACCGGCGTTACCAACCGGCTTCCCGGAATTGTTGGACTTGGTCCTACAAGTCGACGCTCGGCTGCGGCAAAGACGTGGCGAACGGCGTAGTCCTGACCTTCGCCTCTCAGTCAAGTCAGAAACGACTCCGACTACTTCCTCAGGTGAAGCCGAGCCGATGCAAATAGGGGCCATCAGAGGTCCTTTAACCAAAGCCGAACGAGAACGGCGTATGGTTAACAACCTATGCTTCTATTGCGGTCAATCTGGCCATTTCATTCGTGCATGTCCTAAGAGACCTGTTAAGGTAGCGGGAAACGCCAAGACTCGTCCTTAAACCGAGCCCTAAGGATGAGTCGCCATATGGATGGCTCGGGCCAATGCCCTTCCTCCTCGCACATCTATCTTGCCATGTGTTTTGTCCTCCCTGGTGTTGAGCCCTTCACCAGTCCAGTTATGATCGATTCAGGGGCTAGCGGAAACTATATGGACATACAATTAGCTCAACACCATGGCATACCGGTGGTTCCAAAAGAAAGACCTGAGGAAGTACATGCAGTGGATGGTTCTCATCTGGTGTCCGGATGGATAACGGAACAGACTGTCCCACTTCGCATGTCTACCTCCGAAGACCACATTGAGCAAATAGTTTTCGACCTTATTTCAGCCCCTCAGTTTGGGATCATTCTTGGTCTTTCTTGGCTCCGGACTCATAACCCTATGATTGATTGGGTCAAACAAACGGTGCATTTCTCTTCTGCGTTCTGTACCCAACATTGCTCTCGAAGCCCCGGTGTGATGCCTTCGTCTCCTTGTCTGGCTTTGGTGTCTAATGTCTCCTCTGTTAATGCCACGCTGGGAGACTCAAATCCCGAACTACCAGCAGTATACAAAAACTTTTCCGATGTGTTCGATAAAGGGCTATCAGAAAAACTCCCTCCACATCGTTGTTATGATTGCCCAATTGATTTTGTACCTGGGGCAGTGGTACCTCATGGTCGTGTTTACTCCCTGACCCGGAACGAAGAAGGACATCTGAAAGAGTATGTGGAGAAGGCATTGCGTCTGGGACATATTCGACCTTCCCGGTCCCCTGCTGCCTCTCCCATCTTTTTCGTACCGAAAAAGGAGGGGGATCTGCGCCCTTGCGTGGATTACAGAGCCTTGAACAAAATAACAGTCAAGAACCAGTACCCGTTACCCCTCATAACGGAACTACTTGATATGATGACTTCCTCCACTGTTTTTACCAAATTAGATCTCAGAGGGGCATATAATTTGGTGAGGATACGAAACGGGGACGAGTGGAAAACCGCTTTCAAAACAAAGTTTGGGCTATATGAGTATTGCGTCATGCCATTCGGACTTTGTAACGCTCCAGCCACGTTCCAACACTTTGTTAATGATATTTTTGGAGACATGCTAGATTGCTATGTGGTGATCTACTTGGATGATATCTTGATCTTCTCGGATTCACTCACGCAACATATCCAACACGTTCGCTCTGTTTTGCTGCGTTTACGTACACACTCTCTCTATGCCAAATTGGAAAAATGTGTATTTCATGCATCATCAGTTGAGTTCTTGGGGTTTCAGATCTCTGCAAAAGGGGTGCTCATGTGTACTTCCAAGGTTAAAGCAGTAAGGGACTGGCCAGTCCCAGATTCTGTAAAGGCACTTCAATCTTTTCTGGGTTTCTCGAACTTTTATAGGCGCTTTATTGCCTCATTTTCTGAGATAGTAGCGCCCTTGACCCGTCTCACCAGCCCGAAGATTCCATTCCTTTGGGATTACGAAGCCCAGTCGGCCTTTGAGGCATTAAAAGAGGCCTTTACTACTGCTCCCGTTCTGCAGCACCCAAACCCTTCCCTTCCATTTATAGTGGAGGCTGACGCATCCGCTATCGCGGTGGGGGCCATATTGTCACAGAACTGCCCCACTACACAGCAACTGCATCCAGTGGCTTATTTTTCCCGTAAACTATCTCAAGCTGAACGCAATTACACTGTTATGGAGAGGGAACTCCTAGCCATTCGAGCAGCTTTTAAGGAGTGGAGACACCACCTTCTGGGTGCTCGACATCCAGTAACTGTGTACACCGACCATCGGAATTTACAGGCTCTTTCACACGCAAAATGCACCAATGCCCGACAAATACGTTGGCATTTGTTTTTTACGTTATTTGACTTCACGGTCACTTATCGTCCTGGACCTCTACACGGAAAGGCAGATGCCTTATCCCGTGTCGGTGCCGATTTCGACACCCGGGAATCGGTTACCTCTATGCTGCCTTCGGGTTCTGTCATTTGTGTCTGTTCGGTCTCCCCCTCACTTCTGGATCAAGTTCGACAGTGGGCCAAAGAACATGCCTCTTATCTTGATGCCTTGGGTGCCCAGATTGTCACGGGTCTTCCTTATGTTCATGGTCTTTTATACTTACCCGACAGCCACACCAGACGGAAGGCCTTGGAATGGGCCCATGAGATCCCGTTAGCTGCACATCCAGGTCAGCTTAAAACATATGACCTGTTACATCGATGGTGCTGGTGGCCAGGAATGAAGAAGGACACCGCGTCATACGTATCCACGTGTGCGATATGTGTACAATGTAAAAGGCAACCAGGGAAACCCTTCGGTCTATTGATGAACATGCCGCTTCCTCCACATCCCTGGCATACGGTTACACTCGACTTTGTGGTAGAACTGCCCTTGGTTAAGGGAATGTTAACGGTGCTTGTGGTGGTGGATGTATTCACAAAATTGGCACGATTTATACCATGCTCAGGTATACCTACCGCCTCATCATTGGCTACTCTTTTTTTTGATCATGTGGTACGCTTCTTCGGACTACCCACAATCATGATTTCTGACCGGGGTACGCAATTTACTTCGCGGTTCTGGAAAGCCCTTACCCTTTCTTTGGGTATTGATGCACGGCTTTCGTCATCCTATCATCCTCAAACGGACGGACAAACCGAACGCACAAATGGCACCATGGAACAATACCTTCGTTGCCTGTGCTTGCAACATCAGACAAGTTGGTTATCCGTTCTGGGAACAGCGGAGTTCGCTTATAACAACTCTCGACATACTTCAACAGGATGTCCCCGTTTTATGCCTTGTATGGATTACATCCAAGGATCCTTCCGCCTGTCTTGCCTTCCTTGGACCAAATCCCTGCTGCAAAAACCACGAGGGACACTCTGGTTGCTATACGGGATTCTGTTATGTTACATTTACAAGTTGCGCAGTCCCGGGCAAAGAC
The DNA here is from genome assembly GCF_040938575.1 of Ambystoma mexicanum. Taxonomy (NCBI): domain Eukaryota; kingdom Metazoa; phylum Chordata; class Amphibia; order Caudata; family Ambystomatidae; genus Ambystoma; species Ambystoma mexicanum. The sequence goes on from NC_090938.1 coordinate 274,489,746, forward strand.
GCAAGCGGACAAACATCGATCGCCTGCCCCCTCCTATGCACCGGGTGATCTTGCCTGGCTGGCGACTAAACATCTCAACATTCGGGGTAAACCAAAACTCATGCCTCGTTATGTAGGTCCCTACAAGATCCTTTCTTGTCTCAATCCTGTTGCTGTCCGTTTGAACATACCATCCCATTGGCGGATTCACCCAGTCTTCCACGTATCCCTGCTCCGTCCTTTTATACCTGGCACTCGGCTTCCTGTTACCCCTGCTCCGATTATTGTACAGGGTGAAGATGAATACGAAGTACGTGCTATATTGGACTCCCGTCTGCGTCGCGGAGTGCGTTTCTACCTGATTGATTGGAAGGGTTACGGTCCTGAAGATAGGACTTGGGAACTGGCTTCAAATCTGCATGCACCCCGACTCTTGCGGGCCTTTTGGTTGGAAAGACTGCGTGCCCGCAGGGGTGGTCGTCCTTTGCGGGGGGGTACTGTCATGCCCCGCATTCCTGTTTCTGGACACTCGCGGGTATTTACTTCCCGGTGGAAACTGCCCTGGAGACTGTTAACAGCTCACGGAATCCGCTGCACTACAAGGTCCAGAATTCCATCTGCTCGCGGTCACGTGAAACGCCCGCAACGTGCCTCGCGTTCTGAAACTGATTCCAGTACTTAGTGTGGCGTGTCCCTGTAACGGGTGCTCCTAAAACTGACTATTCAGTTTGAGTACTCGATCTAACTGTTACTCTGATTCCTGTTTGATTCCTGACCCGGCTTTGTATCAAGGACTATTCTGAACGTCTTTTCCTTCAATTTCTGGCTCCTGGCTCCCTCGGTTGTTTCCCCTGGTTAACGAACACTTGGCTTCCATTTCGGATTTGTTCTCCGTCTGCTCCCGTATGTTATGGTATTCGGATTTATACAAGAATAAAAGACCCTCAGTGCTATTCTCTGTTAAAGACTTCCACGCACGTTTTCCTTCCCTCTGTTGTGCCATCACTCTTGCACGAGTTTCCTGCTTCCCTTCCCTTTCAACTATTACACAGAAAATATACAAAGACAGATCCACGGCGCTGCCTGCCGCACAAGAAGACAACGCTCTACATACTGAAGTGACCAAACGGACGCTCTGCTGTTTCTGGTGGTCACTCCCTGGATTGGTTACACTTGGGGACGCTCTGCTGAATACACTTGGGGATTGTTTTGGACACTTGCCGTTTCGGTTAGGTGGACCTTTGCACAGACTTCCTTCAACTGGAACTTCCATTTTCTATCATCACGTCAACTTCCTACTACACTCTCTCAGGTTACGGGACTTCCCATCTTACTAAGCAGGTAAGAGGGGGCAAGTACGGGGGAAGGAACAAGTGCTGTATTTTCGTACTTGGCTGCTATCTTGAACTATCCTTTTCTTTGTTCCCTTAGCTCTGTTGTCGCTGCTCCTGCCTTTCCACTTAAGCCCCTGGCCTGTTAGTTGGTATACTTTCTACAGGCTGCGCTCTTGGGGGGAAAGTCTTGTGCAAACATCGCATTCAAGATATCCCAGAACCATCTTGGTGATAGTCCAGGACGTCCCAGAGTGAAGGGGTTCCAAAAGCGGATGCTGACCTTGTATCCTTTAACGATCTGTATCCTTTTCCAAAATTGCGTAAAAGTTGTGACACAGAGTCCTTCCCATCATTTAATTGGACAGGGATGAACAACTGCTCTCCAATTTGCTGAATATCAGCCAGGCTCTGAGCTGATTTCACATCTTTCTGGACTATACGAGTGGGAGTTTCTGATTGTGGATTAGTATAGAATCTCAGAGTGTTTCCTTCCAGCGTGGAGTACCACTTTAGACTGGAAGAAAGGTTGATTTTCAGAAATAGAGAGGACCCCCCATCACCAGTCTGTTGTCCTACTGCTATTACTGTCTCGTCTGGAATTTGGCTATTCTGGAAGTGAAATTCTACTTGGTCAGATTTTTGTTCAACCATGTGGCAGGTGCCGTTTAAACTAACATGGTTGACACTCTGTTTTAATTTTATTGGTCGGCTAGTCTGGGTCCAGAGGACCTTGTTGACACAATCTATTAGGGGTGACAACCTTCTCAGGAGGTCATTCCCTAGTAAACAAGGGGTGCCCTCTGGAGTCACTACTATGACCGGGTGTTTCAACTTGTGTCGCCCGATCTTAATGTCCAAGTCTGCAGTCCCCTCAATGGGAATTTCCTTCCCGTCAAAGTTCTGCAGTTGTCCAGGAAAAGAGGTGAGAGGAATTTGGTAATTCTCTCCCCTTCCTGCATTCAGTTCGTCAAAGGCCCTTCTGGACAGAAGGGTAGCCTGAGATTCAGTGTCCACCAGTGCCAAAATTGTACCCTGCCCCTGTACTTGTACCGGGGCATAGTATCTTCCCTCCTTCTCCTCAAGGGGGCACAGATAATGCACATTTTTGGACAACTGGTGGGCTAACTTTCTGGTTTTGGACATCGCTAGCGAAGAGATTTGGGCAGAATTCTGTGGAGAGCCTTGGGAATCTGAAAGAAAAAGTTGGCAACTGGAGATCAGAGCCATTGTGGGTTCCCCTGGATCCGGTTCTGGGACGCCCCCCCCCCTTTTTGGAGGCAGTCATCAGGATGGGTTTGAACCAGGGGATTTTGGTATTGTTGGTTCTGGGGTAAGATAGTGGGCGGCGGTAGCTCAGTCTCCACATCTCCCCAGTCTGGATTTGCATCCCTAGGGACCCATTTTTCTTTGGGAGGAGTTCCCCCCTCTCTGAAGAAGAAGATCCTTTTCCCAGGATCCTCTGAGGATCCCTCTCCCTCAAATTGGAAGATCTGTACCTCCTCCTCAAACTGAGTCTGTTTGGGTCTTTTGTTTCTCCTACCCCCCCTCTGCTCCTTAGGAGGCAGACTTTCAGGGGCAAGAGATTTTGTTTCCGGTTCCTGGGTTTCCAGGGGCTGTTTACAAGTGAGGAAGGAAGCTTCCTCCAAGGATTTACACCACCTTTCCCCTTGTGCCTCCTCCCTGGGAACCGGTGAGTTATCGGGGTGCTGCCCCCATCATTGTTCTGGAGCACCAGGTCCAGAGTTGGGTGCGTTCTGCGCCGGCATGCCGATCTGAGGGTTCTGCTGAGCCCTCAGTATGTGACCCAGATCCCGCGCCATGTTTTGAACCTGGCGCTCTAACTGGGAAACCCGCTCAGGCTGATACGGGGCCCTGTTTTCTCCCCTGGGCTGATCCCGGGAAGGGTAGCTATCCCTTCTTTGGTAGTACCCCTGGTTGGGAAGATTTGGGTACCCCTCCACCCTTGGCCTCCCCTCTCCCGGATTTGGTTGTCTGGGCTCAGGGAATTGGGGAAAGAAGGATGGATGATTTTGGGGTTGGAAATTGGGTGGATACCTGGGGAAGAAGTTCTGCCCAGGGTTTGGTGAGTTTCTGCCCTCCTGTGAGAAGTTGGGAGGGAAGTTCTCTGGGTTAGGTGCTTGGCTGGATCCCCCCCCTTGGGCTGGAGGAGTCCACACATAACCCAGGATGGGTCTGTTTCCCTTGTACCGGCGGCTTACATAATCAGGAGAGCGAGGGACCCCATTTGTGGGGCTGCCTCCCTGGCCCCCTGTCTGTGACTGGCCCGAGGACCTTCTGGGCCTAGCATTATTAGGTGCAGGTAGGTTTTTAGGCCCCCCATCTCCAACTCTAAAACGGGGGTGACCTTTACCTCTGCCACCTTGGCAGCAGCAGGGGTGTTGTTGGCTTTGGGGTTTTTGGGCGCATTATTTTTATTTTCTATTGGCTTCTGCACCTCATAGATCCGGGTCGCCTGTTCAATGACCCAGTCTAAAGATCTTTTCTCGTGAAAATCCCTCACGAGCTGGGTCATTATGTATTTGGGCAAGGCATGGAAAAACGTATTAATAAATTCTCTGCTATCCGTGCGCACCCTTCTTGTGGTCTGTGCAAAAGCACGCTTTAACTCCTGCACAAACTCTTGTGGGGCCTGATCCTCCCCACATTGTAAATTGTAGGCTGCCTTGCGAGCCTCTTGAGGATTTCTATGAGTAGAAAAATGTTTCAAGATGGCCGCCTTATAGGTGGACCATCTTAAATGATTTTGGTCCTCCAGCCCCGCAAAGAAACTGGAGTATTCCGGGGAGAAGGTCCACTTTACATATTGAATACAGCTTTGGCTGTCCTTCAAATGGAAAGTCTCCATCATTTGCTCAAACAACTCTAAGTGCTCCCAAACAGAATACTTGGCGTTCTTATGATAAGGCGTGATGACGCTCCTGATTGCCTTAATCTGCTTTAAGGGGTCCTTAAGCAAGGCCCTTTTTGTCTTATTGGCCCTTTTGGTCCGGGTAACCCTGGTCCATTCATCTTCTGACTCAGAGGCACTGCTCCCAGAGGTTCCTGTCTGTTCTTCCAGGTTTTCCCGGATTCTGCGAGCCTGGGAATGGCTGGCAGAATGTGGGGACCTGGTCTCCTGTGCCCTGTACCGCTCAGAGGAGTCTTCAGATCCCTCCTTGCTGCCAGGATTTGATGGGTACCCCCCCCCACTGACCTAACTGGGCAGAGGTTTTCAGGATGCCCTTAATGGGCCTACTCTCCTGGGGCTCCCCATCAAATTGCACTGTGCTTGGGTGCCCATACCCGGATGCCCGCCCATCCATTCCTGGGAGGTACTGGCCTATGAGCCCCATGCTTCTGGCTGGACAGTAATCTGCCATCCCTGTGGCCCGGTGCTCATGGCGCCAGGAGACATGGGGGTGGCAAAGTCCAGGGACTGAGAGATATAAAGGCCTCTGGTACTAGGGCTCCTGAGGTTATGCTCATGAGTCTCCCTCTCCCAGCGAACCTGGTCTCTATCCGCCCCTGCTCCCTGTTGCAATGCAAGAGCCTGCGCTTTCAGTTCCTCAGTTAAGGCCTTACTCGACTCTATCAGTCTCTCCTGCATCGCTACCTGTTGCTGGAGCCTATCATTATGCTGGCAGAGGGCCTCATTCTCTCTCTGCGTTTCCTGATTGGTCCTGGAGCACTGGGCCAGTCTTTGCTGCAGGAGGGTTACCTCCTGAGTCCCATCCCTACTGGCCTGCTCCTGTCTTGCCAGAGCCTCCTCCACCCTCCTGGTGTGCTCTAGCAAGTCCTGGTGTTCTTTTTGGAGGTCACCTAGTCCCTGGTGGGCCAGGTGATTTTCTTCCATTTTTCTTGTTAAGTGGCAGACTTCCTGGCCTAAGGTGTCCCTTTCCTGACCAAGAGCTTGAATTTGTGACGCCAGGTCGTCCCTTTGCCTTTGGAAGGCACCAGCTTTCTGGCGCTCCTGATCAAACTCTGCCTGGGTATCCAGGTCTTTCAGGATCAGTTTATTGCTCTCCTCTTTCTCTCTGTCTAGTTGGATTTGCAGGGTGGCTACCTGCTCTGTGCATGCCCTGTTGAAATTGATCTGTTGCTCCAGCTTTTTCTGGCTCTGCAGTAGGGAGTCCAAACTGTCTTGGCGTTCCTTCTGCAAAGCCAGAATTCTGGCATCCTGGTCTGTCTTTTCCTGTTGCAGTATATCCATGTCCTCTTTTATTTTAATGATATACTGTATGCTGTCATTTTCTGACTCCTGGCTCCTCTGCAGCCTCTGCTCAGAAGAGTCCAGATCAGATTGGGCCTTCTGTAATGCCAGCAGTTGCCTACTCGCCAGATCTTGGCCTTCAGCACATTTGTCCTGCATGGCTCCCATATGTAAATATAGATATGCCGCTACCCTGGCAATCTTGTGGTGCTCATCCTTGGCCTTCGGGGCCAAATATAGTTCACTCAGGGCCACATGTAAGGGACCCTGGTCTCTCCATGTATCTGACCCTGTTTCCGTGATCTGGGGTGCGATTGCTTGCAACCAGACCGTCTGGTCCTGATGAGTCCACTCACCTCTCACAAATAACTTATGTAAGAAGTGCTCTCTGGCTATTTTCATGTCTACTAAGGTCGTCATTCTAGAGATTTGAGTTCCTTCCTGACTTACAGAAGTTTGTATTTTATTTTTGCAAAACAGACCTTTTCCTTAGAGCGTTCATTTGAGGAGTGCTTTACAGCGTAACACAGCGTGGTGATCCGACCGGATATGTGTATCTGGTCAGCTGGCACACTGTATTAATCTGCACAAGTGATAGATCTAACCCAAAGTCGGGCCCGAGCCCCCAATTTGTAAGAGGATTCAATTCAACACTACAGCTAAGTCAATGCCTAGTCTGGGATACTGAATGGAAACCCTTATTGATATATCTTTATGTCCAGTTCATGCGTTCTGGATGACTACCCCTATATAACACCCCTCTCTTGGAATCCTCCTGACCCCACTGAGCCAAGAAGTAGTTCTGTTTTGCAAGTTTAAAAGGTTTATTTTATAATTTAAACAATAGATATATATATCACACTTTATAATAAATTAATAATTGGATATCACACTTAATCTGATATGATAAAGATTAACAACGGAGAATCTGGCACTAGCACACTTGTGAATAGGAACAGAAGAAGAAGGTGGTAGAGAATGCTTTATATAAGTTCAGATGGATGTAATGTTGAATGAAAATGCAATACAGAAAATACTCAATATGATTTCAACAAAACAATGTAATCACTTTTCTCTGGCAATCCCCTCCCCCCTTTTATGCAATGCAAGGAAATGGAAGGAAAGCACACAGTTCTCAGAAATGCAATCAAATGTAATTCAGTTCACCCAGCAAGCTTAGACTACAGATCGGAGTTTTAAACACAGGCCCAAAATGCTTTTACATGTGCTGACAATGAAGTGAAAAATATGCTAAAATGCTTTTAATTCCCCCTAGAGGTTCAGGGTGAGTGGTATCTAGTTAATATTAGTCCAGGCTCACTCTAGCAATGATACAGGGATGGTTCTTAAGAGGCAAACGAATTTTTAGCAAGGAAAGCAAAGAATCTTCTGTTTTCACACGTGGAGAAATTTTCAAATCGCTGTAAAATTCGCGCGTGCGTTTTTCGCGATTACAGAGGAACTACAAGGACTAGCACTATCGTTTTGGGAGCCTAGGACAGCGTAGGATCTCAGCTTCCAGATGAAAGTTACTGCAAGTCTCTAGGACAAACGGGCATGGAGATATGAGCGATATGGTAAAGGTCGTTTTTCAGATTTGAAATTTTAAAGTTCAAAAAGACAAGTGACAGCTAGCAACTAGAAAATGACAGGTGACAGTTAGGAGGCAGTTCTGGTTAGATTAAAATAGATTGAATTATATTATTTTAACTAAGAGATTGGTTCTACACAGTTCTGCTGGGTACTCACAATATATTTAGAAATAGAATGGGCCTCGCCACGGATCTGGTCAGGTTTTAGACTGGACTGTATTCTGGTCTCGGCACTTCACAGTGATCTGGGTCAGCTCTCTGGTTCTGCTAACAGTGGTCTGGGTCAGCTCTCTCTGCTCTGCCTCTGGTTCTGGATATTGATAGATTTGAAGTCTCTATGTTGGCTCTCTGAAGGTTGATGGAGGTAAAGTATGGATTTTCCCGGCAGAGCGTCCCGCAGCAAATGGATTTGAAGGTCCCTATCTGTCCTGACTGTCTGCTTTTATCTGTTTAGAATGTGGGTGTGTGCATTGGTCATAACTAAACTTGCCCCTCTCACTTGTCATTGGTCAAGCTTTCATTTCTCCCCTGATTGGGGGAGCTAAGTTGTGTCAGAGTGATGTCATTTTACAGCCTGCAGAAAGTCCACTCCTCCTGTCAACTTGCACACAAATCTAGATTTGAACCAAATACATATTTCACAGGTACACATTTGTTTAAAATTACATGCACCCCTCACATATCACAGGAGGTATACCCTGTCCAAATCTGCTCTTCCTGGGAGCTTGCATTCAGAAATGGCGACATTTGCACTTTTTAACTGGTTTCGCAATATCGGACATTACCCCAAATTTATACACATGTGCGCAAGGGGTATGGACATTAATTGATGAAGTGTCAGATTTTTAACATGCATACATTTTAAGTAATACCCTCTTAACTGCTAGCTTGCCCCCAGATCATGCCACCGGTTCTAAAAACCTCTTAAAATGTGGGCAGAAAAATCACAAGAATCATGGTATCATTTAAATAATTTTCACAAGTCCGTACTATGAGTTATTCATCTTTTTCTAAAACCATATTCTGGCTACAGGGGTGTGTCTTTTCAGGTCACATGGTACAGAAACCAGTCTTTCCAGTTTCTGCCAAGCTCAGAGACCCTGCCCCTCCCAGCTTCTGCCAAGAGGAAGCTGTTTTACGACACCTGCAATAAACCATCTGCCTGGGCCCTGGAAGGCCCATTGTTCAAGAGGAAGCCATTTATGGCCCCCATAATAAAACATTTGCCTGAGTCAGGACAGGGCTTTGTTCAATTTCCTGCAGAGCCCAGGTAATTCAATCAGAGAAATGCCATATCCCTTTTGATGGGAGCAGCAAAAGGGCAGCTAGGCCTGGGAACACAGCTGTTGTGCAAGTCTCAACTCCTGTCGGGGGTAGCTGGTGGGCAGAATTCAGTTCCTTAAGCCAGGTTTCAGATAAAATGTCACTTTTTGTTCCCCAGTTTAAGTCAAGACAATTTATACATATGCAGCTAGAATGCTGATTCTAAGTTCAAAACTATGACATTTAAACAATTGCAACCTATGTGACACTCAAAAGTAGGTCACTCATTTAATTTAAACATTTCGATTTTGGTGGTTTTAATCCAGTTTCAGTTAGGCTGCTGACATGCATAGCTCAGCCAGTTTTGTGATGAACATTGTTTTAGGCTCATCCTCTTTCCAGATTTTGTATGCCCACAAGACTTTATTCTGCCAGATGTCCGCTGGTGTTCAGTGAGATTTTTGGATGTGTTGCAAATAGGCGTTTTGAGCTGGCATTCAGAGAAACAAAAGGTGATTTTAAAGTGCGGTTTTTCCTTTGGCACACATTTCACTCATGGCACCCCGGCCCATCCTGCTCGCACTGGTGGGTGGCAAGTTAGGCAACCATTTTAGTGTGCACAACTGCACGGTTTTCATAGATTCTGGCGCACATGTGGGCTTTTTCGGCCATCTTGGATTTCCTAAGCCCACAGCACCAAATGTTGTAGCATAATAGTCCAAACGTGGGTCAGAACACCCAACAGACCAAAAGTTGGTGCCTTGTGACGGAGCACTCCGCGGCTGGTCTCTTCCCTGGTGGTGCACCGGACTTCATTTTCTTCGACGACGAGATCATCTCTGCTCTTGGCAAAGAACCAACGTGCATCCACCACCAGGAACAACTGCCCCCGCCGGAGCTGCCCTCCACAACAAGGTACCGTGTCCGCCTGGCTTCCCTTTCGATCGGTTCGAGTGAGGTGTCTTAATCCTCTCCGTTCCGTTGGGTCGCCTCCAAGCTTTTCTCATTCTTTGTTCTGAACTGGTTCAATCCACCGATAACCATTTGCAATACAGACTTGAATGCATCTCCACTAGAGACTTTTTGGGACAGCGCGCCTTGCCTCTATCCGAGTGGGCCTGGCCTCTGAACTTTACGATCTATTGTGATTCTTGCCTTCCTGCCTTGCATTTTATCCGATAGGATCGAACTGTGTTGGTTTCGTAACCTGGCTATCTTTTTCTCTCCCATCCTAACTAATATTCGAGTGTCATCTGGGTTGAGGTATACACCTCTGTCTGAAAATAAGTGGTACCAGTAGAACCTAGAGTTGTCGATATTGCTAGGGGGATTGATCGTCTACTCCGTAGAGTAATTGTGTTTGATTTGTTTGCCGTGATATGCCTTAGTGTTTTTCATAGACATTTTGTTATAAATAAATACCTTAATATCTTTACACTAAGCCTCGTTGCGTGTTTGCTTGTCTTGCTGTGAAGAATTGCCCTATTTTGTATACTCCACATACTGCTCAACTTTTCTTGAGATAAGTCTGACTGCTCAGCCACAGCTACCACGTGAATCTGTGTGGTGCAGACTGCTACCAAGTGGGTTCACCGCCAACGCCTGTAGTCCTAAATCTTTTGCAGTGGTCCCAGAGGGAACTGCACAGGTTTCCGCCTAACACCTTTTTTTCCCTAAGTTCATAGACAGTATGTAGATTTATCAGATTTGGACTGAGAAAATAGGGCTTTTATTTTTCTGACTGCAGGTCAGGCCAAAATTAAGCTAATATGAAACATAGTGAATTTGGTGCCAGATTCTCAGAAACACTACAATAGAAAGGAGGTAATTGCTGGGCTTCCATATACTTCTAAAAACCAGGACCATTGAAAATTATGGGAGGAACTGGTCAGCTGGGTACCCCGAATAATTGAGGGGCAGTGTTACAGGATCCGGGGTAGATTTCCATGACACTCTAATTTCGATGGAGCTGATTTGTGAAGCCATTGCATCACTGGTACATATTGGGACTAGAATGACACCCGTCATTCAATAGCGAACATGCATCAATGTGTTTCCCGTATCGAATGACAGGTAACCTTGGCAGTGATTCCATGGCAAACATCCGCGTAGATGTATAGGCCCCTAGCCATCCAACACCAGCCTGGTTTCCTGACCAACCTGGTCGTGACGAGGCCCTCTACATCAAGAACTGCAGTGCTATGAGTATGAACGCTTTAAAAAAACAGTTTAGTCCCAAAGCCTGACCACGAAGATCCTGACACTGTTTTTTCACATTGATAATCACTTTAGTGGTCTTAATTAAGTGATTAAAGAACGATTTTGTTATATAAGTAAATTCCTCTGGTCATTGATATTTATTGCATCTGAGAATAATCATATAAGCTTGTGTGTTGTAGTGTCCTGCACACGCTGATTAATACTAAGCTACTCTGGGCCATGTCTGTGAAAGGTGAGCCAAGGATGCTGTGGGATCCTGGGATCCCATTTCCAACACAGTAGAAAACCACTGAGCAGTGAGATGAGCCAGCAGTACTACCTATACATGTCAGTCAAACTATCTTCCACTCAGCATTGAGAAACAGTGTGACACTTAGTAGCTCCTGCATTAGTATTACCTGTTCTCCCCCAGGGGCCTGTGTCCTTCCTTCCACCATGTATCATTCCTATCCTCTGCTCCACACACTCTGGTCTCCCGTGAACTCTCCACTTTCCCACCGGATTTAATAACTTGGGCCTCATTACAGAAACTGTGTACTGATGCAAATGGAATGTTGCATGGTAGTTGGACTAGGATAACATTGCCCTAGTGTAAAAAACTTATTTTTTCATTGCATTTTAACACCAGGATAATGTTTTCCCGAGTTCTAATATGGAACTTCATCAGTGCTAGGACAGGCAATTGCCCTGGTCAAAAAATGCATTGAAAGAATATTTATTTGGATTAGAGCAGTTTTTGCGCTAATACAAATAGCATACGCAATTGCACAAATAACCAATGCAAAGCTTCTACGAAGAGGCCCTGGTCTTTTCTGCATATGCTCCGCCTTCAAAGAATTTACATTGCACCAGTTCAAGTGCAGAAAGTGATCCTAGTGCACAAAACAGTTTCTTTTACCGGTAAGATAAATAAACGGGTTGTGTGCCTACTGCTGCAATCTGTGCGATATCTGCAGGTCGCAGGTTTGAATCCCTTTAAGGCCAACTAAGCCCCTCATCCTTCTGAGGTCAATACATGAGTAAAAACTTAGGTTGGGTGATAATTATATGTTATTGCATTGCTGGTAAGATGGCTCAGCGGGTTGAGCGCTTGGTGCAGCGCTCTAAGCATGATCTGCAGGTCGCAGGTTTGAATCCCCGCAACGCCAACTCAGTCTTCCGAGGTCGCAATTTGGGTTGGATGATATTGTATGTAGATATGTGCTCTGTAAAGGGCATTGGATAAAGGCACTTTATAACACATTATTATCATTAAATATGTTCTATGTGCAGCGCTTGCCCTTTGGCAAAAGCGCTATATAAATAACAACTCATTCCCATTAACGCTTTTTGCATCCCGGCAAAAGACTAGGGTAAACATTGCCCCTTGCCCCGTGTCAAAAATGCATTGCACGAATATATTTTTTGCACCGGAACCATCCTTGCCATAGTGTTAATTGTACTTACACAGCTGCAATGTTTTTACAATACCACCCCTGTGACAGTGTTACAGAAACTTTGCACAAGAGCAGGTGGCACTGTGACAAAAATTGCCGTAGCACAAACGACATACTTATGCAAGGAATAGCACTAGGGCACATATTTCCTTCATGCAAAAATGCATTTTGAGATAGTTTTTTGCATTAGGGAAATGTGTGTCCTAGTGCTTTTTGCTCTTGCACCAGTTCCTGTAAGACAGAGCTAGGTCTTCCATGCACAGTCAAGTTATTTAGTTTTATTACCCATTACTTCCAAAATCCACCCAGTCCCCAGTGCACGGGGCAACTTTTGATCACCACTAAGTGATGACACACTTAAAGTAGTGCTGTGAGCACATCTAAGTGACCTTGCTATAATTTAAGGAAGGTGTGATGCCTTGTAACTGGGGGAGTACAAAAGGCATTTATTTCACTGCACACTCTTACGGCAAGATCACAACCCACCACCCGCCAAGATATTTTGTCTCGAAGTCGAGTCCCACAGCATATGGAAGAGAGTCTGCATCCTGTTGAGCTCAAGTGAGCCCGAAGGAGACATGATGGATCATTTCTGTGTCTACCACAAACCACCGCTAGTGTGGGGGCGGGGGCAGAACATGCAGTGCTACAAAACGTTATGCAAGCACCACAAAACCTCATTCCCCAGCCTGCAAAATGTCAGTGCTCGCCCTCATCATTTCAATACTGCCAGGTACTATGAACATGTACATTGCTATGCTATTTCTGAGGTATTCGGAGTGGCCTAGCCACTTAGATAGCTTAGCGAGTGATCTTATTTCAAAGATCAGTGTTTAACTTGCAATCGCATCTTAGCATCCTGGCATGTATAACTCTGGCCTTTATTCATCGACTATATCTACACACATATCTAGCTATGTTTAGGCTTCCGGAGGAGCTCGCAAAAGAGGGTCTTGGCACACGGTTTGATTTGTATTAAATGGGCATGTTCTCTGTTTTCACAGGTGTTCTGGGGCAGTACAAAGTCTTGCAGGCTGAAAATATGTTTGTTGCTGAAGGGGGTCCTGTTCAGTTAAACTGCAGCTACGAGGGGTCGGAGTACACCCTGCAGTGGTATAAGCAGGGCTATGGCAGACCACCCGAACATATCCTGACACGGAGCACCAGTGGCATCAGTCAGGAGGGGGAAGTCACAATGGTGTTGCAAACAGAGAACAAACACACATCCCTGCGCCTGAGCCGCACCAAAATGCATGACTCCGGACTCTATTACTGCGCAATGGAGCACAGTGCTGCACTACAGTTTCAGCAGTGCACAATATCCTATGCTAGCAGCAATGAATAATAAACTGCTGGATGCACTTCAGTGTTGTAATTAAAGCACCATGGACCTTATTCCAAGTCTGGCGGTGTGGAAAAAAAGTGGCAGTAATTCCGTTACTGTTCTTTTGTTTGGCGGTAATGGAATTGTTGCCAATTTTTCTTGAAGTGAAGATCCTTCAAGTAAATGCCAAAAATATGCAGATTTACTGGGATGGAATTACTGCTTGCAGGAAATCCACCAAAGCCCTATGGAGTCGAAAAAAAGGAAAGGGGACTAATACCACCACACCATCACTTGGAATCTCTTGCTAAATCCACAGCACTGAGTGACGGTAACAGTAATCGATTTTACCAGTAATCTGGCTGATTTACTGGCAAGTTACCGCCAAACTCCGAATGAGATCATAATTTCCTACTCTTCAATTCCAAACCAGCCTCTGTCACAATCAATGAACTTCAGTATTAATTTGGTGGATAATTTGTCAAAGGGCTTTAACAAGTCAGAAAAGGGGTGTGGTGTACAAAGTGGGTGGTATGGCTAAAATGGACCACAGTGATTTTAAGTCGCCACTGGCCAGGTGTGAGTGACTTAAACAAGTAGTGGTTTCCTCTTAAACCTGCAACTTGCATTCCTGTAATTTATAATGAACAGGCAATACAAGAAGTACAACAAAAAAATGGTGTCAGTAAACTACTCTTGTTTGGATGGTGTACTCGTTGGTGTGACACTCATAACAATATCAAGCACAACTTGAGAGCTTTGCCTCCTGAATTTGAAATTCTCGCCATAGAGTTTGGACAAAATCATTGGGAGGGTAATTGCTAATCAACTACTTATACAAATCAGGAAACTCCCTTGGCTCCGGGATTTCCTATCCAGGTTCAGTTCCAAATTTAGCACTGAAACAGTCATGATCCTGGTGGGTGTGGGTGGCCTACACATTTTTAACACATGGGACATATGCGTGCTAGGCCTCCTTGACCTCTTGGCTGCGTTCAACACAGTCATCCATCATATACAACTAACACTCCTTGAACACAGGATGGGGTTCTCTGGCACCGTCCCAAAATCAGGGTATTACATTGAGAGGAGCTGGGAGCTATTTAGCTCCTGCTTGTAGCCTAGAAGAGCCTAGTTACATTGGCACCAACAGCTATCAGGAGCTACCTTTGGCTCCCTAGGCCAACAGATGCCAAACAAGCAAACATATGTGAATTTAACTATGTGCATTTGGCACAGTCTATAAATAAGCAGTAGGGCACATCAATTTTACATTTAAACCATATGGGTTCATTAAAAAAAACCTACCTTTGCATTTTATGTTGAAGTTAGATTTGCGGAACATTATGTACTAGCTCCTAGTTCCCCAGCAGTAGCTTCTGCTCACGGGTTAATCCCGGATACCCTAGAACTGCTTTTAGCTCCTGCTCATCTAATCTTAATTTCGACTTCTGCAAAATGGTTCCTCAAGATCAGAATACAGATTGGTCACCTATGGAGTCCCTCAGAATTCTATCTTCTCCCTGGTCATCCTTAACATTTTTATGTAACTGCTGGGTTCACTTCTAGGTGACCCCAAGATCATGATACACCTGTACGCATATGAAATTCAGTTGTACCTAAAGGACAAGAGCCCACAAGATATTGCCCAGTTTCCCTCATTTTGTACATCCTTTCCTATGTGAATAACAAGTGACTTCTTAAAGCTTACCTCACCAAAACCAAATGTGTACGACTGGCCCGTGCCTCCAAACACGAAACCACTCAAAGCTGGCTGTAAGACATGCAATTGGATCGCTCCAACCCTCACCTCACTGAATCAGCAAAATCCATAGGCTTCATTGAGGATAACAATCAATCCTTCCTACAACACATTGCACAAAGGGCTCATACAACGTGGTATCAAATCTCTCTTCTCCACATGATTAAGCCCTTCATCCCACAAGGACATCCAAACTGGGACTGACTTTAGGTTATGGGGCAAACAGGGAGCTGACATCCTGCAAAACATGGCATGGACGAATATCAGTGCAACCCCAAGATAATTGCCAACTGCACCATGAGATAAAAGGGTTTGTGCTCCAAATATATGCCAAAATAAGCTGCCTTGGGGTTGTTTGATAGTTTTCCAGCATGGTTATTTTTGCAACTCTCTGTCAAAATGGTACTTCTTCACCATTCACATTTTGTTTTTTTTGTAATGAGGTTTGTTAGGGAGAATTCTCTGTTTAGGCTGAATTTCCTAACCTAGTGAGTCCCCCAGCAGCTTTGCTGGATTTTTGGGGTTTATTTTTTTCTCCTGCCAAGAGTGAGACTCTTTTACCCTCACTCTTGGGCATGATTTGAGTGTGTTTCTTTGAATCTAGATGTGTTTAATGGGCTATGGGGTATATTACTCCATAGGGCTTCATGTGTTTTTGTGATGTGTGTTAGACAGCACCCTCAGTGCAGTGACACAGGGGTTTCATAGTGACCCCCCAGTATAGACTCCATACCCTGGGACTGACTACTGTCTCCCAGGGCATGTAAAGTCACCATTGACTTTACTAGTCTTAAATTCTGAACAGAACCAGTACAAACCATCATATTGTGGACGCACTGGCTGGGGCAATTCAATTGCCCCGGGGTCTGTTAGTCGAGGGGGCACGTCTCCGTCCCCCCTGATCGAGTTTTGGCTGGTGGCAGTGGATACTACTTTTTATATTCATCCGCGAATATTTTCCTATGTGATTTCCCATTGTTTTAGGCTACTATCTTCATTTAATTATTTACGGTAGCCTCGAACATACCGCCGGTTTATTTAATTAATATTAATTCTCAGGTTGGTATTTTTTGCCAAAACTTGATTCTAAAATGGCGTTTGTGTTCTCTTCTGTGGCTCCAACCCAAGTCGAGCCCTTTGTTCCACTTTTTGGCGGGCTTCTCCACAGAAGCCCTCCAAAGTGGGCCACTCTGGGGTACTTAGGAGTGGTGGAGGGAAATTTAGGCACCCTGGACTGAGTTGCCTAGGCAACTCAAGTCGCACTCCATCCTGATTGGCCCAAGTGGTGAGCCGACCGGCTCACCACTTAGCATGTTTGAGTGATAGCTAGGCTGAGTGAATGGGGGTTTGCTGCATAAAAGCAGGGCTTTGGGGACTGGAACTTCAGAAGTCGCCACAGGACCTAAGAATCCGACGAGGGAGAAGCTGAGCTGACCTGCCACGACACCACGACCGGTGGAGCCCTGCTGGACCATCTCACCACTTTTTCCCAACGACAGAGGAGATCTCCCGCCGGAGAGTCTTCTTCCTTTAACTGGTGGGGATAACCAGTTTCACCGTCTTTTCGCTTTCCCGACGTATCTCGTGGCCGCCTTGCCCGTGCCAAGCACCCCGGCAACCGGGATACCACGTTTTAACACGACCGCGAAACCAAGGTACCACCTTTAACCGGAAAACTCCGCGGCTGGTCTCTGCCCTGGTAGTGCAACGACCTTCATCTTTCCTCCAAGTCGAGATCTTCTCTTCCCCTGGACGACGACGCAACTTGCATCCACTACCAGGAACAACTGCCACTGCTGGAGGATCCTTCCCACTTAAGGTACCGTGTCCCGCCTGGCTTCCCTTGCTACCGACTGCACGGGGTAGATTTAGCCCCCGGCTTTCGAACCTTGGTTAGCCTGGGACACCGTGGCTAAACTTTTCTAAGCCTCTCTAAAGGCTTTGCTGAACCCTCTGCAAGACTTTCTAAGCCTAGTGTAACTGTGTGATCTTGGGCGCATTTGTGCTCTGCTCTCTCTAAGAGTGGGCCCAGCCTTTGGACTTTGGCTCACCAGTGACTTTTTGCTCTCTGCCTTGCTAACAGTGTTCTGGAATTGTAGAGTGGTGTACCTCTGCTTATTCTGTCTTTTTCCCTCCCTTTATCACAAACTTATTAGAGTGCAATCTAGTTAAGCGCTCACCTCTGTATGAAAATAAGTGGTGTTTTACTGTGATTTTCTAATAGGGAAAAAGGGGTGTATATATCATAATAGTAACTGTGTTTAGAATATTTTACAATAAGAGTGCTGGAGTGTTTCAACTGTGTGTTTTTAAATAAATAATGATATACTCTGACACCAAAGCTCTGGTCAGTGTTTGCTTATTGTATCTGAGTGCCTATTGAGTATACTTTGCATACTGCCTAACTCTTCTTGAGGGAAGTCTGACTGCTCAGCCACAGCTACCAGGTAAATCTGGGTGGTGCAGACTGCTACCAAGTGGGTTTACTGCCAACACCTGTAGTCTTAAATCTTTTGCAGTGGTCCCTAAGGGAACTGCACAGGTTTCTGCCTAACAAGGCTGTTCCGGTATCCAGTGATTTTAACAAAAACAATTACAAAGGGGTATTTTTCAGAGAAACAATTACATCGAAAAGAATACAGAATGTTTAAAAATGTCTCTATATACATGGGGTTGGGGTAAGAGGTGATAACGGGTGGGGAGGGTGTTGGGGTGCTGTTATAAGCATAGGGAAACAGGAGGAATCGGGGGACCCAAATGGATTTTTTCGATGTAAATGTTTCTCAGAAAAATACCTCTTGTTGTTCCACCCCCATATGACTCTTTGTACTTACCCCTTCCCTGTCCTTCCTTCTTCAACCTCCTGAAAACTTCTTTTAAATTTTTCCCTACTTCCTTTTTTCCCCTAGCTTCATAGACAGTATGTAGATTTATCAGATTTGGGCTGAAAAATAGGTTTTTTATTTTTCTGACTCCAGGCCAGAATTTAGCTAATATGAAACATAGTGAATTTGGTGCCAGATTCTGGAAACACTACAATGGAAAGGAGGTAATTGCTGGGCTTCCATATACTTCTAAAAACCAGAACTATTGAAAATTATGGGAGGAACAATTCAGCTGGGTACCCCGAATAATCGAGGGGCAGTGTTACAGGATCCGCATACTTGCCAACCCTACTGATTTAGGTGGTAGGATACCACTTTTTAAGTTGTCCTACCGCCTACCGATTTGTTGGCAACAAATACAGATTTCTTTTTTTTTTTTAAATGTTGGCCTGTATTTAGCAGCCTGTTCAGCCATGGTTGCAGGGTGCGCAAGTACACAGAATCCGAGGAACGTTCTTCAGTGGGGATGTGTCCAAGCTGCTGCTTTAATAATGGTGTGTTCTTACTGGCAGCAGTTATCAGACCAGTGTGCCAGTGCAACCTCCCCAGACTGTCAGAGGCGCCCCTGAAATCCGCTCCAGCACTTCTGGATATCAACAGCCACATGGTTCACCGTACCTCAGCTCCCCGGTGCCAGTCATCTACATGCTGGGGCAAGCCGCTGAAACAATGGCGAGCCACTCCTCCTAATGAGTTCTGGCAGGTGTGAGCTTGCACCAGGAGCCGGGGGGAAACAGCACGTTTCAGCCCCGCCCTGCGCGAGTCCCGCCACTTCCACCCACCTGCAAGTGCAATATGCTATTTCTTCAGATTAGCTGCACAACGCAGCTCCCCTCTCTACGGCACCTGCTACATACTTGCCAGTCCTACCTATTTAGGTGGTAGGATACTGCTTTTTAAGCAGTCCTACCGCCTACCGATTTAGTGGCAACAAATACCGATTTTTTCAATATTTTTGAAACTTTAAGATTCCTACAGATTTTTGGTCACAGAATGTTGGCATGTATGGATCCGGGGTAGATTTCCATGACACTCTACTTTCTATGGAGCTGATTTGTGAAGCCATTGCATCACTGGTACATATTGGGACTAGAGTGACACACGTCATTCAATAGCGAACATGCATCAATGTGTTTCCCGTATCTAATGACAGGTAACCTTGACAGTGATTCCATGGCAAAAATCCGCGTAGATGTATAGGCCCCTAGCCACCCAACACCAGCCTGGTTTCCTGACCAACCGGGTCGTTAACGGGCCCTCTGCTTCAAGAACTGCAGTGCTACGAGTATGAACGCTTTAAAAAAACAGTTTAGTCCCAAAGCCTGACCACGAGATTCTGACGCTGTTTTTTCACATTGCCTAATCACTTTAGTGGTCTTAGTTATATAAGTAAATACCTCTGGTCATTGATATTTATTGCATCTGAGAATAATCATATAAGCTTCTGTGTTGTAGTGTCCTGCACACGCTGATTCATACTAAGCTACTCTGGGCCATGTCTGTGAAAGGTGAACCAAAGATGCGGTGGGATCTTGGGATCCCATTTCCGACACAGTAGAAAACCACCGAGCAGTGAGATGAGCCAGCAGTACTACCTATACATGTCAGTCAAACTATCTTCCACTCAGCCTTGAGAAACAGTGTGACACTTGGTAGCTCCTGCATTAGTATTACCTGTTCTCTCTCAGGGGCCTGTGTCCTTCCTTCCACCATGTATCATTCCTATCCTGTGCTCCACACACTCTGGTCTCCCGGGAACTCTCCACTTTCACACAGGATTTAATAACTTGGGCCTCATTACGGAAACTGTGTACTGAGGCAAATGCAATTTTGCATGGTAGTTGAACTAGGATAAAATTGGCCTACTGTAAAACACATATTCTTTCAATGCATTCTAGCAGCAGGAGAATGTTTGCCGCAGTGCTCATATGAGCGTAGGACATGCAATTGCCCTGATCAAAAAATGCATTGAATTTAAGTTTATTTGATTTAGAGCAATGTTTGCCTGAGTGCAAATAACGTTCACAATTGCACATTAACCAATACAAAGCTTATAGAAAGAGGCCCTGGTCTTTTCTGCGTATGCTGTGCCTTCAAAAAATTGGCATTGCACCAGTGCAAGTTCAATAAGAAGTATGGCAAAAAATAAATAAGTGCATAAAACAGATTCTTTTAACAGTAAGATAATTCAGCGGGTTCAGCGCTTGCTGCTGCGATCTGTGTGATATCTGCAGGTTGCAGGTTTGAATCCCTTTAAGGCCAACTAAACCTCTAATCCTTCTGAGGTCAATAAAAGAGTACCAACTTAGGCTGGCTGATAATTATATGTAAATATGTTCTTTGTGAAATACTTGCACTTTGGTGAAAGCACTATTCAAATTACAAACGATTGCAATTAACAGTTTTTGCATCCAGAAAATGACTATGGCAAATATAGCTCGGGTTTCAAATATGCATGGAAAAAATATGGTTGTTGCACCAGAACCTTGTTGCCTTAGTGATAATTGTACTTTCACACCTGCAAGGTTTCCACAATACCACCCCTGGGGCAGTATTACAGAAACTTTGCACAAGTGTAAGTAGCATTGGGACATTTGCCCTAGTGCAAATGTCCTACTCATTCGTGCTGTGAATCTGTGAGATATTAATTTGTCTCTTTTCTTTTCTACTAGGGCAATCTGAGTCTTGCATGATGTCTCCTTAATATACATTATTCAAAGGGATTGCGGATGGATCCAATCAAATCCTGGTGGACAATAAAGGGGGTCGAGACATTAATTTGGAAGAAAATACAACATTAGGAATAGCAGTGCAAGGATCTTCCTATACTGCTGATTTCAGTAACCCAGTGATCGGGAACATTCCTGAAAGATATGTGACTGCACAGGATGAATTACCAGAATCATTGGATTCTAAGCCAAAGGGAATCTTTAAAGTTCAGTCTAGGTATCCTTATGAGCCAAGTGAAATCTTATGCTGTCATCAGGATGATTTTGTACTATTCTAATTAGGTGATTCTCAAAGAGAAGAGCAGCATATTGAAGTGGAGGTTGATATTCCAAAATATTTGAGGGTAGCGTCTCTCCAAAGAGACACTGCCACATGTTTAGAGGAAAGTACTTCTGCTAGGCAGAATCCTGTGCAGTGCCCTTAGGGACCACTACACACAATTAAGACTACAGGTGGTGATACAAGTTTTACCTTTGGTACAAGCCTGTACTACTATGTCATAGTGGTAGCAGTGGCGGATCAGCCAGGCTTATCTCAAGAGTACATGAGTAGTAGCAGAGATTACACAAAGGGACCACAATTACTGTGACTCAAGCAAACACTGACTCAAGGTTTCAGGTAGAAAAATATAAGAACATTTATTTTTAAACCATTCGTTATAAACACAAAACTTATATTAAACTTCAATAAAAACCACATGTTAAATATACTACAACTAACCAATTCACTTTGTACAGAAAGTCTCAAGGTAAGTACCCTGTGTTGGAATGAACCTGTGTTAGGCACAAAAACACGTTACCGCGGATATCAAAGCGATAACTTTTTGACAGTTCGGTCTATTAAACAAACGGGTATCCGTGACATGAAATGCTACTGGGGCAAATACACACTTAGCACCTGAGATACCCAGAGGGAGTTGGAGGCAGAAATCACAGGCAATATTTTGGTTAGGCAGGCAGAATCAAGAAACACTCAGAGACAGGAGTTCAAAAGTCAAAGCCAGGGTCGAAGACACCGGGGCCAGTTGCCGAAGATCACACGGTCTAACAGTTCACGATTCAACAAAGCCAAAAGTACTTGGATATTGTCAATGTTCGGAAAAAAAAGTTATAAGAAGGAGCGAAGACAAGGTCAAGCCTTGGAAATGAATAAAAAGGGATTCACCCAATTTCCTCAACAAAACACAGTACCTTGTTCCAATGGTGCAGCTGGTGCCCTGGCAGTTGTTCCTGTTGGTTTCCCACAGACCCATGATTCCTGGAGCTTCGTCGAGAAGGAGGACGTCTGAAGGGGGTCTGCACCACACAGGGATGAGGCCGGCAGCAGCGACACAGAATAAAAGGTGCGCTCCTTAAAAACAGGAGAGGCTCTTCAGGTGCCTATCCGGACCACTACAGAAGTGTGCAGCGATTTCAACCACGGAAGAGGATCCTCTGGCTGTAGAAGATGAGCTGGTTATCCCCACCAAGCTCAAGGGAAGAAGACTCCGGACTGGATCTTCTCTGAGTCGTTGAAGGGCAGATAGCTCAGGACTGCAGCAGGGCTTCACCGGGACAGGGTAGTTGCAGCAGCCGTCGTTCTCTCCACTTCTCTTCGGTTCCTTGTAGTTCCAGTAGCGACTCTCTGACTTCTAGCCCAAGAGACCTGCCTTTTATGTGAAAAACCCCCATTCACGCAACCTGGCTGTCAATCCCCCAGCAGGGGGGTTGTCCAGCCCGGACAACTACCCTGGCCAATCATGATAAAATGCGACTTGGATTTCCTAGGATACCCTGTGCAGGGGGTGACTACACCCCTCCCTCACATTCAGCCCACCTAGACACACAGGCGCCTTGAGGAGGGCTTCTGGGCAGAAGCTCGCCAAAAGACAGTGAACAAAGAAGGCGAACCTCGTTTGCGGTGCAAAGTAAAACACAAGAAGGACTTTAACAAAAAGAAATGGTGAATAAACCCAACCTGAGCCAAAAGAAAGATGATTTGGTCAAGCGGGTTTATGTTCGAGGCTAATATAATAGCCAAGAACAGTACCACGTTTATCCAATATAATTGCGGTAGAAAAGTTAGGGTAGATACCACTGCCACCAGCCAAGTCTAAATGTTAAAAGAGCAAAACAATGCTCTACGAGGTACAGATAAAAAGGGATACGAGTTAACCCTTCCCAGTACTCCATGGAAGATGGGGTGTACTGGATCTTTGGTAGATTGACTAAGTTAATGGTAACTTTACCCTTTTCTGGGGGACAGTAGTCGCCTCAGAAATGGAATTGAGGGAAGTCTCAAAGACAACACTTGCCACGGCACTGAAGGTGCCGTGTGACACACACAAAGAAGGGGCCTACTGAAGTGGTGTATTCCAGAGCCCACAATCACAAAAACAGATGGAAACACATAGCAAAACACAGGTAAGAGTGGGGGAAATGCTCTCACTCATACCACGAGGAAATAAATAAACTCCAGAAGTCCAGCAAAGCTGCTGGGGGACTCACTAGGTGAGGGAAATTAGCCATAAATGAGAATTCTCCCTAACAACTTCCAAGAGTTTGCTAAAATGATAGAGGAGCAGATTCAACTTGCAGATGCTTGCACAAATGAAGAAGAAAAAGACCAATTGAGGAAAATATTTTTGAGTTCAAACAGGTTTTTGCCAAAGATGCCTACGACTGTGGGCTGACCGATTTGCATGTTGCCATACTACCAGAAGGACATGGGAGGGAGACGGTATGTGTGCAGAAATATAGGTTGCCACTGGCATTAATTGGGTCACTGGCTGAAATGATCAAAAATGTTGAATCTAGAGGAATCATTAGGCCTATTCATAGTGCATCACATACTCCCATATTTGGTGTGCTAAAATCAATGGTGTTTGTGTGCAGACTCAAGAGAACTGAACAAGAGGGTACGTGTTTCACGATGGCCACTTCCATATTTTGATCAGGGCCTTGCACAGGTTCACGGGTCAAAGGGGTGAGAGGGCAGGTCCTACATGTACAGGGACTTGAAAGGGCATCCTTTGTTCAGTTGTGGTAACATCTCCCCCTTCGCATGGCATTTCACCAGTGCTGCAAGATCAGTGTGTGCTATGGCACTTGTACTCACCCAGTATCCATGTCCATTGCCCTCTGTGCCTCTCCATGTACCCAGTCAGTGTGCTGTTCTTCAGGACCATGGCATCGTGGGTGGAACTCAGGCAGTGAACACAGCAGTGTGTAAGGAGGAGGTCAGGATTGCAGGTGACCTGGACATACAGGGAGCAATATTGCATTATGTTGTGGTATACCTATTCAGATGCCTGGGGGGCCACCATGCCACATGGGTGCAGTACAGAGCAGCAATCAGTTGGACATGTGGGCTTCTGCATACAGAAAATGCCTTCATGGCATTCTCCTGTGCTGGGTGGTGGGCAGGGAGATGTCTCAGGATATATGGCGCAAGAGAGCTTCCAGCACCTGCACAAGCACATTAGAAAATGCAGGCTGGGAAATGCCATGGAGCATGCCCACGGTGTGCTGGAAGGTGCAAGTTGCCAAGAAATGTAGGATTGACACAAGCTTCAGCGGCTTGGGTAAGGCTGATCTTATGTTGATACTGCTCTCTGTCATGTCAGGATGAACAGCTCAGCATTGATCTCCATTTTCAGCCGGTACAGGGTTATTAGCTGTTTATCAGTCAAGGTCCAGGGTGAGGGCCTGACACGGGTTATATGTGCTTGCCTTGCATGGCATCCCTTCCTCTCTGCCCCCTGTACCCTGTGCTGCTTGTTAGGCAGAAACCTGTGCAGTTCCCTTAGGGGCCACTGCAAAAGATTTAAGACTACAGGTCTTTGCAGTAAACCCACTTGGTAGCAGTCTGTACCACCCAGATTTACCTGGTAGCTGTGGCTGAGCAGTCAGACTTCCCTCAAGAAGAGTTAGGCAGTATGCAAAGTATACTCAATAGGCACTCAGATACAATAATACAAGCAAACACTGACCAGAGCTTTGGTATCAAAGTATATAATTATTTATTTAAAAACACACAGTTGAAACACTCCAGCACTCTTATTGTAAAATATTCTAAACACAGTTACTATTATGATATATACACCCCTTTTTCCCTATTAGAAAATCACAGTAAAACACCACTTATTTTCATACAGAGGTGAGCGCTTAACTAGATTGCACTCTAATAAGTTTGTGAAAAAGGGGGGGAAAGACAGAATATGAAAAGGTACACCACTCTCCGATTCCAGAACACTGTTAGCAAGGCAGAGAGCAAAAGTCACTGGTGAGCCAAAGTCCAAAGGCTGGGCCCACACTTAGAGAGAGCAGAGCACAAATGCGCCCAAGATCACACAGTTACACTAGGCTTAGAAAGTCTTGCAGAGGGTTCAGAAAAGCATTTAGAGAGGCTTAGAAAAGTTTAGCCAAGGTGTCCCAGGCTAACCCAGGTTCGAAAGCCAGGGGCTAAATCTACCCCGTACAGTCGGTAGCAAGGGAAGCCAGGCGGGACACGGTACCTTAAGTGGGAAGGATCCTCCAGCGGTGGCAGTTGTTCCTGGTAGTGGGTGCAAGTTGCGTCGTCGTCCAGGGGAAGAGAAGATCTCGACTTGGAGGAAAGATGAAGGCCGTTGCACTACCAGGGCAGAAACCAGCCGCGGTTTTCCGGTTATAGGTGGTACCTTTGTCTCACGGTCGTGGTAAAACGTGGTATCCCGGTTGCCAGGGTGCTTGGCACGGGCAAGGCGGCCATGAGGTATGTCAGGAAAGCGAAAAAGACGGTGAAACTGGTTATCCCCACCAGTCAAAGGAAGAAGACTCTCCGGCGGGAGATCTCCTCTGTCGTTGGGAAAAGTGGTGAGGCAGTCCAGCAGGGCTCCACCGGTGGTGGTGTCGTGGCAGGTCGGCTCAGCTTCTCCCTCGTCTGATTCTTAGGTCCTGTGGCGACTTCTGAAGTTCCAGTCCCCAAAGCCCTGCTTTTATGCAGCAACCCCCCATTCACTCAGCCTAGCTGTCACTCAAACATGCTAAGTGGTGAGCCGGCCGGCTCACCGCTTGGGCCAATCAGGACGGAGTGCGACTTGAGTTGCCTAGGCAACTCAGCCCAGGGTGCCTAAATTCCCCTCCACCCCTCCTAAGTACCCCAGACATAGTGGCACCACTTTGGAGGGCTTCTGTGGAGAAGCCCGCCAAAAAGTGGAACAAAGGGCTCGACTTGGGTTGGAGTCACAGAAGAGAACACAAACGCCATTTTAGAATCAAGTTTTGGCAAAAAATACCAACCGGAGAATTAATATTAATTAAATAAACCGGCGGTATGTTCGAGGCTACCGTAAATAATTAAATAAAGATAGTAGCCTAAAACAATGGGAAATCCCATGGGAAATTATTCACGGTTGAATATAAAAAGTAGTATCCACTGCCACCAGCCAAAACTCGATCAGGGGGGACGGAGACGTGCCCCCTCGACTAACAGACCCTGGGGCAATCGAATTGCCCCAGCCAGTACGTCCACAATATGATGGTTGGTACTGGTTCTGCTCAGAATTTAAGACTAGTAAAGTCAATGTTGACTTTACATGCCCTGGGAGACAGTAGTCAGTCCCAGGGTATGGAGTCTATACTGGGGGGTCACTATGACACCCCTGTGTTACTGCACTGAGGGTGCTGTGTAACAAATATCACAAAAACACATGAAACCCTATGGAGTAAAAGACTCCATAGCCCATTAAACACTTCTAGATCCAAAGAAACACACTCAAATCATGTCCAAGAGTGAGGGTAAAAGAGTCTCACTCTTGGCAGGAGAAAAAAATAAACCCCAAAAATCCAGCAAAGCTGCTGGGGGACTCACTAGGTTAGGAAATTCAGCCTAAACAGAGAATTCTCCCTAACACTCGCCCCCCCCTAGACTAAGGGACAGGAGGATTTAATCCACTCCTGGATGAACCTCATACCTCTAGTCGATGACATACATCCTAGAGAGTCCATGTGATGCCGGAAATGCATCTGAGGGACAGGGCCTCTGAATCCTTGTCCTTTTTCTGTTTTTACCGTGTGTTCTGTCATGTTTTCTGCCCAGGAGTCCATGAGGGACTCCTGGCAGTGCAGCTCTCTTTTGGTTTGGTGAACAGACCCATGGGATACCCTTATGGCACCCATGGGTAGGGGTACAACCCTGTGCCCCTAGTGTATGTTTTTGGGCACCTGTGGGTGGCCCACAGAGCAGGGTATGGGCTGGTGGCAGCTCCATGCTGAATTTGACAGGTGCTCTGGGTGTCCTCCATTTTGGGATACCCAGGCCCTGCCATTGGAATCAGTTGATTCCTGATAGGAAACAAGATGGCCCCTGTGGCCTCTTGCTTTCTATTGCCTGTTATCTTGTTTTTCCCAAAGTCCTGGGAAGCCCTGACTCTGTCCCTTCCCCCTGACTGGCTGTTGGGTGGAAGTTCCATATATGGTGTTGTTGTAAAGGCCCAGCTAGACTGACTGGAGCCTTCCCAGTGACTGTATGTTATGGGTACCTCCTGTGGGTGGGACCTGGGTGAATGGAGTGTGTGACCAATATACACTCCTTGTTGTGGTTGTCTGGTTTCTGGCATGAGAGACAAAGACTGAGACAGCCCTGCCCGAAACTGGCCTGAATGCAGTGTGTAGTGTTGAATGGCTGGGTACTTGTCCCAATCCACATTCCTTGTTGTGAGTGTCTGAAAGGGAGGAGTGTGGCCTGAATGCACTGTGTGCCTGATTGGCTGACTGACTGCATGAATGCCCTTCTGTGTGATTGGCTGCTGTGTGTGTGCCAGCAGTGTGGATGAGAGACAGAATAGTATATCTGGGGACCTCTCACCACTGGAAATTGTTCAGAAGCATTCAGAAGCTGAGTCTCCACTCAAGAGTAACTGGATTTGCTGATCCTCGACGTCCAGCTGGAAGAAGAAGACTTGCTGTGGCATTTGCTTCGACGGAACTGAAGGTTGTCGAAATCGTCGAGGACTGACCCGAGAGAGGACCTGGCTAGGCGCCCTCTTCCCGTGCTCCGAGGGACCATCGAGCACCGCTGAATCTTCGCCGAAGCGCCCTGGAAGTCAGACCCTCGAAAGGCTGCCGACCCGAGACGGGACCGCCGAGGAGATCGAAGTGAAGCACCCGGACATCGACGCTGTCGAAGTCCATTGCCGTCGACCAGGGTTCGCAGGTCTGTGTAACCGCTGGAGGCCCGTCGAAGTTGTGTTGCCCCGCCGTGGGAACCACTTGACGCCGTGCCGCCGACGACCGGAGCCGTCCGCTCCTTGCCTAAGAACATTTGCCTTGAAGGACTCCCTCGTCCGCATCGTCGGCCGCTTTGTCCCGCCGGAGAAAGTCGAGGACGACCAACGCGCCGAGGAGAATCCGCCGGTGGGTTTCCCGCCACCTCACGACCCCAAAGACTCGAGCGACTCGACGCCCTTGCTGGGCCACCGTCACCCACAATCTTTGCGGTCCAGAACTAGTGTCGCCGAGGTGCCCCGCACGCCTCTTCCTCGCAGGACGCCGACGTCTCGACGCCGACGAGCACCGCTCGGATCGAAGCCTGCCGCCTCATCGACGCCGTTCTACCTTGTTTGTTGTCGGACGTTCGACGCCCCGTGTCTCCCGCTTGAAAGGGAAGGCATTCAAGAAGGGCCGTCGATTCCCCGACACCGAACACCGAGTTCCTCGACGCTTCTCGACGCCTCTCGACGATCCGTGACTCCTGCTTTAAAGGGGGTCATTCAAGAAGGATCTGTCGACGCCTCTTCGAAGAACTCGACTCCACCAGGTACATTGGGGGGGTAAAAACATTATAGGAGAGAAATAGACTATTGAACAATATACGGACTGGGCTGGTGTTATATCTCTTTATTTTACAGGTTGCCCAGGTGGGGGGATCTCCACACAGAACTGTGTCCAGTGGTAGGGGCCAGTATTCTGCCTATTGTTTCAACCCTCTGTTATCTCTCCTCT
Organism: Ambystoma mexicanum; assembly: GCF_040938575.1. Lineage (NCBI taxonomy): Eukaryota > Metazoa > Chordata > Amphibia > Caudata > Ambystomatidae > Ambystoma > Ambystoma mexicanum. The sequence goes on from NC_090938.1 coordinate 274,518,442, forward strand.
CTCTATTGCTGGTTTCCTTCTTATTGATCTGTGTGCCATTTTAACAGTATTGTGAATGCACTTTAATGAGGTCTAATATTAGTGGTACCACTTTAGAATTGTAGATATTTACCATTGCTGATTTTCCTGAGCACAAAGTGCGTTATTGTGATAAGTGTACATAACCCTTGAATATTAATTATATAAAGACTGTGTTTTCAGTAATACAGTGTGTGGACATTCCTTTGTGGGGGCTTGGGGATACCCTGTACTTAAGAACCAGCCTGCATCACCTCCTGAGAAGCTAGGCCTTGATTGCTCGTCCATAGCTACCGTAATCGAGAATCTTGGCTGGGGTCTTCTGTGCCTCTCCTCTACCATATAGAGAGCGGAAGTACAGACCCCCCCACCGGTCTTGACAAGCTGGTGGCAGCGGTGGGATGCTTATGGTTTTAAGACTCAGTGTATAACCGTGCCACTTACAAAATATCCGCACTTTATTAGATTAAGGTTTGGGTGTGTACCAAATAACTGCATTACAGGCAATGGAGCCCATTGCAAATGGTAAATTGACTCGGATGAGCTTAGAGGCTCTCCAGAGTGCTTGTGAAGCCAGGGAGTTGGACTTTGTGGATAAGTCTAGGGCTGAGCTGATAGCTGCCCTGGTGGACTACCAGACTGATGGTGAAACCCTTGATGAAGGGGGGGATGCAACCAGTGAGGACTCTGCCCCTGGGGTTGTCGCTGAATCTGTTTCTGGGAATGCCACCATTCCTGCTGCCTCTGTTCCAAACCCCAGCAATTCCATGGAACTTGAGTTATTAAGGATGAAATTGGCCTTTGAATATCGCAAGTTGGAAATAGAAGCTGAGCTTAAGAAAGAGGAGCTGGCACAGCAAGTGGAACTCAAGAATAGGGATCTTGCGCTCAAAGACAAGGACACTGAATGTCAGAGAATCCAGCTAGAGAGAGCTAGAGTGGAGACTTCAGCTAGACCAATTGAGAGTGGCAGGTCCCCAGCCACCAAGTTTATGAAAGATTTGGTTGGTGTGTTTGTGGAGGGTTCAGATATCCTCCAATGGATTGAAGCGTTTGAAATGGCTTGTGCAATTCATGATGTAGATAAAAGAGATTGGGCTACGTGTTTGTTAAGCAGAGTGCCTCAAACTGGATATGACTGTATTCTGAAGCTGAGTGTGGAAGAAAGGGGTCAGTATGAGTGTATGAAGTCTGCTTTGATTGCCAAGTTTGGCAAGACACCTGCCCAATACCTTAAAAGGTTCAGGGAATTTAAGAAAAGAGAGAATGTGTCTTGGGTTGACTGGGTGAGTACTGCGCACATGAACATGATGGGGTGGATTGATGGATACAAGGTGAAAACTTTTGTTGAGTTGTCCCACCTCTTGTTTTTTGAGCATTTTTCTGAAGCCTGTTCACCAGAGCTGCGTCAGTATGTGGCTGACCAGAACATTTTGGACCCCTTTAAGCTGGCTAGGTTGGCTGACAAGTGGGTCTCCCACCGGGTGTCCCCTAAGGACTCCAGTGGGAAGGACAAGGACAAAGAAAAGGGGGCCTCTCAGAAAGCTGAGGAGTCCCAAAAGCAGTCACAGTCGGGTAAACCAAAACCTTCCTCTCCTAAGACCCAAAAATCTAGTGGGGATAAGTCCTCTGTGGGTGGGAATAAGAGTAGTGGTCCACCTGCTGCAAAGCAGGCTCCCAGTGGTTCCAGTACCGTACCCCGCACTCCTGGCACTTGTTGGGATTGTGGGGCTCTGGATCACAAAAGGGGTGACCCCAAGTGTAAAGGTAAGGCACTTGGAGTACAGGCTGTCAGCCTGACCTACCCTTACCCCGTGTCTGAGGTGGAGGCCACTGTCCTCCCCTCCTCTACAGGAATCACATTTGGTGCTCCAGTAGAGATTTCCTTAGTGTCCCTTGGGGCCTGGGACCAGTACGCAGAAGTACTGGCGACTATCCCACAGAACACCCGTAGATTTTTGAGAAGTGTCCTCTTGAATGGCCAGCCTTCTACTGGTTTGAGAGACACTGGGGCAAGCATGACAGTGGTGGACAGGACCCTGCTCAAGCCAGAGGACTATGAAGGTGCTCCTCTGCAAACCACCAGGTTAGCTGGTGGGCCTCCCAAATTATCGCCTGTAGCCCTAGTCACACTCATGATTGGAGACAAGACAGCAAAGCTTCCTGTCCTGGTTCAGGACAATGTCCCTGCTAACATTCTGTTAGGAAATGATCTAGTAGAGTTGGGGTTGATCTCGGATGGTCTTCCCATGACTGCTGCTGCAGTCACTAGGTCACAGGTGACACCGGGTCTGGCTGTGAGTCAGGTATCCGAGCCAAAGGCGAGGCCTAAGGCAAGAAGAAGGAAGACCAAGAAGGCCACCTCTGTGGAGGGAACACCTTCTCTTCCTGCTGTTCCGACAGCACCCAATGGGATCCATGCTCCGGACGGGCTGGGTCCAGCGGAAAACCCAAACTCAACTCCTGTGGGAGAAGAGACAGAAGACTCTCCTGTGGGAGAGGTTCTCAACCCGGAGGATCATCCCGACCTTCAATGCTTGTTAGCTGAAGGGGGACCCTCCCGGGCAGACTTCTGTAAGGGACAGAGAGAGTGCCACTCTCTCGAGGGCCTGAGGAAACAGGCCCTGTCCCAGGCACAAGGTGAAGTGCCTAGGACATTCAAGATTTATTGGGAGGGTGAGCTCCTTGTTAGTGAGCCCACTAAGCCCGAACCTGGTGCCCGCAAGAGGTTGGTGGTACCCCCGGTTTACAGGCCCTTCCTACTGCAGTTGGCGCATGAGGTGCCCTTGGCTGGTCATCTTGGGACCAAGAAGACTAAGCAGAGGCTCTCTGCCCATTTCTACTGGCCACGGATGGGAGTAGAGGTGGAGTCCCACTGCAGGACCTGCCCAACTTGTCAGTTGTCTGGCAAGACTGGAGGCAGGGTCATTGCCCCACTGCAGCCATTACCAGTGGTTGGCACACCATTTGAGAGGGTGGGCATCGACATCGTCGGTCCCCTTGACCCTCCCACTTCAGGTGGACATCGGTTCATCCTGGTCTTGGTAGATCATGCCACCAGGTACCCTGAGGCAATACCCCTTCGGACTGTTACTGCCAAGGTGGTTGCCAGGGCTCTCCTGGGCATTTTCACCCGTGTTGGATTCCCCAAGGAGGTTGTCTCTGACCGAGGATCCAACTTCATGTCTAGTTACATGAAAACCATGTGGAAAGAGTGCGGGGTAACCTACAAGTTCTCCACCTCTTACCACCCCCAGACCAATGGTCTGGTTGAGAGATTTAACAAAACTCTCAAGGGCATGCTAGGTGCTTTGGAAGAGCCCCTAAGGAGGAAATGGGATCTCCTCCTGCCATGCCTGCTGTTTGCTTACAGAGAGGTACCTCAAGAGGGTGTTGGTTTCAGCCCCTTTGAGTTACTCTTTGGACATCCCGTGAGGGGGCCCCTCGCCTTGATCCGAGAAGGCTTGGAAGCCACCCCTCCAGGTCCCGCCAAGCAAGTGGGGGACTATGTGTTAGGCCTCAGGCGGAGGATGACACAAATGATGGGTCAGGCAACAGCAAATCTCAAGGCCAGCCAGGAATTGAATAAGTACTGGCATGACCTGAAAGCTTCGCAAGTGGATTGGACTCCGGGACAGGAAATCCTTGTGATGGAGCCTACCAAGCCTAGAGCTTTGGCAGACAAGTGGACTGGACCCTTCAGGATCATCTCCAAGATGGGCGAAGTCAATTATCTGGTGGACATGGGAGCCTCTGGGGTAGCCCCCCAGGTATTCCATGTCAACAGGCTCAAGCCTTTCCACAGGCGAGCAGAGGTCTCATGTCTCTTGCTAGCTTCAGGGCAAGAAGAGGATGAGAGTGAGCCCCTTCCTGATTTGCTGCATAGCAACCCTCAGGATGGCTCAGTGGAGGGAGTACAACTCTCTCCCGATTTGACAACAGAGCAGCAGAGGGCCTGCCGGGCTTTGCTCCAGCAGTATGCCCCTCTGTTTTCACTGACACCGGGCCTTACACCGTGGTGTAAGCACGAAATTGACACTGGTGACAGTGTGCCTGTCAAAAGCAGGAGCTATCGTATGTCAGATACCGTCAAAAACCACATCCAGGCTGAGGTCGCCAAGATGTTGGATCTGGGTGTTATTGAACCCTCCACCAGTCCCTGGTCCAGTCCAGTGGTCCTTGTCCCCAAGGCAAGTTCCCCGGCGGGTACCAAGGATTGGAGGTTCTGTGTGGACTACCGAGGAGTCAATGCCGTCACCAAAACTGACGCGCACCCATTGCCCAGGGCTGATGAGCTCGTGGACACTATAGGTGCTGCCAAATTTGTGAGCACCTTTGACCTTACCTCAGGCTATTGGCAAATAGCTCTGACGGACCATGCCAAGGAAAAGACGGCATTCTCCACACCTGAGGGACTCTACCAGTTTAGGGTCATGCCCTTTGGGTTGAAGAATGCCCCTGCCACCTTCCAGAGATTGGTCAACCATGCGCTCAGTGGGCTGGAAGCCTTTTGTGTGGCTTACTTAGACGACATTGCCGTCTACAGTTCCACCTGGGAAGAGCATTTGACACATCTGGATAAGGTGTTGCAGGCCTTGAAAAGGGCTAACCTCACTATCAAGGCCACCAAGTGCCAGATAGCTCAGGGGAAAGTTACCTATCTTGGTCATGAGGTAGGAGGGGGTCAAATCCAACCTCTCTCCAGTAAAGTACAGGACGTACAGAACTGGGAGACTCCCACTACTCAAACCCAGGTGAGAGCCTTTTTGGGCCTCACTGGGTACTATCGCAATTTCATGGCAGACTATGGAACCATAGCTGCACCCCTGACAGCTCTAACTTCACCCAAACAGCCTAGGAAGGTTAATTGGACTGAAGACTGTCAGAGGGCCTTTGATGGCTTGAAAGAAAGTCTGTGTAGGGCACCTGTGTTGAGTGCGCCTGACTACAGCCGACCCTTTATCGTCCAGACGGATGCCTGCGACACCGGAATTGGAGCTGTCTTGTCCCAGTTAGATGACAAAGGGAGAGAACATCCTATCATATTCATCAGTAGACAACTCAAGGGTAGAGAACTTAGGTGGGCTACTGTTGAAAAGGAATGTTTTAGTATAGTTTGGAGCCTTAGGCGTTTTAGGCCCTACCTTACGGGGTCCACCTTCAAGGTCCAAACAGATCATAAGCCCCTGAAGTGGCTTATGCAGATGAAGGGTGAGAATCCGAAATTGCTCAGGTGGTCGATTAGCCTACAAGGGCTAGACTTCACCATAGAGCACAGACCAGGGAAGAGTCACGATAATGCAGATGGCCTTTCCAGAAGGTATGTTGACCGTCTGGATGAGGGTGTCTATCCCGTGGGAGATTAGGCACCCTCCACCTCAGTCTGGGGGGGGCGACTGTGATGCCGGAAATGCATCTGAGGGACAGGGCCTCTGAATCCTTGTCCTTTTTCTGTTTTTACCGTGTGTTCTGTCATGTTTTCTGCCCAGGAGTCCATGAGGGACTCCTGGCAGTGCAGCTCTCTTTTGGTTTGGTGAACAGACCCATGGGATACCCTTATGGCACCCATGGGTAGGGGTACAACCCTGTGCCCCTAGTGTATGTTTTTGGGCACCTGTGGGTGGCCCACAGAGCAGGGTATGGGCTGGTGGCAGCTCCATGCTGAATTTGACAGGTGCTCTGGGTGTCCTCCATTTTGGGATACCCAGGCCCTGCCATTGGAATCAGTTGATTCCTGATAGGAAACAAGATGGCCCCTGTGGCCTCTTGCTTTCTATTGCCTGTTATCTTGTTTTTCCCAAAGTCCTGGGAAGCCCTGACTCTGTCCCTTCCCCCTGACTGGCTGTTGGGTGGAAGTTCCATATATGGTGTTGTTGTAAAGGCCCAGCTAGACTGACTGGAGCCTTCCCAGTGACTGTATGTTATGGGTACCTCCTGTGGGTGGGACCTGGGTGAATGGAGTGTGTGACCAATATACACTCCTTGTTGTGGTTGTCTGGTTTCTGGCATGAGAGACAAAGACTGAGACAGCCCTGCCCGAAACTGGCCTGAATGCAGTGTGTAGTGTTGAATGGCTGGGTACTTGTCCCAATCCACATTCCTTGTTGTGAGTGTCTGAAAGGGAGGAGTGTGGCCTGAATGCACTGTGTGCCTGATTGGCTGACTGACTGCATGAATGCCCTTCTGTGTGATTGGCTGCTGTGTGTGTGCCAGCAGTGTGGATGAGAGACAGAATAGTATATCTGGGGACCTCTCACCACTGGAAATTGTTCAGAAGCATTCAGAAGCTGAGTCTCCACTCAAGAGTAACTGGATTTGCTGATCCTCGACGTCCAGCTGGAAGAAGAAGACTTGCTGTGGCATTTGCTTCGACGGAACTGAAGGTTGTCGAAATCGTCGAGGACTGACCCGAGAGAGGACCTGGCTAGGCGCCCTCTTCCCGTGCTCCGAGGGACCATCGAGCACCGCTGAATCTTCGCCGAAGCGCCCTGGAAGTCAGACCCTCGAAAGGCTGCCGACCCGAGACGGGACCGCCGAGGAGATCGAAGTGAAGCACCCGGACATCGACGCTGTCGAAGTCCATTGCCGTCGACCAGGGTTCGCAGGTCTGTGTAACCGCTGGAGGCCCGTCGAAGTTGTGTTGCCCCGCCGTGGGAACCACTTGACGCCGTGCCGCCGACGACCGGAGCCGTCCGCTCCTTGCCTAAGAACATTTGCCTTGAAGGACTCCCTCGTCCGCATCGTCGGCCGCTTTGTCCCGCCGGAGAAAGTCGAGGACGACCAACGCGCCGAGGAGAATCCGCCGGTGGGTTTCCCGCCACCTCACGACCCCAAAGACTCGAGCGACTCGACGCCCTTGCTGGGCCACCGTCACCCACAATCTTTGCGGTCCAGAACTAGTGTCGCCGAGGTGCCCCGCACGCCTCTTCCTCGCAGGACGCCGACGTCTCGACGCCGACGAGCACCGCTCGGATCGAAGCCTGCCGCCTCATCGACGCCGTTCTACCTTGTTTGTTGTCGGACGTTCGACGCCCCGTGTCTCCCGCTTGAAAGGGAAGGCATTCAAGAAGGGCCGTCGATTCCCCGACACCGAACACCGAGTTCCTCGACGCTTCTCGACGCCTCTCGACGATCCGTGACTCCTGCTTTAAAGGGGGTCATTCAAGAAGGATCTGTCGACGCCTCTTCGAAGAACTCGACTCCACCAGGTACATTGGGGGGGTAAAAACATTATAGGAGAGAAATAGACTATTGAACAATATACGGACTGGGCTGGTGTTATATCTCTTTATTTTACAGGTTGCCCAGGTGGGGGGATCTCCACACAGAACTGTGTCCAGTGGTAGGGGCCAGTATTCTGCCTATTGTTTCAACCCTCTGTTATCTCTCCTCTCTCTATTGCTGGTTTCCTTCTTATTGATCTGTGTGCCATTTTAACAGTATTGTGAATGCACTTTAATGAGGTCTAATATTAGTGGTACCACTTTAGAATTGTAGATATTTACCATTGCTGATTTTCCTGAGCACAAAGTGCGTTATTGTGATAAGTGTACATAACCCTTGAATATTAATTATATAAAGACTGTGTTTTCAGTAATACAGTGTGTGGACATTCCTTTGTGGGGGCTTGGGGATACCCTGTACTTAAGAACCAGCCTGCATCACCTCCTGAGAAGCTAGGCCTTGATTGCTCGTCCATAGCTACCGTAATCGAGAATCTTGGCTGGGGTCTTCTGTGCCTCTCCTCTACCATATAGAGAGCGGAAGTACAGACCCCCCCACCGGTCTTGACAGTCCATCAGCATTTTGATGGTGAAACCTTGACCTATGTTCTATGGCCCAATCAAAGGTTTTCCTTTGTAAGCTATATGACCTACAAACCCTTTGAGGAACATCAGTCTTTTTAAAGTTATAGGGGATCTGGTTGACCAGTCCGTCAGAAGTTGGTACAACTTCTGAACCTGTGTTAGGCTTTTTCAAGGGGTCCTTATAAAGGATTCCCTTAGATCTAGAGGGGCCTCCAAGGTTCCTCACCACCTCTCTTGGGGGAGCAGGTTGGGTTTTAGGCCTCTTGGTTGGAGGGGTTGGGGTTAGGCAATGTACCTGCTTCCCCTTCCTCTTAGATTTAACCTTACCTACTTTAGGAGTTTCCCCCCTAATACTAGGTTTTGACTTGGGGTCTTCAGTAGAAGGTCCAACAGTCTGAAGGTTTTTGGCCTTAGACTTTTACTTTCCTGGTTTTCCACCAGCATTGAGAAATACCAGTTCTCTTAGGCCTAGGTAAGGGCCCAGTAGGTTTATCCACCTCTTCCTCTGAAGCAGGGGGAGTCACAGACTCTGAAATTGGGGGAACAATGATGGAGCTTGGTTGGGGCTCCCATTTCCCTAATGTACTAGCCTGAAATGTGCCTGGGTTAGAGGTCAACTTACTAACACCAGGGCTTGTAGTGGGGGTCTCAGTAGAGGTTCCCACAGGCTTAGAGTGGTCCCTTAAGGTGGCCTCTCTAGCCAATTTGGTTAGGTTCTGGTTCTCCATACTGGGAGGCCTGGGGGTATGTGACACTACTTCTAGAGTTCTCAGGTCATTCCCCAACAGGACCTTCCCAGGCACCTCAGTCTGAACACTGACAGGGATCCTTACTGTCATGTTGTTACACTGAATAAGGGCTGGTAGAATAGGAACCATTTGGACAGGGCCTCCAGACATCTTAGTGGGACCTTTGGGTGCTTTTGCCACATCCTCAGGGTGAAAGAAGCTTTCATCCACTACTGTTCTGCTGGCCCCAGTGTCTCTCCTGGCAGGAGTATCCTGACCATTGACAAGAACACTGTCCACATAATACACCTTAGAGCTAACAGGTAGGGAGTTATACACCACCCTATTCTGGGGACTAACCAGACCCTTAGGCTATAAGTTTACAGTTGCTTGAAGACCCAAGGGTTCTTCAGCAAAGAGTTCAAAGTGGGCACTAGCCATCTGTACTTCATCCTCAGGAGTGAAGGCTAAGGAGACTGTGCTGATCCCTGCAGGTTAACCCTTGCATCTGGGATCCCCTTTGATATGGTCAGTAGCCTTACAGATATAGCATTGTCCAAATGCTCTCTGAAAGGGTGGCTTGTTCTGACCTCCTTCTGGTTGTTGACCAGAAGGTACACTAGCCTGATTCGGTTTACCCTGGGGCTTACCCTGGTTATTTTGTTGTTTGTGGCCCTCTTTGGGATGGGAGGTATTAGAATTCTCTGGATTCACTTTAGGTGGCTGCTTTCCCTCATCCTTTTTCTGAGTGACCCCTGAATCCTTGTGAGTGGCCCTGTTGGCAACCCACAAGTCAGCAGCCTTAGCTAGTCTCCTGGAATCTAAATCATTTGAATCAGCCAAGTGCTGTCTGAGCTCAAGAGAGCAGGCATCATAAATTGACTCCAACATAAAAAGATTCTTCATACCTTCATAAGTGTTCACTTTGTAACCCTTAATCCATCTCTCTAAGTTTTTCAAACACTCACTCAGCCAGTTAGCCCAAGGGGTACCATCATTCTTTTTGAGGGTCCTAAACCTCTTAAGATACTGGGAAGGGGTCTTCCCAGATCTAGCTATCAGAGCTAGTTTCACACATTCATACTCTTTCCTATCCTCCTCCCCCAACTCCATTACCACATCAGTTGCAACAGGGGGAAGCCTAGAGAACAACCAGGTGAGTAAGTCATTTCCTGTGATGTTCTGGAGCCCATGATTATATTCAAACAGAGACAACCAGTCCAACACATCCAACTTAAGCTCATACATACCAACCAATTCTTTAGGCATCCGGGGTCTTTTAGGACTGGAACTTCTAGAGGAGCCAGAGAGAGAAGCTTTTTCGACAGATAATTTCTTCATTTCTAGCTCATGCTTGAGCTCTATTTCCCTTAGCCTTAGTTCTTGATTCATTTCCTGATGTCTCTGTTCAGCCAGAGTATTCAGTCTTTTGAACTCTAGTTCAAGTTTCATTTTCTCTAATTCGAGATATTGAGGACTAAGTGTGGGACTTGGCAAAGGCCCAGTAGGTACAGCAAGTAGAGCAGACAGGGGCGTAGGGGTGACAGTCACAGCAGCCTCACCCTCCTCTTCTGACTCTTCCTCAAGATTATCAACATTTTGATCAATATCAATTTCTATACTGTTATCTACATTTTCTGGCATGTTAGGTTCCTCAGACCCATCATCCAGACTTTGGTTAGCTAACAACCTTTCTATTAACTCCATTTTCTTGCCTTTAGTCAGGAGGTTCTTATGCTTACACAATACTCTTAAACAATCAGCAGTTTTTGTAGCAAGGGACTCTTGACTATAAGTTTCCATAGTTGACATGTTAGAAAGATTACTTTTTCAGTGCTAAGCTTTGTGGTTAGTTGTACTAAGGTATCCTCAAGCACTCTAAAGTGTATACTCAATACAAATCCCACCGCTGCCACCAGTGTTAGGCAGAAACCTGTGCAGTTCCCTTAGGGACCACTGCAAAAGATTTAAGACTACAGGTGTTGGCAGTAAACCCACTTGGTAGCAGTCTGTACCACCCAGATTTACCTGGTAGCTGTGGCTGAGCAGTCAGACTTCCCTCAAGAAGAGTTAGGCAGTATGCAAAGTATACTCAATAGGCACTCAGATACAATAATACAAGCAAACACTGACCAGAGCTTTGGTATCAAAGTATATAATTATTTATTTAAAAACACACAGTTGAAACACTCCAGCACTCTTATTGTAAAATATTATAAACACAGTTACTATTATGATATATACACCCCTTTTTCCCTATTAGAAAGTCACAGTAAAACACCACTTATTTTCATACAGAGGTGAGCGCTTAACTAGATTGCACTCTAATAAGTTTGTGAAAAAGGGGGGGGGAGACAGAATATGAAAAGGTACACCACTCTACGATTCCAGAACACTGTTAGCAAGGCAGAGAGCAAAAAGTCACTGGTGAGCCAAAGTCCAAAGGCTGGGCCCACTCTTAGAGAGAGCAGAGCACAAATGCGCCCAAGATCACACAGTTACACTAGGCTTAGAAAGTCTTGCAGAGGGTTCAGAAAAGCATTTAGAGAGGCTTAGAAAAGTTTAGCCAAGGTGTCCCAGGCTAACCCAGGTTCGAAAGCCGGGGGCTAAATCTACCCCGTACAGTCGGTAGCAAGGGAAGCCAGGCGGGACACGGTACCTTAAGTGGGAAGGATCCTCCAGCGGTGGCAGTTGTTCCTGGTAGTGGGTGCAAGTTGCGTCATCGTCCAGGGGAAGAGAAGATCTCGACTTGGAGGAAAGATGAAGGTCGTTGCACTACCAGGGCAGAAACCAGCCGCGGAGTTTTCCGGTTAAAGGTGGTACCTTTGTCTCGCGGTCGTGGTAAAACGTGGTATCCCGGTTGCCGGGGTGCTTGGCACAGGCAAGGCGGCCACGAGGTACGTCGGGAAAGCGAAAAGACGGTGAAACTGGTTATCCCCACCAGTCAAAGGAAGAAGACTCTCCGGCGGGAGATCTCCTCTGTCGTTGGGAAAAGTGGTGAGGCAGTCCAGCAGGGCTCCACCGGTGGTGGTGTCGTGGCAGGTCAGCTCAGCTTCTCCCTCGTCGGATTGTTAGGTCCTGTGGCGACTTCTGAAGTTCCAGTCCCCAAAGCCCTGCTTTTATGCAGCAAACCCCCATTCACTCAGCCTAGCTGTCACTCAAACATGCTAAGTGGTGAGCCGGCCGGCTCACCACTTGGGCCAATCAGGACGGAGTGCGACTTGAGTTGCCTAGGCAACTCAGCCCAGGGTGCCTAAATTCCCCTCCACCCCTCCTAAGTACCCCAGACATAGTGGCACCACTTTGGAGGGCTTCTGTGGAGAAGCCCGCCAAAAAGTGTAACAAAGGGCTCAACTTGGGTTGGAGTCACAGAAGAGAACACAAACGCCATTTTAGAATCAAGTTTTGGCAAAAAATACCAACCGGAGAATTAATATTAATTAAATAAACCGGCGGTATGTTCGAGGCTACCGTAAATAATTAAATAAAGATAGTAGCCTAAAACAATGGGAAATCCCATGGGAAAATATTCGCGGTTGAATATAAAAAGTAGTATCCACTGCCACCAGCCAAAACTCGATCAGGGGGGACGGAGACGTGCCCCCTCGACTAACAGACCCTGGGGCAATCGAATTGCCCCAGCCAGTACGTCCACAATATGATGGTTGGTACTGGTTCTGCTCAGAATTTAAGACTAGTAAAGTCAATGGTGACTTTACATGCCCTGGGAGACAGTAGTCAGTCCCAGGGTATGGAGTCTATACTGGGGGTCACTATGACACCCCTGTGTTACTGCACTGAGGGTGCTGTGTAACACATATCACAAAAACACATGAAACCCTATGGAGTAAAAGACCCCATAGCCCATTAAACACTTCTAGATCCAAAGAAACACACTCAAATCATGTCCAAGAGTGAGGGTAAAAGAGTCTCACTCTTGGCAGGAGAAAAAAATAAACCCCAAAAATCCAGCAAAGCTGCTGGGGGACTCACTAGGTTAGGAAAATCAGCCTAAACAGATAATTCTCCCTAACACTGCTCTTCCAACCTCTGCAGCTCAATGCGGAGCAGGAACAGCTGCATGTCCAAATACGCAACAGCTAGTGGCAACATGGTGGTGGAAAGTGTGTTTGAGGCAGGAGTGGGCCTTATGTCCGCTTCCTGAGTGGATTGGGTGCACCTGTGGCCTAATTATATTCAGCTGTATGCATTGAGCTCCTCCTACCAGGTGGAGGTAACTGCACTGTGTTTGTGTTGGAATTACCACCCATTTTTGGTGGTATCTCAACTTGTAATACAGCAGAAATACCATTTTGTATCTTGACTATGATTCCACAGGGGATCATGTCATCACATGTTTGAGTTATTTCCTCTGGCGCTAATTCTGCTGGCGGAATTAGAAACGACTTCTGATTCAGCGGTATGCTAAAAGTGGCATCATTTACCATATACCACCAGACTCATAATGAGTCTGCATGGTCTTTTGCCATAGGCCCTCTAAATCAAGAACTACAACTCTATGGGTATGAAGGTTTTAAAAATAGTTTGTCCAAAAGCCGGAAAACGAGCTTCTGACACTGTGTTATGTTGTCATACTTATTGACGATATTTCTTTTTTATTTATTTTTTACATTACCTAATGAATTTTAAGGTCTTTGTTAAGTGATTAAAGAGCTCTTTTTTATATATATTTGGCTGTTAATTGATATTTATTGCACCTGAGTACAATCATATAACCTTGTGTGTTGTCCAACACATGCTGATTAGCACTAAACTTCTCTGGGACATGTCTGTGAAAGGTGAGCCAGGATACCGTAGGATCCTGGGATCCCATTTCCGACACAGTAGAAAACCACCGAGCAGTGAGATGAGCCAGCAGTACTACCTATACATGTCAGTCAAACTATCTTCCACTTGGCCTTGAGAAACAGCCTGACACTTGGTAGCTCCTGCATCAGTATTACCTGTTCTGCCCCAGGGGCCTGTGTCCTTCCTTCCAACCAGAGGCGTAGGCCTCTGGTAGGGCCTGAGGGGCAAGGCCCATCCAAAATCTGTAAATGCCCACTCAGCAGCGCTGTGTGGGCATTTACAGATCTTTTTGTCAGTGCAGTGGGCCCAACTACATTAGCATCAGGCCCCATTTGCTAGACAATCCTGGCTCCGCCTCAGCTTCCACCATGTATCATTCCTATTCTGTGCTCCACACACTCTGGTCTCTCGTGAACTCTCCACTTTCACACAGGATTTAATAACTTGGGCCTCATTACGGAAATTCTGTACTGATGCAAATGGAATATTGCATGATAGTTGGACTAGGTAACATTGCGCTAGTTTAAAAAACATATTCTTTCAATGCATTTTAACACCAGGATAATGTTTTCCCGAGTTCTAATATAGAACTTCATTAGTGCTAGGACAGGCAATTGCCCTGGTCAAAAAATGCATTGAAAGAATATTTATTTGGATTAGAGCAGTTTTTGCGCTAGTGCAAATAGCATACACAATTGCACAAATATCAAATGCAAAGCTTCTACGAAGAGGCCCTGGTCTTTTCTGCATATGCTCCGCCTTCAAAGAATATACATTGCACTAGTTCACGTGCAGAAAGCAGTATGACAGAAAGTGATCCTAGTGCACAAAACAGTTTCTTTTACCTGTAAAATAAATAAACGGGTTGTGTGCCTACTGCTGCAATCTGTGCGATATCTGCAGGTCGCAGGTTTGAATCCCTTTAAGGCCAACTAAGCCCCTCATCCTTCTGAGGTCAATACATGAGTAAAAACTTAGGTTGGTTGATAATTATATGTAATTGTATTGCCGGTAAGATAGCTCAGCGGGTTGAACTCTTGATGCAGTAATCTGAGCGTGATCTGCAGGTCTGAACCCCGGCAACGCCAACTCAGTCTTTCATCTTTCCGAGGTCGATAAATGAGTACCAATTTCGGTTGGGTGATATTGTAAGTAAATACTTGCTCTGATAAAGGCGCTATATAACACATCATTATCATTAAATATGTTCTATGTGCAGCGCTGGCCCTTTGGCAAAAGCGCTATATAAATAACAACTCATTGCCATTAACGGTTTTTGCATCCAGGCAATAGACTAGGGAAAAATTGCCCCTTGCCCCGTGTCAAAAATGCATTGCACAAATTTATTTTTTGCACCGGAACCATCCTTGCCATATTGTTAATTGTACTTACACAGCTGCAATGTTTTTACAATACCACCCCTGTGACAGTGTTACAGAAACTTTGCACAAGAGCAGGTGGCACTGTGACAAAAATTGCCGTAGCGCAAACGTCATACTTATGCAAGGAATAGCACTAGGGCACATATTTCCTACATGCAAAAATGCATTTTGAGATAGTTTTTTGCACTAGGGAAATGTGTGTCCTAGTGCTTTTTGCTCTTGCACCAGTTCCTGTAAGCAGCGCTAGGTCTTCCATGCACAGTCAAATTATTTCGTTTTATTACCCGTTACTTCCGAAATCCACCCAGTCCCCCAGTGCACGGGGCAACTTTTGATCACCACTATGAGATGACACACTCACAGCAGCGCTGTGAGCACATCTAAGTGACCTTGCAATAATTTAAAGAAGGTGTGATGCCTTGTAACGGTGGGAGTACAAAAGGCATTTATTTCAAAGCACACTATTACGGCAAGATCAAGTGCACAACCGCCCACCCGATATGTTGTCTCGAAGTCGAGGCCCACAGCATATGAAAGAGAGTCTGCATCCTGTTGAGCTCAAGTGAGCCCGAAGGAGACATGATGGATCATTTCTGTGTCTACCACAAACCACCGCTAGTGTGGGGGCGGGGGCAGAACATGCAGTGCTACAAAACGTTATGCAAGCACCAAAAAACCTCATTCCCCAGCCTGCAAAATGTCAGTGCTCGCCCTCATCATTTCAATACTGCCAGGTACTATGAACATGTACATTGCTATGCTATTTCTGAGGTATTCGGAGTGGCCTAGCCACTTAGATAGCTTAGCGAGTGATCTTATTTCAAAGATCAGTGTTTAACTTGAAATCGCATGTTAGCATCCTGGCATGTATAACTCTGGCCTTTATTCATCTACTATATCTACACACATGTCTAGCTATGTTTAGGCTTCCGGAGGCGCTCGCAAAACAGGGTATTGGCATACGGTTTGATTTGAATTAACTTCACATATTCTCTGTTTTCACAGGTGTTCTGGGGCAGTACAAAGTCTTGCAGGCTGAAAATATGTTTGTTGCTGAAGGGGGTCCTGTTCAGTTAAACTGCAGCTACGAGGGGTCGGAGTACAGCCTGCAGTGGTATAAGCAGGGCTATGGCAGACCACCAGAACATATCCTGACACGGAGCACGAGTGGCATCAGTCAGGAGAGGGAAATCACAATGGTGTTGCAAACAGAGAACAAACACACATCCCTGCACCTGAGCCGCACGAATATGCATGACTCAGGACTATATTACTGCGCAATGGAGCACAGTGCTGCACTACAGTTTCAGCAGTGCACAATATCCTCTGCTAGCAGCAATGAATAATAATCTGCTGGATGCACTTCAGTGTTGTAATTAAAGCACCATGGACCTTATTCTAAGTCTGGCGGTGCTGCCAAAAAATGGCAGTCATTCCGTTACTGTTCTTTTGTTTGGCGGTAATGGAATTATTGCCAATTTTCCTTGAAGTGGAGGATTTACCTTCAGAATTATGCTGCAGGTAAATCCTTCATGTGAATGCCAAACATATGCAGATTTACTGTGATGGAATTACTGCTCACAGTAAACCCACCAAATCCCTATGGAGTCAAAAAAGGAAAGGGGACTAATACCACCACACCACCACTCGGAATCTCTTGCTAAATCCACAGCACTGAGTGACGGTAACAGTAACCGATTTTACCAGCAATCTGGCTGATTTACTGGCAAGTTACTGCCAAACTCCGAATGAGATCATACACTCCTTCTCTTCAATTCCAAACCAGCCTCTGTCACAATCAGTGAACTTCAGTATTATTTGGTGGATAATTTGTCAAAGGGCTTTAACAAGTGAGAAAAGTGGTGTGGTGGATTAAGTGGTTGGTGTGGCTCAAATGGATCACAATGATTTTAAGTTGGCACTGGGCAGGTGTGAGTGACTTAAACAAGTAGTGATTTCCTCTTAATCCCGCAACTTGCATTCCTGTAATTTGTAATGAACATGCAATACAAGAAGTACAACAAAAAAATGGTGTCAGTGAACTACTCTTGTTTGGATGGTGTACTCGTTGGTGTGACACTCATAACAATATGAAGCACAACTTGAGAGCTCTGCCTCCTGAATTTGAAATTCTCGCCATAGAGTTTGGACAAAATCATTGGGAGGGTAATTGCTAATTGTTAAGATGGATTTCTGAACTCTGTCCTGGCGGCGCAGAAGTTCAGAAGGCCAACCTAATTACTTGGAACAGGGTAACCTCTGGACAAGCCAGACAAATCAGGGTAGCGATCACGGCGGTCAAGACTAGGTCTCAAGAAGGGTGAGGGTGACTGAAAGCCTGCAATGAGCACACAAAGCAAGGACACTTACAAACTACTCCAAGCAGGTGTTATATTAAAAATATATATACATTTATTACAAGGCCTTTAAAACAATGACCGTAGCGAGAAATCACAATACAACTCTAGTAAACCAACACATACCATACCAATACAATATATATACAAATACAAACAAGTCTCAAGCGTTAGATGCACGAAATGTGTAGTCCACCTAAAAGGGAAGGAAAACAGGCAGTGCGAAATAATGCTTAGACCGAGTCCACCTTCAGAGGCACCTGCTAAAAGGAAGTCCGAGCCCTACGAAGAGTTGAGCCTTGTGCTCAAAAGTACCTGCACACGCTGGTGCCAACGGGCAAAAAGGGGAGTCTCTTTGAGGGAATCAGGCAGTTCAGTTTAGTGCACAAATGAAGAAGAACAGAGTTCCGCGACTCAAGCGCAGCCTCCACTGTGGGCAGAAGCAGAGCGCGAATACGGAAAGGCGTGCTGTTTTGACACAGCAGGGAAAAGCTATGGGCTCCTGCAGGAGGGCGACCAGTTCCTAGCTATGCTACTCACCGGTCCCCGATGCAAGCAGACCCAGGCTTCTCCGCGTCAGTTTCAGTCGCTGGCAGGTTCAGGAGAGCAGGGGACGTCTCGTCGTCGTGTTGATTCTGCAGCAGCAAAGTTGAGTTAAAGATGTCCCAAATGAAGTGAACCTGCACAGTTTGTTACCACAGCAGGGCAACGGAGCGGCCGTGTGTACCTCAGCCAAATGTACACTACTCACTTCAGACCTGGGAACGCCAAGTGTACGAATCGTGTGAGAGTGAAAAGGACTCGAAATACTACACAACCTGGCAGCGGTTACAGAGCAAGACTCCTGTGTGGGCTGGTCAGTCTGCTGG
This sequence comes from Ambystoma mexicanum, assembly GCF_040938575.1. NCBI lineage: Eukaryota > Metazoa > Chordata > Amphibia > Caudata > Ambystomatidae > Ambystoma > Ambystoma mexicanum. The sequence goes on from NC_090938.1 coordinate 274,536,413, forward strand.
ATGGTCCAGAGACGCTTCCGAAGGCTTACGAGCAGGAGGTGGTGAAGATGCCGAGAATAGCTGTTCCCGCTATTCCAAGGGTCGAAGTACCAGTACAGGCCTTCTGGTTCGATCAGAGGTAAAAAGGGTTTCACAAGACGACAGCAGTGCAGAGGAGCAGTCCTTCAGCGGGTCACCAGCGATTCCTAAGTACAGCCTCGTGGTTGCAGGTGTTGGGTGTCCTGACCCACGTTTGAGCTATCATGCTGCAACATTTGGTACTGTGGGCTTAGAAAATCCAAGATGGCCAAAAAGCCCACATGTGCGCCAGAATCCAGGAGAACCACGCAGTTTGTGCACACTAAAATGGTTGCCTAACTTGCCACCCACCAGTGCGAGCAGGATGGGCCGGGGTGCCATGAGTGAAATGTGTGCCAAAGGAAAAACCGCACTTTAAAATCACCTTTTGTTTCTCTGAATGCCAGCTCAAAATGCCAATTTTCAAACATTGCAACACATCCAAAAATCTCACTGAACACCAGCGGACATCTGGCAGAATGAAGTATGTGTGCATACTAAATCTGGGAAGTTGAAGAGCCCCAAAACAATGTTCATAACAAGACTGGCTGAGCTCTGCAGGTCTGCAGCAGCCTAACTGAAACTGGATTTAAAACTACCACAAATCGAAAATGTTTAAATTAACTGAGTGACCTACTTTTGAGTGTCACATAGTTTGTCACTGTTGAAATGTCATAGTTTTAAACTTAGAATCAGCATTCTAGCTGCATATGTAAAAATTGTCTTGACTTAAACTTGGGAACAAAAAGTGACATTTTATCTGAAACCTGGCTTAATGAAACTGAATTCTGCCTGACATCTACCCCCACAGGAGTTAAAACCTGCTCAGCCACTCTTCCCCTTGCCAAAAGGAGTTGTCACCTCTCTGATTAGATTAGGGGTGGAGCAGCTACAGGGAGTTGAACAAAGGCCTGTCCTGGGCCCAGGCAGATGGTTTATTAGGGTGGCCGTAAAATAGCTTCCTCTTGGCAGAAGCTGGGAGGGGCAGGGTCTCTGAGCTTGGCAGAAACTGGATAAACTGGTTTCTACACCATGTGACCTGAAAAGACACACCCCTGTTGGCCAGAATATGATTTTAAGAAAGATGTATAACTCACAGTGCGGACTTGTCAAAATTATTTAAATGATACCATCATTCTTGTGATTTTTCTGTGCACGTTTTAAGACGCGTTGGAAATTTGTGTGATGTTCTGGGGCAAAACCCCACTATTTATTGACACCACATACTCTTTGTTTAAGCCAGCGACCTGGAAAGTTACTGAGATATGTGTGGGAGGGGGGTGTACATGTGCATAAATCTGGAGAAAAATCTGATGTTGCAAAACCCACTAAAAAGCACAAAATGTTGCCATTTCTGAATGCAAGCCCCCAGGAAGAGCAGAGTTTGAACAGAGTATACCTCATGTGATATGTGATGGGTGCATGTAATTTTAAACAAATGTGTACCTGTGCAAATATGTCTTTAGGTCAAATATAGATTTGTGTGTAATCTGACGGGGGAGTGTCCTTTCTGCAAGCCATTAAATGGCATCATTCTGACACACAATCCTGCTCTCCAGTGAGAACGCAAAGAATTCTCCAACCTATCAGAACTCTGAAGGGCTTGGGCCTAGAAAGCTAGCCTCTCCACCCACTTTCAAAACACATAAAAGAGACTGCTGGGACAGGTAGAGTCATTCAAATTCAGTTGCTGCAACGCGCTCTGCCGGACCATACAACATCCAGAAGATACCAGATTCAACACTTAGACTTTAAAACTCCAAAGAACTTGATTCAGAACTCAAAGCAAGGGCCTAAACCCTCAAACTGAGAACTCTTCTCAGTAGGCCTCAGCATCCAGCAAACCTAACAGCGGTAGCAGTATCCAGGAGCCGTGCAGATCAGCGCTGGGTCCAGAGAAAGCTGTGCAAAAAGATCCAGAAGCAGTGCTGTACCCAGAGAAAGCAGAGCAGTATCCAGAACCAGAGGCCAGAGATCCAGAGTGACCCAGACCGCTGTTAGCAGAACCAGAGAGCTGACCCAGATCACTGTGAAGTGCCGAGACCAGAACCGGAGTCCAGTCCAAAACCTGACCAGATCCGTGGGGAGGCCTATTTCAAGATATATTGTGAGTACCTAGCAGAACTGTGCAGAACCAATCTCTTAGTTAAAATAATATAATTCAATCTATTTTAATCTAACCAGAACTGCCTCCTAACTGTCACCTGTCATTTGCAAAGCTGTCACCTGTCATTTTCTAGCTGCAAGCTGTAACCTGTCGCTTTGAATTTTTAAAATTTCAAATCCGAAAAACGACCTTTATTTAATCGTCCGTATCTCGTGCTAGGAACTTGGTTTAACTTTCCTCTGAAAGCTTAGAATCTCAGCTTTTCAACAAGCTTAGAACCGACTTGCTACTCCTTATACTTTTGCCGTAACACGATTCTCGCGTAATCGCGATTCTCGCACTCGCAAATTTTGCCGCGATTTGCAATTTGGCCCGATTTCTTTACTTATAAAAAGATAGCTGCTTTGGCATGAACTGCCAAATTTCGTTTGCCTCTTAAGAACCATCCCTGAATCATTGCTAGAGTGAGCCTGAACTCATATTAACTAGATACCACTCACCCTGAACCTCCTGAAGGGAATTAAAGCATTTTCAGCATATTTCTCACTGCATTGTCACCATATTCAAAGCACTTTTGCCTGTATTTCAAACTCATACGTGTTTTCTCTAAGCTTGCTGGGGTGAACTGAATTACATTTGATTGCATTACTGAGAACTGTGTGCTTTCCTTCCATTTCCTTGCATTGCTTAAAGGGGGGGAGTGAATTGCCTGTGAAAAGTGATTACATTGTCTTTTGCTGAAATCCTATCAAGTTTTTTTTCTGTACTGCATTTTCATTCCACCTTGCATCCATTTGAAACCATAAAAGTATTGCTGCTATCTTATCCATCCTATAACCACTCATCATTGATTATAAAGAAGTGTGCTAGTGCCAGACTATCCATTATTGATTACTGCTCAGATTAAGTGTGATATTCAATTATTAATTTATTATAAAGTGTGATATATATATATATATTGTTTAAATTCTCATATAAACCTTTTAACTTGCAAAACAGAACTACTTCTTGGCTCAGTGGGGTCAGGGGGATCCCAAGAGAGGGGTGTTATATAGGGGTAGTCATCCAGAACTCATGAACTGGACATAAAGATATATCAATAAGGGTTTCCATTCAGTATCCCAGACTAGGCATTGACTTAGCTGTAGTGTTGAATTGAATCCTCTTACAAAGTGGGGGCTCGAGCCGGACGTCTGGGTTAGAATTATCACTTGTGCAGATTAATACAGTGTGCTAACTGACAGGAGACATACATCCGTTCGGATCACCACGCTGTGTTACGCTGTAAAGCACTCCTCAAAGGAAAGCTCTAAGGAAACGGTCTGTTTTGCAAAAATAAAATACAAACTTCTGTAAGTCAGGAAGGAACTCAAATTCCAGAATGACGACACTGGTAGACATCAAAATAGCCAGAGAACACTTCTTACATAAGCTATTTGTGAGAGGTGAGTGGACTCATCAGGACCAAACGGTCTGGTTGCAGGCAATCGCGCAACAGGTCACTGAAACAGGGTCAGTTATATGAGGAGATCAGGGTCCCCTACATGTGGCCCTGAGTGAACTATATATGGCCCCTAAGGCTAAGGATGAGCACCACAAGATTGCCAGGGTAGCTGCATATGTATATTTACATATGGGAGCCATGCAGGACAAATGTGCTGAAGGCCAAGATCTGGCGAGTAGACAACTGCTGGCACTACAGAAGGCCCAATCTGATCTGGACTCTTCTGAGCAGAGGCTGCTCAGGAGCCAGGAGTCAGAAAATGACAGCAGACGGTACATCACTAAAATAAAGGAGGATATGGATGTGCTGCAACAGGAAAAGACGGACAAGGATACCAGATTTCTGGCCTTGCAGAAGGAGTACCAAGAAGGTTTGGACTCCCTACTGCAGAGCCAGAAAAAGCTGGAGCAACAGTTAGACTTCAATAGGGCATGTGCTGAGCAGGTAGTCACCCTGCAAAGCCACCTAGATAGGGAGAAGGCAGAGAGCAATAAACTGATTTTGAAAGACCTGGATACCCAGGCAGAGTTTGACCAGGAGCACCAGAAAACTGGTGCCTTCCAAAGGCAAAGGGATGACCTGGCGGCACAGATGCAGGCTCTTAGTCAGGAAAGGGATACCTTAGGCCAGGAAGTCTGCCACTTAAAAAGGAAAATGGAAGAAAATCACCTGGCCCTCCAGGGACTGGGTGACCTCCAAAAAGAACACCAGAACTTGTTAGAGCACACCAGGAGGGTGGAGGATGCTCTGGTAAGAAAGGAGCAGGCCAATAGGGACACAGCTCAGGAGGTAACCCTCCTGCAGCAGAGACTGGCCCAGTACTCCAGGACCAATCAGGAGGCACAGAGAGAAAATGAGGCTCTCTGTCAGCACAATGATAGGCTCCAACAACAGATAGCGATGCAGGAGCGACTGATAGAGTCTAGTAAGGCCTTAACTGAGGAACTGAAAGCGCAGGCTCTTGCATTGCAACAGGGAGCAGGGGCGGATAGAGACCAGGTTCGCTGGGAAAGGGAAACTCCTGAGCATAACCTCAGGAGCCCTAATACCAGAGGCCTTTATTTCTCTCAGTCCCTGGACTCTGCCACCCCCATGTCCCCTGGCGCACATGAGCACCGGGCCACAAGGATGGCAGATTACTATCCAGCCAGAAGCATGGGGCTCATAGGCCAGTACCTCCCAGGAATGGATGGGCGGGCATCCGGGTATGGGCACCCAAGCACAGTGCAATTTAGTGGGGAACCCCAGGAGAATAGGCCCATTAAGGGCATCCTGAAAACGTCTGCCCAGTTAGGACAGTGGGGGGGGGTACCCATCAAATCCTGGCAGCAAGGAGGAATCTGAAGACTCCTCTGAACGGCGCAGGACACAGGAGACCAGGTCCCCACATTCTGCCAGCCAATCCCAGGCTCGCAGAATCCGGGAAAACCTGGAAGGTCAGACAGGTACCTCTGGGAGCAGTGCCTCTGAGTCAGAGGATGAATGGACCAGGGTTACCCGAACCAAAAAGGCCAATAAGGCAAAAAGGGCCTTGCTTAAGGACCCATTGAAGCAAATAAAGGCAATAAGGAGTGTCATCACGCCTTATCACAAGAACGCCAAGTATTTTGTTTGGGAACACTTGGAGCTTTACGAGCAAATGATGGAGACTTTCCATTTGAAGGACAGCCAAAGCTGTATTCAATATGTAAAGTGGACCTTCTCACCAGAATACTCCAGTTTCTTTGCGGGGCTGGAGGACCAAAATCATTTAAGATGGTCCACCTATAAGGCGGCCATCTTGAAACATTTTTCTGTTCACAGAAATCCTCAAGAGGCTCGCAAGGCAGCCTACAATTTGCAATGTGGGGAGGATCAGGCCCGACAAGAATTTGTGCAAGAACTGAAACGTGCCTTTGCGCAGACCACCAGAAGGGTGCGCACAGACAGCAGAGAATTTGTCAATACATTTTTCCATGCCTTGCCCAAATACATCATGACCCAGCTCGTGAGAGATTTTCACGAGAAAAGATCTTTAGACTGGGTCATTGAACAGGCTACCCAGATCCATGAGGTGCAGAAGCCCATAGAAAATAAAAATAATGCGCCCAAAAACCCCAAAACCAACAGCACCCCTGCTGCTGCCAAGGTGGCAGAGGTAAAGGTTGCCCCCGTTTTAGACTTGGAGATGGGGGGGCCTAAAAACCTACCTGCACCTAATAATCCTAAGCCCAGAAATCCCTCGGGCCAGTCACAGACAGAGAGTCGAGGAGGTAGTCCCACAAATGGGGTCCCCCGCTCCCCTGACTATGTAAGTCCCCGCTACAAGGGAAACCGACCAATCCTGGGTTATGTGTGGACTCCTCCAGCCCAAGGGGGGGGATCCAGCCAAGCACCTGACCCGGGGAACTTCCCTCCTAACTTCCCCCAGGAGGGCAGAAATTCTCCAAATCCTGGGCAGAACTTTTTCCCCAGGTATCCACCCAATTTCCAGCCCCAAAATCATCCATCCTTCTTTCCCCAATTCCCTGAGCTCAGACAACCTAATCCGGGAGAGGGGAGGCCGAGGGTGGAGGGGTACCAAAATCTTCCCAACCAGGGGTACTACCAGAGAAGGGATAGCTACCCTTCCCGGGATCAGCCCAGGGGAGAAAACAGAGCCCCGTATCAGCCTGAGCGGGTTTCCCAGTTAGAGCGCCAGGTCCAAAATATGGCACGGGATCTGGGTCACATACTGAGGGCTCAACAGAACCCTCAGATGAGCGTGCCGCCGCAGAATGCCCCAAACTCTGGACCTGGTACTCCAGAACAATGACGGGGCAGCACCCCGATAACACACCGGTTCCCAGGGAGGAGGCACAAGGGGAAGGGGGGTGTAAAGCCTTGGAGGAAGCTTCCTTCCCAACTTGTAAACAGCCCCTGGAAAACCAGGAACCGGAAACAAAATCTCCTACCCCTGAAAGCCTGCCTCCCAAGGAGCAGAGGGGGGGTACGAGAAACAAAGGACCCAAACAGACCCACTTTGTGGAGGAGGTACAGGTCTTCCAATTTGAGGGAGAGGGATCCTCAGAAGATCCTGGGAAAAGGATCTTCTCCTTCAGAGATGGGGGAACTCCTCCCAAAGAAAAATGGGTCCCAAGGGATTCCAATCCAGACTGGGGAGATATGGAGACTGAGCTACCGCCGCCCATCATCTCATCCCAGAACCCACAATGCCAAAATCCCCTGGTTCAAACCCATCCTGGTGACTGCCTCCAAAAAGGGGGGGGTGGCCCAGAACCGGAACCAGGGGAACCCACAATGGCTCTGTTCTCCAGTTGCCAACTTTTTCTTTCAGATTCCCAAGACTCTCCACAGAATTCTGCCCAAATCTCTTCTCTAGCAATGTCCAAAACCAGAAAGTTAGCCCACCAGTTGTCCAAAAATGTGCATTATCTGTGCCCCCTTGAGGAGAAGGAGGGAAGATACTATGCCCCGGTACAAGTACAGGGGCAGGGTACAATTTTGGCACTGGTGGACACTGGATCCCAAGCTACCCTTCTGTCCAAAAGGGCCTTTGAGGAACTAAATGCCAGAAGGGGGGAGAATTACTGTATTCCTCTCACCTCTCTTCCTGGACAACTGCAGAACTTTGACGGGAAGGAAATTCCCGTTGAGGGGACTGCAGACTTGGACATTAAAATTGGGCGACACAAGGTGAAACACCCGGTCATAGTAGTGACTCCAGAGGGCACCCCTTGTTTACTAGGGAATGACCTCCTGAGAAGGTTGTCACCCCTAATAGATTGCGTAAACAAGGTCCTCTGGACCCAGACTAGCCGACCAATAAAATTAAAACAGAGTGTCAACCATGTTAGTTTAAACGGCACCTGCCACATGGTTGAACAAAAATCTGACCAAGTACAATTTCACTTCCAGAACAACCAAATTCCAGACGTGACAGTAATAGCAGTAGGACAACAGACTGGTGATGGGGGGTCCTCTCTATTTCTGAAAATCAACCTTCCTTCCAGTTTGAAGTGGTATTCCACACTGGAAGGAAACACCCTGAAATTCTTTACTAATCCACAATCAGAAACTCCCACTCCTAAAGTCCAGAAAGATGTGAATTCAGCTCAGAGCCTGGCTGATATTCAGCAAATTGGAGAGCAGTTGTTCATCCCTGTTCAGTTAAATGATGGGAAGGACTCTGTTCTCGCTCGAGTGTGCGTGAACAACGGTAAGAGCTTCATCAGCGAAGCAATGTTCCGCCAACTCCCAAAAGATCCAGCCATTCCCACATTCAAACTGATAGACAAATGGGAAATGGACCTGGAAGCACCCAATTCCAACCATCTCCTGCCAAGCAGGTGTATGCTCAAAATCTCCATTGGCAACAAGAGCATAGTCCACAATTGTTGGGTCGTGCGAGACGTCACTGCCGCTTTTTACTTAGGCAGTGACATTCTCAATCACTTTGCCATTAGTTTGGACCTAATAAACTTCAAAGCTTGGTCCCGATTAGCGGATAATCCCATGGGCTTTGATGATCCAGAAAAAGCATTTAGGTCAGCTCAATTGCTGCCTTATGCAGTTGAAATTCAGATTAAAGAGGAAGTCGCCATCCCAGAAAGGACCCGACAATTCTCCCTGGAAGTGAAAGTTAAAAGAGGACAATATTTGCAAAACCCTGATGCTTATATACATCTAAATGCTTCTCTCCAACAGCAAGGGTTGGGGGTAAACCCAACTCCATTAGTCAACATAGAACATGACACCATTCCAATAGAGGTGGATAACAGCGACTTAAAGAGTATTACTCTAGCCGCAGGCACCATTATTGGAATGGCGGTTGATGACCGACATTTTTCCATTGATCTAGGAAATGAACTGTTAGGACCAATCCCCAAGGACTGTTTTGACAGTGACAGTGAGGACAATACAACACCAGACAGGATTTTTACCCGGCATGGGGGGAACTTCCTGGTGTACACTTCCTGCCCCTATGGTAAGGAAGATGTGACTTGTGACTTCAGGAGGGATGAGGTGATTTTCCAGGTCGGTGAGGGTTGCCTTTCCCACCTGAGGCCTCCAGTCCAAATCAGCACTCTGACCAGGGACTTCTCCACCCAGCTGGAGGAGGCCGCTGAGATAGCCAAACCAGAAGTCTTTCCAGGCTTCAGGCAGATGGTGGAAGAGAGGGTCAACCTAGCTGATGCCTGTGTGACTCTGGAACAGAAGCAAAAGTTGAAACAAGTTTTCTCGGATTTCCAAGATCTCTTTGCGGTAGACTCATATGACTGTGGCCGCACCGACATCCACACAACAACAATCCCCACGGACCCTGGCATGACTCCAGTGTTTGTGAAGCAATATTGCTTGCCTCTCGCATCAATGGAGTCCCTTACTGAAATAATTAAGAACCTTGAGTCCCGGGGAATAATCCGTCCAGTCCACAGCACTTTCAATAATCCGGTGCTGGGAATATTGAAGCCAAACGGCCAGTGGAGACTCTGCGCCGACCTCAGGGAGCTCAACAAACGGGTCCATACTTCCCGATGGCCTCTGCCCTACATTGACCAAGGGCTGGCCCAGATCCAGGGGTCACAGGTATTCACTGCAATAGACCTGACCAATGGATACTGGACTGTGCCTGTCAGTAGGGAAGACCAATACAAGTTGGCTTTTACCTTTGGGGGCCAGCAGTACACATGGACCCGGACTCCCTTCGGATACCTCAACTCCGGCAATGAATTCAACATTTTCCTACACAAGGCCATGCCCGACCTGGGTGCAAGGGGTGACCTGGCTTATGTAGATGATGTCCTCATCAAAAGTTCATCTGTGGAGGAACACATAGCGGAGATCCGTTATGTTCTGACCCAGTTGAGGGCCGCCGGAGCAAAACTTTCCTTTCAGAAAGCACAGTGGTGTAGAACCCGTGTTAATTTCTTGGGGCATGAGATTACTCCTCAGGGTCTCTGTCCCCAGGAAAAGAAAGTGGAAGCACTTCTGAAACTGAAAGACCCCACAACTCTGCGTGAACTAAGGAGCCTCCTTGGACTGACTAATTACAGCAGAAAGTTCATTGAGGGCTACGCAGAGATCACCAGACCCCTGATTCATCTCCTGAAGGGGGGGGTCAAGTGGGAATGGGGTCCAGAACAAGCCGAGGCGGTAAAACAACTCAAAAGAAGCCTCTCACAAGCGCCTTGCCTAGCTTACCCTGTCAGAAACAAGGAATTCTTCCTGGAGACGGGGTTCTCTAATACGTGCTTGACGGCAGTATTATACCAAAAGCATGACAAGGTCAATAAAGTAATCTCCTATGCGAGCAAAACTTTATCCTCTGTGGAGGAAAAATTCAACGATTGTGAGAAGGTACTCCTGGCAACGGTGTGGGCATTGAAGAATTACCGCCCATTTATCCAGGGGGAACACATCATCGTGGAGAATCCACACCAGCCTCTTCAATATCTCCAAAGTGACAGAATCCGGGCCGGAAATGTGATTAATTCCCGAATTACTTCCTGGATTCTGTCAATGCAAAGCTTTCCTGTGGAGGTCAGATGTGGCCAAAACAAGAAGAGTCCCCTCGCGCAAGGTCTGGCTGACTTGCATGATTGTGCCAGAGAAAACTGTCTCGAGGACGAAAGTCTAAAAATCAAGGACAACACGGAGGCATACCTTAATTCCCCACACAAAGTCTTTGAAGAGGACAAGTGTGAGGGAATGCCCACTGTCTATGTGGATGGATGCTCTTACCATGTTGACAACAACGGGGAGAAAGAAATGGTGGCCGGCGTAGGGAATGGATGGGTGAATGAGTCCCCAGAACCCTCCGCTGGATACAAAATTGGTCCCCGAAGTAGTCAGGTGGCAGAATTGATGGCTGTGCATCAGGCCATCCTCACTGCTGTCCAGCATCAACTCCACGAACTGTTCATAATCACAGATTCTGATTATGTACGGAACGGGTTCGTGGAGCACCTGGTTAATTGGAAAACCAGAGGCATGTTATGTGCTAACAACAAACCCTTGAAACATGGGAAGTTGATCCAAAACATTGATGATCTGGTCACATCGAATGGGATGAACATCTACTGGAAAAAGATCAAGGGTCATTCCAAAGTAGAGGGACCAGACAAAACTGGAAATGACTTAGCTGATCAGCTGGCCAAAACCGGGGCCATCCAAGGGGATCTAATTGAGATTGAGTCCCTGTTGGGGGAAATCCAGGTCACTGCTATCACTAGATCCCAGATAAATGCTCACAATGATCTTTCAACTGCCCAATGGAGCAAGGAGACCCCTGATGCTGATTTGATTACAGCTCAGAAGGGGGATCCAATTATTGGTAAGTTTTACCAACACCGTGAGGACTCTGAGAACTTTCCCCTGACGGATACCGATTACCTTGGGAAAGAGGACCTAAGAGTGTTGATGAAATGTCCAAAAATGTTCCGAATCCATGACGGTTTGCTGGTAAGGAAATCCAAAGCTGGCCATGATCAGTGGGTGGTTCCTACCTCATTCCGAAGCCTGATGTTAAGTCACGCCCATGATGCGGCCACCGCCGGTCATAGGGGGTTTCACACAACACTGGAAATCTTAAGAGAGGTTGCATACTGGCCACACATGGGCCAGGACCTCAACCAATATTTGAAGGGTTGTCTTGTATGTGCACAATTTCAGCCAACATCCCTCACACACCGGGCGCCTCTCCAAAAGAGGGGAATGACACTCCCATGGTCAGATTTACAAATCGACTTTGTAGGCCCCGTGATTCGCTCCGCTAGGGGGAATAAGTACATGTTGACTGTGACATGCTTGTTTACCAAGTGGGTGGAATGTCTCCCAGCCCCAAACTGCAAGGCAGAAACAGCAGCTGCCTTGATTATTAACCACATCTTTTCCCGTTTTGGTCTACCTCAAAGGATTGAGTCAGACAGAGGTAGCCACTTCACCAGTGAAGTGATGACAAAGATGTGGGAGATACTGGGGGTCAAGAGAAAGCTACACATTGCTTACAGGCCAGCTTCTTCTGGAGCAGTAGAACGCTACAACCGGACAATTGTGAGCATCTTAAAAATGTTTGTGGCAGATTCTGGGCCAAGTTGGGATATCCGATTACCTCTGGTCCTAATGGCCATCAGATCTACCCCTTCATCTGCAACCAAAATGTCACCATTTGAGTTGATGACTGGGCGCAAGATGGTGCTTCCTCAGCATTTGCTCTACAGGACCCAAGAGCAGACCCTAATAAATGCCTCCACAACTCACGAGTATGTGGAGAATTTAAGGAAACACCTTCAACATGCTTTTGCTTATGCTCAGCGGAATCTAGAAAGATCAGCTGATAGCATGAAGACCCACTATGACCTGAAAACTTCCAGGAAGGAATATCAAGTGGGGGACCGGGTCTATTTATACAACTTCCAAAGAAACCAGGCTAAACAGCGAACATTTTTGCCTACATGGAAGGGACCCTATGAGATTATAGACAAAATCTCCCCTGTGGCCTACAAGATCCGCATCCCCAAAGGCGGTTTGGCAGAGGGGGAAGACAAGTGGGTCCACATTAACCAGTTGAAGTGTTGCCATCCCAGGCACACTCTGCAACAACTGGAGGAATCCTCTGGAATCCTAGAGGGTACTGTCTCAGATTAATTCAGTTCTAACTTAAAATATCCTACATATAACCTATCCTACATATAACCTATCAAATTCTGTGTTTCTCAAGTTTATGTGTTCCTGTCGCTTAATTAAAAAAAATGAGCATGTTCATATCTGTTGAGTTCTAAAATATATATGTCACCCCACTATATCAATGGTGGGGGAGAAATGTCCATGAATAGGTATTGCCGCTTTTCCTTTGTCGTCCTAGGAGAAAGAAAACCTGGAGACGGGCCAAGGACGACGATCCGGGGACCGGGAGCCGAGACCCGAGGGGCCCAGGGTACCGCCCGATATTCCCATCAGGACCGGCGAGGAGAACCGATCGATCAGTACCGGATTTGCAGAATTGGAAGAAGATTATGCGGACATACCAGTGCGTGGGTCATCACCTTCTGTGCACCCGACTCCCCATCGACTCAAATTCAAAGTGCAGTCACGTGGGGGGGCTTTGTTGGGTGTCCTGACCCACGTTTGAGCTATCATGCTGCAACATTTGGTGCTGTGGGCTTAGAAAATACAAGATGGCCAAAAAGCCCATATGTGCGCCAGAATCCTGGAGAACCACGCAGTTTGTGCACACTAAAATGGTTGCCTAACTTGCCACCCACCAGTGCGAGCAGGATGGGCCCGGGTGCCATGAGTGAAATGTGTGCCAAAGGAAAAAACGCACTTTAAAATCACCTTTTGTTTCTCTGAATGCCAGCTCAAAATACCTATTTTCAAACATTGCAACACATCCAAAAATCTCACTGAACACCAGCGGACATCTGGCAGAATGAAGTATGTGTGCATACTAAATCTGGGAAGTTGAAGAGCCCCAAAACAATGTTCATAACAAGACTGGCTGAGCTTTGCAGGTCTGCAGCAGCCTAACTGAAACTGGATTTAAAACTACCAACAATTGAAAATGTTTAAATTAACTGAGTGACCTACTTTTGAGTGTCACATAGTTTGTAACTGTTAAAATGTCATAGTTTTGAACTTAGAATCAGCATTCTAGCTGCATATGTAAAAATTGTCTTGACTTAAACTTGGGAACAAAAGGTGACATTTTATCTGAAACCTGGCTTAATGAAACTAAATTCTGCCTGACATCTACCCCCACAGGAGTTAATACCTGCTCAGCCACTCTTCCCCTTGACAAAAGGAGTTGTCACCTCTCTGATTAGATTAGGGGTGGAGCAGCTACTGGGAGTTGAACAAAAACCTGTCCTGGGCCCAGGCAGATGGTTTATTAGGGTGGCCGTAAAATGGCTTCCTCTTGGCAGAAGCTGGGAGGGGCAGGGTCTCTGAGCTTGGCAGAAACTGGATAAACTGGTTTCTACACCATGTGACCTGAAAAGACACACCCCTGTTGGCCAGAATATGATTTTAAGAAAGATGTATAACTCACAGTGCGGACTTGTCAAAATTATTTAAATGATACCATAATTCTTGTGATTTTTCTGTGCACGTTTTAAGACGCGTTGGGAATTTGTGTGATGTCCTGGGGCAAAACCCTGCTATTTATTGACACCACATACTCTGTGTTTAAGCCAGCGACCTGGAAAGTTACTGAGATATGTGTGGGAGGGGGGTGTACATGTGCATAAATCTGGAGAAAAATCTGATGTTGCAAAACCCACTAAAAAGCACAAAATGTTGCCATTTCTGAATGCAAGCCCCCAGGAAGAGCAGAGTTTGAACAGAGTATACCTCATGTGAAATGTGATGGGTGCATGTAATTTTAAACAAATGTGTACCTGTGCAAATATGTCTTTAGGTCAAATATAGATTTGTGTGTAATATGACGGGGGAGTGTCCTTTCTGCAAGCCATTAAATGACATCATTCTGACACACAATCCTGCTCTCCAGTGAGAATGCAAAGAATTCTCCAACCTATCAGAACTCTGAAGGGGTTGGGCCTAGAAACTAGCCTCTCCACCCACTTTCAAAACACATAAAAAGAGACTGCTGGGACAGGTAGAGACATTCAAATTCAGTTGCTGCAACGCGCTCTGCCGGACCATACAACATCCAGAAGATACCAGATTCAACACTTAGACTTTAAAACTCCAAAGAACTTGATTCAGAACTCAAAGCAAGGGCCTAAACCCGCAAACTGAGACCTCTTCTCAGTAGGCCTCAGCATCCAGCAAACCTAACAGCGGTAGCAGTATCCAGGAGCCGTGCAGATCAGCGCTGGGTCCAGAGAAAGCTGCGCAGAAAGATCCAGAAGCAGTGCTGTACCCAGAGAAAGCAGAGCAGTATCCAGAACCAGAGGCCAGAGATCCAGAGTGAACCAGACCGCTGTTAGCAGAACCAGAGAGCTGACCCAGATCACTGTGAAGTGCCGAGACCAGAACCGGAGTCCAGTCCAAAACCTGACCAGATCCCTGGGGAGGCCTATTTCAAGATATATTAGTGTACCTAGCAGAACTGTGCAGAACCAATCTCTTAGTTAAAATAATATAATTCAATCTATTTTAATCTAACCAGAACTGCCTCCTGTCACCTGTCATTTGCAAAGCTGTCACCTGTCATTTTCTAGCTGCAAGCTGTAACCTGTCGCTTTGAACTTTTAAAATTTCAAATCCGAAAAACAACCTTTATTTAATCGTCCGTATTTCTGGAACCGTTTGTGCTAGGAACTTGGTTTAACTTTCCTCTGAAAGCTTAGAATCTCAGCTTTTCAACAAGTTTGGAACCGACTTGCTACTCCTTATACTTTTGCCGTAATCACGATTCCCGCACTCGCAAACTTTGCCGCGATTTGCAATTTGGCCCGATTTCTTTACTTTTAAAAAGATAGCTGCTTTTGCATGAACTGCTAAATTTCGTTTGCCTCTTAAGAACCATCCCTGAATCATTGCTAGAGTGAGCCTGAACTCATATTAACTAGATACCACTCACCCTGAACCTCCTGAAGGGAATTAAAGCATTTTCAGCATATTTCTCACTGCATTGTCACCATATTCAAAGCACTTTTGCCTGTATTTCAAACTCATACCTGTTTTCGCTAAGCTTGCTGGGGTGAACTGAATTACATTTGATTGCATTACTGAGAACTGTGTGCTTTCCTTCCATTTCCTTGCATTGCTTAAAGGGGGGGAGTGAATTGCCTGTGAAAAGTGATTACATTGTCTTTTGCTGAAATCCTATCAAGTTTTTTTTCTGTACTGCATTTTCATTCCACCTTGCATCCATTTGAAACCATAAAAGTATTGCTGCTATCTTATCCATCCTATAACCACTCATCATTGATTATAAAGAAGTGTGCTAGTGCCAGACTATCCATTATTGATTACTGCTCAGATTAAGTGTGATATTCAATTATTAATTTATTATAAAGTGTGATATATATATATATTGTTTAAATTCTCATATAAACCTTTTAACTTGCAAAACAGAACTACTTCTTGGCTCAGTGGGGTCAGGGGGATTCCAAGAGAGGGGTGTTATATAGGGGTAGTCATCCAGAACTCATGAACTGGACATAAAGATATATCAATAAGGGTTTCCATTCAGTATCCCAGACTAGGCATTGACTTAGCTGTAGTGTTGAATTGAATCCTCTTACACAGGATACTTGGCTCCTGTATTCCTTCGTTCGTGAGAACTCAGGAGATCGACATGGTAGTGGTGTTTCCAGCCCCCTCTTATCCACGGTTCCCTTCGCGCCAAAACAGAGGGGACCCAATGGGAGATCCGCTCATCAACACTCACACCATACGTGGACCTATCACGGACCACGGTGGTCCCAGGCATTCACACCACCCTAGACTCTCTGGCACCCAGGATGTGTATTGGGACCAGACATCCCAGCCCACATCCTGGAGGCACACACAAGGCCTGTAGAAGCCCGCGAAAGCATCCATGTTTTTCAGGAAAGTACATGCCCAAATAAGGAAGGCCCCGGGTCGGCTCGACCTGGGGAAGGTGAAGGGAGCAAGACGGTCAGCGGACAGGACAAAGGAGCCTCGTGGTCTGGCCATTTTGGGAGCCAGGCCACCATTTTGGGATAAGCGCGAGAAACACGCTTAAAACGCCAAATGGAGCTCAAAATACAAGAAACGATCGCTGCCACCATTCCCGTCCGTGAATCACTTGCACTGATCAGTTACAATCCGAAAAGAGTATCTAGGGCCTGTAGAAGGCTAGAGACCCAAGAGAGCAGTAACTTAGCTTACAGTGCCCTCTTGTGTCATGTTGCACGAAAGCCGCAACATGATAAAAGAAACTACGGAAAACAGCGTTTCCCGGTACTGACTGTCTTAAGGGCATGGCAGTTTCCCCGTAAGAATGGAGCGAAAGCCCAGAGGAGTGCGGCAGAAGGCTGCACTTCTCTGGCAAAGTCGAGAACAAGGTGAAAAACAACAGCAAATAGTTTAGGGGTTGCCACATGGAAGGAAAATTACCCACAATTACGAAATCTGTCCTAACACTCGCCCCTCCCAGACTATGGACAGGGGGAACTAATCCACCCTGGATGAGTGTCTTGTTCAGGTCGGTTAAATATTCTGGACAACCCATCAGCATTGCTATGTTGGACACCTGGCCTATGCTCAATAGTGAAGTCGAAGCCTTGTAGACTTATGGACCACCTTTGGATTCTCCCCCTTCATGTTCATTAGTCACTTTAAGGGCTTATGGTCAGTTTGCACAGTGAAGTGGGTCCCATAGTGGTAGGGCCTCAGCTTCCTTAGGGCCCACACAACAGAGAAACATTCTTTCTCTACCGTGGACCATCTGAGCTCTCTGTCCTTAAGCTGGCGGCTAATAAAACCAATAGGGTGTTCCTTACCCTTCTCATCTACTGGCGATAGTACATCTCCTATCCCAGTGTCAGAGGCGTCCGTCTGCACGATAAAAGGTCTTTGATAATCAGGGGCCCTGAGGACAGGGGCCTGGCACAAAGAGTCTTTTAAGCCGTTGAAGGCCTTCTCACACTCGTCGGTCCAAGTTACCTTCTTGGGTTTCTTCGGAGTGGTGAGGGCAGTCAGAGGGGCAGCTATGGTGCCATAGTCTGCCACGAAGTTGCGGTAATACCCCGGGAGTCCTAAAAAGGCTCTCACTTGGGTCTGTGTAGTGGGGTAGGCCAGTCTTGTACTGCTTGTACTTTACTGGGTAGAGGCTGTATCCTCCCTCCACCTACTTCATGTCCAAGGTAAACCACTGAGCCTTGTCCAATCTGGCATTTACTAGCCTTTATGGTCAAGTGTGCTTTCTGAAGAGCCTGGAGCACAATCCCAAGGTGTTTCACATGGTCTTCCCAGGTGGCACTGAAAACTGCTATATCGTCCAGATATGCAAGACAGAATTCGTCCAACCCATTCAACACATGATTCACAAGCCTCTGGAAAGTGGCAGGTGCATTTTTCAACCCGAACGGCATTACCCAGAATTGGTAAAGGCCGTCTGTAGTAGAAAACGCTGTCTTCTCCTTGGCATGTTCTGCTAAAGCTATTTGCCAATAGCCAGCAGTGAGGTCAAACGTGCTGAGGTACTTGAAGGCACCCAAAGTATCCACCAGCTCATCTGTTCGAGGCAAGGGGTGTGCATCTGTCTTGGTGACAGCATTCAGAGCCCTGTAATCCACGCAGAACCTCAATTCAGAAGTGCCTGCCTTTGGAACCAAAACCACAGGGCTGGACCAAGGACTACTAGAGGGTTCAATCACCCCAAGTTCTAACATCTTGATGACCTCGGTCTTAATATAAGACCGTGCTTTGTCTGAAATCCTGTATCCCCTACTTTTGGTAGGTACACTGTCGCCTGTGTCTATGTTATGTTTGCACCAAGGTGTCAAACCAGGCGACTGTGAAAACAGGGGGGAAAACTGCCTAAGCAAACTTTTCACCTCAGCCTGCTGATTAGAAGTCAGGTGAGGGGCCACTCGGACACCCTCAAAGGAGCTATCTGAAGGACCACTTTGGAACAGGTCGGGGAGAGGTTCAGACTCCTCTTCCTAAACATCTGAAGCCAGTAGCAGTGCTGCGATTTCGACTCTTGGGACGAAAGCCTTCAGCCTATTTACGTGAAACACTTTGGCAGCCTGTCCAGGCCTTCCAAGGTCCACTAAATAGTTAACCTCACCCAGGGGCTCCACCACTGTGTAAGGGCCTGAACATTTGTCCTGTAAAGCTCGAGGCCTTATGGGATTCATGATCAAGACTTGCTGACCAGGTGTAAAGTTGATGAGGGAAGCTTTCTGGTCGTACCAATGTTTCACCAGCACTTGTCCTGCCTTCAATTTATCACTAGCCAAGCCCATCAGAAGTACCATCCATTTTCTGAGCCCTAGCACATAATCTACTACGTTGGTAGTAACAGGGGGAGTGGGCATCTCCCATCCTTCTTTGACTATGGCTAAGGGTCCCCGTACAGGATGACCGAACAGAAGTTCGAAGGGGCTGAAGCCAACACCCTCCTGTGGTACCTCTGGTAGGCAAACAGTAAGCATGGTAAAAGAAGATCCCATTTTCTTTTCTGAGCTTCTTCCAGAGCCCCAATCATGCTCTTTAACGTTCTGTTGAAACGTTCCACCAGACCATTGGTCTGGGCGTGGTATGCAGAAGAGAACTTGTAGGTGACCCCACATTCTTTCCACATAGCCTGCATATACTTCGACATAAAGTTGCTGCCACGATCCGACACAACTTCTTTAGGGAAGCCAACCCTAGTAAATATGCCAAGTAACGCTTTTGCAACTGACTTGGCAGTTACAGTTTTCAATGGGATGGCCTCAGGATATCTGGTTGCATGGTCGACCAGCACCAGGATAAACCTATTGCCTGAGGATGTTTGCGGTTCAAGGGGACCAACGATGTCGATCCCTACCCTTTCGAATGGTATTCCCACAACTGGGAGTGGTACCAATGGAGCTTGGATTGTCGAGCCAACCTTACCAGATAACTGGCAGGAGGCACAACTCCTGCAGTGACTTTCTACTTGCGCCCCCATCTTGGGCCAGTAGAAGTGCATGGATAACCTTTGCTTGGTCCTCTTAATACCAAGGTGACCAGCAAGGGGCACTTCATGCACCAACTGCAGGAGGAAGGGTCTTACAGCAAGGGGAACCACCAACCTCCTATGGTCTCCTTCTGTAGACTCTGTGGGCTCACTATACAGGAGTCCACCTTCCCAATAAATCCGATGCGTCCCAGGAGGTTCACCCTCAAGCTGGGAGCAGGTCTGTCTCCTTAGGCCTTCCAGAGATGGGCACTCACGTTGGCCTTTACTGAATTCGTCCCTATCAGGACCACCTTCTACTAACAAGTCTTTTAGTTCAGGATGGTCGTTGGGGTCAAATACTTCAGGCATCGCCACCTCCTCGTCAGGCCCGGGCAATTGACCAACTTTCTCCACCGCAGTGGTAGGCGAGCTCGGGGGAATATTCTCTTTCCCTCGACTTGACTTGTTTACTCCTTTCGCCTTGGGTTTCCCCTTCGGCTGGGGCGGCGTATTGGTCTTGGCCAATGCTGCCCGTGCTTGAGACCGTGTGTAGGGTCTTTCGGCAGTGTCTCCTACGAGCCCTAAAGTTCTGAGATCATGACCTAACAAGATCTTTCCTGGGACGTTTCTCTGAATGCTCACTGGAATCCTGACTGCTGTACCATTTAAAGTAAGATTTACAGGTATTACTGGGAACATACGGAGTGGGCCGTCAGCCAACTTAGTGGGCATCAGAGTAGCTCTGGCAACTTCCTCTGAGTCTACCAAGGTAGAATCCACTACAGTTCGACTGCACCCACTATCCCTAAGAGCTGGAGTATCTACTCCATTGATCAGCACACTGCCTTTAAAGTAGTGCTTGGTATTATCTGGAATCCTAGCATAAGCCTCTGCGACTTTAGGCTCCCAGGAACCCAGGGAAACTAAAACTACCTCAGCTTCTATCCCGCTGGGAAATGAGTCTGAGGAGAAGGATGCTCCTGTAATCTCTTCTTCCTCGTAGGAGGAGAAGGCCAGATTAGCGGAGTGGACCCCCAAAGGTCTAACCTTCCACTGGGGATCCCCCTTCATGTGGTCAGTTGCTCCACAAGCAAAACAAGATCCATTGGGTCTGTTTACATAGGGAGGCTTATTGTAACCAGAGTTCTGTTTCGGAGTCTGACCTCCACTACCCTGTGAGTTCTCTTGTGTCTTACCCTTATTTTTCTTTTTGTGGCCCTTTTGAGAAGAAGATTTATCAGATTCTCCACCCTCCTTATCTTTGGACTTTTTCCCTTCCTCCTGCTTACCAGGATGAGTTTTGTCCTTATGGGACACTCGATGTGACACCCATAAGTCTGCTGCAATGGCCAGCTTCTTAGGATCTATCTCCTTCGAATCGGCCAAATGCTGCTTAAGCTCCGGGGAAGAAGATGCAAAAATGTGTTCCAGCATGACAAGATTTATCATGCCTTCGAAGGTAGAAACCTTATAACCTTCGACCCAGCCAGTTAAGTTTTTTAAGGATTCAGTTACATAAGATACCCAAGTACCACCTTCTTTTGTCTTATACTCTCTGAATCGTTTCAAATATTGGGCCGGAGTCTTCCCAAACTTTAAAATGAGAGTTTGCTTTAACATTGCGAAATCAGCTCGCTCAGCCTTTGACATTTCCATAATGGCACTACAGCCAGAATGGGGCAGTCTGCTGAGTAACCAGGCAATCTTATCAGCATTGTCAACTTGTTGAACTTCGCATGCATACTCAAACGCATTCAGCCACTCCATAATGTCATTCCTTTCCTCATACACACTGAGCAGATCTTTCGGAAACCGTGGATGAGAGGAGGCCCCAGACCCATGTCCAGGACCCTTGGATCCATTTGCATCCCTGTCTTTCTGTTTTTCTGCCTGTTCGATTTTTAGTTTGGCTATGCTGAATTCAAGCTCCTTCTGCCTAAAACGCAGCTCTTGCTTCTTGAATTCAAGCATAGCCTCCCCATCAGCACTGGCAGAGGAAACATTAGACATCTCATCCTCCCTGTCCTCGTGGTCGCGGTGGATCAGTGCAGCGGCAGAAACGTTGGTTCTACCAGTGAGAGCAGCCCCACCTCCTTCCGCACTGTCCTCAGAAGTTATAGCGTCAAGCTGCGCTTCTTGCCACGCCACGATTCTTTGGATCATATCCAATTTCGTGCCTTGAGAGGAAACACCTCTCTCCGTACACACATCTTTTTCAATGTTTCTGATTTGGAAGCATTTAAAGTTAACAAGGTATTTGTTTCCATACTGTTAGATAGGACTATGGCCTTTTTAAAGTTAAACTATAACAATTCACTACATGTCCTGGTAGGAATAACTTGAAATGCCTTAGTTCGTGCGCAACACTGGATACCTTCAGTCGTATCCCACCGGTGTACACCAATTTGTTAAGACGGATTTCTGAACTCTGTCCTGGCGGTGCAGAAGTTCAGAAGGCCAACCTAATTACTTGGAACAGGGTAACCTCTGGACAAGCCAGACCAATCAGGGTAGCGATCGCGGCGGTCAAGACTAGGTCTCAAGAGGGGTGAGGGTGACTGAAAGCCCGCAATGAGCACACAAAGCAAGGACACTTACAAACTACTCCAAACAGGTGTTATATTAAAAATATATACACATTTATTCCAAGGCCTTTAAAACAATGACCGTATTGAGAAATCACAATACAACTCTAGTAAACCAACACATACCATACCAATACAATATATATACAAATACAAACAAGTCTCAAGCGTTAGATGCACGAAATGTGTAGTCGACCTAAAAGGGAAGGAAAACAGGCAGTGCAAAATAATGCTTAGACCCAGTCCGCCTTCAGAGGCACCTAACTAAAAGGAAGTCCGAGCCCTATGAAGAGTGGAGCCTTGTGCTCAAAAGTACCTGCACACGCTGGTGCCAATGGGCAAAAAGGGGAGTCTCTTCGAGGGAATCAGGCAGTTCAGTTTAGTGCACAAATGAAGAAGAACAGAGTTCCGCGACTCAAGCGCAGCCTCCACTGTAGGCAGAAGCAGAGCGCGAGTACGGAAAGGCGTGCTGTTTTGACACAGCAGGGAAAAGCTATGGGCTCCTGCAGGAGGTTGACCAGTTCCTAGCTATGCTACTCACCGGTCCCCGATGCAAGCAGACCCAGGCTTCTCCGCTTCAGTTTCAGTCGCTTGCAGGTTCAGGAGAGCAGGGGACGTCTCGTCGTCGTGTTGATTCTGCAGCAGCAGAGTTGAGTTAAAGATGTCCCAAACGAAGGGAACCCGCACAGTTTGTTACCACAGCAAGGCAACGGAGCGGCCGTGTGTACCTCAGCCAAATGTACACTACTCACTTCAGACCTGGGAACGCCAAGTGTACGAATCGTGTGAGAGTGACAAGGACTCGAAATACTACACAACCTGGCGGTGGTTATAGAGCAAGACTCCTGTGTAGGCTGGTCAGTCTGCTGGATGGCCCAGAGATGCTTCCGAAGGCTTACGAGCAGGAGATGGTGAAGATGCCGAGAATAGCTGTTCCCGCTATTCCAAGAGTCGAAGTACCAGTACAGGCCTTCTGGTTCGATCAGAGGTAAAAAGGGTTTCACAAGGCGACAGCAGTGCAGAGGAGCAGTCCTTCAGCGGGTCACCAGCGATTCCTCGGTTCAGCCTCGTGGTTGCAGGATACTTGGCTCCTGTATTCCTTCGTTCGTGAGAACTCAGGAGATCGACATGGTAGTGGTGTTTCCAGCCCCCTCTTATCCACGGTTCCCTTCGCGCCAAAACGGAGGGGACCCAATGGGAGATCCACTCATCAACACTCACACCATACGTGGACCTATCACGGACCACGGTGGTCCCAGGCATTCACACCACCCTAGACTCTCTGGCACCCAGGATGTGTATTGGGACCAGACATCCCAGCCCACATCCTGGAGGCACACACAAGGCCTGTAGAAGCCCACGAAAGCATCCATGTTTTGCGGGAAAGTACATGCCCAAACAGGGAAGGCCCCGGGTCGGCTCGACCTGGGGAAGGTGAAGGGAGCAAGACGGTCAGCGGACAGGACAAAGGAGCCTCGTGGTCTGGCCATTTTGGGAGCCAGGCCACCATTTTGGGATAAGCGCGAGAAACGCGCTTAAAACGCCAAAAGGAGCTCAAAACACAAGAAACGATTGCTGCCACTATTCCCGTCCGTGAATCACTTGCACCGATCAGTTACAATCCGAAAAGAGTATCTAGGGCCTGTAGAAGGCTAGAGACCCAAGAGAGCAGTAACTTAGCTTACAGTGCCCTCTTGTGTCATGTTGCACGGAAGCCGCAACATGATAAAAGAAACTACGGAAAACAGCGTTTCCCGGTACTGACTGTCTTAAGGGCATGGCAGTTTCCCCGTGAGAATGGAGCGAAAGCCCAGAGGAGTGCGGCAGAAGGCTGCACTTCTCTGGCAAAGTCGAGAACAAGGTGAAAAACAACAGCAAAAAGTTTAGGGGTTGCCACATGGAAGGAAAATTACCCACAATTACGAAATCTTTCCTAACACTAATCAACTACTTATACACATCAGGAAACTCCCTTGGCTCTGGGATTTCCAATCCAGGTTCAGTTCCAAATTTAGCACTGAAACAGTCATGATCCTGCTGGGTGCGGGTGGCCTACACATTTTTAACACATCGGACATATGCATGCTAGGCCTCCTTGACCTCTTGGCTGCGTTCGACACAGTCATCCATCATATACAACTAACACTCCTTGAACACAGGATGGGGTTCTCTGGCACCGTCCCAAAATCACGGTACTACATTGAGGGGAGCTGGGAGCTATTTAGCTCCTGCTTGTAGCCTAGAAGAGCCTAGTTAGCTTGGCACCAACAGCTATCAGGAGCTACCTTTGGCTCCACAGGCAACTGATGCCAAACAAGCAAATTTATGTGAATTTAACTATGTGCATTTGGCACAGCCTATAAATAAGCATAATGGCACATCAATTTGACATTTAAACCATATGGGTTCATTAAAAAAACAGTAAGTTTGCATTTTATGTTGAAGTTAGATTTGCGGAACATTATGTACTAGCTCCTAGTTCCCCAGTGGTAGCTCCTGCTCACAGGTCAATGGTGGATACCCAGGAGCTGCTTTTAGCTCCTGCTCATCTAATCTTAATTTCAACTTCTGCTAAATGGTTCACATCCTTCCTATTTGGTTGGCACCTAGCTGTCTACAAAGGCTCCTTAAAATCAGAATACAGACTGGTCACCTATGGAGTCCCTCAGAATTCTATCTTCTCCCTGGTCATCCTTAACATTTATATGGAACTGCTGGGTTCACTTCTAGCTGACCCCAAGATCATGATACACCTGTATGCATATGAATACAGTTGTATCTAAAGGACAAGCGCCCACAAGATATTGCCCAGTTTCCCTCATTTTTTACATCCTTTCCTATGTGAATGACAAGTGACTTCTTAAGCTTAACCTCACCAAAACCAAATGTGCACGACTGGGCCATGCCTCCAAACTCGAACCCACTCAAAGCTGGCTGTAAGACATGCAATTGGATCGCTTCAACCCTCAACTCACTAAATCAGCAAAATCCATAGGCTTCATTGAGGATAACAATCAATCCTTCCTACAACACATTGCGCAAAGGGCTCATACAACGTGGTATCAAATCTCTCTTCTCCACATGATTAAGCCCTTCATCCCACAAGGACATCCAAACTGGGACTGACTTTAGGTTATGGGGCAAACAGGGAGCTGACATCCTGCAAAACATGGCATGGACGCATATCAGTGCATCCCCAAGATAATTGCCAACTGCACCATGAGATAAAAGGGTTTGTGCTCCAAATATATGCCAAAATAAGCTGCCATGGGGTTGTTTGATATTTTTCCAGCATGGTTATTTTTGCAACTCTCTGTCAAAATGGTACTTCTTCACCTTTCACATTTTGTTTATTTTGTAATGAGGTTGCTCCGGTATCCAGTGATTGTAACAAAAACAATTACAAGGGGGGCCCTGGGGGGAACGCAAAGCGTTTCCCCCACGGGAGTTTTTGGCGCTGCACACGGCCAGCGAGTGGCCGTGGGGGGCAGAGCGCCTCCCGAGGGTATTTAAGGGCTCAGGGAAGGTTCGGGAGGCAGGCGACGGTTAGGACTTGGTGATTGTCAGTCCTGTCGCCTGCTCCCGAGCCTTCCCTGATAGCTGGGCCTTCTGTGCTGCAGGTTAGCGTAGGTGAGAGGGATAGCATTTAGCAGATTGGGGGGAGGTTAGTTATAGTTAGCTATTAACTTTTACTGTGCATAAATTGTCTGCTATAGCCGGGGGTACCGTAGATAAGGTACCCCCTCTTACCTTACCTGTCTCCGGTTACAGTGGTCCGGGAACTTCGGGTGTAGGGGTTTTTTTCTTAGGTCACGGCATTTTTGTCCAGTGATGTAGGGGGCGGGGGTTAGGTAGGGTGCAGGGGAACGCAGTCCGTGGGGAGAGAGGGCGGGTTTAGCTGGAGTTTGGGTCTGTGCCTCTTGCCCTCGGGTTGTTTTGGGGTTTATTAGGTGGGGAGCACCTGGTCCCGTGTTGTTCGGCTGGGAGAGGGGAATTCTGTGCGCTGTGTCCGTCGTGTGACAGAGGGGGCAGTGTGCTCCCATTAAAGGGGCCTCGTTCATTTGTTAGTTTGAGGTGCGGTGGTGCTTACACGCCGCCAGGGGGTAGTGTGACAAGGAAGCATCTCGGCCCCTATTTTAGTTGGGCTTCTGGTTTTGGGGATTTCTTTTTCTTGTGGCACTTCTTTGCCAGGGCAGGGGGTTACAGGGGCTAGGGCAGTATCTAGGGGGTAAATAGAGGTAAATAAAAAAAAAATAAAAAAAATAAAACTTGTTTCAAAGTTAGCAGTTGTCAATTGGGGGATAGGTCCACGGGTAGTTTTTGGCTTGGGGGCTTAGGTTTGCTAGGTTCATTTTCAGGGGGCATATATATTGTAGTGCACAACCAGATTAGTAGTGCACGATGGTGGGCCAGGGAGCCAGCAAGAAGGGTCTGGTTGATGATAAGGCTCTGAGGGAGGCTTTGGAAATAATTAGTATGGCATCTAGGGCCCAGTTGGAGGGGGCAGTGGGGGAGATCACTGGCGGAGAGGTCATGGGGGAGGGGGAGATAAGTGGTGGTAGGCCGCAGCGTAGAGCAGCAGCAGATGGGGCTCTCACGGCAGTGGTGGCTTGCACCCCATCGGCGGGGAGAGGGGAGGTTTGGGAAACTAGGGGCAGGAAGTTGAGGAAGGAGATAGACAGGAGGGCGTCAGGGGGAGAAATGATTTCGGGTAGGCAGCCATGGAGGGAGGGAGCGAGTAATAGTTCTAGGGAAGATAGTAATTCTCAGATGGAGGTCCCTCAAAGGAATCAGAGTGGAGCCAGTGAAGGGGTGCAGAGGGGGCTGACAGGGCAAAGGGGAAGAGGGGGTAAATACCTGCAGAAGAGTGCAGGTGGGAGAAGGAGGGAGAGGTCACCGTCATTTGAGGAGGTTAGAGTGGGGCGCGGAACGGCCCCCCCGGGTAGGAGGAGTGAGGGCGGAGGGCGCTGCGCAGCCCCCGCTGGTCAGGTGGAGGTAGAGGGTTTCAGTACAGCCCCTCCTCGGTCAGCGCAAGGAGAGCCTAGAGGGCGCAGCACAGCCCCTAGCAGTGAGGATTCCAGGGTGGAGGACGGAACGCCTCGCCCGAGAGAAGAGGACCAGGCCGGGGTTTCCACAACCCCGCCGAGAAGACGTCAAAGGAGTGGCGGGACGGACGCCCCGGTCTCGCAAGAAGATCATCAACTCAACTCGGGCATGAGCTCGCATCCGCAATGGTATTTAAGGGGTGATGAAGTTAGATGGGAGGAATATGTGGGGCAATGGGAAGTGGAAGATTATAGGGCGGAAAGGGAAAGGGGGGAGGAGAGAAGAAGTTTGAGGTGGGATATGGAAAGGGAAGTGCAGGGTGGACGGGGGGAAGGGGTCAAGGGAACTATTGGCTGGGTGAGTGTGCTGACATGTTTTGTCCCCGCAGTAGGAGCCCTCTAAGAAAGGAGAGGAGGAGCATCAGTGTGGACGCCAGACCACAGTCGGCAGGTGTGGAAAGAGGTGAGCGGAAAAGGGAATGGTCATCTGCATGGCAGAGAGGGGTCACAAGAAGGGGGACAGGGGATGAAGGGTCTGGACTGCAAGGTGTAAGGAAAGAAGTTGGTGTGCAGGCCATTGGAGCCGCAGGGGTTGAGAAGAGCATTTGCTCAGTGGAGGTCCAAACGGACAAGGTGGTGGAGCCATTGGTGCTCAAAGTGCAAGCTGGAAAAGATAAGGAGGTTGAAGTGAAAGGAAAGGAGAAAAAATTGCCATACATGGGGATAACAAAACTATTGGGGGCGCACTTGATGGCAGCGACCAGGGAGAAGATTCAGGCGGGGGAATTTGTGGATGTCTTTAAATTGCTCCATATGGAAGTGAGAGCAAAGGAGGGGTCTAAGGAGGAAGAGAGGGAACTGGCTTCACGCCCAAGGGTCCCGGTGACTATTGAGAATTGGACATCAGCATTTATCATTTATGCCAGTGTGTATTGTGAAAAATTCCCGGAGCGTTGCGTGGCCCTGCTTAAATATATGGATGTAATAAGGAACACTTTCACGAGTTTTGGGGGCTTTGCCTGGGTAAGGTATGATGAGGAATTCAGAGCGAGAATGGCAGAGGACAGTCAGGCGGTCTGGGGGGAGATAGACATGGATCTCTGGCTGCAATGGATGGCCCCAACGAGGCCTGCCCCGACATTGCACACAGCAGGGGGGCTGCCTGTGCCTTTCCGGCCCTTTCTTGGTCGCCCCGCCCATGAGGGAGCGGGGGGAGGAGGCAGGGGTCAGTCCTCAGCAGCGTGCTGGGGGTATAATAAGGACGGCTGCACAAGGACCCTGTGTAGGTTCAGGCACGAGTGTAGCAAGTGTGGTGGAAAACACCCTCTCACTCAGTGTTTCCAACAGGGAGACAGGGGGAGGGGGAGAGGTTCAGGAAAATGGGTTGTGGGGAAAAGCTTTTACTCCAATTAAAGTGGGTGTGTTGGAAAAATGGTTGCAATTTTATCCGGATAGGGAAGGGGCTAAGATTTTGAGTGATGGGTTTTGTCAGGGGTTCAGATGAGGTTACCAGGGCCCAAGGGTGCGTCGGTGGGCTGAAAATTTGAAGTCGGCGAGAGAGAATGTTGAGGTGGTAAGACAAAAATTGAACAAGGAAATAGCAGCAGGAAGGATAGTGGGCCCATTTGATGACATGCCGGGTGATTTAGTGATATCCCCATTGGGGGTGGTGCCCAAGAAAGCTCCGGGGGAGTTCAGACTGATTCATCATTTGTCATGGCCGGAGGGTATGTCAGTTAATGATTTCATTGCCCCGGAAGAATGTGGGGTTGTGTATGCAAGTGTTGACCAGGCGGTTGAGCTGATAAGGAAGGAAGTGCGAGGGGCCTTCATGGCCAAGTGCGATATCAAGGCGGCTTTCAGGTTATTGCCGGTGCACCCGGAGGATTTTTGGTTGTTGGGTTTGCAGTTTGAGGACCGCATATACATAGACAAAGCATTGCCAATGGGGTGCGCAATTTCCTGTGCTTTGTTTGAACGGTTCAGCTCTTTTCTACAGTGGGTTTTCTCATTCAGCTCGGGTTGGGAGAGTGTGCTGCACTATCTGGATGATTTTCTGTTCATTAGCGGGGCAAAAAGAGAGGAGGACTGCAAAGAAATGCTAAAGTTGTTTCAGGAATTGATGGAGGAGCTGGGTGTACCCTTAGCCGAAGACAAAACAGAAGGGCCGGCAGTGGTGTTAACATTTCTAGGAATTTAACTGGATTCAGTGGCCGCACGACAAGGTGAGCAAATTGGTGGTACTGTTGGAGAAAGCGGTGGGGGCCAAGAAAATGATGCTGGTGGAGATGCAGAGATTGGTTGGGCATCTGAATTTTGCATGTAAGGTGGTGGCCCCAGGGCGGACGTTTTGCAGGAACATGATAAGGGCCATGGCGGGTCAAAGTGCCCACATCATCGGATAAGAGTATCGGGGGCAGTGAGGGAGGATTGCAGAATTTGGCTGCGCTTTTTGGAGAGTTTCAATGGAGTGTCAATGTGGTTGCAAGGAGACCCGGTGACATGGGAAGTTCAGATATTTTCGGATGCAGCAGGGGCCGCAGGATTCGGAGTGTTTTGGGGGGGAAAGTGGTGTGCGGAGAAGTGGCCAGCGCGGTGGTTGAAGGAAGGGAGGAGTATAGCATTTCTTGAATTTTTTCCATTACTAGTGGCATTGGAGTTGTGGGGGAAGGAGTTGCAAAACAAGAAGGTGAACTTCAATGTTGACAACGAATGCGTGGTCCATGTGGTGAACAGGCAGTCAGCTAGGGATCAGAGAGTGGCAAGACTGATGAGAGAATTTGTTCTGCGTTGCATGGAATGGAATGTGGTGTTTAAGGCAACACATGTGCCGAGGAAGGATAATGGCATCGCTGATGCATTATCTCGTTTTCAATGGCAGAGATTCCATGGATTGGCTCCAGATGCAGATCAGGAGGGACAGCAGATTCCGGAGGAGCTGTGGAAGATAGGAAGCTGAGAGCGCTGGCTTTGGTGGAGGGTTCATTGGCCTCGGCGTCTAAGAAGTCATACAGGAGGGCCTGGGAGGATTTTATTAGAGGAGGAGCTTGTAGTTGGAAGGGTAGATGGGATGTGGAAGAGCGGAGGAGGGATGATGTCACAAATTTCCTCCTGAGGTGCATGGACAGGGGCTGGTCAAGGGCAACGATAGCGGGAAAGCTAGCAGGGATTGCCTTTTATGGGAAATGGTTTTGGGGTTTTCAGCCAAGTGAGGGGGAAATGGCGAGTAGGATGTTGGGAGGATGGGCAAGGGAGAGTAAGAGGGACAAGGATAAGAGGAGGCCGATATCGGAGGAATTGCTGCAGAGGTTGATTGAGGTGGTGGGGGGAGTTTGCTGGTCGGTATGGGAAGGGGAGCTGTTTGCGACTTGTTTTACGTGGTTATTCTTTGGGGCTTTCAGGGTTTCTGAGTGTGTCGGGGGAAAAGGAGGGGTAGGGGGACTGCAATGGGAAGATGTTCAAATTACAGAAGAAGGTTTAGACATCAAGATCAAAAGGTCTAAGACGGATCTGAAGTGAAGGGGCTCTTGGGTTCTCCGGAGTCGAGTAAGCAAGGTTTTATGCCCAGTTCAGGCAGGCAAGGTGTGGAAGGAGCGCTGTGGGGGTAAGACAGGCTTGGTTTTTCAGCATGCGGATGGATCGCCGGTTTCAGCGGCCCAGGTGCTAGGGGTATTGCGGAAGGCGCTGGTGGCAGTGGGAGAAAAGGCAGAGGATTTTGGGACTCATTCCTTTAGGATGGGCGCAGCATCTGAGGGTGTGTTAGGAAAGATTTCGTAATTGTGGGTAATTTTCCTTCCATGTGGCAACCCCTAAACTTTTTGCTGTTGTTTTTCACCTTGTTCTTGACTTTGCCAGAGAAGTGCAGCCTTCTGCCGCACTCCACTGGGCTTTCGCTCCTTTCTTACGGGGAAACTGACATGCCCTTAAAACAGTCAGTACCGGGGAACGCTGTTTCCCGTAGTTTCTTTTATCATGTTGCGGCTTTCGTGCAACATGACACAAGAGGGCACTGTAAGCTAATTTACAGCTCTCTTGGGTCTCTAGCCTTCTACAGGCCCTAGATACTCGTTTAGGATTGTATCTGATCGGTGCAAGTGATTCAGGGACGGGAATGGTGGCAGCGATCGTTTCTTGTGTTTTGAGCTCCTTTTGGCGTTCTAAGCGCGTTTCTCGCGCTTAACCCGAAATGGTGGCCTGGCTCCCAAAATGGCCAGACCACGAGGCTCCTTTGTCCTGTCCGCTGACCGTCTTGCTCCCTTCACCTTCCCCAGGTCGAGCCGACCCGGGGCCTTCCTTATTTGGGCATGTACTTTCCCACGAAACACGGATGCTTTCGCGGGCTTCTACATGTCTTGTGTGTGCCTTCAGGATGTGGGCTGGGATGTCTGGTCCCAATACACATCCTGGGTGCCAGAGAGTCTAGGGTGGTGTGAATGCCTGGGACCACCGTGGTCCGTGATTGGTCCACGAATGGTGTGAGTGCTGATGAGCGGATCTCCCATTGGGTCCCCTCCATTTTGGCGCGAAGGGAACCGTGGATAAGAGGGGGCTGGAAACACCACTACCATGTCGATCTCCTGAGTTCTCACGAACGAAGGAATACAGGAGCCAAGTATCCTGCAACCAAGAGGCTGAACCTAGGAATCGCTGGTGACCCGCTGAAAGACTTCTCCTCTGCACTGCTGTCGTCTTGTGAAACCCTTTTCACCTTTGATCGAACCAGAAGGCCTGTACTGGTACTTCGACCCTTGGAATAGCGGGAACAGCTATTCTCGGCATCTTCACCATCTCCTTCCAGTAAGCCTTCGGAAGAATCTCTGGGCCATCCAGCTGACTGACCAGCTTACACGGGAGTCTTGCTCTGTAACCGCCGCCAGGTTGTGTAGTATTTCGAGTCCTTGTCACTCTCACACGCTTCGTACACTTGGCGTTCCCAGGTCTGAAGTGAGTAGTGTACATTTGGCTCAGATACACACGGCCGCTCCGTTGCCCTGCTCTGGTAACAAACTGTGCAGGTTTCTTCGATTGGTACGTCTTTTTACTCAACACGACGACGAGGCGTTCCCTGCTCTTCTGAACCTGCCAGCTACTGAAACGGACGCGGAGAAGCCTGGGTCTGCTTGCATCGGGGATCGGTGAGTAGCATAGCTACGATCTGGTCGCCCTCCTGCAGGAGCCCATTGCTTTTCCCCGCTGTGTCAAACAGCACCCTTTTCTGTACTCGCGCTCTGCTTCTGCCCACTGTGGAGGCTGCGCTTGAGTCGCGGAACTTGTTCTTCTTCTTTTGTGCACTAAACTAAACTGCCTGATTTCCCTCGAAGAACTTCTCCTTTTGCCCGTTGGCACCAGCGCGTGCACGTACTTTTGAGCACAAGGCTCCACTCTTCGCAGGGCTCGGACTTCCATCTAGTTAGGTGCCTCTGAAGGCGAACTAGGTCTAAGCATTATTGCGCACTGCCTGTTTTCCCTCCCTTTTAGGTGGACTAAACATTTCGTGCATATAACGCTTGAGACTTGTTGTATTTGTATATATATTGTGTTGATATGGTATGTGTTGGTTTACTATCGTTATATTGTGATTTTCTCGCTACGGTCATTGTTTTAAAGGCCTTGAAATAAATGTGTATATATTTTTAATATAACAACTGTTTGGAGTAGTTTGTAAGTGATCTTGCTTTGTGTGCTCATTGCGGGCTTTCAGTCACCCTCACCCCTCTTGAGACCTAGTCTTGACCGCCGCAATCGCTATCTTGATTGGTCTGGCTCGTCCAGAGGTTACCCTGTTCCAAGTAATTAGGTTGGCCTTCTGAACTTCTGCGCCACCAGGACAGAGTTCAGAAATCCGTCTTAACAAATTGGTGTACAGCGGTGGGATACGACTGAAGGTATCCAGTGTTGTGCACGAACTAAGGCATTTCAGGTTATTCCAACCAGGACACGTAGTGAATTGTTGTAGTATAACTTTAAAAAGGCCATAATCCTATCTAACAGTATGGAAACAAATACCTTGTTAACTTTAAATTCTTCCAAATCAGAAACATTGAAAAAGATGTGTGCGGAGAGAGGTGTTTCCTCTCAAGGCACGAAATTGGAAATGATCCAAAGAATCGTGGCGTGGCAAGAAGCGCAGCTTGACGCTATAACTTCTGAGGACAGTGCGGAAGGAGGTGGGGCTGCTCTCACTGGTAGAACCGACGGTTCTGCTGCTGCACTGATCCATCGCGACCACGAGGACAGGGAGGACGAGATGTCTAATGTTTCCTCTGCCAGTGCTGATGGGGAGGCTATGCTTGAATTCAAGAAGCAAGAGCTGCGGTTTAGGCAGCAGGAGCTTGAATTCAGCATAGCCAAACTAAAAATCGAACAGGCAGAAAACAAAAAGACGGGGATCACCAGTTGGAACTGGCCAAGCTTCAGTTTGCAAATGGGTCCAAGGGTCCTGGACATGGGTCTGGGGCCTCCTCTCATCCACGGTTTCCGAAAGATCTGCTCAGTGTGTATGAGGAAAGGAATGACATTATGGACTGGCTGAATGCGTTTGAGTATGCATGCGAAGTTCAACAAGTTGACAATGCTGATAAGATTGCCTGGTTACTCAGCAGACTGCCCCATTCTGGCTGTAGTGCCATTATGGAAATGTCGAAGGCTGAGCGAGCTGATTTCGCAATGTTAAAGCAAACTCTCATTTTAAAGTTTGGGAAGACTCCGGCCCAATATTTGAAACGTTTCAGAGAGTATAAGAAAAAGGAAGGTGGTACTTGGGTATCTTATGTCACTGAGTCCTTGAAAAACTTAACTGGCTGGGTTGAAGGTTATAAGGTTTCTACCTTCGAAGGCATGATAAATCTTGTCATTCTGGAACACATTTTTGCATCTTCTTCCCCGGAGCTTAAGCAGCATTTGGCCGATTCGAAGGAGATAGATCCTAAGAAGCTGGCCATTGCAGCCGACTTATGGGTGTCACATCGAGTGTCCCATAAGGACAAAACTCATCCTGGTAAGCAGGAGGAAGGGAAAAAGTCCAAAGATAAGGAGGGTGGAGAATCTGATAAATCTTCTTCTCATAAGGGCCACAAAAAGAAAAATAAGGGTAAGACACAAGAGAACTCACAGGGTAGTGGAGGTCAGCCTCCGAAACAGAACTCTGGTTACAATAAGCCTCCCTATGTAAACAGACCCAATGGATCTTGTTTTGCTTGTGGAGCAACTGACCACGTGAAGGGGGATCCCCGGTGTAAGGTTAGACCTTTGGGGGTCCACTCTGCTAATCTGGCCTTCTCCGCCTAAGAGGAAGAAGAGATTACAGGAGCATCCTTCTCCTCAGACTCATTTCCCAGCGGGATAGAGGCTGAGGTAGTTTTAGTGTCCCTGGGTTCCTGGGAGCCTAAAGTCGCAGAGGCTTATGCTAGGATTCCGGATAATACCAAGCACTACTTTAAAGACAGTGTGCTGATCAATGGAGTAGATACTCCAGCTCTTAGGGATAGTGGATGCAGTCGCACTGTAGTGGATTCTACCTTGGTAGACTCAGAGGAAGTTGCCAGAGCTACTCTGATGCCCACTAAGTTGGCTGACGGCCCACTCCGTATGTTCCCAGTAATACCTGTAAATCTTACTTTAAATGATACAGCAGTCAGGATTCCAGTGAGCATTCAGAGAAACGTCCCGGGAAAGGTCTTGTTAGGTAATGATCTCAGAGCTTTAGGGCTCGTAGGAGGCACTGCCGAAAGACCCTACACACGGTCTCAAGCAAGGGCAGCATTGGCCAAGACCAATAAGCCGCCCCAGCCGAAGGGGAAACCCAAGGCAAAAGGAGTCGACAAGTCAAGACGAGGGAAAGAGAATATTCCCCCGAGCTCGCCTACCACTGCGGTGGAGGAAGTTGGTCAATCGCCCGGGCCTGACGAGGAGGTGGTGATGCCTGAAGTATTTGACCCCAACGATCATCCTCAACTAAAAGACTTGTTAGTTGAAGGAGGTCCTGATAGGGACGAATTCAGTAAAGGCCAACGTGAGTGCCCATCTCTGGAAGGCCTAAAGAGACAGGCCTGCTCCCAGCTTGAGGGTGAACCTCCTGGGACGCATAGGATTTATTGGGAAGGTGGACTCCTGTATAGTGAGCCCACAGAGTCTACAGAAGGAGACCATAGGAGGTTGGTGGTTCCCCTTGCTATTAGGCCCTTCCTCCTGCAGTTGGCACATGAAGTTCCCCTTGCTGGTCACCTTGGTATGAAGAGGACCAAGCAAAGGTTATCCATGCACTTCTACTGGCCCAAGATGGGGGTGCAAGTAGAAAGTCACTGCAGGAGTTGTGCCTCCTGCCAGTTGTCTGGTAAGGTTGGCGCGACAATCCAAGCTCCGTTGGTACCGCTCCCAGTTGTGGGGGTACCATTTGAAAAGGTAGGGATCGACATCGTTGGTCCCCTTGACCCGCAAACATCCTCGGGCAATAGGTTTATCCTGGTGCTGGTCGACCATGCAACCAGATATCCTGAGGCCATCCCATTGAAAACTGTAACTGCCAAGTCAGTTGCAAAAGCTTTACTTGGCATATTTACTAGGGTTGGCTTCCCTAAAGAAGTTGTGTCGGATCGTGGCAGCAACTTTATGTCGAAGTATATGCAGGCTATGTGGAAAGAATGTGGGGTCACCTACAAGTTCTCTTCTGCATACCACCCCCAGACCAATGGTCTGGTGGAACGTTTCAACAGAACGTTAAAAAGCATGATTGGGGCTCTGGAGGAACCTCAGAGAAGAAAATGGGATCTTCTTTTACCATGCTTACTGTTTGCCTACCGAGAGGTACCACAGGAGGGTGTTGGCTTCAGCCCCTTCGAACTTCTGTTCGGTCATCCCGTACGGGGACCCTTAGCCATTGTCAAAGAGGGATGGGAGATGCCCACTCCCCCTGTTACTACCAACGTAGTTAATTATGTGCTAGGGCTCAGAAAACGGATGGTACTTCTGATGGGCTTGGCTAGTGATAAATTGAAGGCAGGACAAGCGCTGGTGAAACATTGGTACGACCAGAAAGCTTCCCTCATCAACTTTACACCTTGTCAACAAGTCCTGATCATGAATCCCATAAGGCCTCGAGCTTTACTGGACAAATGGTCAGGCCCTTACACAGTGGTGGAGCCCCTGGGTGAGGTTAACTATTTAGTGGACCTTGGAAGGCCTGGACAGGCTCCAAAAGTGTTTCACGTGAATAGGCTGAAGGCTTTCGTCCCAAGAGTCGAAATCGCAGCACTGCTACTGGCTTCAGATGTTGAGGAAGAGGAGTCTGAACCTCTCCCCGACCTGTTCCAAAGCGGTCCTTCAGATAGCTCCTTTGAGGGTGTCCGAGTGGCCCCTCACCTGACTTCTGATCAGCAGGCTGAGGTGAAAAGTTTGCTTAGGCAGTTTTCCCCCCTGTTTTCACAGTCGCCTGGTTTGACACCTTGGTGCAAACATAACATTGACACAGGAGACAGTGTACCTACCAAAAGTAGGGGATACAGGATGTCAGACAAAGTACGGTCTTATATTAAGACCGAGGTCAACAAGATGTTAGACCTTGGGGTGATTGAACCCTCTAGTAGTCCTTGGTCCAGCCCTGTGGTTTTGGTTCCAAAGGCAGGCACTTCTGAATTGAGGTTCTGCGTGGATTACAGGGCTCTGAATGGTGTCACCAAGACAGATGCTCACCCCTTGCCTCGAACAGATGAGCTGGTGGATACTTTGGGTGCCTCCAAGTACCTCAGCACGTTTGACCTCACTGCTGGCTATTGGCAAATAGCTTTAGCAGAACATGCCAAGGAGAAGACAGCATTTTCTACTCCAGACGGCCTTTACCAATTCCGGGTAATGCCGTTCGGGTTGAAGAATGCACCTGCCACTTTCCAGAGGTTTGTGAATCATGTGTTGAATGGGTTGGACGACTTCTGTCTTGCATATCTGGACGATATAGCAGTTTTCAGTGCCACGTGGGAAGACCATGTGAAACACCTCGGGATTGTGCTCCAGGCTCTTCAGAAAGCACACCTGACCATAAAGGCTAGTAAATGCCAGATTGGACAAGGCTCAGTGGTTTACCTTGGACATGAAGTAGGTGGAGGGAGGATACAGCCTCTTCCCAGTAAAGTACAAGCAGTACAAGACTGGCCTACCCCCACTACGCAAACCCAAGTGAGAGCCTTCTTAGGACTCACTGGGTATTACCGCAATTTTGTGGCAGACTATGGCACCATAGCTGCCCCTCTGACTGCCCTCACAACTCCGAAGAAACCCAAGAAGGTAACTTGGACCGACGAGTGTGAGAAGGCCTTCAATGGCTTAAAAGACTCCTTGTGCCAGGCCCCTGTCCTCAGGGCCCCTGATTATCAAAGACCTTTTATCGTGCAGACGGACGCCTCTGACACTGGGATAGGAGTTGTACTATCACAAGTAGATGAGAAGGGTAAGGAACACCCTATTGGTTTTATTAGCCGCCAGCTTAAGGACAGAGAGCTCAGATGGTCCACGGTAGAGAAAGAATGTTTCTCTGTTGTGTGGGCCCTAAGGAAGCTGAGGCCCTACCTCTATGGGACCCACTTCACTGTGCAAACTGACCATAAACCCTTAAAGTGGCTAATGAACATGAAGGGGGAGAATCCAAAGTTGCTTAGGTGGTCCATAAGTCTACAAGGCTTCGACTTCACTATTGAGCATAGGCCAGGTGTCCAACATAGCAATGCTGATGGGTTGTCCAGAATGTTTAACCGACCTGAACAAGAGACTCATCCAGGGGTGGATTAGTTCCCCCTGTCCATAGTCTGGGAGGGGCGAGTGTTAGGAAAGATTTCGTAATTGTAGGTAATTTTCCTTCCATGTGGCAACCCCTAAACTTTTGCTGTTCTTTTTCACCTTGTTCTTGACTTTGCCAGAGAAGTGCAGTCTTCTGCCGCACTCCTCTGGGCTTTCGCTCCTTTCTTACGGGGAAACTGACATGCCCTTAAGACAGTCAGTACCGGGGAACGCTGTTTCCCGTAGTTTCTTTTATCATGTTGCGGCTTTCGTGCAACATGACACAAGAGGGCACTGTAAGCTAAGTTACAGCTCTCTTGGGTCTCTAGCCTTCTACATGCCCTAGATACTCGTTTAGGATTGTATCTGATCGGTGCAAGTGATTCAGGGACAGGAATGGTGGCAGCGATCGTTTCTTGTGTTTTGAGCTCCTTTTGGCGTTCTAAGCGCGTTTCTCGCGCTTAACCCAAAATGGTGGCCTGGCTCCCAAAATGGCCAGACCACGAGGCTCCTTTGTCCTGTCCGCTGACCGTCTTGCTCCCTTCACCTTCCCCAGGTCGAGCCGACCCGGGGCCTTCCTTATTTGGGCATGTACTTTCCCGCGAAACACGGATGCTTTCGCGGGCTTCTACATGTCTTGTGTGTGCCTCCAGGATGTGGGTGTGGGATGTCTGGTCCCAATACACATCCTGGGTGCCAGAGAGTCTAGGGTGGTGTGAATGCCTGGGACCACCGTGGTCCGTGATTGGTCCACGAATGGTGTGAGTGTTGATGAGCGGATCTCCCATTGGGTCCCCTCTGTTTTGGCGCGAAGGGAACCGTGGATAAGAGGGGGCTGGAAACACCACTACCATGTCGATCTCCTGAGTTCTCACGAACGAAGGAATACAGGAGCCAAGTATCCTGCAACCAAGAGGCTGAACCGAGGAATCGCTGGTGACCCGCTGAAGGACTTCTCCTCTGCACTGCTGTCGTCTTGTGAAACCCTTTTCACCTTTGATCGAACCAGAAGGCCTGTACTGGTACTTCGACCCTTGGAATAGCGGGAACAGCTATTCTCGGCATCTTCACCATCTCCTGCCAGTAAGCCTTCGGAAGCGTCTCTGGGCCATCCAGCTGACTGACCAGCTTACACGGGAGTCTTGCTCTGTAACCGCCGCCAGGTTGTGTAGTATTTCGAGTCCTTGTCACTCTCACACGCTTCGTACACTTGGTGTTCCCAGGTCTGAAGTGAGTAGTGTACATTTGGCTCGAATACACACGGCCGCTCAGTTGCCCTGCTGTGGTAACAAACTGTGCAGGTTTCTTCGATTGGGACGTCTTTTTACTCAACACGACGACGAGGCGTTCCCTGCTCTTCTGAACCTGCCAGCTACTGAAACGGACGCGGAGAAGCCTGGGTCTGCTTGCATCGGGGACCGGTGAGTAGCATAGCTAGGATCTGGTCGCCCTCCTGCAGGAGCCCATTGCTTTTCCCCGCTGTGTCAAACAGCACCCTTTTCTGTACTCGCGCTCTGCTTCTGCCCACTGTGGAGGCTGCGCTTGAGTCACGGAACTTGTTCTTCTTCTTTTGTGCACTAAACTGAACTGCCTGATTTCCCTCAAAGAGCTTCTCCTTTTGCCCGTTGGCACCAGCGCGTGCAGGTACTTTTGAGCACAAGGCTCCACTCTTCGCAGGGCTCGGACTTCCATCTAGTTAGGTGCCTCTGAAGGCGAACTGGGTCTAAGCATTATTGCGCACTGCCCGTTTTCCCTCCCTTTTATGTGGACTACACATTTCGTGCATATAACGCTTGAGACTTGTTGTATTTGTATATATATTGTGTTGATATGGTATGTGTTGGTTTACTATCGTTATATTGTGATTTTCCCGCTACGGTCATTGTTTTAAAGGCCTTGAAATAAATGTGTATATATTTTTAATATAACAACTGTTTGGAGTAGTTTGTAAGTGATCTTGCTTTGTGTGCTCATTGCGGGCTTTCAGTCACCGTCACCCCTCTTGAGACCTAGTCTTGACCGCCGCGATCGCTACCTTGATTGGTCTGGCTCGTCCAGAGGTTACCCTGTTCCAAGTAATTAGGTTGGCTTTCTGAACTTCTGCGCCACCAGGACAGAGTTCAGAAATCCGTCTTAACAGGGTACCAGGCTGGGTTTTTCAGAAGACAAGGTGAAAAGATTGGGGCGTTGGAGGTCTGGGAAATACAAGGGGTACGTCTGGGAGTTTGATAAAGGGGAATGTTGAAGAAAGGTGGAGGACTTTGTGGGCCAACTTTTGTTGTTGAAATATTTTGACTTGTCAGTGATTTTGTAATTTCTTTTTCAGATGCTGCGCGAAAGAAGGGGGAGTTGGCGCAAGTTTGGATTGTTGGCCTTTCAATTGTTAAGTGGGCTGGGAAAGAGGTGGAGAAAAGGGTGTTTGGAAGGCAACTGGGGTGCAGTTACAAGGAAGTGGTGGTGAGATGGCATGGGTTGGGGGGCCTGCGGTGGGATCAGCTGCTTCCTATATTGGCAGTGATGAGGGAACGCTATGGGGTTCCAGAGGTGGTGATTATGTATGCAGGGGAGAATGACCTGGTGAGAGACACGGGGGTGGCTCTGCTAAAGAAAATGAAGAGGGACTTAGTGTGGGTGCGGGAAATGTGGCCTCAAGCAGTGGTGGTGTGGACTAAGTTGTTGCCGCGAAGAGTTTTGAGGGGAGCGAGAAGTGAGGAAGCAATAGAGCGGGCCAGGAAGGGGATAAACAGAGAAATGGTCAAATTTTGTGCCTCGGTGGCGGTGCAGGTCATGGACCATAAGGAAATAACATATGAGAGTCTCCTTATCTTTAGAGAGGATGGGGTACACTTGTCCGTGTATGGGAATAATCACTACCTGGCGGACTTGGGTTCTTGGCTGGGAGACTGGGTAAAAAGTTGGAGGTAGAAAAAATTGGGGGGTGGGGGGGTGGGGCAGAAAGAACTCCTCGGGGGAGGGTTTTTCTGGTGCCGGGGGCATGGCCCCTTTTGATGTGGGGGGAGGGAAGCACAATGGGGGAATGACACGGGAAAGGATGGGGTGGCACTGTTTGCACAAGCAGGTCACCCCGGGGGAACAGGTATTGAGCCTGGAGGGGCATGGCCCCTGGGAGAAAGCGGGACGCCTGGAAAAGGGGCAAGGAGACGGTAGGGTCCAAGGGATAATTAGGGAGGAAA
The DNA here is from genome assembly GCF_040938575.1 of Ambystoma mexicanum. Lineage (NCBI taxonomy): Eukaryota > Metazoa > Chordata > Amphibia > Caudata > Ambystomatidae > Ambystoma > Ambystoma mexicanum. Next base: position 274,577,240 of record NC_090938.1, read on the forward strand.
TGGGTTATTTAATTATTTAATTGTTGGGGGAAAATGAAAATGAAAATTTTTAATTTATTTAATTGGTTGTTAAAATATTTCTTTAGTTTGTTAGGCCATGGAGCCAGTTAAGCGTTTTGATTGTAAGCTTTGGCCTGTCACATTAAAGCGACCTTTTCCACTTTTAAATGAGTCTGGGTTTTTGTGCACTAAGCCAAAAAGGGGGCCCTGGTCGGAACGCGAAGCGTTTCTCCCCGGGGAGTTTTTGGCGCTGCACACGCCAGCGAGTGGCCGTGGGGGGCAGATCGCCTCCCGGGGGTATTTAAGGGCTCAGGGAAGGTTCGGGAGGCAGGCGACGGTTAGGACTTGGTGATTGTCCCGCCCTCCCACCCCTTCATTTTGGTTTTAGGCTGGTGCCTGGTTATGGAATATGGGGGGGGTCCATTGTTCATGGGTTTATGCGGGGGGTTTTAGATGACATGGCGAGTTTTTTATGAGTTTTGGGGTCTGTTAGGATGGTAGGGGTTGGTAGTTTTGTGTGACAGGTCAGGGCATTGTGAAAGTTTGTGTGTAATATATGTTGCTGATGTGGCAGGTCAGGCTGGCTGCAGGTCATAGGAAGGGGGAGTTTGGTGTAGAGGGGAGTTTGAAGGGTGTTGAAGTGGGTCGGGTGCCGGGGGCATGGCCCCTTTTGATGTGAGGGGAGGGAAGCACAATGGGGGAATGACACGGGAAAGGATGGGGTGGCGCTGTTTGCACAAGCAGGTCACCCCGGGGAACAGGTATTGAGCCTGGAGGGGCATGGCCCCTGGGAGAAAGCGGGATGCCTGGAAAAGGGGCAAGGAGACGGTAGGGTCCAAGGGATAATTAGGGAGGAAATGGGTTATTTAATTATTTAATTGTTGGGGGAAAATGAAAATGAAAATGTTTAATTTATTTAATTGGTTGTTAAAATATTTCTTTAGTTTGTTACGCCATGGAGCCAGTTAAGCGTTTTGATTGTAAGCTTTGGCCTGTCACATTAAAGCGACCTTTTCCACTTTTAAATGAGTCTGGGTTTTTGTGCAGTAAGCCAAAAAGGGTTATTTTTCAGAGAAACAATTACATCGAAAAGAATACAGAATGTTTAAAAATATATATAAATGGGGTTAGGGTAAGAGGTGATAACAGTGGGGGGCGGGTGCTAGGGTGGTGTTATAAGCATTGGGAAACAGGGGAAATCAGGGGACCCAAATTGATTTTTTCGATGTAAATGTTTCTTAGAAAAATACCTCTTGTTGTTCCACCCCCATATGACTCTTTATACTTACCCCTTCCGTGTCCTTCCTTCTTCATCCTCCTGAAACCTTTATTTTTTTATTTTTCCCTACTTCCTTTTTTTTCCCTAGCTTCATAGACAGTATGTAGATTTATCAGATTTGGGCTGAGAAAATAGGTTTTTTATTTTTCTGACTGCAGGCCAGGCCATAATTAATCTAATATGAAACATAGTGAATTTGGTGCCAGATTCTGGAAACACTACAATGGAAAGGAGGTCATTGCTGGGCTTCCATATACTTCTAAAAACCAGGACCATTGAAAATTTTGGGAGGAACTGGTCAGCTGGGTAACCCGAATAAGCGAGGGGCAGTGTTACAGGATCCGGGGTAGATTTCTATGACACACTACTTTCTATGGTGCTGATTTGTGAAGCGATTGCATCACTGGCACATAGTGGGACTAGAGTGACACACGTCATTCAATAGCGAACATGCATCAATGTTTTCCCGTATCGAATGACAGGTAACCTTGACAGTGATTCCATGGCAACCATCTGCGTAGATGTATAGGCCCCTAGCCACCCAACACCAGCCTGGTTTCATGACCATCCTGGCCGTGACGAGGCCCTCTACATCAGGAACGGCAGTGCTATGAGTATGAACGCTTTAAAAAAAGTTTAGTCGCAAAGCCTGACCACGAAGATTCTGACACTGTTTTTTTTACATTGCTAATCACTTTAGTGGTCTTAGTTAAGTGATTAAAGAGCGATTTTGTTATATAAGTAAATTCCTCTGGTCATTGATATTTATTGCACCTGAGAACAATCATATCAGCTTGTGTGTTGTAGTGTCCTGCACACGCTGATTAATACTAAGTTACTCTGGGCCATGTCTGTGAAAGGTGAGCCAAGGATGCTGTGGGATCCTGGGATCCCATTTCCGACACAGTAGAAAACCACCGAGCAGTGAGATGAGCCAGCAGTACTACCTATACATGTCAGTCAAACTATCTTCCACTTGGCCTTGAGAAACAGTCTGACACTTGGTTGCTCCTGTATTAGTATTACCTGTTCTCTCTCAGGGGCCTGTGTCCTTCCTTCCACCATGTATCATTCCTATCCTGTGCTCCACACACTCTGGTCTCCCGTGAACTCTCCACTTTCACACAGGATTTAATAACTTACGGAAACTGTGTACTGAGGCAAATGCAATTTTGCATGGTAGTTGAACTAGGATAAATTGGCCTATTGTAAAACACATATTCTTTCAATGCATTCTAGCAGCAGGAGAATGCTTACCAGAGTGCTCATATGGAACCGTATGAGCGCTAGGACGTGCAATTGCCCTGATAAAAAAATGCAATGAATTTAAGCTTATTTGCATTAGAGCAATTTTTTGTTGAGTGCAACAATTGCACAATAACCAATGCAAAGCTTCTAGAAAGAGGCCCTTGACTTTTCTGCGTATGCTGTGCCTTCAAAGAATTGACATTGCACCAGAGCAAGTTCAATAAGACGTGCGGCAAAAAAATAACATAGTGCAAACAACAGATTATTTTAACAGTAAAATAATTCAGCGGGTTCAGCGCTTGCTGCTGCGATCTGTGTGATATCTGCAGGTCGCAGGGTTGAATCCCTTCAAGGCCAACTAAACCTCTCATCCTTCTGAGGTCAATAAAAGAGTACCAATTTAGGCTGGCTGATAATTATATGCAAATATGTTCTTTGTGAAATACGTGCGCTTTGGTGAAAGCACTATATACATTACAAACGATTGCAATTAACGCTTTTTGCATCCCAGAAAATGACGATAGCAAATATAGATCGGGTTGCAAACATGCATGGAAAAAGATGGTTGTTGCACCAGAACCTTGTTGCCTTAGTGATAATTGTACTTTCACACCTGCAATGTTTCCACAATACCACCCCTGGGGCAGTATTACAGAAACTTTGCACAAGTGTAAGTAGCAATGGGACAACATTTGCCCTAGTGCAAATGTCCTACTCATTCTTGCTGCGAATCTGTGAGATATTCATTTGTCTCTTTTCTATTCTACTAGGGCAATCTGAGCCTTGCATGATGTCTACTGCTCTCTGATGGTTTACTGGCTTTTTCTGAACTGTCTGTACGTCCATCTGAGAGCTCCAAATTGTCTTAATCATTTCAGCCAGTGCTGATGTGTTGACTGTCGGGCACATGCACCACTCGGCAGCACTTGCAGTGTTTTCTGTTGTGTCTCCTCTTTTCATCTCATTGCCTCATGTTGCATTGCTTAACGCACTCTCTGCTCGTGTCAGACTGATGGTCACATTTCCCCTGTCTCATACTTGTGGACAACACTGTTGTCCCTAAACTGTGGGCCATTTAATATGTGTGACTTATCATACGATTGGTGAGCTGCAAGTGTGTCATCTGCGCAGTCAGTTGACTCCAGCACTTCACATCTATTAGCAGTGCTGGCTGCTGGATGATACATTATCCTTTCTTCACTTGCCTGGTTGGATCCCACATCTACGTTGTTGTGCGCAGATCTTTCTTCGTGCATTTGGACCGGTGAATTAAAATTCCTCCCACCTATTTGTCAGTTTTGGGTTTCTCTAGGCCTTCCAGTTTATCAACCATATTCTCACGTGATGGGAGGAGGGGTTGGTCTTTATCCTTGTCTTGTTTATTAGTCGCAGGCTAGCCCTGCTACTTTGGGTCGCATTATTGGGAGAAGTCATATTGGCTTCGATCTAGAGCAACCTATCGTCATTTATGATTATGCAATTTGATGCTGAAGCTTTTGTTCCTACCATGGACATGGATGATTTTGCATCTTTTAAAAGTGTTAGTGTACTTAGTAAACCATACATTTTGCCAGTTGGTTTACTAATCACCATTGATCTTTTTGGTTGCATTAAAAGATTGCAAGGACGAAGTCGCTTTCCTTTTCCCCATTTTCTGTTTGCTGCCTCACCTTGCAGGGTGCAGCTTAATCCGCTAGGTTGCCCAAAATAGAAATGTGTCTAATGCACTGTTTTGTGCCTTACGTTCGCCCTTATTCAGCGTAGTTAAACATTCCAATGTCTTTGCTTTGACTGTTCAGCTCCTAAACCCCTTCGCTTTTTGGCTTCTCCCAATGCAAGGCCTCAAATAGCTACATACACCGCATTGATTCATCCCCATCTGCAAAAAGGTTCCAACTTGCCTCGTATGGTTAATTCGAGTCGCAGGTGGATCTCTTCAGCACACCAGCTTGTCCCAGCAGCCCCAACAGCAGCACCCTTTGTGTGGCAAGCTTCGCTGCAAGGGCCTCAGGGACGTAATTTCACTAAAATGCCAGGGGTAGCGGGAGTGAAATCACACAACCCTTGACCTCTGGTGACATCACCGGAAGTGATGTCCTTTGACCCCATCCCAAAGTGACATCACGGGAAGCAATGGAAGACGACCTTTCACCCCTTGACAAAACAAGAAGTGGCATCACATAGCATTGTTTCTAAGTACACCTCCAAAAATATGGTTACGATATCACTGCAAAGTGATATTCATTTCATACAAGAATGGATCACCATATGTATCATTGATATCAGTGCATATAGGCCCATATTACCAAATTACTGTGAATGCAGAACCTGGGTTTGAGGTGGGCTGGCTCTGACGCAGGCTCAGCTAACTGACAGCGGGAAACAGCCCTCTCCCGCAGTAGCTCCTCTCCAAATGTATCATAGTCACCTAATAATTCTTCTATTTTCTCCAAGGTTCAAATAATTGTAGTAGGGCCATATAATGTAATACTGTGTTGTCTGCAATTTAAATTGATCATTTTGCATGGTTGATTATACTGGAGTTTGAAAGTCTTACTAGACTTCCTTCAGAATTTAATACTCAATATTTTCAAGCTGCTGCTTTTGGCATGACATTATTTTTGTATGTGAAATTTTGGGCTATTTCATAGAAATACATGTTTTCCAAAATAGGACTTCTGTTTGAATAGTATTTGTCAATGAGATTATATTTTTAAGATGCGTTGACTGTTAGGATTTTCTGTGGCTATATATTGAATTTCTTGGTAGGATTTTAGTATTAATTTTCATGATGAAGCAGACTAAAGTTCAACCAGAGAATATTTTCAGATTTCCCGTAAAAGCATGTGCATGTTAAATGATCTGCAGCATCAATGATTAGCAGTCTCAATGTGAGGACATTTTGATACCAAAGCTGTACAATATTTGTGAAAGGTTTTTTCAGATAATATGCTTTTCCAGAGGTCTTTTAGCTTAGTTTTCTCAGCTTTTGTGAGATAAGCTGTGCAAATGGAGTTGAATTTGCACCTGGGGAAGGGTGCTCAGACAATCAGGTGGCTGGAACAGCGAGCACATTCTCTACACATTCTCTGCCCGCGGATCCAGCAACCCAAGGCCCTTCCCTGGGTGGTGCTTTTTTTTAATAACCTGGCGAGGCAACAGGGAGCCTTGCCCAGGGTTGCCTCCCCGCCCAAAGCAAAGAAACCCCTTCTCCACTCCCTCCCTTCCGTCTCACTTACCTGCTGGACCAAAGTTTTGTGCCCGAGGCCCAGTGCTCCTCCCATCTCCTGGCCACTGCCATAGAAATGGAAAAGAGACTTAGTCCTCTTTCCCTATGGCGGCAGCCATCTTGGTATTTTTCATTTTTCTTCTCTCAGGAGATTTCCCGAGAAAAAAAAGAAACCATTTGCACCCCTGTTAAACCCTTGATGCAAATGGTTTTCACCCCGGCTCTGGGGGGCAGACATGGCCTTTAACGGCCCCCAGCCCTCGCTGATACCCTCGCTTCACTTGGCCCAACTTGGCTCAAGCTGGTAGGCTGTTAAAGGTCATGTCTACCCCCCACAGCGGGGACGAAAGACATATTATCTGCAATGTAGTGAATGTGTAAATAAGCATTGCATATGCTATTGATGGTGGAGAGAATACAATGTTTTAATTTGCTGGCTGAACAATGACAATCTAATTATGAAGTCGGATTGTGTTGCCTAGAAATTATATTTTTCTAATAGAATACGATTTAGAAATGTAATTGTTTGATCTGTTGTGTGAATTTATGTGTGCACATTCATTTAGTGAGATTTTAACAGGCAATCCAATTCTTGATTCAGTAAACCAGTCACAGATGTGCCAATATTTTATTGTAGTGGCTTCCCCAGCATAACATAATGGGACCACTTTTCAAGTGATGTTATTTGAATAAAATGTTTATACCTAATACAGTGTGTTTCTTTTCCCACAATTGTGGGGTGGGATTGTATATTGGAGGGTGTTAAATTAGGGTTAGCCACTTAGTGATAAATAATTATAATACATAAAATATTTAGCCTTCTCCCTTACTTAAACTGCTCTATCAGATTGTCATGGGGGCATTCCTCAGTATAAATGGAATTAGAGTCTGTTCTGCAATACATCTTTGTTTTATTTAAACCGCATCTATTAATTATACTGAAACCAACAGTGACTTGTAAGTGATTTCAATCTGGCACTTCACCTAAGTCAACGCCTAGTGTGTAATGCACAACTGAAATCCTTATTTATTTGTCTCTAAATGTTCTTTTATTCTGAACGATGTACCACTCATATCACGCCCCTCTCCTGGAACCCCCCCGGTCACACTGAACCAGGAATCAAGCTGGTTTGCAAAGTTAAAATATTTATTTATGTACTTACAATTTAATCACACTATGTTTTGATGGGTACCAATGGGGTGATGTAACACTAAGCAATCTCTTTAATGCACAAGGAGTAATAGTGAGCAAAACAATTCAGCACAGAAATAATACTTTTGTGTGTGTGTTCAGAACAGATAGCAGTGTGGTTACTATTTCCCCCTGCACACCCCTCAACCCCCCAATAGGCAATGTAAAGAGATAGGAAGAGAGAACAGGTTTCAGGAATGGCAAAATTCAAACAAAATATCAATCCCACATCCCCCCCAGCAACACAAGAGAAAAACGGAATTGATTGGCAAGCTGTCAAAATGGTTTTAGAGTTATCTGTGAATGGAATGTAAAACACTAAATATGGGCTAAATTGCTAAAATTGTTTAAATTCTTATGGTAGCCGCTTTAGATAGTTTCAGACAAACACTAGCAATGATTTAACACTAAGAAGCAATGTGAAATCTTAAAACTGAGGTCGGAAGCAATCAAAAGCTGTTTTACACGTGTCAGAATTTCCCCAAACAAAAATTTATGGCAAACTTTTCAGTGCACGATAATCGCAATTACGGGAGACCCGTATGGATTTGGGATGCGGTTTTGGATGCAAATTAAAGCTGTGGATATTAGCTACAAGCAGACATTTTGTTTCTAGCATAAAAACTGATGAAGGTATCGAAGTTTTAGTGGAGGTCGTTTTTTTTTTAGATAGGCGCAAGAATGGGAAAACAGAAATGCACTTTTAAAAGACAAACAGGATTTTTTTACACTAGGGGATGACTATGAAAAAACAAATACCACACTGGAGCATATGAGGGAAATTATAGAGCGTTCAGACAATTCAAAAATATTCCTAACAATGCAGGTTCTGAAGACAAGACAGGATGGATTTCAGATATGGATTGACTATGAACAGTACATATGCTAGTGACAAAGTTTGTTCTATAGATACTCACTAGATATGTTTTTAAACGGAACCGTCAGGATTCTGGTCCATCAAGTTTTCTGGTCAGGGATTCTGGTCAGGGATTCTGGTTCTGGGACAGACTGCTGGGCACACCGGATTGGACTGGGTCTGTTCACAGCACGGCACCGGACTGGATCTGGTCTGCAATGGCTCTGGTCACAGCTCGGCACAGGACTAGATTGCATCTTTTGGTTCTGATGATAATTCTTTTAGCACGCAAGCAGTACAGCACTGCCCGGCTGTCTATTTCCCCTTACGTTTCTGGGGTTCTGGTTCTGGAATTTTAGGGCCTAGCTGAGAATAGTTCAGCTATGCAATGGGCCTTTCTGCTGTCCAAGTTTCTGGAGTATGGAGCAAGGAAGATGGATGGTTCGGCTGCAGGATGCTCCACCAGCAATCGGTTAGTGGGTGAATCTGTGTGTGTCCTCTGAGTGCTGAGCTGTCTCTATTTATGCTTATGATAAAGGGGTGTGTGTGCTGGTTTATCCTAAGCGCACCGCTTGGACAGGGATTGGGCAGGGTCTCCTCTCTTCCTCTTTTTTTGTTGATAAAACATTTTTTATTGTTTTACATCACATCAAAACAACAATGTGTAGGGACTAGCATGTCTCATCAAAGCTCAATCATTAACAAGTTCGTTGTCAATCACCCATAACATTTCCCCAAGTCTTTAGTGTGATTAAACCTCATCAACCCCGCTGCGTCTAGTGGGATATAGGGTCCTTCCTCTTCCCACCTCCCCCATATCCTGTCCGCCTTTACAGGGCAGCCTCTGGCGGTGTATATTCTGTGTTCTATCATTGCACATATGTCCATGTCCATTGCCCATTGCTCCATTGTTGGGGACTCCGGGGCTCCCCATTTTTGTGCTATGTTACACTTCATCAGTCCCGCTGCTGTGTTCAGGACGAACCTTTCCCATTTATTAAGAGCAATCTCGTCCGGAATACCCAGGATGAGAATCTTTGGGTCCAGTGGTACGTGGCACGTAAGGATCTTATTAAGTTCATTAGAGCATTCGTTCCAGAAAGTGTGGATTCGGGGGCATGCCCATAGAATGTGAAAAAAGGTTCCCTCTTCCTCTCCGCATCGGAGACAGTTCGGGTTTGAGGCTCTCTTCCACTTATATAATATCGTTCTGGGGTAATAGACTCTATGCAAGATTTTCAATTGGACCAACCGAAGCCTGGAGGAGATGGCCACCTCCCTTGGATGCATTAGTGCTTGGATCCAGTCTTCTGGGTCTATCTCCCCTATGTCCACCTCCCATTTGGCCTTTAATCCTGTCAGTTCAGGTGTGGCAAAGGATGTGATAGCATTGTATAGAATGGAGGTGCATTTGGTGGGGATGAAGGCTGGTAGCATGTTGGGCTCTATTGGTGTGTAGTCTGGGATACTGGCGTTTACAGGTATATGGTTTCTCAGGGCATGGGCCAGCTGTACATAGTTGTATCGCTCGGTACCCGGGAGTTGGAATTTTTGCTGGAGGGCTTCAAACGAGGCCAATTCCCCCTCATCAAGAATGTCTTCAACTCTCAGAATCCTGGCCCTTACCCATCGGGGCCACGGGTCAAGCCTCCTTAACTCGGACAGATTGCTATTTCCCCACAGGGGTTGTGTCGTGGTTATTTTATTTTCCCACCCTACGAATCTATGCGCTTGCTTCCAAACAGCAATAATGTGAGTCGTGGTCATTGGTGGGGGGTCTCAGGAGGATTTGATATAGTAAGTGCCGTGGGTCGGTGCCATGCATAGCGCGACCTAAGCCCCGATGTGGGGGAGTTCCCTGTCTCCGTGGAGCAGGTCATTGACCACTGCAAGTTGCGAAGCCCAATAATAGGTTTGGAGGCGGGGAACCCCAATCCCACCCTCCCATATCGATCTTTGGAGCGTGGTTAGTGCTATCCTTGGTTGGCCTCCACCCCATGTGAGTTCCCGAAGGAGGGTTTCTACCCAATCGAAGTCGGAGTCTGGGATCTTTAGTGGGGCATTCTGTAAGACATAGAGAAACCTTGGGAGAGTCATCATCTTCAAGAGCGTGGCTCTCCCCATGGGTGTGAGGGGGAGAAGCTTCCAGTGGTAGACGTCACTGACAAACGGTCAAGGACCGGTTGAATGTAATGTGTTGCATAAGCAGTGAAGTCCGTTGTCACCCAGATATCGAAAGCCCTGCAGCTCCAATCGGTACAGGCCTTCCTGAGGGTCGACCTGCGCACCTCCTTTCACCGGGTAGAGGACTGATTTCCCCCAATTAATTTTAAGCCCATTAAATTCACAGAAACGGATAAGCATTTGTGTCACTATAGGGCAGGACTGGGCTGGGTCCCCCAGATATATCAGGAGGTCATCTGCATACAAGGAAATTCGGTCCTCATGCCCTTCAGGCCATCTAAATCCTGTCCAGGCTGTATTTTGTTGGAGCCACAGGGCGAGAGGCTCAATTGCCAGGGCAAATAGAAGGGGAGAGAGGGGGCAAACCCTGTCTCGTACCCTTCCCCAGAGGGAAGGACCGAGAGGGCCAACCATTCACCCTGACCTCCGCCTGATCATTCGTGTAGAGTAATTTTACCCATCCCAGGAAGCCGTCGCCAAACCCCATGCGTCTCATGATTTCCCAGAGGCTGTCCCACCTGACCGAGTCAAAGGCCTTTTCGAAATCTATTGCCAATAAGGCGAGAGGGGTGTCGGTGACTGGGGCCCGCTCTAGCGCCAAGTGGAGTCGACGCAGATTCATCCGGGTAGATTTTGTGGCATAAAGCCACATTGATCCGGGTGGATCAGGGTGTGGGCTACGGGCTGCAGTCAATTGGCTAGGAGTTTGGCTAGGACCTTGGCTTCACTATTAATTAGTGAGATAGGCCTGTAAGAGGCGCACATTTCCAGGGGTTTATCAGGTTTGAGAATGACCACAATAGTGGCTTTTCATAAGTCTGGTGGGAGGGTGCCTTGGTCATGGGCACCGAGGAACATTTTGTAGAGGGGATGTAAGTGATTCCAATCAAGCAATCCCAATAAGTCAGTGCCTTGTCTGGGATGCCCAAGGGAAGCCCTTATTTATATATTTTTATGGCAAGTTATAATCTGGATGATGAACCCTTGTATAACACCCCTCTCTTAGAATCCCCCTGACCCCACTGAGCCAAGAAGTAGATTTGTTTTGCAAATTTAAAAGGTTTATTTGAAAAATTAAACAATATATATATATCACACTTCTATAAATAAATTGATAATGGATAGCACACTTGTGAATATGAGCAGTAATCAGCAATAGGTAATCCTACAGTAGCACAGTTCTTGGTTACTTATGAATAGGAAAAGAAGAATAAGATGCTTTATATGGTTCAAGGAAAGGCAAGGTGAGACAGAATACAACACAGAAATAACCTTGAGATGTTTTCAACCAAAAGATAATATGATCACTTTTTCTTGAACAATTCACTCCCCCCCCATGCAATGTAAGGAGATGAAAAGGAGAGCATACAGTTCTCAGGAATGCAAACAATATAATTCAGTTCCCCCCTAGCAAGCTTAGAGGAAAACAGGTAGAAGTTTGAAACACAGGCTCAAAATGCTTTGAATGTGATGACAATGAAGTGAGAAATGTGCTAAAAATGCTTTTAATTCCCTCTAGAGGTTCAGGGTGGGTGATATCAAGATTATATTAGTTCAGGCTCACTTTAGCAATGCTCTATGAGTAACTAGCAGGTTAAAACAAATTTAAGCAAAGGAAAGCAAGGAGCTGCTGATTTTTACACGTGGCTGAAATTAAGCAAAATGTCAAATCGCAGCAAATTTAGTCACGTGCCTCGAGCGCAATTACGGAAGCACTATAAGGAGTAGGATGTCGGTTCTGGGTTCGTTGGAAGGAATAGAATCTTAGCTTTAAGATGAAAGTTAAATCACGTTCCTAGCACAAACGGTTCCGGTTTAAAGCTCAGAATGGCAGATGACAGTTTTCAGTTTTCAGTTTTAAAGATGACAAAATGACACGATTCTAGGAGGCAGTTCTAATAGGCTAAAATAGTTGGAATAAATTATTTTAAACTAAGAGATTGGTTTTGGCACAGTCCTGACTGGGTACTCACACTATCATTTAGACAGGAATGCAGCTTTGTCACCGATCAGGTCAGGATTGGCTGGACTTCTGCTAGCAGTTCTTCACAGCGATCTGGTCTCTGGTTTCCGGATACAGCACTGCTTTCTGGATACTGCTACAGGTTCTTGCAAAAGTTCTTGGCAAAGAGTTCAAACAGCTCGCCCGGCTGTTGAATAGTTTGGTTGGTTTTGAGGCCTGCTGAAGAGGATTCAGCTTGTGGATTCAGGCCTCTCTGCTACAAATTCTGGTCTCTGGAGATTGATGGATTTGAAGTCTGAATCTCTGGATGTGAAGTCTGAAGTCTCCCGGCAAAGCGTCCCGCAAGAAGGGGGAAAGTGAATGTCCCTACCTGTCCTGCACTGTCTGCTTATATGTGTTTAGAAAGTGGGTGTGTGCGTGGCATAACTGAGCCTGCCCCTCTCTACTTGTCATTGGCCCAATTCTCCCCTCTCCCATGATTGGGGGAAGGAAATAGATTGTCATCATGATGAGGTCCTTTTATGGGTCAGGGGATCCTCCCCTGGTCAATTTGCCCACAAATATATATTTGATTCAAATACATATTTCCCAGATACACAAATGGTTGACATTACATGTACATATTACAGATGAATTAAGACAGGTCTCTGTTCAAGCCCCATGTTCCTGCGAGCTGGGATTCAGAAATAACAACATTTTGCACTTTTTGGTCGGTTAACAATATCGGACATGTACCAAAAATTACACAAATGTGCGCAAGGAGTATGGACATTAATTGATGAAGTGTCAGATTTTTAACATGCAAACATTTGGAGTAAGACCCTATTTTCCGCTAGCAACCCCCCAGAATACACCACAGGGTCCTAACACCTCTTAAAACGTGCACAGAAAAATCACAAGAATAATGATATTACTTATATAATTCTGACAAGTCAGTACTAGGAATTATCCATCTTTTTTTTTTAAATTATGCTCTGGCCCAAAGGGGTGTGGTTTCCCCACAAGAAGGTTGTATCTTTAGAGTGGTCTTGTGCCCATGATTTTAGCAACTTTTTGACATTAAAAAAAACGTATTTTGAACAGAACCACCTTTCTTTGCACTGGTGGGTGGCAGATTAGGTGACCATTTTGGTGTGCGCAAACTGCGCAGTTCTCCTGGATTCTGGCGTGAATGTGGGTGGCGACAGCTCATCCCCAAATCCACCCAGTCTATTGATTTAGTTTGTTCTGGGATAGAATAATGGGCGGCGACAGCTCATCCCCACATCTACCCAGTCTATTGATTCAACATGGGTCAAAACCCTTGACAAGCCCCCCTGCCCAACTGCGCTTTGATTTCTAGTCGAGGGGGAGTCGGGTGCAAAGGATGTTTTGATCCACGCGCTGGTATGTCCGCATCATCTTCTTCCATTTCCGTAGGTGGCACAGTTCAGCATCTTTTCCTCCATCGATTGGATCGATCGGTTCTCCTCGCCTGTCCTGATGGGAATATTGGGCAGTACCCCGGGCCCCTCGGGTATCTGCTCCCGGTCCCCGGTCGTCCTCCTTGGTCAGTCTCCATGGTATCCTCTCTCCTAGGATGATAAAGCAAAAGCGGCAATACCTATTCATAGACATTTTTCCACCACTATTGATCTAGTGGGGCGGCATGTACATTTTATAACTCAAGAGACATAGCATTCTTATTTTGAAAAACAAGATATAATCATGAAACATTTTTTTTTCCCAATCATAATATTTTAGAGACTATATGTGGGATATTTTAAGATGGGAACTGAATTAATCTGGAGCGGTCCCCTCTGGTATTGCAGAGGACTCCTCCAGTTGCTGCAGAGTGTGCCTGGGATGGCAACACTTTAGCTGATTTATATGTACCCACTTGTCTTCCCCTTCCGCCAGACTACCTTTGGGGAGGCGGATCTTATACACTACAGGGGAGATCTTGTCTATAATTTCAAACGGTCCCTTCCATGTAGGCAAACATTTTCGCTGTTTGGCCTGGTTCCTTTGGAAATTGTATAGATAGACCCGGTCTCCCATAGTATATTCCTTCCTGGTGGTCTTCAGGTCGTAGTGGGTTTTCATGCTATGAGCTGATCTTTCTACATTCCGCTGAGCATAGGCAAAAGCATGTTGAAGGTGTTTCCTTAAATTCTCCACATACTCATGAGTTGTCGAGGCATTTATCAGTGTCTGCTCTTGGGTCCTGTAGAGCAAATGCTGGGGAAGCACCATCTTGCGTCCGGTCATCAACTCAAATGGTGACATTTTAGTTGCAGATTAAGGGGTAGATCTGATGGCCATTAGGACCAGAGGTAGTCGGATATCCCAACTTGGCCCAGAATCTGCCACAAACTTTTTTAAGATGCTCACAATGGTTCGGTTGTATCTCTCCACTGCACCAGAAGAAGCTGGCCTGTAAGCAATATGTAGCTTCCTTTTGACCCACAGTATCTCCCACATCTTTGTCATTACTTCACTGGTGAAGTGGCTACCCCTGTCTGACTCAATCCTTTGAGGTAGACCAAAACGGGAAAAGATGTGGTTAATCATCAGGGAAGCTGCTGTTTCTGCCTTGCAGTTTGGGGCCGGGAGACATTCCACCCACTTGGTAAACAAGCATGTAACGGTCAACATGTACTTGTTTCCTCTAGACGAGCGAATTACAGGGCCTACAAAGTCGATTTGCAAATTGGACCATGGCAGTGTCATCCCCCTCTTTTGGAGAGACGCACAGTGTGTGAGGGATGATGGCTGAAACTGTGCACACACAAGACACCCCTTCAAGTATTGGTTGAGGTCCTGCCCCATTTGTGGCCAGTATGCAATCTCTCTTAAGATCTCAAGTGTTGTGTGAAACCCCCTATGACCGGCGGTGGCCGCATCATGGGCGTGACTTAACATCAGGCTTCGGAATGAGGTAGGAACCACCCACTGATCATGGCCAGCTTGGGATTTCCTTACCAACAAACCGTCTTGGATTCGGAACATTTTTGGACATTTCATCAACACTCTTAGGTCCTCTTTCCCAATGTAATCGGTATCCGTCAGGGGAAAGGTCTCAGGGTCCTCAAGGTGTTGGTAAAACTTACCAATGATTGGATCCCCCTTCTAAGCTGTAATTAAATCAGCATCAGGGGTCTCTTTACTCCATTGGGCAGTTGAAAGATCATTGTGAGCATTTGTCTGGGACCTAGTGATAGCAGTGACCTGGATTACCCCCAACAGGGACTCTATTTCTATTAGCTCCCCTTGGATGGCCCCATTTTTGGCCAGCTGATCAGCTAAGTCATTTCCAGTTTTGTCTGGTCCCTCTACTTTGAAATGACTCTTGATCTTTTTCCAGTAGATGGTCATCCCATTCGAGGTGACCAGATCATCAATGTTTTGGATTAACTTCCCATGTTTCAAGGGTTTGTTATTAGCACATAACATGCCACTGATTTTCCAATTAAACAGGTGCTCCATGAACCCGTTCCGGACATAATCCGAATCGGTGATTATGACCAGTTCGTGGAGTTGATGCTGGACAGCAGTGAGGATGGCTTAGAGCTCTACGAATTCCCATATGGCCACACACCTTTCTCCAAAAAGAAGAGATGAAGTGGGAACCGCGATCTGAAATGATCTTCTCCGGAAGGCCATGTAACCGATAGATTTCATGTAGAAACGCTGAAGCCATTTTGGTCGCCGTAGGAATTTTGTTAAATGGGATGAAATGAGCTAGTTTGGTGAAACCATCCACAACAACCATGATGCAGGTAAACCCTTCGGAGGGAGGCAGATCCACAATGAAGTCTGTGGCGATGGTATGCCATGGGTAAGGTGCCACTTCAGTAGGTACCAGTAACCCCAACGGCCGTCTTCTCGGAATCTTGCACTGGGCACAAACAGGACAGCTTTCGACGTACTTCTGAACTTCGGTAGCCCATCCAGGCCACCAAAACTGTCGGGATATCAATTCTCGTGTAGCTATCATTCCTTGATGACCTCCGATAGGCGAATCGTGAAATCCGTGCAATATGCTTTCTCGGATTGTTCCCTTTGGGATGTACAGCCTTTTCCGGAAAAACAGAAGTCCATCATGTTCATACACTGATCGACGCCTAAGAAGGGCCGACCTTTCGGGATCCGTCCGGGTGGCATCAGCGATGGACTCAAGGTGAGGAGACAAAGTCAGTAAGAAATGCTGAGGGGAGATCAATGGCTGATTAGGACAGGGCGTCTCTTCCTCCTTCTCCAGAGATCGGGAGAGAGCATCTGCTTTCAGGTTGGAGGTTCCTGGAACGTAAGTGACATGAAACACAAACAGTGAGAAGAAGAAGGCCCACCTGGCCTGACGGGGCGTTCGACATTGTAAAGAGCGTAGGTACTGCAGGTTGCGATGATCAGTCCGAACCTCCACGGAAAAGCGAGCTCCAAGTAGGTGATGTCTCCATTCCTCAAAAGCGGTCTTAATAGCCAAAAGTTCCTTTTCAATAATCGCATAATTCCTCTCGCTGGGACTCAATTTGCGAGAGAAATAGGCTACTGGATGTTCAACTGACGTCGCAGGATCTTTCTGCAGGAGAACGGCACCGACCGCAAAATTGGGAGCGTCCGCCTCCACAATGTAGGGTAGATCATCCTGTGGATGGCGCAGAATCGGGGCGGCCATAAAAGCTGACTTTAAGGTGTCAAAAGCTTGAGAAGCAAAGGAATCCCACTTGAAAACTGTTTTACTGCTGGTCAGCCTGGTGAGGGGCGCTGAGATCTGAGAAAACTGTGGAATAAAGCGCCTATAAAAATTGGCAAATCCCAAAAAGCGTTGAAGAGATTTCACGTCGTGGGGTTGTTTCCACTCTTGTATGGCTTGCACCTTCTTGGGATCCATCTCTATCCCATCTTGATTAATCACAAATCCCAAAAACTCGATACTAGGCTGATGAAAGCAGCACTTCTCTGCCTTAGCGAACAGATGATTACAGGACAAACGGCGAAGGACCTCCCGAACATGTTCCACATGCTCTCCCAAGGATTTGGAAAAAACCAGGATATCATCCAAATACACCCAAACTGTTAAACCAATCAGATCACCAAAGATGTTATCCATAAACCGTTGGAAGATAGCGGGGGCATTGCATAGACCGAATGGCATGACCCTATATTCATAATGGCCAAAGGGTGTCTTGAAAGCCGTCTTCCATTCATCTCCACTCTTGATGCAGACCAGGTGGTAGGCCCAGCGTAAATCTAGTTTGGTGAAGATCCGAGCAGTGTGTAAGGTTTCTAGACTACTGCGAATCAAAGGTAATGGATATCGGTCCTTTGCAGTTATGTCATTTAGTTGCCGTAATCTACACAGGGCCTCAAGGTGCCTTCTTTCTTCTTCACAAAAAACATGGGAAATCCTGCGGGCAACTTGGACGGAACGATGTATCCTTTCTGCAGACAATCTGACAGGTAGTCCTGAAGTACTTGTCTTTCGTCCCGAGTTAATGCATACAGTTTCCCATGTGGAATGACACAGTTGGCAACAACTCGATGGAGCAGTCGAATGAACGATGTGGTGGAAGGGGTATGTCGCCAGGTTCGGAGAATACCTGTTCAAAGTCGGCGTAATCCTGCGGGATCAGAGAAGTGGAACAAAGGCTGACCCCACTGCCATGTGTTTCCAGGGAGGTTGAGAAGACCTGGGTAGGGGCTTATAAATTGCACTTCTGGGCGCAAACTGCGGAGGAAAAGGTCAAGGTCTGTGTTCTCCAATCTATTATGGGGCTATGGTGTTGTAGCCAAGGTAACCCCAGGACCACCTTGTAGGTAGGGGACTTAATCACATCCAATGCGAGTTCCTCGGAATGACCGGCAATCTGGAGAATTAGACCCGCTGTAAACCGTCGGACGGGCCCGGAGGACAAAGGAGTCCCGTCAATGACATCTACGGGTAAGGCGGTGAGTCTAGGCAAGAGCGGGATCTTGTGACTGGAGGCGAAAGCCTCATCGATGTAATTGCCGGAAGCTCCGCTGTCCAACAGCCCAAACACTTCTAGATTCTTGTCAGGCAACTTGATTCGAATCTTGAAGGTCTGTAATACCGCAGGTTGCATGGGAAGGAGTACAGAACAAAATGTGGAAAGGTCTGAAGAGGGAATTGGACCTGTCGCAGCCCTTCCAATACACGACAGGTCTTTCAGTTTCCCGTCTTCTTCTTCTGTGGACGTAAAGGACATGTACCCAGATAATGCCCGGCGGCTCCACAGTAAAGACATAAGCGTAACGTTCGTCTCTGCTTCTTTTCTTCCTCAGACAATGGTCCTCTCACGGCTCCCAATTGCATTGACTCTGGTCCTGATTCAGTAGGTCTGAACGATCCGGCGGGTAAACTGGTCGTTCTAGGATTGTTTCTATCGAGCCGACGTCTTTCAGCCTTTCGATCAGCTAACCTCTGGTCGATGCGGAGTACCTGATCGATCATATGTTGGAGACTTTCAGGTTCAGGGATATGGAGTAGCTCGTCCTTGTATTCCTCTCTCAAGCCTCGGCGAAACAGGGTCTTCTGCGTGATTTCTGGCCACTGAGAATCGGTTGCTAATAATCGGAAGTGGCTGATATAGGTTATGATGTCGGCGCTTCCCTGTTTGATATCCATCAGTTGATTCTGTGCAGCATAGGCCAGGTTCGGCGTTTGGAACACCTCAAGGAACGCCTTTTCAAAGGCTGCAAAGTCATTCAAGATAGGACTGTTTGTAACCACAAAAGGAGTTGCCCAGGCTAAAGCATTCCCGGTTAAGTTCCCCAAGATGTACCCGATCTTGGCTTTGTCATTGTTGAAATGAGTCGATCTGAAAAGAAAATGGATTCGGCAATGGTTACAAAACTCAGCTACCCGTCTAGGGTCTCCATTAAACTTGATTGATGTTGTATGAGCCAAAGAACTCTCCACCTGTGAGGTACTCAATGCTCCTTGGGTTATCATTTGACGTAACGTCTGATTCTCCTGACGCAAGGCGGCCATCTCAGCCCTGAGTGCTTGTAACTCGTTCCGCAGGTCTTGCGAATCCTCCATTTTCGAATCTGAAGGCAGGCGTCTCAATCGGTCAAGTTGGGAAGCACGAGAGGACTGCGTACCTGTTTTTTTGGTAGATGATCTTGCCGAGGTCGCCAGTCTGGAATCAGTCGAAAGATGAACTTGTGGCACGAGGGACCAGCCTCTCCGCCACCCAAAACTGGTACTGGGTGGAGGATGGACCAATTCCCAATGTCACGAAAAGCACTCTCCTGATTAACGTGATGAAGGGACTGTGCAAGCACAGACAGGAGAGGCTATTGTCTTGTAAACGATCGTAGGCAAAGAAGGAATCCGATGAAATCAAATCCAAGAGTTTGTGAACTGAAGCGTAGGCCACTGATTCCAGTGCGGCAAGTATACTCTTAGTCCACAGGAATGGATGTATAGGGCAAGGCCGGACAGGAATGGGAGGAACCAGGCTGGAATAGGCCACCAAACTGAAAGGGACCGAAAGAGAACCCTCGGGCCGCAATCAAAGGGGACCCCGCTATGGTATGCAGGCAGGCCCAGGGGAATCCTAGGTAAGAGTATGCTGGCAAGCCTAGAGAGATCCCAGGTAAGGGTAAGCTGGCAGGCCCAGGGGAACCCCAGGTGAGAATATGCTGGCAGGCCCAGGGGATTCCCAGGTAAGGGTAAGCTGGCAGGCCCAGGGGAACCCCAGGTGAGAATATGCTGGCAGGCCCAAGGTGGACTCAGGTAGGGTGCAGGCAGCCCAGGAAGGACTCAGGTAAGTGCTGGCAGCCCAGGGTGGACTCAGGTAGGGTGCAGGCAGCCCAGGAAGGACTCAGGTAAGTGCTGGCAGCCCAAGGTGGACTCAGGAAAGTAGCTGGCATCAAGGTAGGAAAGCACACAGAACGGAGCAAACCGCGTTGAGACGCGGCCTGCCTCGATCTGCGGCTCCTTTTATGGGTCGCCGGCGCCCGTGAGGCTTGAAACGCACGCTGCTTCGCCTCCGGGCACCGGCGTACCCAAAACGAGGCCTGGACGGCAAGACTCTCCCAGGACGCGAGCCCAGTCCACGGCGCATGCGCGGAACCGAGACAGAGGTCTTCCGTGCATGCGCCGTGGCCCTCCGGCCCCGGCACGAAACGCTCTCCCTCCGGCGAGTCCCCAGTCGCGGAAGCGCGGGTAGACTTGCCAGCAGGTGACGGGGAGAGCGGGCGCAGTGGACCCCGGTCTCCCACGTGGCGTGACACCTCTCTTCCTTGATAGGAGGAGAGAAACAGAGTGTCATCTTTATGATGTGGGTTTACGAGGCCTAGAGTCCACCCCTAGCCTCTTGAACACAAAATCTACTTTTGGTACAGTACATATTTCCATGTGTGCAACCTCTATAACAATCATATATACAGATTACATATTTTGTGCAGCAGATACTCCTCCAAACCCCTTCGCTGTAATATCTTGTGTCTGCTTTTTACAGTGTTTTGCCCTTTTTATCCGGAACACAATGTCTAATTTCGGAGCAAATGTCTACAAATGTGCACATTGGACATGGGCATAAGTGTATGAAGTTTCATGCTTCTATCAAAAATACATTTTGTGTAATATCACATTTTCTCTTCCGTTTCTTCCTAGAACATGTCACAGAGTTCTGGCTACTTTTAAAATGTGCAGCCAATATTTACATTAACAATGCTATTATTTTTGTGTTTTTGACAATTTAACACAGTAAGTTATCCATATTTTTAAAATGTGTCTTTGGTCCTTGTTAAGCAACAAATGGTTGTTTGTCTCCACCTCCTTCTGTCTCTCTGCAGTTCAGAAGCAGTCTCCTCCCAGTTCCTCCTGGGCAGAGGCCATTTATGACCCTTCACACTTGGCAGTTCCTGTAGCTTGGAGGATGTCCATTGTCTCCTTCCCACAGCAGCCCAAATTCTTCCCCCACCCTATAATCATCACTTAGGTGTGATTTCCTGGTGGAGGGAGGCAGAAGGGAGAGGCCCTCTGTGGGGAAGCTGTTATATACTGGTTTGGTTGTTTTAGTCAGGCTTAAATTCAAATGTTATTCTGTTGCATTTTTTATTTGCTTAAAACAACTTGTAATTTCAAAACAAGCAGCTAGAACACTTATTCCAGATTCTAAACCATGGGATTAAACAATTACAACATAGGTTACTCTCAGTAACAGGCCACTTAGTTTTCCACCATTTGATTTCAGTTTGTACAAGTTTAAGATTTCTCATGCAGGCTTCTGACAGCTGTCATTCAGGCGGCCGAGGGTACTGCACCCAGATTTTGACAGATTCCACAGGCAGGCAACTTTTGTAGTGGATGTTTTTATGACAAATTCAGCTTTTCAGGATATTGTAAGTTCACAATGATTTCTTGAACTAAGTGAATTGTAGCACCCAGTACGAATTTTGGATGTTTAAGAGGGTTTTTGAACCGGCATTCTGCAGTTTCAGCAACCAAGAAAAAAAGGATTTAAAAGATAGATTTGAGATTTCTTTCAGCAAAGCACTGCTTTTCCCTCTGTACTCCATTTTTACTTGTTGTGAAGCCCAGTGACATGTTTCAGGAGTGAGATCTCTGTTCCACCACTGACAACTTGCATGGTAGATTTAGCAGCCATCTTTTTGTGTTGTAAAGCACGATTTTCAAAGGTTTCAGCGCGCACAAGGGTTTTGCAGCCATTTTGATATTTCTGGCACCATCAGAACACAGGGATGCCGCATGGCAGAGCAAAAGTGGGTCAAGACATCCTGCAGATCCTACCATTTCTTCTTCCTTCCTCTGTCTGTAGATTTCAAATCGAACCTTGGATGAATTTGTGTACCTCCATCTCTCCTCTCCCTAGTTGGAACATTTACTAGCAGTTTGCTTCTTGAATTCAGAGGACACTGGGGTGCTCATGAGATGCTTTTCTTCAGCTACATCAGGGCACCAGCCAAAAGAATATCAACAAGCTACAAGTAGTTCAAAATAATGCCCTGAGGGCAGCCTTGAACATCCCATGATCAGAACACATCTCAGACCTGAGACAAACCACTCAATGGCTATCGGTATCAAAAAGAATCGGTACAAAACACTCTCCCTCATCCACAAATGCCTGACCAATCAAGCTCCCAGATACCTAGCAGACAAATTCACCCACAATACCTCCTCATGGCCTACCAGATCAGCTCAAACGCATTGTTTGAATATCCCTAGGGTTAAGCTCCAAAGAGCAGGCGGCACAAGCTCCCCAGTGCTTGCCACGAAACTCTGGAACTCCCTACCACTTGCCATCAGAACTGAACCATCTTTCCACCAATTCAGACACACTTAAAAAACTTGGCTACTTGCCAAAGAAGCCTAAGTGCTCACCTACCTATCACCCTGTGACAGATGGAAATAGCCTCTACCCACAACCTTGTGAACATTATCACTGTACTTTGTCTATTGTATATACTGTATATTCTCTGATTAATTTTCCGCAATATTCTGTATATATGCTGTATATCCTGTATACCGTTAATTATGCACATGCCTTATATTGTCTGTAACCATGCCAAGTGCCCAGCTGCCATAGGGCCAGGCCGCGCTATATAAATAATAAACAAACAAACATTGTTGGCGGCTTGAGCTTGCTGTGTCAGCTTTCTAGCAGTTTCTCTTCCTATGGCAACAGTAATTTCATTCATGCACTTCTTGTCTTGCTCTTCTTTATCACCTCCCTTTAAGTAAAAAGAGTGTCGGCCTCATCACGAGTTTGGAGGTTAACGGGTGTTTTTTGTCCGAGCAGGAATAGCGTTAACGCTGGGAGCCGTGGTGCTAATAGCACTATATCACAAGTATGCAGACACGCGCACACAACCCCGCTGCTAATGCTAATTGCGCCTGACATAAACAGCACCGGAAAGCAGGCTGCCACCTGGAAATCCAGCATTAATAGCGC
This sequence comes from Ambystoma mexicanum, assembly GCF_040938575.1. Lineage (NCBI taxonomy): Eukaryota > Metazoa > Chordata > Amphibia > Caudata > Ambystomatidae > Ambystoma > Ambystoma mexicanum. The sequence continues at coordinate 274,600,119 of NC_090938.1, forward strand.
TACCGCTGATCGCTGGTGCAATTAGCGCACACTATTAGTGCGTACTATTAGCGCCAATGGGAAATATGTCACCACCGGAATAGGAAACAATGCGGTGGCCATTTGGAAAATCACTATCCACTAGAAATCAGGGGCCTCTCACAGCCACCCACACTTCCAGACCATCAAACATGTCTCAGGACGGGGCAAGGCAGCCCAAGATCATCTTAGAAAACCAAAATTCAGAAAACAGAACTGATAGTACTGGTGGATGAGGAAGTGGCCCATCATGCCCAGCTATATGGAGCCAGGCAGAAGAAGTCATCCTCCCACCGCCGCAACCAGATCTAGGAGGAGGTGAGCCAGAAGGTGTCAGCAGTCAGCCATTTTTTCCCAGGATGGCAAGCAATTGAATGACCTGCAGGTCCGGGGAATCCTGTCCCACCATCAACAGGACAGCATGGCCACAGGGGGAGGCTCACCACCTGTACTTGACCGGACACCCTGGGAGGAAAAATGCAGCACTGTGATTGACATGGAGGGGATTGAGGGAGTTGGAGAATCTGAGGCAGACGCTGGAAGCTGAAGGTGAGTCAACCCCCCCCCTTTGCATGTAACTAGAACAGTTCAGCACAGCATCCAACATGTGGAACTACCCACGAATTTTGATTCTAGATTCTAGAAATACTAAAATAAAAAGGAGATCATTGCTGGGCTTCCAGATACTCTAGCCTTCTAGAAAATCAGGAACATTTATCATTGAGTGAGGACCAGGGCAGCTGGGTACACTGAGTAATGCATGGGCAGTGTTGGAGCATCCAGCGCAGAGTAGCATGACTCTCTACTTTCTGATTTGTAATTTCATTCCGTCACTGGCACATATTGACACTAGAGTGATGGAAATGTCATTCAATACTGGAACATGCATGAATACATTTCCTGCATCTAATGACATTTCCTGTATCTAATGACGGGAAAATTCACGGTGATTCCATGGCAAAAAATATTGTATTTCTTTCCGTGCCTCTCCCTATCGCCCTTTCTCTGTTTTATTTGGCACCACAGCCTCTAATTCACCATTTCATGGAATGATGGCATAATTATTACCTAAGTGGCCTGAAGGTATGTTAGTTTATGAACACTTGTAATTGACATTTAAATGGAGAAGTGCTAGGCTTCTGTAATAGCGTATTCCCCACAGTATGACTTTAAACGACAGAAACAGTTTGGGCCTCATTACGACCCAGGCGGTAAGGGGTTAACGGCAGCGTTAACAGCGCCGACCCTTACCGCCTGAGTACGAGGTCCCTTAGCGCCATGGCGCTTTTAACACCTGCTTTTAGCAGGTGTTAAAATCCATGGCGCTAAGGGACCATGGAGTTAATTACGCCACCGTAATTTACGGTGGCGTAATTAACGCCTTCCCTACTCCCATTATACCCTATGGGGCAAAAATGGGAATGGGGAAGGGTAAATGGGGATTGGGGACTTACCGCCCCGCCAAGGTCGGAATGGGGCGGTAAGTCCGCCAACCACCATGGCGTAAACGTAGTTTACGCCATGGTGGTAAAGTCACGGCCCAGGCGGTAACTTACCGCCTGGGTCGTAATGAGGCCCTTTGTCTCTGGATGGCTTTAGTGTGCAGACCACATAAAGTGAGTAAGCCACGAAACGCTCAGGAAAAGAAAAACCTTTGCAAGTTTTAAATTATTATCCTGTCTTTATCAGACAACATCATGTCTGTTTGAAAGCATGCTTCCTCTAATTGGGGCATAATGCTGTCATCTCAGGCCCAGTTCCACCTACGTACTAGATGTGATACCTCACACTTACTTTTGAACCCTGAGTCTGACTGCCATTGTCAGCAGTTTGAAGAAGAGACAGATCATGATTGAAGACTGGGCCCAATGAATAAAAAGACTGTCACTGATATGATAGGTTATTTATAACACACTTAATACCCAGTGGTTTCTAAGCGTGGATCCGGGGATCAAACCTGTGTTGCTCCCTTTCGTCTTGTTTCCAAGGGGAGCATGTTGACCCTGAGCTATCTTCCCGACACTGATGACTAAGCTAGTGACAGTAGCAACTCCAGCATGATAAGTATGAGAGTCAGTTGACTATCTGGCTGCAGTGTTTCTTGCTCTACACTTGCAATACGGTGAGCATGAGCTCTTGCACGGTCATTGGATCTAACGAGGGGATCCGGAGATGGTGTGCTGTGCACCATATCTGTAATATTAATGAGGACATCAACAAATAGGCTGTGACACTGTGACCTTTCAAACCCTGGTTTCCAGCCTCATCATCTGGGTCCAGAGTCCGCGAATAACATTACTTCTGTAATGGTGCAGCCCGTACATCTTTAAAAGGAATATGGTGCTGGTGTACCACTAAACCGTCTGCACAGATTTATAGGTCCCTAGCCATCCAAGACTAGCCTGGTTTCATGACCACCCTGGCCAAGAAGAGATGGTCTCTTGTCATAGGCCCTCTACATCAAAAACTGCACCTTTATGAGTATAAACGGTTTAAAAAACAGTTTAGTCCCAAAGCCTGACCACGAGCTTCTGACGCTGTTTTATTGTTGTCATGCATATTCACAATGGGTTCTTTTTTTTATATTGCCTTATCACTTTAGTGATCATAGGTGATTAAAGAGCGATTTTGTTATACAAGTAAATCGCTCTGTCTTGTCATTGATACTTATTGCATCTGTCTGATAATAATCATATCACCCTGTGTGTTGTAGTGCCCTGCACACGCTAATTAATAGTCAGCGTGTACCATGGGCCAAATCTATCATAGCAGAGCAAAGGATGCTATGCGGTCCTGGTATTCCATTTCTGGCACAGTAGAAAACCACTGACCAGTTAGATGAGCCAGAATACTACCTACAAATGCCAGCCAGACTATTTACCACTCAACCTTCAGAAAAAGGCAGACATTTGGTTTCTCCTTCATCAATATAACCAGTTCCTGGTGGCGTGGACAAGCGCTGTGCAGGATGGCTGGCTGACTCGTGGGCTCCCGCTCCATAAATATATATATCCCCTTTATTAATACATGGCGAGGTAAATTCCTTCACAAAAATTGATGCTGCTTACTGGAAAATCCTCCCTGGTGGTCAGTGGCGCTCTGTGTACCTGAGGATACTTCCTGCGAGGTGAGCCGTACCATGGGTGGAGCCAGGCCTGTTAAGCCGGCAGGTCCCGTGACGCATGGGGCGACGTTCCTGTCAGCTGGCTGGGCTGGGTTGCGCGCCCAGCCAAGGACTCGCTGAAGAGATGGGTTGCATTCTCTTCAAAACACCGTTAATAAGTCTTTTAAAGGCATATCCTTCTTAAGGGTACAGGTAGTGTTATTATTCAAGTAGACCTACATACATATTACCTTACATTTTTAACATACATTTCTGCCAAGCTCACATAAAGGACACTTGGAATTTTTTTATTCTTCATTTTTTACAACAGACACTATAACACTTTATATTTATTACTGCTCTGTGGGAACAGCAAGAAATATGATGACTTCCTCATATTAAAACACTGTATTGCCATAGCTGATGTTATAAATTAAAGCAGCTGCCTGCTCTTGAGGGTCTAATGTCAGGTACCTGTATGTCTGTTAGCCATTGTCAATACAATAACTGTAATTTCTTCCTTTACCATTCTAAGAGAGATAATGGTATCTTGACCTCTCACAGGAAGGCACTGTTAAACTTGGGTTGCCATCACTGGATTTTTCTAACATATTTGGAGCTTTTTTCAAGATTCTATGACTCAAACTCAATTACTACATCTACCAAGCCTATGCTGAAACTATGTGATTAATTTTCTCACTCAAAACCTCAAGTCAAAGAAATACCTATCTCTACCACGAATAAAAGGCAGAAAAGCGAATCACCAACACCTAAAGAAGACACACCGGATGCTACCATGCAAGCAATACTTATGGAAGCAAAGGCTTTGAAGACTTTTATGGAAGCAACTAATGTTAAACTACAGAAAATGGATGATAAATGGTCTGCGTTTGAGGCAAGGATCCCCGAGGTTGAGCAAAGGGTTAGTAACACTGAAGATATCACAGGGAGAGTTCAAGTGTTTGAATCACTACAAAAGCACACAGAGAATTTAGAAAATCGCAACAGGAGAAACAACTTGCGAATTGTTGGATTATTAGAAGGAGTTGAAGGAGAGAATCCAATTTCGTTAACTAATACTCTTCTACTGAAATTTATGGAACTTCTGCCATCAACCAAACTGAATATTCAAAGAGCGCACTGTATTGGACCCTATATCTCTGTGCAACAGCGCCAGCGACAACTCTTCAAGGACACTGATTTTTACTCCATTATAATACACCCATGTGCGCATGATTTTGGAGAAAGCCAAATTGAAAAAACATCTAACTTGAAATGGCAGGAAACTTTGTATTACTCAAGATGTATCTAATGCCACTGTGGCCAGAAGGAAGGAGCTCTTTGCTCTTAGACCTGCTCTTAAGCAGCTCAATGCAAGATACAGCATTATACATCACGCTCTCCTCAAAGTGACCCTTAATGGCCTCACATCTTCCTTTCAAGATTCTATTGCCCTAAGACATTTCATTCAAGATCAGAGGAAAGATGAAATGTATACGTCGAAAGCACCTACCTGTAGAACATTTCTAAACCCTCCTTATCTACTAATTATCTTCACCATGTCTTCTGTTTTTCTTTTTCTTTTTATGGAGCAGAGTGTGAAGTCAGCCATATCCTTTGAAGACTCTTCCTCACGCTATTTCTATACCTTTTTTCACTTAGCATGGATTGGAGTGGCCGTTTCCTTTTAGCCACTACGGTCACTAAAGTATCTTTCTCTTCTAGTTTGTTGTTTTCCATGCTATTTCCGTTAGTCTCCCCATATCCTCTGTGTTTCTCTCCTTGTGTGTCTTTGCTGAGTGCATACATGAAAATTATTGCCTTTTTGAAGATAATACACAACTTATGGCTTTGCTTAATTTTTGATATATCCTGTATACGTCTCTTATTATACTTACCTCTAAATTTTGTTTCCAATCTTAGCGTATCACTATAATCCTTTACATTCAATGTAACAACGTGGAATGTAAAAGGGTTAAAGAACCCTATTAAAAGGCAGAAAATTCTCTCTCACCTCAACAAAATCAAACCATCCATTGCATGTATGCAAGAGTCTCATCTTACCAATGCAGATGCGGCAAAACTCAAGCGCCACTGGGTTGGCCAGGTTTTTCTCTTGTGCAGACAATGGGAAGACAAATTGTGTTATTACCTTAATAAGCAAGAAACTTAATTGTCAAGTATTAGCAAATTAATCTGATGAGGTTGGTAATTGGGTTATGGTTAAACTTCTAATTGTCTCCACTGAGTTTACGGTCCTTAATTTTCACAGACCTACGTCATCAGATCCCTGTTTTTGGGTACAACTTAAAAAACATATTTTTCTTTCTAATCCCAATAATTTGATTGTGTGTGGAGATTGCAATGAGATTATAGATCCGTACATAGATAGAAAATCCAATGTGCACTATAAACCCACGAAATCCCATATGCAATTTACCAAATGTATTTCTGAATTAGGCCTCTTAGATACCTGGTGCATTACTCACCCTTCTGACTCCGAATTCACTTTCTTCTACAGTCCTCACAAAACTCTATCTAGATTAGATTATATATTTATCTCCAAACCTTTTGTACATTCTATTGTTGATGCCAAAATTGATTGTATAGCATTATCGGATCATGCCCCTGTCCATTTACAACTATCCTCCCTGCTAAAGTTTCATACCCCCAAAAGATGGAGATTTAACTCAGCCTTGCTCAAGGATGAGACATTTACTTCCTTTATATCTCAACAACATAATAACTACTTTTCAGAAAGTAATGATACCTCAGTTTGTAATAAGTGGGACTGTTATAAGGCAGTCCTGCAAGGGCAAATTATTTCCTATGAAGCCAATAAAAAGAAAATGCTTAAATTAGAGTCAGAAAAAATACTAAAAGAGCTTAAAACTCTTGTATCTCATTTTTCACGTACTAATTCTAAAACAACACTGAATTCCATCATTAAACTTTGAGTACAATATATTAAAATAGTTACCCAATACTCATATGACAATCTCCTTAAATATAAGGCAAAAATGTATCAGCTATCTAATCGACCGAGCAGGTCATTAGCATTGCATCTAAAGCTTAAAAAGGAGAAAAATAGAATTGCAGTTATTAAAGATAGTAATGGTCATAGAAAGTTTACAGATAAGGAAATTGCTGGAGTCTTCTCTTAGTTTTATAAGAAATTATATACTTCTGAAAATTTCCTAATAACAAGCTCTTACAGACATTTCTTAAAGACACTCCTCATTCTATGTACTCATCAGTTGATCTTCAATCGCACAATTGCTCCCATTTCCATCAGTGAATTTCACAAAGCCATCAAAGACCTTCAAAATGGTAAAGACCCTGGGCCAGATGGATATTCTAGTGATTTCTACACACATTTTAAAGATATTCTAGTACCTAAACTCAATGAATTGTTTTCTCAATTCATTCAGGATAGTAAAGCTAAAGGATCCTTCTTAGAAGCTATGCTGATTGTATTCCCCAAGCCTGGTAATGATCCCAAACTCCCTAAAAGCTATAGACCCACTTGCCTCATCAATACGGATTGTAAAATCTTTGCGAAGATCCTAGCCAATAGACTTTTACCGTTATACCCAAACTATTTAAAGAAGATCAAGTAGGTTATATTAAAGGTAGACTTTCCTCCTCCAATATAAGATTGATTCTAAACTTCATAGATCATATCCGTAACTCAAATTACCCTTTTGTAGTGGTTGCCCTTGATGCTGAGAAACCATTTGATAGAGTTGAATGGAATTTTATGTGTGAACACCTAACTGGTACGGCCTTGAAACCCCTTTTCTGGCAATGGTTAGAGAGTTTTATTCCAATCCAATGACCTCCATTTTTAATAATAGACATATATCCCCATATTTTCTCTTATTCAGAGGCACTTGCCAAGGATGCCCTCTTTCTCCACTCTTATTTATTTTAGCCCTAGAACCCTTTCTGGGAGAAATAAGATTGAACACATATATTAAAGGTATAACTTGTGGTAATTTACAAATTAAACTAGTGGCATATGCTGATGACATCTTATTACTACTTAAAGATCCCAATTCTTCCCTGCCACATATCTTAGATATGATATCACAGTTCTCAGCTGCATCACAGTATAAACTAAATACTGACAAGTCCGAAATCCTTCCTCTTAATGTTCATTGCACCAAACATCATATACTAACCACTGGTATGAAATGGTGTCCTGATGGTTTTATATACTTAGGTATCCATATCTCCTCTTCTATCAGGGACATCATCAAACTCAATACTGCCTTTCTCCTATCAAGAATTGAGGAAATTACTAACTCCTGGTCCCCTCTTTACCTTTCATGGTGGAGTAGACTGGAATCCATCAATATGTTGATTGCACCCATAATCCTATATCTATTATATATATGCTACCTGGCCCTCTTCCCTCCTCTTTTTTAAACAAAATCTATTGGGCCTCATTACGAGGTTGGAGGTTATCATGGCACTAATAGCGCCATGATTACCTCCAAACTCGTTCTGACTCCGCCCTGGTGAATGGAGCAATTACCGGTCCATTCCAAGGTTGGCAGGACCGGTAATTACCCATTCACCAGGGCCCTTCCCCATTCCCATTTGAGACCCCATAGGGCTCAATGGGAATGGGGAAGGTGCTAATAACGGTACCGCAAATTGCGGTACCGTTATTAGCTCCAAGGTCCCTTTGCGGGTCCCATTGAAAAACCAGGCGTTAAGGGAGGACCCGCAAAGAGAACTCGTAGTAGGGCGGTAAGGGATTACCGGTACCGGTGCCTTTACCGGTGCCGGTAATCCCTTACCGCCCATCTTGTAATGAGGCACATTGACTCTAGTCTAGCCAAATTCCTTTGGAGGAAAAAGAAACGTAGGTTATGCAGGGTATTTTGTGTAGATTTAGGGCCTAGCAGTATTTTCTTACCGCCAAAAACAAAAGTACTTTTAGCAATAATCACTCCTTGCATTTAGATTGGGTTTGGTATTATAGTGGTATAGTGGCTATGCATTATTTCAGTACACATATACATTTGGTTGGTATACATTTCGTTGTGGTATAGTGATGAGCATGATTTTCTGTTCTATTGTTGGTCCCCAATATACAAAAAACCCTTTTTCTTACTTGGTCTGTTCGTGTGATCACTAGAGAGACCTTGGGCCTACATTTTATGGATACCACAATTTTCACATATAGCATTCATCAACCCCTGTGGTATTATCACAACTTTATTTACATTAGTGAAATTATGTTTCCATGGAGTATTCACAATAACATGTGGTATTATCACTAATTTATTTACATTAGTGAGACTATGTTTCCATAGGCCTCTCTCTGCTGATTCATATACGCTCAGCAGACTAATGCATTATATTCCACTCAGAAGCCACACACACATACCCTGAGTGGAATCACGCACACAGCTATTTATAATTGCTCATAACATTACTTCATCTGCATAGGAAGTTTGGCACATATATTACCTAATTACCTCCCCTTTTATTATGTGATATGGGCTAAATGCACCAGAGAAAGACAGAATTAAAAAAAAGAAACCTTTAAACAGGCTGTGATTTATAACAGTTTCATTTCAAAATAATACATTACCAGCTTTGCGAGGCAGTCTTTTCTAGAATAAACAGAAGTGAAACAAGTGCAAAAATACAAGGCATTTTGTTTTATCTTTGCAACAATAAAAAGAACAGTCATTTAGATGGCAACATTATAAAGTAGCATTTAAACACAGGAGAATTCCCTATCGCTACACTGCCTGTCTAATAGTAGATCATTTGTTTGGCAGTCACAGCAATCTCACTCCATTTGTATATTTACCAGCTATTTGTAGCTTTTCAGCACACAAAGTCTCCTGGCTTGTCGTCTTTGAGCAGTGACCCAGGGCTCTTTTTTTTTTTCTTTCTTTAAAGCACCCAGCGAGAACATGCAGTTCTCAAGCCGGTGCCAATTGACTAGGAAACCCCAGTCTCTGAAGGTCAGTGGCCCAGCTCCTCACAGCAGCAGAATGAAGGCGACCTCACTGCAACTCCGCAAAATGTCTTCTCTTTCTCCTTCCCCCGAGCTGCTTCAAGAAACATCTGTTACAGCCCCTAAGGTGAAGTGTCACCCATCAAAATACACAATAGTCTACCCTCCTTCCTCAACAATGGCTCACTTTTACACAAAGCAACTGTATCTGACTGATTTCCTGCTATTCAAATTTTTCTTCCTGCAAAGACCGTGAACAGAGCAAAGAGATAGAAAAAAAAATCGGAACACACGTTTAAAATGAATCTCAGCATGCCTCATTTTGCACATGGAGAACACATTATAATGTTAAGGAGTTAAAATCATGTTAGTATTTTTAATCAAGTTAACTAATTAAGTATCTAATGTTTCTCCTGTAATTGAGGCATTTCAGGTGAGAAAAAAAATATGGTGTCTTTTAACATAGATAGCCTGTCTTCATATACCCGTCCATATGTTACCCTGGCAACACATGGCTTGCTGTACCACCTTACAGCAATAATGTGATCCCATTCAGTGGCGCTGCACTCCAAAACACACTAAATTATACTACATACCCTCCTTTTTCTGAGAATTTGGCCATGGTCCAAGCCACAATTGGAAGAAACCCAACTTGCTCCCTTTCTTCTTTTAAAATGTATCAGTCCAACAAAATGAATATTCACGTGTGGCAAAAGAAAATTGAAAAATCATTGTTCAATCATCATAACATCAAAATTCATCTCTGAGTCCATCAGTTCTTATAATATATATTAGATATTTCTTCTCAATGGAAGTGTCCATAGTCCAGTGTCTCACTTTTATACTTGAAGTCAATCACAAAACAATAAAATAAAACAAATAGTTAAAATAAAGAATTAACATAACAGATTAAAATAATTAATTAAAATAATAAATACGTGGAACTCCATACTCCAGGACATTTGCCTGCCTCTGATATGTCCGACCAGCGATGTCACATCATTTGGTTCATTCGGGTACTCTTTCATCCTGGCACTCTTGGATGCTTTTTCATAGGAGTCATCTCTCTTGGCATCCCGGTTACTCTGTCTTCACCTCCACCCGGAGGCAGGCATCATTTGATCTTCAGGAGACTCCAGGACTCCATCATGTCCCGTGTCCTCCGGTCCCGTAACCTCCAAACCAAAATGTGTTAATATTCTAAATCAAATAGAAAAGAAACAAATTAAGTACATAGCATAATACTAACTTCACCCTTTTGCCAAAAATAAAAAATGCTTTGCAAAACATTTCGCCCTTTTCCTCTCGCTTTCTGAAATTAAGAACATGTTAAAGAGAAAACAAACATACATAAAATAGCATTGATCATTTCCAATATTAACTGTGTAGAATAAAACCAGCTTCAACCCTCTTTCAATGATCACCACATATAGTTTTTCTTTTCTTTTATATATACATATATATATTTAACTATACATTCTATTATCATAATCACTTCCACTTTTACCGTTCTGTCATTGTTCTATGAATAGACCCATGTATCTCTTTTGATGTATTTAAGGGGCTTTATCTGTTTCTACACGCTCAAGTCTTTTAATCTCGTGTCTTGGGTGCCAGGGTTTAATTTGGTTTACATGAACAAACTGTTCTGTTGCTGTTTCACCTTCAGCTTTCAATATTTTATAAACCACAGGAGAGACCTTATCTGCTAGGCTGCTAGAAATTTAGAATTTTTCTGTTTACCTTTTCCAAAATGAAATTTATACACCTGATCGCCCACACAATATTCTTTCACTCATGACTTTGCACTGTCAGCAGCTCTTTCTAGATTTCGCTGTACAAAAGCAAATGCATGTTGTAAATGCCTCCTCAGTTCATCAATGTATTCATGAACTGTGGATGCGCTCACAAGTGTCTGGTCATCAGTTCTGTATAGCAGGTGTTGTGGTAACACCATTTTCCTACCTGTCAAAACCTCATGGGGGCTAACACCTGTTTCTTTGGCAGGAGTTGATCTGTTTGCCATTAAAACCAAAGGTAAACTTAAATCCCAGCTGGAACCTACTTCTGCCACAAATTTCTTTAATATGTCCACAACAGACCTATTGCAGCGTTCAACTCCCCCTGAAGAAGCCGCCTGATATGCAATATATAATTTCCTTTTCACACACAGTATTTGCCATACCTTACTCATTAGAGCACTTGTGAAATGACTTCCTCTGTCTGATTCGATTCTTTGAGGTAACCCAAACCTTGAAAACACATGATTCACCAGTAATCTAGCTGCTGTTTGCGCACTACAATCTGGTGCAGGAATACACTCAATCAATTTCGACATCAAACACACCACACTCAAAATATAACGGTTCCCCCTGCTCAACCTCTTTACAGGCCCTACATAGTCTATTTGCAAATCTGACCATGGAAGAGTTAAGCCTCTTTTCATTAATGGAGCTCTATGCATTGGTGAAGCAGGTTTAAAATGGGCACATACTAGACATCCTCTCGTATATAATTTCACATCTTGGGACATATGTGGTCAGTAAGCATAATCTTTTAGTATTTCCAATGTTTTTGTGAACCTCTGTGGCCTGCAGTTATTGCATCATGTGCATGGTGTAGCTTTAACCCTCTGAATGAAAGGGGTACCACCCACTGTATCTGCCCTGTTATGGACTCTCTGATCATGTGCCCATCCTGTAGTCTAATTCGTTTTTTAGTCTTTAATAGCACCATCAGCTCTTCTTTTCCTATACAATCATTTTCTGTTAAAGGGTTTTGTTCAGGATCTATCAAATGATTATAATAGATTCCCAAAATCCGATCATCCTTTTGTGCCTCAATCAGATCTTGATCTGGTATATCATAACTTCACTGTACCACTGGCTGATCTATCTCCTTTGGTGCTTTAGACCGTGTTACTGCATCCATTTGTATTTCACCAAGTAAATGTTCAATAGGTAGCAATTCTCCCATCATGGGAGCAATTACCGGTCCATTCCAAGGTTGGCAGGACCGGTAATTACCCATTCACCAGGGCCCTTCCCCATTCCCATTTGAGACCCCATAGGGCTCAATGGGAATGGGGAAGGTGCTAATAACGGTACCGCAAATTGCGGTACCGTTATTAGCTCCAAGGTCCCTTTGCGGGTCCCATTGAAAAACCAGGCGTTAAGGGAGGACCCGCAAAGAGAACTCGTAGTAGGGCGGTAAGGGATTACCGGTACCGGTGCCTTTACCGGTGCCGGTAATCCCTTACCGCCCATCTTGTAATGAGGCACATTGACTCTAGTCTAGCCAAATTCCTTTGGAGGAAAAAGAAACGTAGGTTATGCAGGGTATTTTGTGTAGATTTAGGGCCTAGCAGTATTTTCTTACCGCCAAAAACAAAAGTACTTTTAGCAATAATCACTCCTTGCATTTAGATTGGGTTTGGTATTATAGTGGTATAGTGGCTATGCATTATTTCAGTACACATATACATTTGGTTGGTATACATTTCGTTGTGGTATAGTGATGAGCATGATTTTCTGTTCTATTGTTGGTCCCCAATATACAAAAAACCCTTTTTCTTACTTGGTCTGTTCGTGTGATCACTAGAGAGACCTTGGGCCTACATTTTATGGATACCACAATTTTCACATATAGCATTCATCAACCCCTGTGGTATTATCACAAATTTATTTACATTAGTGAAATTATGTTTCCATGGAGTATTCACAATAACATGTGGTATTATCACTAATTTATTTACATTAGTGAGACTATGTTTCCATAGGCCTCTCTCTGCTGATTCATATACGCTCAGCAGACTAATGCATTATATTCCACTCAGAAGCCACACACACATACCCTGAGTGGAATCACGCACACAGCTATTTATAATTGCTCATAACATTACTTCATCTGCATAGGAAGTTTGGCACATATATTACCTAATAACCTCCCCTTTTATTATGTGATATGGGCTAAATGCACCAGAGAAAGACAGAATTAAAAAAAAGAAACCTTTAAACAGGCTGTGATTTATAACAGTTTCATTTCAAAATAATACATTACCAGCTTTGCGAGGCAGTCTTTTCTAGAATAAACAGAAGTGAAACAAGTGCAAAAATACAAGGCATTTTGTTTTATCTTTGCAACAATAAAAAGAACAGTCATTTAGATGGCAACATTATAAAGTAGCATTTAAACACAGGAGAATTCCCTATCGCTACACTGCCTGTCTAATAGTAGATCATTTGTTTGGCAGTCACAGCAATCTCACTCCATTTGTATATTTACCAGCTATTTGTAGCTTTTCAGCACACAAAGTCTCCTGGCTTGTCGTCTTTGAGCAGTGACCCAGGGCTCTTTTTTTTTTTCTTTCTTTAAAGCACCCAGCGAGAACATGCAGTTCTCAAGCCGGTGCCAATTGACTAGGAAACCCCAGTCTCTGAAGGTCAGTGGCCCAGCTCCTCACAGCAGCAGAATGAAGGCGACCTCACTGCAACTCCGCAAAATGTCTTCTCTTTCTCCTTCCCCCGAGCTGCTTCAAGAAACATCTGTTACAGCCCCTAAGGTGAAGTGTCACCCATCAAAATACACAATAGTCTACCCTCCTTCCTCAACAATGGCTCACTTTTACAGTAAGCAACTGTATCTGACTGATTTCCTGCTATTCAAATTTTTCTTCCTGCAAAGACCGTGAACAGAGCAAAGAGATAGAAAAAAAAATCGGAACACACGTTTAAAATGAATCTCAGCATGCCTCATTTTGCACATGGAGAACACATTATAATGTTAAGGAGTTAAAATCATGTTAGTATTTTTAATCAAGTTAACTAATTAAGTATCTAATGTTTCTCCTGTAATTGAGGCATTTCAGGTGAGAAAAAAAATATGGTGTCTTTTAACATAGATAGCCTGTCTTCATATACCCGTCCATATGTTACCCTGGCAACACATGGCTTGCTGTACCACCTTACAGCAATAATGTGATCCCATTCAGTGGCGCTGCACTCCAAAACACACTAAATTATACTACATACCCTCCTTTTTCTGAGAATTTGGCCATGGTCCAAGCCACAATTGGAAGAAACCCAACTTGCTCCCTTTCTTCTTTTAAAATGTATCAGTCCAACAAAATGAATATTCACGTGTGGCAAAAGAAAATTGAAAAATCATTGTTCAATCATCATAACATCAAAATTCATCTCTGAGTCCATCAGTTCTTATAATATATATTAGATATTTCTTCTCAATGGAAGTGTCCATAGTCCAGTGTCTCACTTTTATACTTGAAGTCAATCACAAAACAATAAAATAAAACAAATAGTTAAAATAAAGAATTAACATAACAGATTAAAATAATTAATTAAAATAATAAATACGTGGAACTCCATACTCCAGGACATTTGCCTGCCTCTGATATGTCCGACCAGCGATGTCACATCATTTGGTTCATTCGGGTACTCTTTCATCCTGGCACTCTTGAATGCTTTTTCATAGGAGTCATCTCTCTTGGCATCCCGGTTACTCTGTCTTCACCTCCACCCGGAGGCAGGCATCATTTGATCTTCAGGAGACTCCAGGACTCCATCATGTCCCGTGTCCTCCGGTCCCGTAACCTCCAAACCAAAATGTGTTAATATTCTAAATCAAATAGAAAAGAAACAAATTAAGTACATAGCATAATACTAACTTCACCCTTTTGCCAAAAATAAAAAATGCTTTGCAAAACATTTCGCCCTTTTCCTCTCGCTTTCTGAAATTAAGAACATGTTAAAGAGAAAACAAACATACATAAAATAGCATTGATCATTTCCAATATTAACTGTGTAGAATAAAACCAGCTTCAACCCTCTTTCAATGATCACCACATATAGTTTTTCTTTTCTTTTATATATACATATATATATTTAACTATACATTCTATTATCATAATCACTTCCACTTTTACCATTCTGTCATTGTTCTATGAATAGACCCATGTATCTCTTTTGATGTATTTAAGGGGCTTTATCTGTTTCTACACGCTCAAGTCTTTTAATCTCGTGTCTTGGGTGCCAGGGTTTAATTTGGTTTACATGAACAAACTGTTCTGTTGCTGTTTCACCTTCAGCTTTCAATATTTTATAAACCACAGGAGAGACCTTATCTGCTAGGCTGCTAGAAATTTAGAATTTTTCTGTTTACCTTTTCCAAAATGAAATTTATACACCTGATCGCCCACACAATATTCTTTCACTCATGACTTTGCACTGTCAGCAGCTCTTTCTAGATTTCGCTGTACAAAAGCAAATGCATGTTGTAAATGCCTCCTCAGTTCATCAATGTATTCATGAACTGTGGATGCGCTCACAAGTGTCTGGTCATCAGTTCTGTATAGCAGGTGTTGTGGTAACACCATTTTCCTACCTGTCAAAACCTCATGGGGGCTAACACCTGTTTCTTTGGCAGGAGTTGATCTGTTTGCCATTAAAACCAAAGGTAAACTTAAATCCCAGCTGGAACCTACTTCTGCCACAAATTTCTTTAATATGTCCACAACAGACCTATTGCAGCGTTCAACTCCCCCTGAAGAAGCCGCCTGATATGCAATATATAATTTCCTTTTCACACACAGTATTTGCCATACCTTACTCATTAGAGCACTTGTGAAATGACTTCCTCTGTCTGATTCGATTCTTTGAGGTAACCCAAACCTTGAAAACACATGATTCACCAGTAATCTAGCTGCTGTTTGCGCACTACAATCTGGTGCAGGAATACACTCAATCAATTTCGACATCAAACACACCACACTCAAAATATAACGGTTCCCCCTGCTCAACCTCTTTACAGGCCCTACATAGTCTATTTGCAAATCTGACCATGGAAGAGTTAAGCCTCTTTTCATTAATGGAGCTCTATGCATTGGTGAAGCAGGTTTAAAATGGGCACATACTAGACATCCTCTCGTATATAATTTCACATCTTGGGACATATGTGGTCAGTAAGCATAATCTTTTAGTATTTCCAATGTTTTTGTGAACCTCTGTGGCCTGCAGTTATTGCATCATGTGCATGGTGTAGCTTTAACCCTCTGAATGAAAGGGGTACCACCCACTGTATCTGCCCTGTTATGGACTCTCTGATCATGTGCCCATCCTGTAGTCTAATTCGTTTTTTAGTCTTTAATAGCACCATCAGCTCTTCTTTTCCTATACAATCATTTTCTGTTAAAGGGTTTTGTTCAGGATCTATCAAATGATTATAATAGATTCCCAAAATCCGATCATCCTTTTGTGCCTCAATCAGATCTTGATCTGGTATATCATAACTTCACTGTACCACTGGCTGATCTATCTCCTTTGGTGCTTTAGACCGTGTTACTGCATCCATTTGTATTTCACCAAGTAAATGTTCAATAGGTAGCAATTCTCCCATCACAGCCCCAGTTTTAGCCAGCTGATCTGCCTTATCATTCCCCTTCTTATCCTCTCCTGGAGTTTTTAAATTCCCACAAATTTTCCTCCAGTATATTGTTAAATCATTCTCTGACACCAATTTGTCTATGGTTTGTATCATTTTTCCATGTTTAAGTGGCTTTTTGTTGTATGTAATCATGCCTCTCGCTTTCCAGCCAGGTAAATATTCCACAAAGCTATTTTGTGCATAGTCAGAATCAGTCACCAGGACAATTTCACTAAATTTATTATCAACTGCAGTAGCAATTGCTTTATAAATGGCTGCCAATTCCGCTACTTGACTGCTCCTAGCTCCAATTCTCATTCCTATACTGGGGACACCTTCACATTTCAACCAGACATTTCCTATTCCTGACACTAATTGTTTATTACTGTCATTTTCAATGTGAAAAGCACAACCATCAACATATACAGTTGGCAAATCCTTGCATGACTTTTCATCAAAAGCTTTATGTGGTGATTGCCCAAAATCCTGTAAACTAGATTCCACTTCTACTTCGTTTGATACATGTTCAGCTGCACAGTCATGTAGATCTGCTTAACCCTGAGCAACTGGGCTTTTTTATTTTGGCCATATCTCACTTCTACAGGAAAACCTTGTAATGCTAGCGTCCATGAAGTGATTCTGGACTGTGCTAGGTTACCTGACCTGATTCTTTTACTCTCTAAAAACTGCAATGGTTGATGATTGGTCTCAATAATTACCTTTTCTCCCTGAACAATGGGGCGGAAATGCTGTAGCGCCCACACAGTGGTCAAAAGGGCCTTTTCACATTCACTGAATTGAGGGGGTAATTCATAGAATTAAGCGCACAAGTGACGCACGCGGCTGGCACACAGTGTGCTCGTGCGATAGTCTGCGCCAGCCGCATGCGCCAAAATCCATTTCAGCGCACAGCGTATTCATGGATTTCAGCCACCAAAAGCAGCCGGGGCGCAGAGTGGTGCAGCGACCCTGCAGCAGCGCCAGTAACGCCCCCAAGAACGCCCCTCGTGCAAGGAAAAGCCATCAAAATCCCCAATCCAGCACAAAGGGCTGCCTAACCCTGGACCAGTATACAGGGCCGCCACACAGCACACGGCAAGCGGGGAAAGTGTATTCCTGGGGTTTGCGGGAAGTTTCACCTGCGATTTCAGCAGGGTACGTGTATACCTGGGGTGCGGGCAAGTTTAACACGCGATTTCAGCAGGGTACGTGTATTTTATGGGGTATGCGGGAAGTTCCACACGCGATTGCAGCAGGGTATGTGTATTTCTGTGGTGTGCGGGAAGTTTAACACACGAATTCAGCAGGGTACGTGTATTTCTGGGGTGCGCGGAAAGTTCCACACGCGATTGCAGCAGGGTACGTGTATTTCTGGGGTGGGGGCAAGTTTACCATGCGATTTCAGCTGGGTACGTGCGTTTCTGGGGTGCGCGGGAAGTTCCACACGCGATAGGTCCTGTGCGAGTGGGGTACGTGTATTTCGGGGGTGCAGGGGAGTCCTACACGTGAATTGGCAGTTTGGGTCCTCCCAGGTGTTCCCTCTACACCCTCCATGGCCCCTGCAGGCAGACCACACCACAGGGGACTACCCTGCACCCCTGGGCATGTCCCGCAGGCAGCCCAACAACCATGGGCATGCCCCCACAGCCAAGCCACATGTCACCTTGCACTAGTGATCACCAACGCATTACCCCACCTGCCTGCAGGCCCCCACTCATGTCCCCCAGCACCCCCACCCCCAGCAGTCAGGGGCACCTGCCTGCAGGCCCCCACTCATGTCCCCTTGCTCCCCCACCCCCCAGCAGTGTGGGGCACCTGCCAGCAGGCCCCCACTCATGTCCCACTCATGTCCCCCTGCACCCCCACCCCCAGCAGTGCAGGGCACCTGCCAGCAGGCCCCCACTCATGTCCCCCTGCACACCCACCCCCCAGCAGTGCGGGGCACCTGCCAGCAGGCCCTCACTCACGTCCCTCTCATGTCCCCCTGCACCCCACCCCCCAGCAGTGAAGGGCACCTGCCAGCAGGCCCCCACTCATGTCCCCTTGCACTCCCACCCCCCAGCAGTGTGGGGCACCTGCCAACAGGCCCCCACTCATGTCCCCTTGCACCCCCAGCACTGAGGGGGACCTGCCAGCAGGCCCCCGCTCATGTCCCCTTGCACACCCACCGCCCAGCAGTGCGGGGCACCTGCCAGCAGGCACCCACTCATGTCCCACTAATGACCCCTTGCACCCCCACCCCCTATCAGTGCGGGGCACCTGCCAAAAGGCCCCGACACATGTCCCCCAGGCAACACGTCATCACAATCTCGATCCCTGGCCCTTATGGGCAGCCTCCACATGCCAAACACCCACCCAAGTATTTCATCCACCCACATAGAAATGCCAATTACATGACACAACCCCAATGGCAAGTATGTAAATGAAGACATGTCCCTCACACACACACAATGGGTGCAAGTGAATGTCAAAACCCATATCATGACATGCATGAAAACAATGAGATGATACCACACATCGAAGTTGGATGAAAAAAATGTATTTGAAGCAACATGAATGGAATTAAAATCAAACAAACGACAATGGAAATTAAAAAAGAAAAGCTGCATGTCTGTAAAATAATGAAAAACAACAAATCATAATCCAAAGGAAAGGTGTCCAAAGTCACAGTTCCAAAAATGAAATCCAAGGGCAAAACAAAAGTGAAAACCATTGCTCCATGGGGAAATCCAAACAAAAAAGTAAACTCCAACAGTGAACTATATACAGATGAACACTCCAGGGTCCATGATCCCAAATGAAGAAATGAAACCTATCAAAAACTCCTACCTAATAAAAAAAACTATATACAAAAATGTGGTCCATTGTCCTAAAGGTCCAAAATAAAGAAAAAACCAAAGGAAACCTAATACTATCCAACTATTTACAAGGGCAGCGGGCAAGTCCAACGGCTCACAGGTTGATGTCCCGGGCCAGGGCATCATCGAACTCCTGTTCGATGTCCCAGAGCTTCCATGGCCCCGAGGGTTCGCAGGGATGATGACATCTGGAACTCCAGGTCCCTGCGAATGGGCTCGAGGCACTCGGCCCGCCTCAGGACCCTACGCATGGAGTTCTCCGCCCTGACCATCGTGAGCCGTGCCTCTTCCGCCCGCTGCCGCTCCGCATCTATCGCATGGCCCAACTGCTGCCACACGGAAGACACTTCCCGTCCAGGGTCCTCCTGCCCTCCGGCCGATGCCTGCCCCTCCGATGATGAAGGCCCCGAGCCATCATGGCTCCCACCTTGTTGCTGCTGCTGCTGTGCTGCTGCCTGTGCCCTGGCTCCTGCTGCCTGCACATCCTCCTCCAGCTGGGGTGCAGTTGTGGAGGTGGCCACCCCTGCTGGACGTCCAACTCCCAAATGTGGCAGGGATCTGTTGTCCAACAGCCTGGCCGCAGGGTCAGAGGCAGCTCCACAGGGCACCCAGGTGATACATGGGTGGGAAGATGGCATGGAGGACGACTGGGGCATATGGAGTTCAGTTGAGGAGGGGGTCGGAACAAGGTCCAGGAAACGGAGGAATCCGGCCCTGGTGAGCTGTCCCAGTGGGTCACCGCGGTCAACGAGCCATGCGAGAAGACGTGCAGTCTCCTCATGAAAAGACTGCAGGTCACCTTGCATGGCACGTTGACGCAACGCCACCCCACCCAGGACAGGCTCAACCTGGTGCCGGATAGCCACATCCGCAGGGAGAGGAAGGCCAGTTGGTGTAAGCCAATCCCCTCCCTGAGAACGGGTCTGGACGTAGGCCTCCCTGCTGGTGCAAGATGATGCAGTGACAGGATCAGGGACAGGATTGCACAAAGGGACCTCCACGGCGGCCTGTGCTGCCTCCTGTCCCTGCACTGCACCACTAGCACCAATGGAATCCCCACCTCCAGACCCTGTCTCTGTCCCTTGCACGGCCTCCTCCTCCACCAAACCCCCCACCAACCTGGATGACTCCATGCCATCTTCCTCCGTTGGGCCCTGTGGGGTCTAAGCTGCCCCTTCTGCTGCTGAGGAGTCCACCTCCGACCTCTGCTTCTTGGACCTCCCCTCGGCAGCTGCGGCCTGGGACGTGGCACCGGACTCCTCACTCCCCGACGAGATGACAACCTGGGAGGCGAGCTGGGCCTTGCGTCTCTGGCTGGCGGTGCGATCCCTGCCGCTGTGCTGCGCAGCACCTTCTCCACCCTCTTCATCAGTTGACGCTGCAGACAGGGAGAAATAAAACACAGGCATCAGGGCACTGTACAATGGACTCATACACACATGACAGTTGTACATGAGTGGCATTGTCAAACTTCAGACATGGCATCACAATCCCGAACACACATGGCATTTTGACTCACACACATGAGCTATTCCACAGCCATATTGCAACAGCCAGCACCATCCATACACATACAACAGCATGAGCAGCCAAAGGTGAGCCAGACATCACATGAAACACAGGGAGTGAACTACACATGCACACACGCCACCACACTTACATGCATGTGTACACCTCCGCTAACTGTCGCAGTGTTGAGATCAGCATCTATGTCGCATCTGCCAATCAGTTTTCCACGTGTCACATGCATCCATGTTGCATCACTGTTGCACCCTTGTCAAATAGACACACATGCACATGTACACGGTGCACATACATGCAGCTGGAACCAACATCCATGTGTGACACCACAACCATGCCAACTGACATACACAGTAATCCAAACATGTGTGCTCACACATCTGCATTTGGCTTGCATGCTTACCCACACATACACCATCCATGTTTCTCACACATGAAAGGACTTGCATGTGTCTGCCTCACAGCCCTGTACATACACATCCATACATGGCCCTAGAAAAACACATGTACAACCTGCACACTACTGGCACACCACCACACACACAGCTTCCAATCAGTATGCATGTACACTTACCGCTCGACTCCAGACGGGTCTGCCTCTCAAGGACCTGGACGTGGAGCGCTGGGCATATGCGTTCCAGGACCCTCATCTGATGTTCCGACAGGTGGCCCCGGCGCCCCTTAGCATCCGCTGCCTTCAAGAGGTGCCGGGCCTTGTTGAGGGTCCTGGACATGAAATCCTCCCAGCGCTTCTTGACATGTTGGAAGTCGCGGACTGCCACCCCCTCCGCGTTGATGGCAGTCACGATGTCCGTCCAGATCCGAGTCCGTCCTTCCTTGTCGGCGCGCGAACTTTCGAAGAGGGCATCATACTGCCCCAGGACTTGCTCCACCAGGACACCAACTTCGGTGGCAGTGAAGCTGGTGGCCCTCTGCCTCTCTGGCTGGGGGTTGCCAGTGGTGCCAGATGGTGTAGTGCCCGACATGCCAACCCCAGAGGCAGGAGTGGGTGGGCAACTGGGTCCTGGTGCTGGGCTGTGGAGCGATGGTATCCCAGTCGGGAGTTTTCTGTTCCAGCAGGGGTGGTCACAGCAACTGCACCCCTGACTGATGTGCAGGCAACAAATAGCAGGGTACGTGGGCAGCAGGCAGTCAGGCAGCAGCAGATGGCAGGTGGGAGCGTGCTCGGGGTTCTGGGGGGCAGTAATTCGGCCTTTTGGGAAGGAGCGTGGTCTTCCATGTGTGAACGCGTGGCCTGCTTGATACGGAGTGATTTGGCACGTGAAAAATGTGCACGTCAGCGTGTGATTCGAGGAAAGGCCCCTAGCGCGTAAGCGCATTAGCACTCGTACGCACTTTCATTGGACCAAAGGCCTTTCAAGCATAAGGGCCTCTGTGACGTGATGCGCGCGGGCGTGCATGGGCGTTTCCCTCGTGACGTTAACATAGTGGCTCAGCACGCGTGAAAAAACTGCACGTCTGCGTGTGAATGCGTGTAATCCGAGGAAAGGGCCCATGCGCGTAAGTAACATGACGTGCGCAGGCGTTTCCCTCAGCATAGGTTAAAGGTGAGCGGGGGCAGCAGTTCGCTGTACGTGCCTTTCGTGGAGACCGACGTGTGTTTCTGCTTCCTGTTGTTTCGCGCCATCACAACTTCAATGCTATCAAGGACGTATCTCTTCTTTTGGCGGGGGTATTGCCTACGCGTGTTTTTCTGCATCGCGCTAGTCAGACAGTGAGTCACACATGCTATTTTTCCCACTGCGGGTGCCCCTGTGTATCGCACCCATTTTCGAGGTCATAGTAGCCTGCGTGTCCCACGTGTACGCGTTATTCATGTTACTGGGTGCCACCGCGTACTGTGAGAGGTTGATTCCACGCACGTAGGCTGCAGGGTTGCGTGCACGGTTTTACTGCAGTTTTGGGGTGCCTGAGCGTTGCGTGACCCGTCACTACATCACCGGGGTCACATACAGCCTTGCAGGTGCAGGGGGGCTGTTAACATCTTGCTTCTCACCCCTTTCACCCCAATTGCCCAGGTCAATTGTGCTGTACACCTCCCATTGGCACTACTCCATCTGTGCCGGCACTACTCCATCTGTGCCATGGTTGGGAGGCCAGCAAAGGTGAGGGGCGCCTCAGCTGGGCATACTCCTCATGGCGGGCGTGGTCGGGGACGTGGCCATGGTGACCAGGGAGTAGGGGGACTCCACGGTGTCCAGGGCGGCCACAGAGGTGGAAGAGGCAGGGGTGCGCCACTTGAGCACAATGTTGTGCCATGTGTCGGTGCAGTCATGCCACCACCCCCTGTGGTTCCGGGAGATGCAGCTTCTGCATCTGGCACTGGCGCCCGTGTGACCCGGCAGTCCGTTCCATCGTCTGCCACGGGCCCAAGGGTAGTGGTAGCTGCAGGTGCAGCTGTGGACACCGCCACCCAGGCTCAGGATCTACCAGCGCAGGCTGCGTTGGCACTTGAGGAGCCCTTGGAAGATTTACAACAGGCCAGGAGGGAAACCATAGGGGCATGCAGGGCTGCTCTGACCAAGACACGTGTCCCTGGGGCAGTTATGTCATCTGCTGCCCTGAACAGCCGGGTGTTGGCAAGTGCAGGGGCAGATGCACCCAACAACACCCCGGTTGTGAGTCTGCCAACCAGGACCATTGCGGTCAATGACCCTGCCACAGCGGATGTTGCTGCGCAGGGTCCATTAGAGGGCACCCAGCTGCCACTGACACAAGTCAGGCCTTTGGTCGTTCCTCCACCTGCCACTCCCTTGGCTCAATCCACTGAACCCACTGGCCATACTGGTCAGTGCGGCATTAGCCAGCCAGGGTCTGCGCCACAGTCCAAGAGGAGGAAGGTTGCATCTGCAGCACAGGCTGGGACCCCACACAAAGCCACGACCTCCTGCACGTTGAGGAAGAAGCCTTTCTGCAAGCAGGAACTGGACTTCCTCGTGGACTATGTGCGGGCCACAGCCGTGACATGGTAATGGGTGCCAATAGTCAGACTACGGCTGCCCACCGTGACACCCACTGGCAGCATGTTGCGGAACATGTCAGTTCATTCGGCCATGAGGTGCGCACGGCGCAAGAGTGCAAAAAGCGTTGGAATTACCTCAAACGCAGCGCTAAGGCTAAGCGTGCCTCAAATTACAACTTGACTCTGGTGACTGGTGGCAGGCCTACACCAGAGGAGGAATAGCTCACTCCGCATGAGTCACTTGTTGCAGAGTTCATACCACCTGAATCGGTCGAAGGAGTGGGAGAGATGCTGGACTTTGATGCCCAGTCCAGTGAGTGTTGATGCGTGTTTGTTGAGGACGTGTGCGTTTTACTTGTGGGATGTGTTGTGCATTATTGCCACTACATGTGACGTGTACATGGTTCTGATGTGCAAGTAATGCAATGCTTCCATGATGCATCTCTGCTCTGCTGGATGGTGGACATGTGGAGCAGAGGGGGACTGTCCGCATCACCACTATTGCACCCTACTCACATGCTGGTTACCAGTATACCCCTCCGGTCCATGTTCCAGCTCACTGGCCCTTCTGCATGTGGCATGGGGTGACCTTCCTCTCAGCCCAGGCACAATGTCATAGCATGACTGACGTGCATGTGTCCTCAGCCTGCATGGGGGTACTCTATGTAGGCATGCTCCCTTGCCCCTCCTCCGCCACTCTGCACCCCAGTTCCACCTTTGCACTGGTCTGCTTCAATCTTGCCATTGTGTACTTTCCTGTTCATGCGTCCTGTGTACATGCTAACTTCCAGCGTACAATCTGCCAGACATATGCTGTGTGGTACAGCCTTAGTACTTGATGCAGGGTATCTCACTTGTACTGTGCATAGGTCAGATGCCCCGCAGGGACATGAGTGCCCGTTCATGCTCCATGTGCATTGCACGCATGCCCCTATGTGTCCTTGACTGGATGATCACTGTAGTACAAGTCCTGGTTGACATACATTGCCTGGCATCTCATCAGCTTTCCCATGTCAACTGTGGCTCAGTACTGGGTTACACACATGTTTAGGGTCTGACAATCTGTGTGGGTCACAGGCCTCAGCCTGTTTAATGGCCAATGACTCTGTCCGACTATTGTAATGTCTTCTTCACACGTGGGCGGCCTCCAGAGTTTTCATCATGTGTCCTGCTTACTGTCCCATCATCATATGCAGTGTTGTCACTTGAATCACATTAAGCTGTTGATGCCAGTCAACACTGCCTGTCAATACACAGGTCTATGGTCAGCCTTTTGATACCATGCTAGGCATCCCTGCTTTTGTACTTGGGTGCTTTGCTTGTAGATATGCTAACCATTGAATGCACAGTGCACGTGATGCCTGAATTTGACCTTGCACTGCCTTTACATTTCCTGACACACACCATGGAGTCCTTGTACATGTAGGTAGTGAGTGACATACACATTTGCTGCACTGCATAGACCCACTTCTATGCAAACTGCCACCTTTCAACCGGTCTGATCACAGAAGCAATTCAAAGTTGACCCAGCATGCATGCCAGGTTCTATTTTGTGTATCACATGTCTGCCTGATGTGTTTGTTGTCGGTGTGTGTGTGTTGTGTGCTTCTGACACGTGTAGTTACCTTTTTTCTCTCTATTTTTCAGGTGATAACGCAATGGAGGCGGAGGATGGTGTTGTCATGCCAGACACAGGGTTGTTACCACTACATCAACCCGGCACAAGTGGGGGTCGTGGGGTGGTAGGCCACGAAAACCCCCAAGTGCTACAGTCCATCTTGTCTCTGGCTGCCTATGAGTACAGCCCTGATGACGACTCTGACGTCCATGTCGAGTTGGATGAGCATCAAGTCCATGTGTCAGGGGTGAGTGATTCTGATGTGGACACTCCTCTGTCCGCGACACCTGCAGTGAGGGGTCAGACAGTCTTGGTTCCTCTGCCCGTGGTGGATCGGGACGCAGGGTCACCCTCCACACCAGTCACTGATGTGCCTGGGACATCACGTCGATGGGGGCATGTAGTCGTGCAGCCACGGGGGGTGCCAACACAGCGAGGACACCCGGTCCTTGGGTCCCGCAGGGGTCAAGCCCAGCAACGCGGTCACCGACCGCAACTGCAGTATACTGAGTGGGAGCAAGACATGACTGACAATTCAGAACGGCAGGGGGCAGCAATGGAGAACATCGCTGAGAGCATGGAGCGTGTGGCCCGATCTGTGCTCCCCCCTACTAGGCAGGTGCTTCTCCAGCAGTAGGCGGCACAGTCCACGGCCCACTCGCTCAGGCTGGGCATGGCGGCCTCAGACAGGGCACGCCAGGCTGAAATGTCGTCTCTCACTTAAGCAGAGGCGCACATGGATGCCCTGAGGGAGGAGTATGCTTCCCTCAAATCCACTCTGGGTGTCCTTCTGATGTCCCAGAGGCAGCGGGCAGAGGAGAGGTTTGCACAGCTTGAGCGTACCATCTCGGCTGAGCTTCAGGCTTGCCGGGAGGTGCAGCGGTTGTCCAGCCAGGCCTTGCAGGAGGAACTCCGTGTTACACGTGCTACCTTGCAAGAGGAAGCACGTGTATCACGTGAGGTTCTGCATGCACACCTATGTCACATCGCCACACAGAACCAGGCTCACCCGTCCGGCAGACTTGCTGCCGTTGAGGGGAAAGCTGCAGCTAGACGTGGCCAGGCTACTGTGCCACGTCCTCCTTTCCAGGATGAGCCAGACTCGGACGACCATCTATCTCCCACATAGGTCGGGCTGTACAGGCGTTGAGCCCATGGAGGGTTTTTTTTTGGCTCAGCATCATCGCATGTGGGTGTTGAGCAGCACCCTGTACCTCCCCCCTGCTGGGTGCCTCCCCTCCCCCCGGGTCGTATGTGGCCATTTTTGATTTTTCTTTTAGTTTAGTTATTTAAGTTTCTGTTTGATAGTTAGTTTAATTAGGTAATGCAGGTTTTTCATAGTTAGTGTAATTAGTTAATATAGTTTAAAATTGCTTATCTATTGTGCTTTCATGTGACGGTGCGGTGCTTTGTGGCTTTTGAAAGCATCCACTGTCTGTTCCAGCTGGGCCCTTCAGGCTTGTCTTGTGTATGTGTTTGCTGCTTGGGGTCCTTGACTCACATATGTCACTCCTGCCTCCCTTATCCATGGGCTCGCAAGGATGGTTCGGTGTAACAGCCTATTACACAAGGGCTTTGGACTGTCATATCTGTGGCATGTCTGGTGCTATGTAACTTGTGTTAACACCCCTAGTGGGGATGATTGCGGTGTTATTGACCACTGTTCTGCTTTTGCTAGATGGGGTGTTTCATGATTAATGTGTACACTCATTGCTATGCATTGTGTAGTATGTTTCTTATCTTTACTGTACACGTGCTTGTTGCAATTCATGCCATAGATAGTGTGTTCCACACTTTGGATGTGAAAGACGGACTGATGGTGTGATTTCTGATGTACGTCTCTGACATGGTCCAGTAATGAGATGCCTGAAGAGACACACACAGATGACTCTAAAGCACTAATCATGTGTTTCATGCCCTTTCTGCAAGGGGATGAGCCTCCACACCACCTTTAACAGCAGACATGGCCCATTGGACGTCTGGATTCTGGACACGTTTGTTGGTGCCCACATGCACATGTGTGCGCAAGCAGAGGCACAGGGATTGCAGACATACATCCTAGAACTGCTGACGTGTTCCAATGAACTCCAGGCAAGGTGAGCAGCACAGGGGGGCCACAACACAGCAAAGCTTCCACCAGGCCAGTTGCACATGCAGGCTTAGTAGCAGCACTGAGGGTGAGCTTGGACGAATATTGGTGTTGAAGCACACAATACAACTCAGATGATTGTAAGGTTGTCTGGGGCACCTGCAGGGGCAGTGGCACATACCCTCCGGTCCACCATGGGCCATTGAGGCACTTGTATCACCCATGCTGACTTCCGAGACATGGAAAGGAGCAGCTCACAGGGACATACAGCAAGGGACAGACTTGGGTGCAGTGCATTTCATTTCCATGTACATTTTGAAACATGCACTGCCTATTTTTTTACGGTCATTTTGGGACATGACTTTTTCTGAAGTCATACCTTGCTATATGCGTCTGTCTGCTTACCCAGGGAACATTGCATGTTGTGTGAATCGTGACACATTGGTGTTCCATTTGCCATGCACCCACCGGCGCCTGACTTACTGCATTGACTGTGTATGAACCATCACAGGGGTAATGTTACGTATGGGTATGAAGCATCCACACCAGATTGTCTGTTTGTAGAGTAGTTTGTTGCTATGGGGCATATTTGGTTGGTGGTGTGTTTGTGTGTTATGGGCACGCACAGATTATTAACTGTGGCTCTCTTTGCAGCATTGAAGTGCTCCTGTAACTGGACCTGAGAGTGCGCAGGCAGGAGGCCAGCACTCAAAACCAGAGCTGAGTGTCTTGTTGTTTTTCTTTCAAACTGCTCTACATAGGCTTGCTGGGGGGTGCACTGTTGCATGGATGAATGTGTAATTCAATTTGGTATGTTTTTTTTCCATAATCACCCCAAGTCCTATCCAATTCTAAACCCTGTACCCTCTACCCGGTGTTCCTGCTTCCCGTACCAATCCAACCAACGTTCCCTAACCCTCTTTCCCCGCTGGGGTTGCGGATGCCTGTGTAAGCCCCAAGCTTGCAGGCACCAAAACCCTAGAGGGGGTGGTTGGTTCGTCCCACTCCTGCGCCTGGACTCTGGAAGGCCATGACAATGATGTCCAAGTTTGTTATGATTGTGTATGTGTTAATGCAAGTACTCCATTTTAGTGCATTCCCTACTTTCATGTGTCACACTCCCCTCTCCTGCCCCTCATTCCAGTTATCCAGTATGCCAACGGCTGTCCCAACTGCATATCCCTGACCCTCCTTCCCCACCAGGGTCTCAGAGGCCTGTGTGAGTTTGACCTTGCAGGCACCCAGGCCACGGTGGGGTTGGTTGTTTCGTGCCACTCCTGCACCTGTACACGGGAGCTGTGACATACACATCCGTTCGTAGTTCATCATTCTATGTTATGTACCACACATTGTTCACATCCTGTTGTGACATTGTTTTACTGTGCTACCTTGGTTGTTACATCATTGTGGTAGTACTTGGACTTTGTGAGGTACTGCTACTTCAAGTCATCTACTGGAGGCTGTTCTGGTTCCTTTTTCTGCCTTGGATTTTGTGTCTTTGCAAATGAAGGTGGACTCTGAGGGTGCAGGCAACTTTTGACACACAAGGTGGGAGATGGTGACGAAGGGGAATGGTGATCCTGTGAACAGGTGAAATTGAGGGTTGAAGGCTCCATGACCCAGGTGCAGCTGTTCAGTGGGTCATGGTCATGGTAATTTGTGAGGGGGGGGTGTTTTGTTGTTGATAGTTGCCTTGCCCTGCAGTGTGATGGAAACCCTGACATTGTAATTGTGGTATCCTATGTACATGATGTGTTCTGCTGATCAATGCATGTTCCTGTGTTGTATTTACCTTTCAGGTGTGAGGGGATAGTTGTGGTTTGACATGCTGGGGTGTACACATGGTGAATGTTCACATGTGATGTGTAGAGGACACTGATGGTCAATTGATTGAACATGCATATGTTGAGTGCATGTCCTTGCTGACCCGCACACTCGCACTATGATGCACTACATGTACAACCAACCTTAGCCATTCACATGTACACTCTGTTTGCCTTCTGCTGCCCACTGTGTCCCTGCAGCACATGTTCTGTGACCAATTATGGATCCTGTGCATGCCTATTTTGCTTTTTGATGTGGTTTGTCGCTTAAATGTGATGCTCAGGGTGTGCATCACACACAATGGCTGTTCACTGTGCTGTGCGCTGAGCAGTGTGTTGCAGAAGTTGGACACAGCACACAGAAGCTGCAGTGTTGATTTTGCAATGCACAATGTGCATGTAGACAGGCATTCTTTGTTATGTTGCGGCTACTACTTTTGTGATGCATTTGGGAATTACTTATTTTGGGTGGGAGGTTGTTGGTCAGTCATTTCATCTGATTCCATGTCAGGCATCATTGTCTGATGCCAATTTACATTTTTCACATGGCAATGTGTACCTTATTGGTACTGTGTTGGTGTATGGCTATTGCTTGCCATGTCATGTTGTGGTTTGGGAGGGTTTGAGTGACATAACAGTGATGGTCATGGCCTGTTTTGCAGGTGTGTGTGATTCACACCTTGCATGTCAGGGTCAGCCGCTTCTTGAAGCAACGAGCTGGAGGTAGATCTCTCTCCGCGGCAGGCGCCTCCCTCTGGAACGGCCTTCCTGCCTCCCTGTAACTTGAGGAGAACCATCTCCACTTCAGGGAGCACCTCAACACCTTCCTCTTTGCTTCTGCTTTCTCTCTCCCTTGCTAATTTCTTCACTGAAACTGCACTGAATCTGCAACTGGGCCACTCTCACCGACCTCGGTCCCTGGCCCAGCCACTCTCCACTTGCACTGCCTCCCTGGCAACACCTGCACTGCGGGACTGTCTCTGTATCCCTACAGCCCCCCCTTCCCAGCACTTGTCTGCACTTACCTTTGCACTTGCCACCAGCTGGCCTATTTATTTATTTTTTATTGTACTTACCCTGTACTGCACTCCCCCCTCCCCTTCCCCTTGCTCTTTTCCCTTCCACCTACCCCTGCACTTGCGCGATCTAAATGACACCTGGTCTAGTAGGATCGTTGTCTGTCTTCCCTTGTTCCCCCCTCCCTGCCTCGTTGCGCCTTGCAACACTTGTGTATAGGCGCGTTACAAATGCCATATCATATCATATCAGATATCATATGTGTGCATTTTGGTCACACAGGATAGCTTGTGTAAGTAGCTAGGGATGCACACAATGTGGCACTTCCATGGCAACAATCTCAGGGTGGTAAGGTTGTGACAGTTGACTGTCTCTTTGTCATCATCGATTGTCACCTGGTATGTGCCAGGCCTGTGTGCACTCCGCAGGGGTGGGAGTTTAGGTGAAAAATGTGGCCACAAGCTTGGTCCGGGCTTCCTCGCCACGTGCCCTATCCCCTCCCATGGGCAGCGCCTGTGCCTGTGGTTGGAGATGTGGGGGCACCACCATGTCCACCGGTACGCCCTGCCGTGTTGCAACATTGTGGAGGACACATGCTGACACAATGATCCTGCACACTACTGGGGGTGCATAGAGTAGCTGCCCGCCAGAGCGGTCAAGGGAGCGGAAGCGTGACTTGAGCACTCCGAATGTGCGCTCCACTATGGCCCTGGTTGCAATATGGGCCGCGTTGTATCTTACCTGGTGTGGTGTGGTGGGGTTCCGGATTGGCGTCATCATGTGGTTGCTCAGAGGGTAGGCACTGTCCCCTGGGGAGGCGATAATAGTTGAGATTATTAGGGTTTGGGTATTTGTCTGTGTGTGACTTGCATGCATGTGCACAGGCATTTGTACTCACCTAGGAGCCATGTGTCACCATGCTGCCCAGCTTCCAGGGCCAGGCTCAGGGTGGACATTCTGTATATGAAACTGTCATGGGTGGAGCCAGGGTAGTTTTCACAGACAGAGATGATGATTCCCTTGCATCGCATACCACCTGTACGTTGATGGAATGCCAGTGCTTGCGGTTTCGGTAGATGTGCTCAGTGGCCCTAGGTGGACGTAGGGCCACATGGGTGCAATCTATAGCACCGAGCACTTTGGGGAAGTGTGCCACCCTGATAAAATCCAGGACCACGCTATGCCTTTCTGCGGGTGTTCTGGGCATGTATATGTGCCTGTGGGCTGAGGGGCGCGCTGTCATGATTGCCAAGACCTGGTGTAGGCAGCGTGACTGCGTGGCCTGTGAGACCCCCCCCACTATGGCAGTGGTCCGCTGAAATGACCCAGTGGCCAAAAAATGCAGGACATTGAGCACCTTCTCCAAGGGGCTCAATGCTTGGGAGCATAGGGTGGGGGATGTAAGGTCATCTTCCCACTCCCTGACCAGGTCTAGGATGATGTGGGGTGGAAACCTATACCTGCCGTGGACCTGGTCGTCAGGCATCCCAAAAAGGCTTGTCCGTGGTGAGAAAATGCGTGCCCTGGCTATTCTCCTCCTCCTGCGGTGTCCCACGATCAGTGCTGCGACAAATGGGGCATTCATCGTAGCTGTATATACGTGTTGTTTGCGCGCACTTTTATACTGTGCACGGGGACGCTTCCGCCTGCCTTCGTGTGGCGGACGCGTTGACGCCTGTGCCCGTCTTTTGCCGTGCGCGGCTTTCCCGTATTCGAATCCATGAATACAGGTTGTTCGCGTGCGTGTGGGCGTTCTGTGTAGTTCCCTGCAGTACTTCCCCAGTTACGCCTTCTTTTTCATGCATTGTACCCCATTCCGCGTGTTACGCCCACTGTTCTGCCCCCTTTTGTTGTGTGCGCCGCGCTATGTGCGCTTTTGCTGTGCGCGTAGCGCACGCCGTTTGATGATGTGTGTGCCCGTGTGCGACATGCATGGATTTGGCGCACGACCAGCGGGAAACTAGCGCAGCGCCTTGCTTGTATTGCATGCGTGCGCGTGCCCTTGATTTCTCACGCTTGCGCCTCCTTGCGCCTGCTTGCGCTGGGATTTTCGGCGCACGTTTTTTTCCATGAATCGACCCCTGAATTTCAACTTGGGAAAACGCTTTACTTGCATAGGCAATGGTTTTGTGATTCAAATCATGTTTTTGTGATAGCACTGCTGACATACACTGTTCAGAGAAACCTATTTCTATAAAGAAATCCCTATCCCTTATGGGGTATGCCAAACATGGTGCCTTTACAAGACATTCCTTTATTTTAGCCACTGCCTCAGACTGCTCTGTTTCCCATTTCCAGGGTGTATTCAGCTTTAACAGCTTAGTTAATGGTTGAGTAATTTCAGCCTAATTTTCAATGAACTTCCTGTTATAGCCCGTCATTCCTAACAAGCTTTTTACCCCTTTCACATTTTTAGGGTCTTTTAGTTTTTGTTTAGCCTCCACTTTCTTCTTTTGTGGGTTTAATCCATGTTCAGTCACTTCATGGCCTAGAAAATTCACCTTTTTCTTGCACCATTGTGCCTTTTGTAAAGACACTTTGGCGCCTTCTTTCTGCAATTGGCCAAGAACATGTCTTATTTCATCAAAATGGTTTTTCAAACTTTCATTTTTTATCAGTACATCATCCACAAAGACTATGGTACCTCTTTCCGCTGCATCAGGCATGGCCTTTCTCAAAAATATTCCAAATTCACTCTCACTATTGACATACCCAAATGGAACTCTAACCCATGCGTATTGAGTCTTATCAAATGAAAATGAAAATAAATTCTGTATCTCCTCTGCCAATGGCACGCACCAATATCCAGAGGTGAGATCTAACGTGGTAAACACTTTTGAACCATGTACCTGAGCTAGGCCCTGATCAATGAATGGCAGTGGCCATCTGGATACTGGCACTCTTTTATTTAACTCCCTCAAATCTGCACATAGCCGCCATTGACCATTTAGCTTTAACATACCTAAAATAGGTGTGTTGGATGTGATATGAATGGGCATGATGATTCCCCGCGACTCCAAATTTTTAATAATCTATGCCAATGACTCTAAACATGCCAATGGTAATCTTATACTGGCGCACAAATGCTGGGCTTCTGCTACACCCTTCCTGTAGCGTGGCCACGTGTAAATCAGTTAGACCGGAATCATAGGCATCTTTTGTAAATACATCTTTAAACTCCATAAATATCTTCCTCATTTCATTTCTATCCTCATCGTTGTCACATGCATCCGCTGATACAATCTGCTCCTCTACCATTTTGGAGAATTCTGGGAAATGTTCTGGTTGGGGAATCTCAGCGCTTTCCTCTAAATGTGTGGCTGTGTCTCTCTGTAAAGACGCCACTTTTAAATGTTTTGGTATATCAGCTTCCACTTCAATGGGCTGATTTTCTATTTCATTTTCATTTAAGTTAAATGTTATGCAATCCACTTGATGACAGCACACTGTCTAACTTGAATCATAAGGGTACATAGAATGGATTCTAAATATTCCTTTGGACTGAGAATCCAGGTATTCTGGCAATTCACCCTTGGCATCTACATACTTTTCAGGTATATTTCCAATCACCATGTTATTCAGACCTGCAGTATAATGTGATTTTTGTATAGCCATTCCTAATGGGGAGTTTTCCTCTAAATGAATATCTTGACAACCTTAATTATTCACCATGATTTTTACAGACCCTTCACCAATATCTACCAATGGAATGTATTCATAATCCAGGCCTTGCTGTTTTATGGATTCATTCAGCACACACATGCATCAGAATCTTTCCTCTGCTGTCCATTCTTGCATTTCAGTGTTATTGCAACCTGTTTGGTGAATGCAGGGATAATAGTATCCTTCCTCATTTGTAATTTAATTGCATATGGGACCAACTGTGCGCAAAGATAAGCCTTTCTTTTGTCTTCAAATTCAGGTGCCGGCCCACCTAGGCGTGACCGTATCTTTTGATTAAGGAAATCTAACACCATACACATTCTGTGCATGATATCATTGCCCATGTAAAAGTCATTTTGTGTTCCACTCACTATCCATACATTATGGTAAATTGTTTTCTGTCCAATGCTAATGTTTAATATGCATCTTCCTGTAATTCGGTTTTCAAAGTCTGGACTGTCCAAACCAGAAACATATTGGTTTTTAATTCTAAATTTCGGGATCTCCTCCCTCTCCATTATTTTTTGCAACAATTTCTCATTAATTAAACTCCTTTCCTGTTCAAGTGTTAAAGTGGCCTTTGTTGTTTTAGAATAGTCATTTATACCAATGTGAACACATGGTTGCTCATCTTCCATGTGTATTTCAGCAAGAGTGGTGATGTGTTTTCCTGAACCTGCTTCAGGAGCAATATTCTGTTTTCATGTTTTCTCTTTTAAATAAAAGCGTAATGTGTGCTCATCTATGGCAGTTTGCCATTTTTTCCTAGGGTCCAATTATATCTGTACAGATTGCTTCTCATCTTCACTCTGCATTTTATCTTGACAGATTAATATAACAGTGACACTAGGTATGCAACTATTCTGGAGATATACCTCCACTGCATCCTTTGTTTTGGCAACAGTGTGACATTCATTTATATTGCTGTTTTGTGATTTTAGTTTTTTGGGTCTGAATGGTTTTTTGGATAAGGACCACAGTACTCCATTCACCCCATCTATGAGATGAGAGGAGATAATCTTTTCAGGCAATCTGTTCCCATCAAAAATGTAATTTCACAAATGGATGTGACCAATACCTCCTGTTTCATTCTGTGTTTACCTATCTTTATGTCAACCTTGGTGATGCCTATAATAGGCACCTCCTCCCCATTAAAATTATGCACCGGACCTTGACTTTCCTTCACTGTGACCTGATTCTGCAGGGATCTCCCTTCATTGATACTCTTTACCAATTCTTTAGACATAATTGTGGCCTGTCCGCCAGTATCAATCATTGCAAATCTATTGCATTTTTCTTCTACAGTGATGGGAGCATAATACCTGTCCTCAACTTCCTCTAACACACATAAGAAGTGCGAATTCTTACTAATTTCAGGGCTCAGCTTTCTCAGGCCTTTTTCACTTTTGGCTAAGCACATTGGTAAATGCAAAGACATTTTTCCCTCCTTTTTGCCCATTCCGTTGTGAGAGACTTTATTCAATTCCCCATGTTCAGAGGTTTTTTGGAGTGTGGCCACTGTTCGCCCATCCATCCAGGTATCATCAGAGGTCACACTACAACCCTCCAACTGAACATGTGTAACAACATCACTTGTTAATTTGTCATTGTCTAATTCTGTGCATTTGTGATTATTCAGTATGGTACCAGCCCTTTTAACCTCTTCAAAAATATGTGGCTCAAAGAATTCTTGAGGTGATTGACCTGTACCCTCCTTTTGAGCATTTCTTTTTTCTGCTTGTGTTTGGTCATTGTTTTGATTGCCCAGGGAAGGAGTTATAGCATCGCCACTTACTCCCGGTTCACTGGTATTCCCCATGCATGAGTCATTTTTCTTAAATCTGTCTCTTTGTTCTTTTGGATCTTCAGATTTTCCTATTTCATTTGTGCAAATCTCCAATGTTTGATTTAGTTCTAGGTTAAACCGTACCTCTCTTTTAGAAGTATTTGCATTTTCTGTTACATGTTCATTTACTGGTATTTTCACTTTTAAATCATAAGGCATCTAAGAGTCATTACATCAGAGCAATCTGTCTTTTTGGCACTGCAGGTATCATAAGTACTTAGTCACTTTTCAGAAGTCCCCCAGTCATTGCTATGGCCTTCTACACCCTCCTTTGATGACTGTTTTTGTGCTGTACAGAGCTTTCCTATTTGCTCAGCTAACATTTTCACTTGGGCTTCGAGACACTGGAATCTTTCCATCTCTCTAGAATCCTCTCTCTGAGGCCTAGATCGATATTGGTTGTTTTCTCCCTGATTGGATCTATTCTGATACCTCTCAGGGAATGGTTTCTATTGGGATGGTTCCTGAACTCTCAATTCATTTGTGGAGGGGAGCGGGGTGCACCCATCCTTTGGTTGTAGTCCCCTGGTGGGGAATCATTGTACTGACGTGGAGTGTAGTTCATGTTTTGCCTCATGTCCTGTCTCTCATGTTGTGGGTACTGGCCCCTATGTTGATTCCCATTATCAGCAAATTGATCCACATATCGGGGTATATCCTGATTACCATATATCATGGTATTGGGATCAAATCTGCTTTGTGTCCCCAATGTCTGATAAGGACCATCATTTCTTTGATCCCGATTTTGTCTCTGGTTATTGTTCATACCTGACATATCAAGTCGATAGCCTGCCCGGGGCCTATCTCCTAAGTACCTGGGGCTGATGTAGCTCTCCCTATTACTACAATCATTGGTGCAGGGTGTGATGACCTTTGTTGATTAGCCTTTGTTCAGGTGCCAAATTATTTTTACTTGGACTTTGAGCAGACTCAAGGGACATTTTGGCTGACCTGATTTCCATCACTGTTGCTGAGGGTTCTTTAGATTTTGGTCTAGTGTCTTTCATTTTATCACTTTCTCTACCCTGACAATAGAGTACTTCATATAGTTTTGTGCTTTGGTGTACAATCCATTCAAGGGTCTTGTCACGGTCAAATTCACGGACCAATTGGGATATGATGTCTTTCTGTAGCCCATAGAAGTAGGCAGTTTTAAACTCATTGGAATTGGTGTCAAAAGATACATCAAAGCGAGAAAATGCTCTTTTTAAGTCTTGTAAAAACTGGCGAGGGGATGTATTAGGCCCAGCAGTGATTGTGTAAGCGACTTTCTTTGGCTCCTGCAATGACTGGAAAGGAGAAAAATGACGCCTAATCTCTTTTACAAACTCTGCCCATGTCATATTCTGCTGTTCATTCAATCCTCTTATGATACTGGCCATCAGAGCATCTAAAGTTAAATGTAAATACTGCCTGTACTGTTCCTTAGGTATCTGGAGGGCTTTAAGAATGTCATGAACTGCTTCTAAGTGATCCTCAATGCAGCATTCCCCTCCTTTTTAAATGTTTTGATCAGGGCTTTAATGGATTTCATTATCTTTATGGGGCTACTTTTTGCAATGCATGGGATTGCACTACTTGGTGACTCAACCCTGGTTCCAGGTGTATGGGAATGGTTGCGGCCCCAATGGGAGTATCAAATCCCCTAAGGGCGCTGCAACCTAGTTCAGTCACCGGCCCATTCACTGGGGCACTAGCTCTTTGGGTAGAAATAGAATTCACCTCAACTCCATTGAATGTGGTGCCCTGCCGCCTCTGCTGGGACCTGGGAATGCACATTTGCTGTTCCAATTCCTTACACTTTTTAAGGAGCCTGTCTGCTTCGTTTTGCAAATAGTTGTTTTCATCACCCATTTTATTAATTACCTCCTGCATGTCGCACAATTGCATTTGGCATTCATTAAATTCTTTATTTCTCTTGTCCCTTTCTTGAAGCATTTTAACCATTTATTGTTCTGCATTTTGGAGATCACTTTCTTTTTCAAACCATCTCATCTTTATCTTGTCTAATGTGGTCCACCAATTCTTTTAAGTGTACCAATTCTTGCTCACTGTCTTCAAACTGTTTCTTGCTTTTGGACAATTGAATATCAAAATCTCTGCATTTTAACTGCATATCTTTCTGACATCCTTCTAATTCTGCTCTTAACATTTCCTCTTTCTTACTTGCCCCATCTAAGTCACTCTTTAACCTGCTAATTAGCTGGGTATCATTTTCCTGCAATCGCAGGGACCTATTCAAAATAAACCAGATCTTGGCGCATAGCCGTATCAAACAGTCTTTCTCTGCATTTTTATCGGCTGCATTTAATAACCTTAGAAGGCAGACCTGAATTATGCTGCCTTCTGCAAAAATATTGTCTAGTTTTTCTTTCTGCACCTTACCAAAAATGCGGTCATGCCATTCTGAGGTACTATTCGATGACCAGGTCCCATGTGCAAATAATTTAGCCTCTCAATATTGCACTATGTCTGACAATGTGGCTTCCCTTAGAGACATTCTGAAATTCGTTTTTAGTGACACACTGCTATTATGAAATGGGTTCCCTTTAATGTACAGATGGCAGCGTGAGACACACTTGCCACCCCCAGTAGGTGCTCTATGATCACTTTCCCGGCCTGCAAGGCACCATAAATATGTAGGGTATTTTGTGTAGATTTAGGGCCTAGCGGTATTGTCTTATCGCCAAAAACAAAAGTACTTTTAGCAATAATCACTCCTTGCATTTAGATTGGGTTTGGTATTATAGTGGTATAGTGGCTATGCATTATTTCAGTACACATATACATTTGGTTGGTATACATTTCGTAGTGGTATAGTGATGAACATGATTTTCTGTTCTACCGGTGGTCCCCAATATACAAAACCCCCTTCTTCTTACTTGGTCTGTTCATGTGATCACTAGAGAGACCTTGGGCCTACATTTTATGGATACCACAATTTTCACATATAGCATTCACCAACCCCTGTGGTATTATCACTAATTTATTTACATTAGTGAAATTATGTTTCCATGGAGTATTCACAATAACATGTGGTATTATCCCTAATTTATTTACATTAGTGAGACTATGTTTCCATGGAGTATTCACAATAACATGTGGTATTATCACTAATTTATTTACATTAGTGAGACTATGTTTCCATAGGCCTCTCTCTGCTGATTCATATACGCTCAGCAGACTAATGCATTATATTCCACTCAGAAGCCACACACACATACCCTGAGTGGAATCACGCACACAGCTATTTATAATTGCTCATAACAGGAAGTTTGGCGCATATATTACCTAATAACCTCCCCTTTTATTATGTGATATGGGCTAAATGCACCAGAGAAAGACAGAAACCTTTACACAGGCTGTGATTTATAACAGTTTCATTTCAAAATAATACATTACCAGCTTTGCGAGGCAGTCTTTTCTAGAATAAACAGAAGCAAAACAAGTGCAAAAATACAAGGCATTTCGTTTTATCTTTGCAACAATAAAAAGAACAGTCATTTAGATGGCAACATTATAAAGTAGCATTTAAACACAGGAGAATTCCCTATCGCTACACTGCCTGTCTAATAATCGATCATTTGTTAGGCAGTCACAGCAATCTCACTCCATTTGTATATTTACCAGCTATTTGTAGCTTTTCAGCATGTAAAGTCTCCTGGCTTGTCGTCTTTGAGCAGTGACCCAGGGCTCTTTTTTTTTCTCTCTTTAAAGCACCCAGCGAGAACATGCAGTTCTCAAGCCGGTGCCAATTGACTAGGAAACCCCAGTCTCTGAAGGTCAGTGGTCCAGCTCCTCACAGCAGCAGAACGAAGGCGACCTCACTGCAACTCCGAAAAATGTCTTCTCTCTCTCCTTCCCCCGGAGCTGCTTCAAGAAGCATCTGTTACAGCCCTTAAGGTGATGTGTCACCAATCAAAATACACTATAGTCTACCCTCCTTCCTCAACAATGTCTCACTTTTACATTAAGCAACTGTATCTAACTGATTTCCTGCTATTCAAATTTTTCTTCCTGCAAAGACCGTGAACAGAGCAAAGAGAGAGAAAAGAAATCTGAACACACGTTTAAAATGAATCTCAGCCTGCCTCATTTTGCACATGGAGAACACATTATAATGTTAAGGAGTTAAAATCATGTTAGTATTTGTTAATCAAGTTAATTAATTATCTAATGTTTCTCCTGTAATTGAGGCATTTCAGGTGAGAAAAAAAATATGGTGTTCTTTTAACATAGATAGCCTGTCTTCATATACCCGTCCATATGTTACCCTGGCAACACATGGCTTGCTGTACCACCTTACAGCAATAATATGATCCCCTGCAGTGGCGCTGCACTCCAAAACACGCTAAATTATACTACAGTTATCTCTCAATAAACTCAAATTATCATGAGAAGCCGGGGGGTGGTGTTGGAGGGGGATTTTTCCCGATTCTATTTCAGGAATTATCATATAGCATTTGTCTTAAAGTAGATTCAATCATGGTTCACTCATGAATATTCTGATGATGTACCCCAGTGGCTGTGTTTAGAGAGAGCAATGGTATCCCCCATAAGTCTGGCTGACTGCTTTTGCATTAGAGCTTTTGCATTAGAGCTAAAACAAAATTCATTAAGTTCATGACTACTATCTTATCTGCACGTTATTTAAGAAGGTATTTATTTTCCCCAAATACTGAACCCTATCAATACATCTCTTTGTTTATTTGGTTTGACCCTTTAATCAGAATTAAAAAGAAATCTCTTTTCTGGAGTCCATGGCTCTCTGGGCATTAAGTATCTGGATCGGTTGTTTGTTGTTGGTACCCCAACTGATTTCAAAGTGCTTATAGATAAATGTAATGTTCCCCTCTCATTTCTACAGCAATATTTGTCCATTATTAATGCCACAGTCGAAAACTATGACTCTCTTGTTACTCTTGTTATCAAAATCCCCTCTCCTAATGCTGAAAGGTTACAATCACTCTAATAATCGATGATGTCAGTTGCCATGTATTACAAAACCCTTCGAAACACCTCTTCATCTAGTATATTACGCAGCATGGCAATAAGACTGTATACTAATGGATAATCAACTGGAATGGCCTAAAATCTGGAATCACAATGTCTAAAGTGACACCTGCTGCAAATCTAATACAAACAATGTTTTTCTTTCACCATAGCATTTTTATTACACCTCCATATCTTTTTAAATGTGGTCTTTTCTCAAATGACAATTGCTGGAGCTGTCTTCAATTCAACAGGATCCTTCAAACACATGATTCTTGACTGTAAACTTGTTTCATCCTTCTGGATGGATATTTGGAAAACTATTAAGGACTTTTTAAGATCTCAATTGACGTCTGCCCACAAGTACATTTTGCTGGAAGCACTATCATTCAAAATATTACATGTAAATATAGAACATTCTTGTTTGATTTACTTATTATTTTAGCCATCAGGACAAAAATCTAGATAGACTCCCATATAAAGTATGGTGGAAGTCATATCTAATACTCATAGACTAGAACATTGTAATGCCTCTACTAAATCCCTACTATGTAAGCATGAACTTAAATGGAAACCCTTTGTAGAATTCCTTGCAATATCCTCCATGGTCTATGAATCACTTATCTAGGTTTCATCATGCACGCCCCCCTTCCTTGCACTCAACTTCCCTCATGTGTATGTCCTGTATACGTCATGTCATGTCTTTGTCCTTAAATGTATGTACGTACTCCCCCCTCTTATCAAAAATCGTAATACCAGTTTATCGCTGAATTTAAATTCTTACAAAGCTTCATCATCTTTCAATAGGTTTAATATATTACAGTTGCATTGTGTTATTTTATGCAGATATGTTGTTACTTGTTTTTGCAATGCCTTGTAAGATGTGACCTTAATAAAAAACATTTAAACATAAAAAAAATGACCCGTTCTCCCCACACCAGCCTGTGTCCTTCCTTCCACCAAGCATCACTCCTATTATCAGCTGCACACAATCTGGTCTCCTGTTTAATAACAGGATTTAATAACTTCAACCTTATTAGAGAAATGTTCTACTGATGCAAATGCAATTTTGTAGGGTTCAACTAGGGTACAATTGCCCTAATGCAAAAACATATTCTTTCAATGCATTTTAGCACCAGGAGAATATTTGTGTTAGTGCTAATAGGGAACTTCATGGCATTCTCCTGTGCCAGGTTGGTGGGAAGGGAGATGTGCCAGGAGACATGGTGCAGGAGAGCTTCCTCCACCTGCACAAGCACATTAGAAAATGCGGGCAGGGACATGCCATGCAGCATGCCCAAAGTGTGCTGGAAGGTGCAAGTTGCCATGACATGTAGGACCAA
The DNA here is from genome assembly GCF_040938575.1 of Ambystoma mexicanum. Lineage (NCBI taxonomy): Eukaryota > Metazoa > Chordata > Amphibia > Caudata > Ambystomatidae > Ambystoma > Ambystoma mexicanum. The sequence goes on from NC_090938.1 coordinate 274,642,413, forward strand.
CACAAGCTTCAGCAGTGGGAGTAAGGAAGTTCTAGTGTTGATACTGCCCTCTATGGGTTCCATGTGATGTTAACGGAAAATGTCATAACGAAAACATGTTTACTGACACTTGCATACCCGACAAATACCTAATTTGTCTTTATTTCTATTTGGGGGGGTGTCCCCAAACCCCGTGTTTCGCAATGATTACTACCCCACCCTTTTTACTCTCTTACCACAACCCCCGCCATATATATGTACATTTGGTGATTTTCAGTATTTAAGTTTCGTTAAAATTGTTCTTTGTTTTTGTTTTCATTTACATCACTGTATACCCTCTCCATGTCATTCTGGGTCAGGATGAGCAAGTCAGCAGGGGTCTACTTGTTCAGCGGTACAGGGTGATTAGCTGGTTGTTAGTCAAGGTCCAGGGTGAGGGCTTGACTCAGGGTATTTGCCAGGGTCGGACTGGGACAAGAAATAGGCCCGGACACCCAAAATAAAGTGTCCCATCACTCGCCTCAAAAAAGTGGCCAAACCATCACCTCAAAAAGGAAGCCCACCCCTCACCTAAAAAAAAGTGGCCCTCAAACCACCATCTGTGAATTGCGTCAATTCACAACTTTACAGAAAATGCTACTTAGGGTTCATGTGTCTGTTACATTACAACACAACTCATAAAATAACATAACTTTGCATACAGTTCTGTGACTGTTTCCAGGGACAGGTGACAAAACAAAAAAATCAGACCACTGCTCAATTCACATTCAAGTAGATGTGGCAGCCCCCCGCCCCTTCTCCGCACCCCAGTGCGTGCCCCTTTTGCAGGAAAGGGACTATAATAATTGTAAAAGGTGCTATATAAATGACTACAATACAATATAGATCTGATATCAACACAGGACACTGATTCTGGGGCATTACTTGTGCTTCACGGGAGAAGGCTTGGATTATGCTGGTAGTAGATTCCACCTAAAGGGTGGGACAAGAAATCTTCACAAGGAATGCCCACAGTGCCTCCACCCGCCTTTATATGAGACAGATCTGGGAGAACCACTTGTATACATAGGCTAAAGACAGAGCTACTTCAATCAACACCTTAAGCTAGAAAACAGTGATAAACCCTGTTCCATGACGGCCAATCATACCTAAAAAGGAAATTGCTCACGTTTGTACTATTCCTCTCTGACTGCCACCAAACTCCCAACACACGCTCTGCCTCTTCCTCCACCTTCCTGTGTCCCAAACTACAACTCTCTGAATGAACCTGACTATAAATCCTGAGCTACAATGGTCTCATAATTCCATAAAAACATGTGACGTTAAAAAATAAGCCAAATTCGGCTTGCACGCCACCTTATTGCTCAGCACCTCTTACAGCCACTGTGGTCCTCTCTACTAAGTGGCTGCAGTGCACCACTGTGGGCCTGGTGGCCTTCCTGAAGGGTTCCCCTCCTTGGCGGGCCCCCTCCGAGCGTGCCTCTGAATCCCATGGATGGGCCAGGGCGGGCAGCTAGTGGCTGACTGACTCCCCTCGGTGATAGCTGCCTCATGGAAGACCCTCAGTGCAATGTATGTGGCCCAGGGTGATATCCATATGTAGGCCATGGATACCAGCTTGGCCTAGCTGGTGAGCTGGAAAGGGCTGTACACGGGGCCTCCTCAGGTATTTTCAAGTAAGTACCACCCTAGAAGAGCTGGGGTAACACAGTATCTGGGATGGATAGAAAGAGTGGTAGAGGGGGAGAATTGGGGTTGAGTTGAGCTATCAGCCATTGGCCAGATATTCTCCGAAGAGTAGGGTCATCAGGTCCTGAATGCCACAGTTTGCCTTGAGAGCATGGCCCAGGGCCAGGTCCTGTTAGATACACATATTCTCAAATGTGCACGCTTTTCAGTTTCAATGTATCTTCTGAGAGCGGCTGGTGTATTCCATGGGACAACAAAGCCCAATATCCTTCTATCCTAAACATTCACCCACCGCCCCCTAACACCCGTCACGGCAGACTCCGTTTGGATGGGAGCTAGCAGGTGAAGAAGCAGGCAATAGTAAATTGAACCCGCCACTCTGCCAGCCTCTCAGCATGGCGGGCACAGCTACTGATTAGAAGGCAACACTACTGAGCCAAATTCAAGGAAACCCGCATGAGCTTCTACGAAAAGGAAATGCGTACCTTATACTTTTTCCCCTTTACCGGCTCCAGCCTCCACGAAATACATACACTGTGCACACATCCCATGGGGAACATAATTTGCTTTAACCTGGGACAACACTTACCATTACTTATATGTTATGGATTAAAACACCTTATACAAATACGCTTCAAACAGACCTGCCCAGCACCCGCAGGGGCCCACACTTACTGCTCGTGCTTATAGTTTCCGCTCCAGAGAAATGGTTGCATCCACGCCCGGATGCCAGCCAAACGTTCTGCTGCTGAGGCACCACTCCCGCATCAGGACTGCCCGCTCTCCATGGCTTTCAGTGCTGCTGCGGTGCGCTGCCGTTGCCAGTGCCCAACAGCCCACATCAAGAAGCAAGAACTTGGCATGGCGCGGGGGTGGGTGGCCGGGCCGGAGGACTGCCGGCGCTACCGGTCTCAGTCAGTGTCTGGCTGTTGTCTGCTGGCTGCTGCACGGTGCCTGGCTGCCTGCACCTCCGCTCTGTGCACACACAGACTGCCTGCCTGCCAGTCACTGACTGCTGGCTCCTGCTGCACTCTGTGCACGGCTGACCGCCTGACTCTGAGTGAGACTCTGTTGTGCAAAATTATGCACAGACATGCAGCAGCAAGAGGCCCAGATATCCCACATGACGCACTCACACAGAATTGACCACTCCTCCTGGCACCGCAGAGTCTCTGTGTGCAGGCGCTGCCTGCATTTTCATTGGTTCTTCCTTCCCTTCCCCGGCGGCCACAGACCCAGGGCCCAGGTCAGGCCCAAGTTGCTTTCAACTTTGCATGCAAGTGCAACAAATGTGTTGTTACTTCCTGCAAAGTTGAAAGCAACTTAATGGAGAAGTACTTTATGGCCTGGCCTCAGCCCAGCAGTCAGCCCGCCACGGCATGCAGGGAAACAAGGAAACAATTCAAACACTTACATTTTAAAAAACACCTGGAAAAAACCAGCCCATGCGTGGGTTTAAGGAGCCGGCCCCAGGGCCTTACCCGCCTCAATTTGATTTCGGCCCAATGGGCCAATCCGACCCTGGTATTTGCGCTCGCCTGGCATGGCAACTCCTCCTCCTCTCTGCGCCCTGTATGCTGTGCTGCTCTTCCAGCCTGTGCAGCTCAATACGGAGCAGGAACAGCTGCATGTCTAAATTTGCAACCGGTAGTAGCAACATGGTATTGGAAAGTGTATTTGAGGTAGGTGTGGGCCTTATAAAGCCTTGCTGAGTGAATTGGGTATGCCTGTGGCTTCATTTCATTCACCTGTATGCATTTACCACCACCTGTGGTTTGGTGAAATTACCACCAATTTTCGGTGGTATTTCTGTGCTTTTACAACTTGTAACATGGCAGAACACGGCAGAACTAACGTTTTTGTATCTTGGCAGTAATTCCGCCGGGATCATGCCACCAAATGTTGGCAGTATTTCCGCTGGTGCTAATTCTGCGGGCAGAATTAGCACCAATTCATGATTCAGTGATACGTAAAAGTGGCTCATTTACCTTATACTGTCAACCTCATAACAAGCCTGATGGTATTTTGCCATAAGCACTCTAAATCAGGAACTGCAACTCTATGAGTATGAATGCTTTCAAAAATTGTTTAGTCCAAAAGCCTGACCACGAGCTTCTGACGCTGTTTTATGTTGTCATATGTGCCTTTTTTTTGTTTGTACATTGCCTGATCAATTTGGTAGTCTTTGTTAAGTGATTAAAGAATGATTTTGTTATAAAGTAAATACCTCTGGCTGTTCATTGATATTTTTTGCATCTGATCATAATCATATCACCTTGTGTGTTGTGCTGTCTGACACATGCTGATTAATACTAAGCAACTCTGGGCCATGTCTGTGAAAGGTGATCCAAGGATGCTGTGTGATCCTCGGATCCTCTTTCCGACACTGATCAGTGAGATGAGCTGCCAGTCAAACTATCTATCATTCAGCCTGGAGAAAGTGCCTTACACTTGCTTGCTCTTGCATCAGTATTACCTGTTCTCCCCCACGGGTCTGTGTCCTTCCTTTCACCATGTCTAATTCCTATCCGCTGCTGCACACACTGTGGTCTCCCGTGAACTCTTCACTTTCCCACAGGAGTTAATAACTTTACAGAAACTGTGTTCTGATGCAAATGCAATTTTGCATGTTAGTTGAACTAGAATAAAATTACCCTATTGTACAAAACATATTCTTTCAATGCATTTTATCATAAGGAGAATGTTTTCCCGAGTACTAAAATGGAACTTCATTAGTGCTAGGATAGGCCCTGGTCAAAAAATGCTTTAAATGTATGTATGTATGTATGTATTTATTTATTGATTTATTTATGTACTTATTACATTTGTATAGCCCACAAACAGCCCTTGGGCATCGAGGCACTGTTACTTGTGGGGACGTTAGTTACAGGGTAGGTACAACTGGGAGATGCATTTACGCGTTTGTACATTGATACATTAGGATACACATTCAATTTATAAATACATTTGAAGATTAACAGGCGAAGCAGGTGATTGTGACGTACATCAGGCAAAGAGCGCAGTTTTCATGGCTTTACGGAATGTCATGAGGGACACCTCACCTCGAAGGGTAGGAGGTAGGGCATTCCAGTGTGAGGGTACGAGGTAGGCGAAGCTAGCGCCACCTGCTCTAGCTCTCTTTACCATGGGCACGCACAGCATGTTGGCGCAGGGTGTCTGGTTTAAGGGATGTTTATTTGCATGAAAGCAACTTTTGCACTAACGCAAATCGTGTACAATATTGCACAATAACCAATGCACAGTTTCTGGAAAAATGGCCCTGGTGTCTTCTGAGTCTGCTCGCCCTTCAGAGAATGAGCTTTGCACTAGTGAAAGTGCAATTAGCAGTATGGAAAAAATTACCCAAGTGCATAAAACAGATTCTTTCTATGCATTTTTGCATCCCAACAAATGACTCAGACTAGGGCAAATGTTGACCTGCTGCAAAAAATGCATTATAAGAATATGTGTTTTACATACACAGCTGTAATGTTTCTATATTAGCACCCCTGGGGCATTATTACAGAAACCTTTCACAAGTGCAACTGCAAATAGCATTGGGACATAAATTGCTTTATTGCAAAAGCCTTACTCATTTAAAAAGACTCAAACTATGCCAATCATTTCCTTCATGTAAACATATATTTAGAGATTGTTTTTTGCACTAGGGAAATGTGTGCCATAGTGCTATCTGCTCTTGCACCAGGTTGTGTAATACAGTACTAGGTCTTCAAAGCAAACGCAAGTTATCTACTTTTCCTACAGGTTACTTTCAAAACCCACACATTCCCCCAGTGCATTAGGCAACTTTTGATCACTCCTAAGAAACGGCCCACTCACAAGAGTGTTGTGAGTATATCACAATAATATTCATAAAAATTGGGGGAGAACAAAAGGCATATAGTTCAATGCAAAACACATACGGTAAATTCAAGTGCAAAACCCACAACCCAGCAAGATTATTTGGGCCTAATTCATAGAAAGTTTTGTGCAGTTAAATTGCGGATTCATGGATTGTAGTTTGCACTGGGTATTACCTACTTTTTCGCGCTTTGAAACACTTCTGTATAGGTGCGTTATAAATGCCACATCATATCATATCATTTGCACTGGTCCTTACCTACTTTGCACTGTGCTGAACGCTTGACACAAAATAAATAAATAGGGGGTGGAACATGCATATTCGCCATTATTCCCATGAAAAAAATAAATGCCCAGTCAAGTGCAAACATAACCCAATTCGTGGATTCCTAACCGTAACATCCCAGAGTGAAAAGGCACTTGCAAACATTGTAATCTCGCGGCCACATGAAATGGGACACAGCGCACAAACCACAAAGGCCACGTATAAAAGCACAAATGCACCACTAGGAATTCCAGGATGAATCATCCTGCTTTAGTATCAATGATAGTTCATGGACAATGGAGGAGGAGGCTGTTGAGGGATAGGATTTCCTATCCTCACACAACGCTATTTGGGAGGCCCGACGAGGAGGTGTGTGCAAGGTCCAGATTTCTTTCCACCTCATCCTAGACCTGGTCCAGGAGTGGGAAGAAGACCTTGAATTGCCCACCATCTGCACCCATGCCCTCACAACCTGGAGAAGCTGCTGACAGCCCTACATTATTTGGCTTCAGGCTTGTAGTGAGGCAGATGAATACGTCATCCATAGTTTTGGCCCCTCCCACGCACTAGTACCGGAAGGGTTAGAGATGTTACTCACTGAGACAACCGTTCCAACCTTATCCGTCGCAGGTACAGCACGATATGGAGACACTGTGAGCTGGAAATGGCAAAAACATTCCATTGAGTATACATTGAGTTTTCCATTGAATTTACATTGAGTGTAGTAACAATAACAACACATGCATTAGACATGAAGCAAACATACACTCCACGTGAAGAAAATGTACAATAGGTCATATATGCATTTAGACATGAAGAATATTAGCATAGCATCCACAAGACATGAAGAAACATAACATGACCAATGTATAAGGTGAATGCAACATGGACAACAGGCGAGTATAGCTCGCTAACATAGTAACAATAGTGTAATTGGGCAGCCATCTTCTTAAAAATGCAAGCCACAGCATGTCTATGAATGAGGAAAGGGCTCATGCCCTCAGGAAAACTCAAAAGACTGAATCCACAGAAATACATATCAGTGCAGAGCTCAGACATTAGCTGGCAACGTGTGCCACGTTAAGTTTGAAATGGGGAATGATTGTGTTTTATAGTGTATAGAGTTAAAGGGTCATTCTTGTACATAGTGGTTTACTCACGTGTAGAATCCTACATCACATGTTGATGTCACAGAGAGCTTCAGAAATTCGATAAAGACTTCCTCATACCTTCATGTCCAGAGTTGGAGCTTACTTCATTTTGGTGACGAGGACCGTGGTTTGAGGGCTGCAGCATAGAAGGATAGCGGTGGGCCTGCGATTCACATGTTTGTCGAGTGATATAGACTGAAAAATTATAAAACCAGAACAGACCCTGGTTGCTTTGACTTTCCCCAACAAACTGTAAGTGAAAACCCTGATTGACTGATTGCTAGCCAGTGCATTCATTAATACATAGCTACATAGCAAACCAAGGAACATGTTATATCACTGAAATCAAAAGGAGTGCTCACACACAAGCTTAAAGTTATTAAAAATAAATTAAAATGGGGAAGAAATAAAGGACATTAAAGTGCACCAAACATGCTATTCCCAAAACATTAATCGAAGTGGCACATCCTAGGTGACAACCCATACAAGTGAATTGGACAATGGCAAATATACCTGTCCCCATATTTGTTCTCCCTCAAGCATGTGGTGAACCTATTATCAGATGGAAGGATTGGAAGCAGGACTTCCTAAAAATTCTTCTGGCAGTATATGGTCCTAATTACACTTTAGAAAGAAAAGATGAAATATTATACCACCGTTTGGGAAATGGAGGCCAGGAAGTACTGAAAAGATTTTCCGATTCAATGACTGAAGCGGGATCACATTTAACTTCATTTGACCAAAGTATTTTAAAACTAGATAAACATTATGAGGTAAAAGAAAACATCATACTTGCAAGATATAGGTTTGCCACAAGAGATCAACACAAAGGGGAAAATATTGAACAATTTGTCACAGTCCTAAGAGGATTGGCTATTAAGTGTCAGTTCAGACCGTGCTGCCATGAAGAAGGGCAAGCTGAATCTAGTGTAATGAAGAGAGACAAACCAGGAAGTAAAAATGCAGTGAAGGGAGAAATGACATATTAAAAACCTAATGATTGGTCATGCTGGGGCAGAGTCCGGAACATAGCAAGAGGAAGAGGTTCTCCAAGCAACAGAACAAAAGGGTTTGGTAGTCATGGAAGACCATCATTTAGGGGTTGCTATAGATGTGGGAACTCCTTTTGCGAGAGACACTGCACAGTATTTTGAAAGTAGGTGATGTGGAAAAGTGGACACTTATCCTAATGTTGTAGTATTTGGAGTGGGAATGTGGGAAGGATTGAAGATGAATGTGATGATTGTGATGATGTACATGAAGCGTTGAGTATTGTTGAAGTAGTGAATGTGGCATGTGAGGTAAAGATAAAAAAAAATAAGATGTAAATGGCACACCCATTGAGATGCTGGTCAACAGTGCTGCTGACTACACCTTGATTAGCAGGAACTCCTGGGAAAAGAGATCAAATGCATGCACATTGAAGGAGGCCAGAATGACAACCAATGCATATAGGAGAAATCCAATCACAATAATTGGTAAATTGGATGCCACATTATCCTTTAAGAATGAGATCACTGCAAGCAAGATACAGGTCACTAGTGTGGGGGGAAATTTGTTATCATGGTGCTACCAGGATGCACTCAAAATGAAACTGGATCCCAATGGCCAGGAGAAGGTTCATAATGGATGTGACACAGTCACTTTGACCTCATCGGAGTATGTTAAAAAGAGTATGACGGGTTGTGTGAGGATGAGGTAGTTAACTGGTCTCCAAATGTTTTCAGACCAGATGTTGGATGTCTACAAGGGTTTATTCACAAAATCAGACTCAGAAAGAATTCTCTTCCATTTGTTGCCGAGCTTAGGCATGTTCCAATAGCATGCAAGAGAGAGGTTGAGGTGAAAATTGAGAGAATGCTGAAGGAAGGAGTCATTGAGATGGAAAAGCCATCCGATTAAATTAGTCCCATAGTGGTTGTAAAGAAGCCCAATGCTGCCATAAGGTTATGCATTGATCTCAGACAAGTTAATAAGAGCACTGTGACAGAGAGATTCCCTTTGCCCAAGATCAACAAGATGATTTCAGAGTTGAGTGGATCCAAAGTTTTCTCTTTATTGGATCTAAAATCTGCATATCATCAGATTAGGATGCATCCTGCCTCTCATGATGCCCTTAGCTTCATTACACATGTTGGATTATTTTAAAATGTGTCAGAAGGCCATTTGGTTTGATTTTGGCAGCTAGTGTCTTCCAATGAGTAATGCACAATATTTTAGGAGGTCGGGAAGGTGTGAAATTTTACCAAGAGGCTATTTTGGTCTCCGGAAAGGCTAGGTGTGAACATGACAATAGGTTACAATGGGTTACAAGGGGTGCTGAAGAAATTGGAAGTAGCTGAAATGACTCTCACTCTCAAGAAATTTAAATTCGGGGCTCCAAAGGTCGACTGTTTGGAGTGAAGCTTGTCTGGTGATGGTGTTCTGCCCAAACTGAGCACTGTGAGTGCCAGACTGGATGCGCTCACTCAGGAACAAAGCAAAAGTGTCATCTTTCTTGGGAATGATTGAATATTATGCCAAATGTGTTAAAATTCTTGCCAGAAAAATGGTGAGCATGAGGAGGCTGACCAGAAAAGGTCTGATGTTTGAATGGGACATGAGCTGTCAAGAGGAGTTTGAGAGGGTCAAAGAGGACATTACAAAGGCTCCCGTCTTGCAGGGTTTTAGGGACAATGCACACACAATTGTGTTCACTGAAGCTTTGGAACTAGGATTAGGGAGTATACTCATGCAGGAAGATGAACATGGGTTTCATACCATAGCATATGCCTCTTGGGCACTCAAGGAGGTCGAAAAGTCGTATTCTGTGATAGAGCTGGAAGCTCTTGCTGTGGTGTGGGCGATAACCATGTTTAGAGTTTTTCTATATGGAAGAAGGTTCATTGTGAGAACGGATCACAAACCTTGGTTTCCATTTTACACAGGAAAGTACTCAATGGTGTTTCGAGATGAATTTCCAAGTAGATAAAAAGATTGCATGGTTTGGAATTTGTGGTTGAGCATGTCAATGGGAAGAATAATGTGGTGGTGGATACATTGTTGAAGAATCCCATTTTTGAAGATGATGAATTTGATTTCCTTTCCGATTAAGGATATAAAAATATATTTGTGTTGGGAGAGTCATTGAATGAGAAAGACTGGTGTGAGGCGTGTAGCCAGGATGAGCTAGATCAAAAGGTTAAGCCCGCTCAGGAGTAAAGGGCGCGACTGTTTCTGCTGTTCGGCTGGGACCCTGTTTATTGCTGCACTTCGTTTCCATGATCCCCTGAACTTTCCACCTTATCAGGAAGAAGCCGCTCCGACTTGCGTGAGACCGTCAGCAGGAGCTGGCAGCAGTTCGAAGCAAGCGGCTCATTATTTTGAATCCCCACGTGACATCCGTCACGTGACTACTTTGGCCACACCTTCAGGAAGTCCTTCTCCATAAAAGCAGCACAGCCCGACCCTTGCGGCGTGAAGCCCGCTCAGGAGTAAAAGGCGCAACTGTTTCTGTTGTTTCCGGCTGGTCCCGGCGGTTCGCCGGTAAGTGCTGGGAGATTATGACTTAAAAATTGTTCAGTGTTCAGCTGCATAAAACCAAACAAGGAGAGTGGTCTGGCATATCGTCCCTGTATTCATCCATCCTTAAACTAAAGTCAGATCAACCAAAAAAAAAAAAAACTTCACAAACTAACATGAAGAAGTTAGTGACGGCCACCCAGAGCGTCAAGGATAGCTGCCCGCTCCCAGGAGCCCCCCTAGCTAACATCATCAATGAACCGGGACGTATACTACGAAGTGGCCCCTTAACAATAAAAAGCCCGTCTGAAATTACCACCACACACCCCACAGCAATATTGTCACCCCCAATACCCCCTCTTCGATCCCCACACAGATACAATCTACCTACTTGTGACATCGTATGCTCATCGGATACGCCTGGTGCTGCCGGTCCTTCTGGGGAGCGAGACGGGAGCACATCTGGCTGCAGCACCACCTTGCTGGCGGTTGCCGGTGGAGGGGCAGGAAAAGGGTGCACGAATCCAGAATCAGGGGGGGCGAAGGGTGGTGAAAGAGGTTTAATGCAAGAGGAGAAGTCCGCACAGATCCCGGGCTCGCGTTTATCTGTAGACCAAGAAGAGGCACGACGAGACAAGACGGAGGAGGAAAAAGAGGAAATACCGGTCGGGCCCACCAGAGTTCCACAGACAACGAACTCTGTATCTGTCACCATAAAGAATCATGAGACAGAGACCGGCGAAAAACACAGCCGGACCACGGTTGACCTGAAACAAAATAAACTCAATACCTTGAATACAGCTAACTCACTACAACAAACCTTCCTCACAGAAGAAAGTTTAAAAAACTCATCAGACCATACCTCTTTCAAAAATCAAAAAGAGTACAACACATGTCCACCCATTCTTAAAAGGCTGATCCAAACAGAGACACACCCAGTGACAGCCGGGCAGATCTATCAAGTCCCGAATTGAACATAACTGATTGGAGAGAAAACTGTTCAATGAACGGAACCATATCATACTTGACAGATCAAGATGGACAAGAAACAGACGACACCAACATCTTGAGAGAACACAACTGGGTCCAACTACAAACATACCCAGCCAAAGACCCAAGTAACAAGATCTCGTCCCAAAAGGATTTGAATCTCTCACGTGTGGATCAGAACGACAACACGGGAAAAGAAAATACTCAGGAACTAAAAACCGAAGAACTTGAAAATAATCAAAACTCAAAAAAACCAGAAGTCAGCACTCCTGATGTTACTTTTTCATCAACTCCAATCTCCAAATCCACGCTGAAACTACACCAAAAAAAACAAGGTAAAATGATGCCCCAGACCAACAACCCGATCGGAAGATTCTTTGAGAAGTTAGGGAAAACTCCCATTACGAATCGATTTGAACTTTCTGATATGGAAATATTAGAGGGAATCCCTCCATCCCCTCAAAGAATTCCATTCAAACAAATAACAGCAACGCACTCCCTTGAAATAGGAACTTCGACACCCCAATTACGATGGCACTTCGGCCAAAATGAGACCCTTCAAGATAAATGGGAAAAATCAAAACTGGACACTGAAACTTGCACAAGTGCAAAGAAATTGATTCAAAATAAGGAACAAGAAAGTATTTTGGAAACCAAAGTGTCATCTAAAGAAAATGAGAACAATCAGAAACCGAGACAAAATCCAAAAACTCAATGTACGAACAACAAGGAGGTAGTCACACTGACAGAAGAGCTTTCAAAAGAAAAAATTACGCTTGGCAAAAAAAACGCAACTGAAGAAACTAGAAAACCAAACCAAGAAACAACAACAATTGAGGCAAAAAAGACCCATGAGAACATACAGAAACCGAATACCATCCGTGTAAGAAGCCAAGAAGAAATACAGCTGGCAGAGGCTATACTAAACTACAAAAACATGATTAGGCGCAGAGAATTGAATCCAGATCTGAAACCTATTTGTCAGCAAAGAAAAGAAGATTCCTTGGTGGATGCTCTGCGTCCACTCTATTCGACCCCAAACAAAACTAAACCGGGACAAGAAACCACAAAAACAAAAGAAAAAAATTCACCTGGAAAAAAGCCTGATTTACAACTAGTGATGTCAGCAGTGACAGTTGGTCTAGCACCATTTGGAAAATTATATGAGACCATTAACAATACATTGAAGGACCACACTTCAATATTAGCATCTGTAAACTCGAAGCTGACCCACTTGGAAGGATACATTCTGGCCCTCGAATCGTGGAAGGCCAGTACAAGAAACCAAGGAACACAAACGGATAAAATAGATCAAGGAAAGAACGACGTGTTTCAATTTAAGAAAAAATCAATCAATAACAGCACTCAAACTATACTGACGAAAACAAGTGAGACCAGTAACGGAAAAGAGCCACAAGAAGCACTAGAAAAGCATATCGAGAGACCAGCACAAAAGTGCAACAAAGACAAACCCAAGGGAGACACACGAGAATCAACCAGTTTAAAAAAACATATGAACCCAAGAGACAAGCTGAATGAAACTGAGACATTGACAAAAAGTGAAAGGAAAGCCGATCACTTCAAAATTCCACAAGAACTGGAAAATTCCAACAAACAACAGGCCCAGAAGAAAGCGGAAAAAACAACCAAAACAAATGAACTAATGACAAAATGGATAACCATCACAGACAAAAAACCAACTAAGAAAGAAAACAGTAACATTCAGAAAAATCAAAAAGGAGAACTCAATCCGGAGCTAGATGAGAGTACGATTGATATATCTAACATCAGCACGTACTCAATCGAAAATTCTGAGTCTGAAATACCTCGCTCTATGGCAAAAAAAAGAAAGGTATCATTTGCGGAAAATGAACCGCCAACACAAAACCGAAGGGAAAATCAATATAAAAGACAAATGAGAAATGCAGAACAAAAAAGAGAAAATTTAGAGGATTCAGAACACAAAAAAGATCAGATCACCCCAGAAAGAAAAACGCTGTTCCGTCTATCAAAAACAAATCTAAACAAATATGATTACAGACAAGGAGCCAATGAGGAAGCTCATGCAAAGTACAGCAAAAGAATGTTCGAAAATGAGAGACAAGAAGAAAAAACAAAAAGAAGTGATAGACGATATCAACAAACTTACTTGACCCCCATAGGACAAAAGGGCAAGGCAAGCAAGATAAGAACACGAAGAAGTTTGGCTATCGAGACATATAACAGTAGAAGAAGAGACAAATCTTCGGATAAGAGAAACAGGTCTAATCAAAGACCCTCGGACCAGCCCTTACAGCAAAATCGAACTAGAAATTCAGCGATATTTACTCGCAAAAGTAACTCGACCCGAACACTAAAACTAGAAAAAAGATCCAGCTCAGAAGGAAAAATCATCCTGAATAGAAGAGCCATGTTGAAGCTCCTGGACAAACTCACAAATGGAGATCAAATCAAAAGCATAGACATAAACATAGTAGAATTTGCGCATAAAGGACAGACAGACAGCATCTTTCTACATATTATGTCCCAATCTGTAAAAAATCTCATGCTTCAGATGACAAAAGAATTTTCGAATCGGGGTTATCTCCTGCGAGAAACGACACTAGAAGAGAGAGGACAAAAGATCCAAAAAACAAACGAAACAAAGCCAAGGCACAGTTATGAAGACAAAACAAGTGAAACCAAGGACTGGATAAAGAATACTCTGAACAGAAAGTATAACCTGAAAGAAAAAAGAAAATACCCTTCAAGCCCGATGAATTATGAACATACGAGAAAAACAGACAGAGAAACAATCAGTAAACTTAAGGGTTCAAGCTCGACAGAAATTATGAAAGAAACAAGAAAAGAAAAATCAAGAGAAGATCACCACATTAAAAGACATTGGAACGATGATGAAGATACAGAAAAAACCAAAACCAGAAAAATAAATGGCCCAATCAGGCCGCAGGAGGATACAGGAAAAGAAAAAAACACTGTGAGAGAAACAACCTCAACCCAGAACCGATTAGATCTAGCGGACAAAAGCTCAAAAAGATGGGCATGGCTCCCTCAGGCACTAACACGCTATACTGGAAAATAGCAGTCAAAGGGCTTCCCTTCAGGTGAAGAAAGGGATCAAATAAAGATGGCAAATGCTCTATGCAACAAAGAGCAAACAATCACTATCGGATCATGGAATACTAGAGGCCACACCCATCTGACAGAACCCGGCGAGATAAACCTAGGCGGATTCGACCTACTAAGCCTACAAGAAACTTGGCTGCAGTTGCCGCCCAGCATGGACGGTTACGAGATCCAACTGTCTCCTGCCCAGAAAGGCGAAAAAGGTCGCCCTACATCGGGCCTTCTAACGGCCGTCCGTACGGGCGGATCGCTTCGAATAGCCCACAACCTGGTATCAGAGACACTAATCCAAGCGACTGTCCTAGAATGGGCAAAAGAAGAAAACGCAACAAGAAAAAAGAACAAAGATCTTATCCTGTTGCTGAACATCTATTGGAACCCGGCCATAATCCATACGTCCGCTTTCTTAAACGAGATAGAAAAAATATTAACTTTGGCTACAACAACATTCGACGTGGACCACATTCTAATATGTGGAGATTTGAACTTGACCTGCCCAACGGTAGACGATGTAAAAACTCTAGGAAATAAAACAAACCCCTGCTCAAAATCAACAGCAAGAGGCCTTGCATGGGCAGAGCTGATGGAATCCCGCGATTTGTATAACCTAAATTCCCTGGAAACAACCAGACCTAGAATTCCAACCTGGAAGGGGGAAGGAAATGCAAGCACCATCGACTACATCTTTGTATCCAGGGATTTATATCAACAAATCAAAAGCTTTGAGATAATAGTATCCACCCGGAGTGACCACAACTTACTCAAAGCGACATGGCATGCCAACAAACCCCTGCAACTCAACATGTCAACCAAGATGGCTATAAACGCCCAAGGAAACCGACTACAAATCACAAAAGATGGCATTGCCTCGATCACAGAGACCTACAAGCAAAAAGAGATAGGAGGTAACAACAACAACACATTGAAAAACCTGGACTACTGCCCGCTGCTCACCCCTTACCTACATCCCAGGCATGTAAGGAAAACAGAAAAAAAACATCGTCACAAATTCAACGAGGAAATTCGCTCAAAGATATCTGAGTTACGAAAATCATTAAGGAAAGCCAAAAAATACCCCACACAGTTAAACTTAGACTCTGCAAACAACAAAAAAGGAAGTACAAATTGTGGCTTCAAACAATCCGAAGAAAATTGTACCAAGAAGACGCAGAGACCATGCTTAGGGCAGTCTGCAAAAGGAACTCGAACGACTTTTGGACTCTACTATCAGGTCCAGCAAAAAGAAGTACTAACAGTGTCCCTGAAGACAGATGGCTAAAACACTTCACAAAATTATTTGAAGAACCAGAGACATCAGAAAAAAGATCACCAAAACCCGCAAAAAGTAAATGGATGGCATGTACGGAGGAAGAGATTCGAAAGAAAATCAGTAAATTAAATGACTCCCGTGCACCAGGTCCGGATGGGATCACAAACTTACACCTCAAACAAGAGGTGGAAACTTGGGCCCCGTTAATAGCCTAAATCTTTAAAAGATGTAGGACAACACAATCTATCCCAGCTACATGGCAAACAGCTAACGTCATTTCAATTTACGAAAAGGGGCTGAAGGATGACCCAGGAAATTACAGACGTATCGCCCTACTGGACGTGCTGGGCAAACTCTTCGGATCCCTGGTGCTAGAGAAACTCCAAGACTGGCAGAAAATGGCAAAGACAGCAGATCCACTGCAAACAGGCTTTGAAAAAAATCTAGGCACCACGGTCAACATTATGATGATCAGTATTCTGAAGGCCAGAGTCTTCGAGGGCTACCCAACAATTTTCATAACTTCGATCGACCTGGTACAAGCCTTTGACCGTGTAAACAGGAGAAAACTATGGAGCAAACTGGAAAAACAAAGGTGCCCAACTTCACTCCCCAAGCCTATCAAAGCACTGTATAGTAACACCTCAATCAGAGTTCACCTGAACGAAGCTGGGCTACTATCAGAAAGTATACAAACAGCAAGAGGAGTCAAACAAGGATGCCCTCTAGCTCCAGCCCTCTATAAGGCGTACATGGCTGACATAGTGGATGCAGAAATTGACACCTTTCCTCCAAAAATAGGAGAGTCGAAAGTGACAAGACTGCTCTATGTGGACGATATCCTTCTGCTGGATCAAACACCAATCGGACTGCAGCGTCAACTAGACAGTCTTGTAAGCTATTTGAAGAAGAACAACTTAGATCTGAACACTGCAAAAACTAAAATTATGATCTTGGAAAAATCATCTAGGCCAACTAAAAGATCACAATGGTTTGCTAACTCAGAGAAGCTGGAGACAGTGAAAACCTTCACATACTTAGGATTGAAAATATCTTGCAGCCAAATAGAACTATCGATGCAAGAACACCTTATCCTAAAGATGAAAACATTGGCTGCACAAGCAACACTCTTGGAAAGGAAATTTGGAAAATTCACCATCCTCCCAGTACTAAAATTCTTCAAAGCCAAAGTCACTCCAGCACTAACTTATGGGGCTGAAGCAATGCCACATCTTCCTCCTACACTGTGGACAAAATTGGAAGGAACTTTTTGGCGCAAAGTCTTACGACTACCCAATTCAACCCCAACAGCAGTAATCCGAAGAGAACTATGTCTTCAATCACTGTAATCAGTAGTAGTCAGAAACGGCCTCTTGTTCCTGGGAAAAATTCTAAGAACTCCACGGCCTACTATTCTGGACATCATCTACCAAGAAATGACGAACCAAAAAAACAACATGATGACAAAATGGTACAAAAACCTACTAGATCAGTCAGAAAAAATTGAATGTTCGGAATGGGAGATAGAACGCACCCCAGAGAAAATCAGAGAAAATCAAGAAAAAATTAAAAATCCATGATTGGATCGAGACCTTGGAAAAAGCAGAGAATCACACATCACAGAGTCATCATACAATCAACATACAAAGGATAGACGAGACGAGACAAGGAATTACTTAAAACAATTCCCGGACAAACCTCTGCGTATAATCTTCCTGAGAGCACGTCTGAACATTCTAAAAACGAAAGAAATTTTATACCTCAGAAAACAGGTTCAAGATAAAAACTGTCGGTACTGTGACACCCTAGAAATCGAAACAGTGCGACACTTACTTCTTCACTGTCCGGGTACAAACAGTCTCAGAACGACCTACTTACGATCACACAAAATGAAACATCTTACCACCAGTGACGAAGATTGGTGGAATATGCTAATGAGCGGAGAATCCACAACATTGACATTAGCAACAGCCAAATTCTTCGAAGGTCTAAAACTGGAAGAACAACTAAGCCGAGAGTAAACAAAGAAAAACAAAAAAAAACAAGGATTTTAAAGAAATGAACACAGAGAGGGGAGAATTTTAATTTCACCAAATCATGGACTCACAATGGAAACGTCCGAAAAACACTCGCCAATAGAAAGATTTTGTAAAAATTGTAAAACAATTAAATGCAAAAAAAAAAAAGGTTAAGGGGTTAATAGAAACCAGATGGAGCCTGTGCACTGATCAAGATTTGAGTGATCAGCTCAAGGAGTTCAGGAAAGTGAGAGAAGAATAGAATGTTTCAGATGGTCTGGTATGTAGGGGTTAAAGATTGCTAGTCCCAGTGGGGATGCGAGAAATTGGTCACAATGCTCATATGGGAGTGTGCAGGATGAAATCCCTCATAAGGATGGACATTTGGTGGCCTGGCATGGATACATGTATTAAATTAGAATCACGGAGTGTGTGGAGTATAAGGACAGTGACAAAATGTTAGTGACAAAGAGCCCACCCATGGTGCTATCGGATGTTCCTAAAGTTCAGTGGGACACCATTGCCATTTATTTACTGGGGCTGTTACATTTCGAAGGGAGTAGAGACTCTAGTATCAGTGTAGTTATAGATTTAGTCAGTAGGTGGCCAGAAGTAGGAGTAATTAAGGATGTCACATCTAAGAATGTAATAAAGTTTTTAGAGGGTATATTTTGGTTGAGCTACCTGCTTGGTCAGTAACAACGGACCTCAATTTGTGTCAAGAGAGTATCAGAAGTAGATTGAAGAGAATGTTGTCAAACATAAGCGGAGTTCCTTGTATCACCCGCAGAACAATGGGTGTGTGCAACAATTTAACAGAACTGTGATAGATGGTATCCGCCTGTCGGTGCGATCTGGTGTACTTTGGAGGGTATTCCAGTACAGGTGCACACCTCATACTGTGATTGGTGTTTCTCTGTTTGAATTAATGAGGGGGTGCAAGCCGAATACCTTGCCGGTACCAGGATGAATAGTTCACTCCAAATGGGGGGATCTGGATGTGGATCTATTCATGAGAGAATTAGATTGGGTGGAGAGAAAGGATGACGGTTGATGAGGTTCGGGAGAGGTCATGAATTAAGGATTAGACTTCTGAGGTGGAGTAGAAAGGTTGATTTTGGGATAAGAACCATGTGGAAGGATTATAGCAATGCGGTTCTGTTGGAAGGAGGCAAAGTGTGGAACAAGGGGCCTATTGCCAATGCCAAAACATTATTACTTCAGGAACAAGCACAGCTGCAACTGGGGATGTTGCTTAATAACTGTTTTGCTTTGTTGTTATGTTATTTGCTATGTTATGCACACAGCTTTAAGTTCCCTTCCTTCTCCTCTGCTGTTTTTAATGGAGGAAAGTGTGTTAATAAATAAATAATTCCTCACACCTTCATGTCCAAAGTTGGTGATTACTTAAGATTTTAACGGCGGAATGAAGGCACGAGGTAGCAATTCCCAAGACGCAGCAGTATATCCCCAGATTAATTAAAGTTTATAAGAGTACAACCAGCCTTTGTTAGCAAGGTGCAGTAAAACAGTAAGCCAAAGTAAACCATGAAGAATAACTCAAGAGTGTCCCTGGTGGTAACAGAAAAAAATTATCTGCACATTAATATTAGCTAAAGCCTCCATATATAGGCAGTCATTTCATTTCATAAACAGTCTTTTAGCACATGACCCACAATTGTTGAATGCTGAATATGTTTTAGAAGCCAACATAGATAAGACGGTGTCCAGTCAATGTTTCTAATACATAGTTTCAAAATGCAATACTTTCGAAACAAAAGGATCGGAAAAAAAAATTGGAATGCTTTTTTTTAATGTATTTTTTGGGGTTTGGTATGGGAAAAATTAGTGTTTTTTCCCCCAAAAAAAACAAAAATAAACGTGCCTTCGAAGTTTTTTTTTTCCGATCCTTTTGTTTCAAAAGTATTGCATTTTGAAACTATGTATTCAAAACTTTGACTATAAACCAGATAAGACACCTACAGTACTCCTTAAACGCACACATAGCGAGGTGCCACACAAGGCCAAGTACAAAGGGATTTCCTGGTCCCATGGCCTGAGAATGAGGGGTAGTAATTTTTTTAATTGAAGAAAGAACAGTCCAACAGCCTTTCTCCCCCTACTCTATGCCTGGCTCATATATTGATGACTTGTCAAGTGACCAAGGTCGGTTAGCAGAGAGCCAACCTATCAAAATCCCTAGTGTTGTGCCACCCATTAAGTAGTATGCTAACCAATCACTTGTTGCAGAGATTATATATGTTTTACCTTTATCAATACAGGGGTGGTTCCAGGTGGAGCTGTCAGATATTTGTAACCCAATGAAATGTTTAACACCTATGTAATCTATATGTAGCCAAACCCACTAACCTATTCCCGTTCCCCTAAGGTTTTGTAAACTGATATTATGTTATGACGTCATTGATGGCATGTTTGTAGTACTACACAATTGTTTTTCATTAACATGTTGAGAGCGATGAGATTTCAATGCTTGCATGCTGTCCCAGGTTTGTTTTGAGAATAATAAAGCTGGATTTTGGTGTGCACTTTATCTACTCCGTCATTGAGTCTAGGTTGAACTGATTCTGATTCGTCTCGGTCCATTTTGGAATTTGAGACCATTTTAACAGGCTCATTCTAGCACACCTCTGCCAATTGTTGGGGGTATATTGCAGCACACGCAATCCCGGTGCCAACACCAGGTATTGCACTGCATAACATCACATGTGCGTAGGCACATATACATGCCACGGACACCACAGGCAAGGCTGATAGTATGCCAGGAGTTTTATGCTATTGCACACTTCCTACGGATACTAGGAGCCCTTGATTGTACGCATGTTGCCCTACAGCACCCCTCCACCCGTGAGAAAACAAGCACATGAACCGCAACGGAAAGCATTGGCATTCACTCAATACACAGGTCATTTGTGATGCGAAGGGAGTTATCATCCATGTGAATGCCAATTTCCCCAGAAGCAAACATGATAGCCTCATTTACCGCTGTTATCACAGCCCTGGCTCTGGCATTCTGAACCTTTGGCAAAACCTGGCTCATCAGAGAGTATCAACTGTTATGCACATGCAAGCAGTCATATGACACACAGAATAACGGGCAATGACAATCAATGCTTACAACAACCATTCCCACCATTGCAGGGGACAGTGCCTACCCGCTATAATCATTCCTGCTCACACCATTCAGGAATCCTGCCATCCCAGGCGGGGTAAGGAATAACACAGCACACATAGGCTCAAAAATTGACGCTTTGAAACAGTTTTTTCTAATTGTATAAGCACCTAACACATGACTAATAAATAAAATAAATAAATAGCCACTAGGGCCATAGTGAAGCGCACGTTCGGGGTGCTTAAGTAACGCTTACACTCCCTTGACAACTCTGTCAGCGTATTGCTGCAGGCCCCACCAGTAGTATGCAAGATCATCGTGGCATCTTGTGTCCTGCACAATGTTGCCACATGTCGTGGCATACCAGTCTAGCTGCAGCAGGGACATTGCCCTCAGCCCCATGCACCACCCACCCCCTTGGCACGCCAAATGGCACAGGGACAGGTTGCACGCAATCAGGTCATGCACACATACTTCACCTAAATAGCAGCTCCTGTGAAGCACACACAGTGAATCAACATCGCTCATGCCCTTCACGTAAGTGCAGCAGGCTATGTGGACAGACATCCACCATCTGGTGCTCCAGTTCTTGTCTATTAGTAAAGGTGTATAAAAATCATGGGTTGTTGCTATGTCGCAAGAAAGGATGGGACGGGCAATCACCAGCGGCACACCTGCCAGGAAACATCAGGAGCAGGTCAAATCTGTAGTCTCCTCTCTCTGAGTGGTTTGTGCAGCGAGGATCATTTATTGTGCAGCCTCTGCCTCTGCGTGCGAGTCTGCAACACAATATGCACGGTGCAGTCCCAGAAGCACTTTCACAGCCTTCACTTCCACCAGGCCACGTCCGGCAGCGGGCAGAAACACCTCACAGGGGTGACAGAGTCTGCCTTGCAAAACAGGACCCCGAGGCAGAGATCCCCCCACAACTTGCTACAGGGATGCCACACAGGTGCCTAGTTTGTTTTGGTACTCTAGTGGCACCGATTCTCCATAACTCACTTCAGGGGTACAACACAGGTGCCTAGCTTGTCTCGAATCCTGTGTGCCTCCTCAGAACCTCGGATATCCCCACACCCTGATCGTAAGGCCCAAACTCTTACCCTCAGGTTCATCCACACCAGGATGGTCATGTGTATGCAATTCCGGGCCCAGGAGCACTCTCTTCAAGCTGCTGTGGTGCCCCAGGGAGGGTGCACCATCTGTGGTTTTGGTTCGACATGCTTGGGCCATATTCACCTCGTCCAGAGGCCAAGTCTTGCTGCCCACTTAAGATCGCTGCGAGACAGGTCATTTCCATGGATCTCGGCTGCTTATGTGCCCCCTGTATCAACCGCCAGAGCACCATGCACACGGCAGACCGCTCGGCCTGCTTCTCCCAGGGCAGTGAGCTCTGCATCGTGGTTTATAGACACGGACATGTTAAGTTGTGCATCCTTGCAAGAACAGAAGTTCCTGGTACTGTATAAGAGTATTGTGCATGGTAATCTTTCAAGACCTGTAATTATCTCTGAAAGGTGGTAGAGTAACTGTTAAGTGCTCAGAGTGTTGTTCCAATATGTAAATAATCTATAAAACCAATTGCTGAAGGGAGTAACTAAGAGTTCTGTTCAGCAGTTCCCTGACTGCGTATGAATGAAATCGAAAAATGTTCCTTACCTATTACCAGTTGAGTAAATAGTGAATTGTTCACTAGTTCTAAGTTAGATATCCAGTTGTGTAACTAATCATGCAGCTTCCAGTAATGTATCTATAATATAACGAGGCCCAAAATAAGGTTTATTGGGATGAGAAAATATTCTGATGTCCCTGATGCTATACTTGTATTCATGTGTGAAAGGTTATTCAGAAACTCACCTATCGTTGGATGGGGATGCAATTACATCTGGCCGGATGGATTTTCACCAAATGTGCGCAGGAGTGGCAGATTGGTACTGCAGGAGATCTTTGGGGTTATATTTTGTATCCCATGGTATTTGTGGTATTTGGTATGGTGGTATTTTGTAGTATTTATTAGCAATTTATTGTGGTGAGTTTATTGGGGTATTTTTTATAGTGGTGAGACTAATTTTAGAATACTGCCTAATAATCATTTCACCAGGGTCACTTACAGTAAACAAATACAGGACTTTGAATAATTGGTTCATGCTCCCCTGAGATATTTTACCTACAATATCACTCTTATGCCCTTTTGGCTGTGTTAAACATTAAACATGCAAATGAAATACAAAACATTAATTCAGCCTCTCAATGGAAATCAATTTACTGTGGCTAACTTTGCTTTGAGATTTTTCTTACTGCACGTTTATCTCTCTATGCATGTCAAAACAATGAGACTGAATGCAGAAGAAATACACTGACAATAAATTACCTTTCCGAATAATTGTTCTTCATCATAAAAGATATGTGTGCCCACCTTGTAAGTTTGACATAAAGAAGATTTTTCCTGCAATGGATTTCAACGTTCTATCTGCGATAAAGTACAGAGCTCTGCCTGTTATCAGCCTTGAAGTTCGCAACAAAGCTAGCAGACTAAATACACTCTGAATTGCACCAAAACATAGAGAAATGTAAACACAGTTTTACAGGCACATTTAAATTTGTTTTACGAATGCAGTGCCTAAAAATTAACTGAATAATTTAGAATTCCGAAATCGGTCAGTAAACCGTTCTTGGTGAAGTGAACCTCCATTCTGTGACTTCATGGGACTACTCTCGGGGTTATCATCTGCACATCTTTCATGGGTCACCATGTTCACATCTTTTTGGGTCATCCTCTTGTAGCATGATGCAAGGGACCAGATTAGTTAAGGAGATTGTTTATCAGATTTATTTAAGTTACAGATAGATTACATATTACATATAAGCATCAAAGTATATGTATATACAATAGGGAAGGAGTCTCTGGAGGGAGATGCTTCTCTGTCTCCAACCGTCCTCAGAGTGCCACATTCCACCTCCGCATTCTCCTTCTGGAATCCTTGTGGATTCCACATCAGTGTAGCACCTGATGCACCATGCTACACATCCCCTTTCCTTCTAAGCACATCTTCACTCTCCAAAGTCCATTAATCGTCCCGGTCTTCGGCATCTTCTCCCATATCTTGACCTCGAAGCTTGTGTTACATTCAAGGCATTTATGGGGTTCATTTGTAAGGAACATTTTTTGTTTTCTCTAGTGTCACCCATGTCACTTCTGTCACCACTTTTGTCTGCACCTTCACCATAATTCTCCCCAATCACTTCCATAACTCTTCCATTGTTCCATACCCTTCCATCACTTGTTCTTATGACATGCTTAAACACCTCAATAACTTGAATGGGATCTGACCACTTAATTCCTCTCACTCTCAATGTTTCTGTAAGCTTCACTCTGACTAAACTTCCTACTTTAAGTATTTCTTTACACCTGAATCTCTTTTTATCATACTCTGCTGTGTTCCTGAATTGTCTCTGCCTTATCTTATCAATAGCATTACTAGTTCCAACTTCCATATTTATCACTTCACCCTTGAGGAGAACCATCTCCGGTTCCGGAAGCACCTCAAAACCTTCCTCTTTGCTTCTGCTTTCTCTCTCCCTCTCCCCTGCTGAACAGCTAATTAATTCTTCACTGAAACTGCACTGATCCTGTAACTGGACCACTCTAAACGGCCTCGGTCCTGGGCCCAGCCACTCTCCACTTGCACTGATGCCCTGGAACCCCTCTGCACTGCGGGACTGTCTCTGTATCCCTACAGCCCCCCCCTTCCCCAGCACTTGTTCTGCACTTATCTTGCACTTGCCACCAGCTGGCCCTATTTATTTATTACTTTACGCCACTTACCTTGTACTGCACTTCCCCCCTCCCCTTCCCCTTGCACTTTTCCCCCTCCCCCACCCCTGCACTTGCGCGATCTGAATGACACCTGGCCTAGTAGGATCGTTGTCTGTCTCCCCTTGTTCCTCCCCTCCCTGCCTCGTCGCGCCTTGAAACACCTGTGTATAGGCGCGTTACAAATACCATATCATATCATATCATATCATATCATCCATCCAGGACAAAGCTTGGTAATCGCCTTCCTACCCCTGCTCACTTCAAAAGGTGATATACCTGTGGAACTGTGCGGTGTAAATCTGTGTGCCATTATGACATTCTTAACTGATTCTTTCCATCCTACACCATTGGCCCATGCCCATCTAATGGCATCCTTAAGAACCCTATTGTATCTTTCAACCACTCCATTGGTCTGTGGGTGATAAATCGCACTGGTCACATGTTTAATTGATCTCTTCACTAAATAGTCTTCCATTTCTTTTGAGACAAATTGTGGGCCATTATCAGATAATATAACTCCAGGATATCCTTCCCTACTACATACTTCTTCCATGGAATTAATAATATTTTTAGTCGTGACACTCGGCATCATTTTTACTCTGCCCATCTTGTTAAAATATCAATCATAACCACACAAAACGTCTGGCTGCCTTCACTCCATATGGGGCCCATAATATCAATTCCCACTTTCAACCATGGTCTGCTCGGCACATCAGTCAACACCATCGGATATTCATTACTCATACAACCCTTATCAGATTTATTACAAAGGATACAGTTTCTTGTGACTCTCTCGATCTCTGCATCACATCCCGGCCACCAGTATGTGTTCCTTATTCTGGACTTGGTCTTGGAAATCCCTTGGTGTCCTTCATGGCCTAGATCAATTATTTTCCTTTGTAGATCTTCAGGTGGAACCAATCTATCCCCTCTGAGCAAGTATCCATCCTGTACACTCAAGACATCCCTGATACTCCACAGCCCTTGTACATCTGCTTCCTTGATCTTGGAGATAGGGATTTGTCTTTTGTTTATATTTTCCATCACAAATTGTAGCTTGACATCTTTACTCATGCTTGTAAGCCATTCCTCCTTAGCAATGGCTGTGTCCTGTACCACACATATCATTTCCTGTTGACTTTCTTCAACATCCTTCTTATTATCTTCTTGGTTATTTGTAAGTCTGGATAGACAATCTGCAGCATAATTCCTCACCCCTGGAATATACTTGACCACCACATTGAACTCCTGCATCCTGTGTACCCATCTCCGTATCCTTGACGACACTTTGTCCAAACCTTTGTTCGTGAATAACTCCACAAGTGGCTTGTGATCCGTATTTACCTCAAATTGCGTTCCCCACACAAAACTCCTGAACTTATCCACAGCCCACGTGACGGCTAAAGCCTCTTTTTCAATAGTCGCATATGACTTTTCTGTTCCTTTTAATAGTCTCGAGGCAAACGCAATTATCTTCTCCTCTCCATTATGCAGCTGTGCTAACACCGCACCTAGACCCACATTGCTAGCATCTGTCGTGGTTACTGTTCTCTGTCCCCTTGTAAAATTCTTCAGTGCCGGTGCAGTTGTGAGGGCACTCTTTATGTACTTTAATTTTTTTTCACAATTCTCATTCCACTCATATTTCACATTCATCCTGATGAGATCCCTCAACGCAGCCGTATGATCAGCAAATTTCCTAACGTACTTAGAGTAATACTCAGCCATTCCTAGGAAGGTTCTCAGTTCTTCTTTGTTACTAGGCTGAGCCATATTATTGATGGCAGACAATAAATCAGGCTTGGGTGCAATACCTTGCTCCGATATTACATGGCCCAAATACTCAATTTGCTCTCTGTATATCTTCAATTTCTCTTTACTCAATGTCATGCCCATCTTATGCAGTTTCCTTAGTGCTCCATCCAAAATCCTATCATGCTCTCTTTGATCTCCCGCAAATATGAGGATATCATCTTGAAAAAATAAAATACCCTTATCACCATCAAAAATGTGATGCATGGTCTTCTGAAATACAGAGGCTGCCGAAATAAGGCCAAAAGGCATTCTCTTGTATTGGTATAAACCTTCTGGAGTTATGAACGCTGTCAACTGTCTTGAGTCTTTGTGTAAACAAATTTGATGATATGCTGAGGTGAGGTCAAGGGTTGAAAATACTTTCACAGGCCCCATCGTAGATAACAATTCCTGAATGTTAGGAAGCGGATGCCTCTCAGGGATGATACACTTGTTCAGTTCTCTGAGGTCGATGCATACTCTTACCTTCCCCGAGCTCTTCCTCACCACAACCAATGGTGATACCCACTCTGAAGCATCAATTTTCTCAATTATACCTTGCTCCTCCAATTTTTCCAATTCACTTTTGACTTCATCTCTCATTGCCAACGGAACGTTTCTTAGTTTTTGTGCAACTGGAACACAACCCTTTTTGAGCTGTATTTTATGTGTAATCCCTTTTGCACAGCCTATTTCATCTCTGAAAACGGCCTTCTTCACTGGCTCAGTAGACAATTCGCTGGATTCAATCATATAGACCGACTCTTCAGCACTAGCATCCAATTTGACTTTCAACCATGCCTGATGCGTCCAGCTGAGTAGGGGCGTTTCTCCTTTCCTAGATACATAAACTTTCACTTTTGCAACCGTATCTTTGAAAGCTAGCTCTGCATCAAACCATCCAAGAATGTCTATCTTCTCTCCTCCATAAGCGTTTGGTTTGATGTCAGGCTCATTCAGCCATCTCGGGCCAATTTTCCTCCAGATTCTTTCAGGTAATAGCGTGTACTTTGCTCCTGAATCGGTCATCATTTTAACCGGATTATCATTTATCTTGATAATGGCTTTCTGACTCTTCAGTTCCATTCCATTTACTGTGCTACTGACAGCAAATACACATTCTTCCTCTTCATTTTCTTCTGCACCACCAATCCAGTTCATATTTGCTTTGTCCATTCTACAACATTTGGCAAAATGGCCTTTGCCATTACAATTCTTACAAATGATGTTGATAGCTGGACACTCAGGACTGTTAGCCCAATGCATGGGACTGTCACACCTGAAACATGTCCTGACTCTTCCTCTACCTCTCTGATTCATCTGGGGACGTCTATTATTCATATACCTTCCTCTGTTGTAAACTCCACACCCACGTGCAAATCCTCTGTTCCTTGTATCACTGTTGCTTCTCATATCAGTACCATACTTATACATGCTCTGTGTTCTAGATTCCTCTTTTCGTCTCACCACAGCATTTTGGTTATTTGATTCATCAGCTTTTGCCATTTGAATTGCATTTATGGAACTTTCTGACTTCACCGTGGTACATTTCACTCTTTCCTCCAGTGTCTTCAGTGTCTTGACACAATTCTCCATATGCTCCACCTCCTTGGCTATGCGTAGTACCGTATCTAGATCAGGATCATCTTCACCCCATAGTCTCTCCCTGATCTTAGTACTGTTACACTCTAACATAAATTGATCCCCAAGTCTCTCATCAAGTTGTGGTCCAAACTTGCAATTCTTTGCTAGTTTCCTCAGAACTGTTTTGTACTGCTCCACACTCTCCCCGCTTTCTTGTGCCCTCTTTCCGAATTTATATCTCTCCAGAATTGTACTTAGTTTCTTCTCATAGTATTTGTTCAATTTTGCAATGCACTTCTCATATTCATTCAAATCTCCTTCATCATCACCAGGCAAATTCGGCAAGTCTTCATACTTTTCCTGTCCTGCTGGCCCCAAACAGTGGAGTAATAATGATTTCTTTCTCTTCACACTATAGTTAGTTCCACAGACAACTGAGGCATAGTGCTCGAGCGATTTTAACCATCTCTTCCATGGCAAATTGGGTTCCCCAGCTTCCAGTAAAAACATTGCCGGTGGCGGGACAGTGTGCATTGTCATGTTAGCAATTTGAACTTGGCACCTGCTCCCCTGTCACCAATGGTTCCCTCAACAATCTTACTAAAAGCACAATATGGCTCTCACATGTGCTCTTTTGATCCACATGCAACTCAACTCTCTTATTTTGCAATGTCCCTTGTTATTGCTATCAGAGCAATAATAAGTACTGTGACGAGTAGGAGCACGAATATAAAAAAATCACCATTTTTTTTTTTTATCCTTCAAAATGAGCGTATCAATTGGCGCTATCACGGCTCTTGTCAATTCACAATGTCCCTTATTATTTCTATCAGTGCAATGATAAGTACTGCGATGAGTAGGAGCAGGAATATCAACATATATGTTTTTTTTTTTCATTTTTTTTTTATATGCTTCAAAATGAGCGCTTTAGTAGGCGCTGCCACGGAAATTATCAATTATCAATTTAATCCGCTTTATTCCATTAATTCTTGCCACTTCCTTGAAACACCACGAGCATTGCAACTGTAATTTCGCATTTGCCAAACCCAAAATGTCCACCAAAACGTGACGTGTGTCACGACGTCAATGGTCCTTACTCTAAACCGTGAGCTATCTCAGCACACAGAGCTTGCGAACGGCTTGGGAGCCGTGTTTACATATGCTTGCAGCTCGAGACGCTCACGCGCGGACTGCATACATGCCAACATTCTGTGACCAAAAATCTGTAGGAATCTTAAAGTTTCAAAAATAGTCAGGCGAGGAGGTAATGATAGGAATAGGGCGCGTCAGCAGCCCATTGTCATTGAATGAGCCCGCCGTCGTGGGTGCATTCAATGACAATGAAGCGCCTGCCACGCCTTCTGCCATCACGCCAGCTCGGGGGAGCCCTTGAAAGACTCACCGGAGTTGACGTGGTGGGGGGCTAATGGCGCCTTTTGTGAAAGGCACTCGCGGCGGAGGGGCGACCTTAGCCCACCGTTGTGGGCGCCTTTTACATCAAAGGCCTGCATGCTGCGCCTTCTCCCGCTACGCCAGCTCGGGGAAGTCCTTGAAAGACTCCCCCGAGCTGGCGTGGTGGGGGGCTAATGGTGCCTTTGGCCAAAAGGCACCCACGGTGGAGGGGCGCTTTTAGCCCACCACCGTGGGTGCCTTTGACATTAAAAGCCTGCATGCTGCGCCTTCTCCCGCTACGCCAGCTCGGGGAAGTCCTTGAAAGACTCCCCCGAGTTGGCGTGGTGGGGGGATAATGGCGCCTTTTGCCAAAGGCACCCGCGGCGGAGGGGCGCTTTTAGCCCACCGCCGTGGGTGCCTTTGACATTAACAGCCTGAATGCCGCGCCTTCTCCCGCTACGCCAGCTCGGGGAAGTCCTTGAAAGACTCCCCCGAGTTGGAGTGGTGGGGGGCTAATGGCGCCATTTGCCAAAGGCACCTGCGGCGGAGGGGCACTTTTAGCCCACCGCCGTGGGTGCCTTTGACATTAACAGCCTGCATGCCATGCCTTCTCCCGCTACGCCAGCTTGGGGAAGTCCTTGAAAGACTCCCCCAAGCTGGCGTGATGGGGGACTAATGGCGCCTCGGCATGGTTTGGGTGAAAGGGCTTAGTTTAATTAACATGGACAAACTGTTCCACTGTTAATGCTCCCTGATTCTTAGCAATTCTCTAGACCACAGGTGAAACCTTATCTACAATTCTATATGGCCTTTGTCATGCTGCAAGAAATTTAGAGTTTTTATGCTTATTTTTTCCTAAATTGAATGTATACACCTGGTCTTCTATTTCATATTCTCTCACAAATGTCTTCCTATCGCAATATGTCTTTGCACTGTCAGCAGCCTTTTCCAAATTTTGCTGTGCAAATGCAAACACATATTGCAAGTGCTTCCTTATCCTCACCTGTTAATTTTTCTGTAAAGTAAGTGTTGCGGCAAAACCATTTTTCTTCCTGTCAACATTTCATGGGGGTGGAGATTTGTTTATTTATAGGGTGGTGACCTAAGAGCCATTAGTGGCAACAAAGTCGCATTTCCCAAATAGATCCTGCTTCAGCTAGAAACTTTTTCAACATATCAACTATCGATCTGATACACGGTTACACTCCCCCTGAAGAGGAGGGACAGTAAGAAATGTGTAGCTTCCTCTTCACACCCAAGATTTGCCATATTTTTGTCATTAATGCACTAGTGAAATGACTTCCAAGGTCTGATTCTACTCTTTGAGTTAAACCAAATCTTAAAAAAATATGATTTACCAGTAAAGTGGCCGCCGTTTGTGCACTGCAGTGTGGAGCTGGAATACTCTCCACCCATTTAGGCATTAGACAAACGACTGTCAGCATGTACCTGTGTCCCCTTGCTGATTTCCTCACAGCCCCTACATAATCGACTTGTAAATCAGACCATGGGAGTGTGAAACCTCTTTTCATGGTGATGCTGTGAAAGCAAAAGGAGGATATTGAGGCTGAGTACCCCAAAAGGAAATGCACCAACACGGGTTTATAAAGATACACAGATCTTTATTCTACAACTGAACAGTTTTCAAAGGACAAAACAACAGATAGCTATCAGGCCCTCAGTGCAACACAGCGAATACCAGCCCTGTTCAGTGTGTGCAGTGAGTGGGACTGTACATCAGAATGGTCGTGACTTTTATGCAATATGTAATCTCATGTCCAGCCCATTTGCAGGTTAACCATTTCCTGGGCTAGGGGTTCATGCCGAGTTCGTTCCTAATTTATGCATCTATACATTTATGGATTATCCTTAATACATACTCCAATAGGTTACAATAGCAACAGTGTGTCTTCAGATTCTACATTAAGCCTTTGTACATATTCTTATACAATGCAGTCAAACAGGTGATCACATTAAATGCTCAAGCGCTATTGTACATAATATATGTTCATTGATTAGTTGAATAAAAGGTGCTCCACACTTGAGGAACTGCGCCACAACTTTTTTGTGGAAACTGAAATTTATTAATTATAATGCCCTTTTGGATAACACGTGTTTCGACAATTGATGGTATCTTTGATCCTGAGAGTAGTTCCTCTTGAATCCGAAAAAGTCTCTGTGTTATGGTGTGCTAATTTGCACATGCTACACGATCCACATTTCCTGAATCCTGTCGGTTTCTTCGGCAACCATAATTCTTGTCTTGGTATTGGCAAATCAGGGATTAGGGATGGGCTGAGTATATTTTTCAAAGATTTTGTTTTTTTGAAGATTAGTTTAGGTTTTTCATCGATATGATCTCTGAGATGATCATCCAGTTTGAGCAAATGCCAATTCTTGTTTAGTATCTTTCTAATTTCAAAGTTGTCATGTGAAAATGTTGTAATAAAGCTGACTTTGTTGAATTCCTCTGATCGATCAGGATTCTTAGGTGTTAGGGTTACATCCCTATTCATGGTATCAACTTTTGCATATGCCATGTCTATATATTTCTTGTTGTAACCTCTCTGATGAAATCTGTGTTTCAATAAATCACATTCCTCATTAAAGTCATTAGTATTTCCACAGTTTCTACGGGCTCTCACAAATTCACCCTTTGGTATGTTTTTTATTACTGTTTGTTGGTGACAACTAGTTGCAAAGAGGGTTGAGTTTGCCTCAGTTGGTTTTCGGAAAGTTTTTGTCAGTAATTTGCCATTCCTCACATATATGGTGAGATCTAAGAAATCTAAGGTAGAGTCACTGGATGGTCCTGAAAGAAAAATCCCCTCTGTGTTGTTGTTAAGACGATCTCTGAATTCAAGTAGTTCTTGGTCATCACCTTTCCAGATAAGTAAAATATCGTCGATAAATCTCATCCACGTCACGATTTTGTCATGAGCATTTGAATCTGTGTAGACATATTTGTCCTCAAACTTGCTCATGGAAAGGTTTGCAAGGGCCGGTGTGTATTTAACACCCATGGCCACTCCCTGTTTCTGCTTGAAGTATTTTTTGTCGAATATAAAAATATTGTACTCCAAAGTTATTGTCAGCATTTCTTTCAGCATGGTCACGTAATGGTAATGTGGAGCAGATTCCCCATGAAAAATGTAATCTATAGTTTCGATAGCTGCCTCGTGTTTACTCGAGGTATATAAAGCTCGGACATCCAAAGTGACAGGTTTGTAAGACTCATCCCATTGGATAAATTGTAATTTCTTGATGACATCAGTAGAATCTTTGCAAAAAGCTCTGATTGTAGGTACACGTGGGCTTAGGATATTGTCAATAAACTCACTAATCTTCTCTGTGATCCAACCAATACCGCTAACGATTGGTCTCCGTCTGGTATTTTATTGAATGTTTTATGTACTTTGGGTAAAAAGTATATCATCGGGACCACAGAATGTGAGACAGTTAAATATGCTCTTTCACTGTCAGTGATGCGGCCTTTCCTTTCCCAATTTTGGATTTGCTCAGCTATTTGATTTTTAATTTCCATAGTGGGATTTGTTCGAAGTTCTTCATAACAAAGGGGGGTTGTTAGATGATTCACAGCCATTTGTATATAGTCAGCACGCTCCATTAAAATTATTTTTCCCCCTTTATCAGCTTCCTTAATAACTACGGATTGGTCCATTTGGAGATTTTTCAAAGCTTTGGACTCTTCTGGAGTCAGGTTGTTTTTGTTCTTGAATCTCATGCTTGACTTGTTCTTTCGCTCAAAGAGATTATTAATCTCAATTTGAACTACTTTATGGAAGGCATCAATCATATTATCTTGAACAAATTGGGGAGTAAATTTGGATCGAGCCTTCATTTCCTGGGTAGTGATGCTAATGGGATGGATATTTAGATCATGCAGTGTTTCATGTAGTTCCAAATCATCTACTTCAAGGGTTCGCAATAGATGGATATTCTCTATATCTTGTATGGATAATGGAGTTGGCAACGGTTTCTCTTTTCTTGGTCGATATTGTTGAACTTGGGTAGCAGAGAATTTCTTTAGTTTTAATTTCCTTGTAAATTTAAACAGGTCAATCTGTATTTGAATTTGATCATATCTATACTTAGGGGCAAAGGAAAGGCCTTTATTAAGTAGTTTAATTTCATCTGCTGTTAGTTCTTTGGATGAGATGTTCATTACGAGGTCGTTACTGGGTTCGTTCCTGTAGCTAGCCGAGCTCTGGCTCTTGTCAGACGTCTGTGATCCTCTAAAGCATCTGGATTTCTGCTGTCTTGAACCCCCCCTTCCTCTCCTCCGGTTAGTATTGGTTTGGGGTTTGTTGATGGGATTGTCTGAAAACGGACTTGTTTGGTGTTAGTGAATCTATTTCCTTTTTTGTAACGTCTTATCTGGTTAAAAAAAACAGAACCTTCAGTATTCCGATCTGCTTCCCTTGGTTCCTCTTTATCAGTCTCGGAATCCACATCAGAGCTACCAGGTGAAGTATTAGGTGTACTTTCCTTAGAAGATGGTTTAGACAGTTTATTATATTTTTCTTGAAAGATATAAACCTTGTCCTCGCGATAATCTCGTTCATCTTGATAGAATTTGTGTACTTTCCACATCTTAATCTCATCTTGGTATTCCATGAGTATTTTGTGCATTTTATTGAAATTTGTCTCCTTAGTTGTCTCTAATGCTTGTGTTTCTTTAATTTCTTTTGTAATGAGATCTATTTGTTCCTTTGCTCGTTTCTGTTCCCTTGTACCATGTTCAATAAGGATTTCAAGCATTTTAGTAGAGCTAGTGTTGAGATTCTTTTCCCAGTCTTCCGCTAAGTCTGTGTCCTCATCTTTTGCGAAATTATGGAAGATCAGTATCCTTAGGCCTCGAGGTATGAATCCATTTTCTAAATAATTCTTCAGGGAATTGATTTCCCAGAATTTATCAATTTCTTTTTTTGAAATTCTTTCTAATTTGATAAATTTGTATCTCAGGTCTTCTCTTCTAGGTACTGAGGATTGGAATCCGTGTGTGGTGTCTCCTCTTTTGGAGAAAATATTTGTGGCATCCTTTTCCCGATTCAAAATATATTGGGCCATACCAGAATTTAGGCAGCACAGAGAGTTGGTTACTTCAGAAACAGATTATGCCACACTGGTGGGGTTTTGTTTTGTACCAACTACGAAAACGTTTCCATGCGCCTCGTTTAGTATTGCAATTCAAAAAGGTGTCGCAGTTGATGTGGGGTAAAAAGGGGCTTTTGACCCCTACCCCTTGAGAAAACAGTTGAAGAAAAGATGCTCCACACTTGAGGAACTGCGCCACAACGTTTTTGTGTAAACTGAAATTTATTAATTATAATGCCCTTTTGGATAACACGTGTTTCGACACACCAGTGTCTTTTTCAAATCTGGGCTGGTGATAAAACTAGTAAGTGTGTAGCCGAATTCACAGTGAAAAACATGTATCAGAGATCAAGATTCACAGTCAAACAAATATATAAGCAAACCATGAAAGCAAAAAATTTAATTAAAAGTAGTCACAGAAAAATAAGGAGGGGTGAAGGGGAGGAGGTTCAAGGTAAGTAAAAAGAAAGCACAAAGGTAAAAAACAACGCATTAGTACATACTCATAGGTCAGTGTCTAGTATTATTTAGACAAAAAAGTCAATCTTACTTAAAGTAATTGATATAGAAGTGTGCCCATGGAGGCCTTACCTATATTCCAAATCAAAAGTCTTCAATTCAGTAGAACAGAAAGTCATGGGTTAAATCCCCCTATTATAATTCATGCCAAAATATCACATTTTAGACAGTAAATACGTGTGACTCGTCATTTAAGAAGTCCAATATTATCAAAGTCTCCTACATTGCGTATTATTGAAACTATATGCCTAAGTAGAAAATCCTACAATAGTGAATTACCCGAAATTAAAATTACCTTGATTATACAAGTTAATAACTATTTTTAAGAAAGTGTCCATGTGAATACTGGATAATATCCTAGCATGGTGGAATACTTAATACGCTAAACAGCATTTGACTGAAACGCGGCAAAACAATTCAAATAATGTACTCGTAGACCAAATAATGCTAAGTCCAAAGACGCCGTAGTTACATGTATGAAATATGCGCTTACTTTTATCCAAACACGGCCAAATACTTGATAGGCTAAACAGGGTTTGACTGGAACACGACAAAACAATTCAAATAATGTATTGGTAGACCAAATAATGTTATGTTCAAAAACACCATAGTTACGTGTATAAAATATGCGCTTACTCTGATCCAAACATGGCCAGCACATTGCTCAAGTTGCAGCCGTGCGACAGAATGCGCTTGATTTTATAATGGTGAAACATCTCAACAAAATAGCGCTGAAAGCACAAAAGGATTGTGCTGCAGCTTACCTCTGGCTTGTGCTCAATCTTCTTTCGTCTGGGTCGATCGGCAAAGCAGTTTCTCCCAAGTTTACACGGGTTGTCTAGGCAACCCTAGTCCTATTTCTATTTCCATTAGGTCCTATTCGGAGAGTCAGGCAAAATAGATGAGCGCCATATTATGAGTTCAAATTATGGTAAAGGGAATACAAATCGTCGGAATAGATAAAAGGGTCCCCATGGGGCTGTAGTTTTAGCATGCTGAGACGGCAGTACTAGAAATAAACAAAAAAGTTAAACCTTAAATCTACAGATGATCAATAAAGTCAGGTGAAATACTTTTAACGGTTGTTATCGGGCAAAGTGATGGGAAAGGCAAAAAAGTGTGTCAATAGATATCTATACCTTGTGTCATAATGTACCATTCCTCTGTATGCAGAAAGAAACTGAATCGGGGCTATGGTTGACAGTGTAAGAAGGAGGTGTGGCATCCTTATTGCCTATAGGAGCCATTTTGAAAGAGATCAAGATTTGAAATGGACGAGACAGTCTATCAGAATGCCTAATAGAAGCAACATTAAGCTTACTCCTATTTGCGAAGAGCGGGCATCCAATGCGAGTCAAAACACGTTTTTCAAACTTATTCAAATTAGTCCCATTAAAGTTCCCTGAGATGCTATCGTTTCAGCGACCAAAGACTAGTGCTCTAAGAGAGGCATGGTATGCAGTTGTCAAAGGTAGAGGATGAATATACCAACCCAGTCCCTTATCCCCGTGTTGCGGTAAACAGACCCAGCAGTTGGACTTATTAAAGATGGCATGTGTAGCATTCATGATGAGTAATAGTGTATTATTATGATATTTCTGTCTGTGCTGAGAGTCTCTAGGAGATAGAGTGTGCAGATGCAAGTCCTCAATTGGATGTACTTCTTCTAGATACCAGAAGCCTAAAACAATGACTATTATAAAACCAATTATCATTATTACAAAACAGCAGTATGTTTTCGGGGCCCATGCAACAGATCGTCCTTCTTCACAGCTGGTCACACGTTCGCTTATCAGTTCAGTATGAGTGGGAGCGGTAGCAGGCATTGTAATCTTCAAACGAAAGCACCAATGTTAGTTTGCTGGTGACCTCCAGGCGGAGCGTCTTCTTAGTCCTTATACAAACCCTAGCCAACAGAATCCCCTTTTCAAACAATTTCAAACAATTAATCGGGCCAAAAAGACAAACCCTTGACGCCTGTTTCTCCTCTGAGCGCACAGCCGAACCGTGCCGTAAATCTATTTCCTCGGACGCAGATCGTACCTTGTGATCCCTGGTACTGATTGATCCGTGAACAATGTGTCGTCACTTCCTACTGGAAGCGGTGAATGAGCGGGAGCAAGGTCAGAGGCACAATTTGGGATCGCCTGTGGAAAGAAAATGGTTGGAGAGTGTGGGGATGAAATGGCTGTTTCCCCAGACCTGACAGGATCAGGGAGAATCCCCGACACACTTTCAATGCTATTTACTGCTTCGGGATCGTTGGTTGCAGTACTGATGAGGGGTTCTGTTTCTTCTGTACCGTATGGCACTGGGTGTGGAATCTTCTTGGTGTGCGTCGCATGGATACAACTTTTCTGGCCTGCCACCCGAACCGCAGTCTGTGTGACCAGTAGGACTTGGAAGGGGCCCAGCCAACGAGGTGCGAGGCAAGACGATCGCTCAAAGGACTTCGTAAAAATCCAGTCACCAGGTCGTATACTGTGACCGGGACCCTCGTATCGTACAGGTAAAGCTTCTCGCACCCGGTGATAAATCAAATACAAGATTTTAGTCAACTGGCGACAGTAATCTGAAAGGAGTACATTTTCAACATCTCGCAAAGAACGACATTTCGGAACGTTCCAGATATTAGCAGGCCTCCCCATAACCACCTCAAGGGGAGAGAGCCCAGTCTTAGTTTGAGGGGTTGTTCGCATTGATAATAACATGATCGGTAAGGCATCCGGCCATTTTAGTTTGGTGACAGCACACGTCTTAGTGAGCTTGTTTTTGATGATGCCGTTGCGTCTTTCCACTAGTCTAGCACTCTGAGCGTGTCTAGCCAAATGGAACCGTTTATCGATCTGTAATCCCGCAAATATCTGCAGAATTACAGCAGCGATAAAATGTGGACCATTGTCCGACCAGATGACTCTTGGTAACCCGAATCTTGCGAAGTACTCTTTTAACATAGCCTTTGCAGTAGTCATGGCTGTAGCGTCTTCAACAGGAAAAGCCTCAACCCATTTGCTAAAAGCACAGTTGACGACTAACACAGATTTTAGATTATTACACCGTTCCATCTCAATAAATTCAAAATGGATGACCTCAAAGGGGACAGAAGGCTCATCTAAACTACCCCTAGGAGTTGATGTGCCCTTCCCCACATTATGCTGTAAACAAATCATACATTCTTGAAAAAAACATTTGGCTACTTTAGAGATTTTGAGGGTAATTCATAGAATTTCGCAGAAAAGTGTCGCAAGCGGCTGGCGCAGAGTGTCCGCGTGCGATTGTCTGCGCCAGGCACGTGCGCTAAAACCGATTTCCGCGCACAGCGTATTCATGGATTTTAGGCTCCCAAACCAGCCGTGGCGCAGAGTATCGCAGCGACCCTGCAGCAGCGCCAGTAACGCCCCCAAGAACGCCCTCGCGCAAGGAAAAGCCATCAAAATCGCTAAATCATCGCAAAGGGCTGCGCTAACCCTGGACCAGTTTACAGGGCTGCCAAACAAGGAACGCAAAGCGGGTAACGTACATATCAGGGGTACGCGGGAAGTTGTACACGCGATTAGCCAGGGTACGTGTATTACAGGGGTACGCGGGAAGTTTAAGACGCGATTGGCCAGGGTACGTGTATTAGAGGGGTACGCGTGAAGTTTTACACGCGATTAGCCAGGGCACGTGTATTACAGGGGTACGCGGGAAGTTTAACATGCGATTGGCCAGGGTACGTGTATTAGAGGGGTACGCGTGAAGTTTTACACGCGATTAGCCAGGGCACGTGTATTACAGGGGTACGCGGGAAGTTTAACACGCGATTGGCCAGGGTACGTGTATTAGAGGGGTACGCGTGAAGTTTTACACGCGATTAGCCAGGGCACGTGTATTACAGGGGTACGCGGGAATAATCACACGCGATTTGGCTGGGTACGTGTATTACAGGGGTACACGGGAAGTTTTACACGCGATTTGGCTGGGTACGTGTATTACAGGGGTGCGCGGGAATTATCACACGCGATTTGGCTGGGTACGTGTATTACAGGGGTGCGTGGGAAGTTACACACGCGATTAGGCTGGGTGGGTCCTCACAGGTGTTCCCTGTACACCCTCCACGGCCCCTGCAGGCAGCCCACAAAACAGGGGACTACCCTGCACACCTGCTCATGTCCCCCTGCACCTCCACCCCCCAGCCACCAGGGACAGCCTCCACCAGGCCCCCACCCATGTCTACCACCACCCCCACCCCCCAGCCACCAGGGGCAGCCTCCACCAGGCCCCCACCCATGTCTACCACCCCACCCCCACCCCCCAGCCACCAGGGGAAGCCTCCACCAGGCCCCCACCCATGTCTACCACCTCCCCCGCCCCCCAGCCACCAGGGGCAGCCTCCACCAGGCCCCCACTCATGTCACCCACCACCCCCACACCCCAGCACTGTGGGGCACCTGCCAGCAGGCCCCCACCCATGTCCAACTCATGTCTCCCACCACCCCCACCCCCCAGCCACCAGGGGCACCCTCCACCAGGCCCCCACTCATGTCTCCCTGCACCCCCACCCCGCAGCCACCAGGGGCACCCTCCACCAGGCCCCCACTCATGTCCCCCTGCACCCCCACACCCCAGCCACCAGGGGCAGCCTCCACCAGGCCCCCACCCATATCTACCACCTCCCCCGCCCCCCAGCCACCAGGGGCAGCCTCCACCAGGCCCCCACTCATGTCCCCTATCACCCCCACCCCCCAGCAGTGCAGGGGCAGCAGGCAGTCAGGCAGCAGCAGGTGGGAGCGTGCTCGGGCTCTGGGGGGCAGTAGTTCGGCCTTCCGGGCAGGAGCGTGGTATTCCGTGTGCGTACGCGTGGCCAGCTTGGTACGGAGTGATTTTGCACGTGAAAATCCTGCACGTCAGCGTGAAAACTGAGGAAAGGCCCTCAGCGCATAAGCGCGTCTGTGACGTGACCCGCACAGGTGTTTCCCACACAGCACGTGATGACAGAGCACACGTGGAAAGACTGCACGTCAGAGTGTAATCGCGTGTGATTGGTGGAAATGGCCCTACACGGAGATGTGACAAAGCGTGTAATTGGTGGAAATGGCCCTACACGCAGAAGTGACAAAGCATGTAATAGGTGGAAATGGCCCTAGCGCGTACACGCCGCGTAAGTGACGCTGGACGTGTGGGCCTGTATAAAAGGTACGTGTAGAACACGTTTTCCTTGTACGTGCTTTTCGTGGAGATCGAGTGGGTGAATTCTGTACTTCTTGTCGTTTCACACGCGATTTACTTCACGGCGTTTCTAGTTCGTATTCCCTGTTACCTCTGACAGCTTTTGCTCTTTTTTCTCTTTTACTGGTTTACCTGGGCCTGTTCCCTCAAACAGTGTTCCCTTCTACTGTTGTCCTGTCTCCTCAGACAGCGGACAAATCTTCTTTTGGCGGGGGTGTTGCCAACCAAACGTGCTCCTTTTACACGCTCGTTTACCTGGCAGACGGT
The DNA here is from genome assembly GCF_040938575.1 of Ambystoma mexicanum. Taxonomy (NCBI): domain Eukaryota; kingdom Metazoa; phylum Chordata; class Amphibia; order Caudata; family Ambystomatidae; genus Ambystoma; species Ambystoma mexicanum. Next base: position 274,683,092 of record NC_090938.1, read on the forward strand.
GAGTCACGCACGTATCTAACATCTGTGCTAGCCCCATGTGTAGCCTACCCCTTCAGAGGTCATTCTAGGCTGCGTGTGACACGCATACGTTCATTCTTGTGTTTCTGGGTTCCACAGCGTAGTGCAGGTTTTTCTTTCTGCACACGTGGTCTAGGAGGGGTTGCGTGCACGTCATCTCCCTTTTTTGGGCCTCCTGTGCGTTGCGTGACCCGTCATCTTTCCCCAGGGGTTACATTCAGCCTTGCTAGAGCACTAGGGTACAATTACCATCTGGTACCTAACCCCTTTGACCCCCAATTGCCCAGGACAATAGTCTACATCCACTCCCATACGCACATTAACATCAGTGCCATGGCTGGGAGGCGAGGATTCCGTAAAGGTGGCAAAGGTGGAAGAGCCACAAGTGGTGGCCGTGGTGGATCCGGTAGGGGACGTGGTCGTAACTTGCAGGGTGAGCCTGTCCCCCCATGTGTGGAGGACCAGTCACGGGCACCCATAATCCCCCCCCCCTCCCATTGAGGCTGATGTGGCTGACACCATCCATGCTCAGCCCTTGTTGGACCAGCCCATTGTGGCACCAGACCTGGCTGACTCCATGGCTGACTTCCAGGTCAGCAGGGCTACGACACGTGCGCTGGTGCACGTTGATGCCATCATGCCACGTGGATCTGGGGCAGCAAGGTCATCTGCTGCACCAAGGAGGCAGGGCGGAGAGGCTGCAGGGGCAGCTGCGGCTCCATCCACCCCAGCCTTCACACACCCAGCCAGGACAGTGTCGGTCCTAGTCCATGCTGCTGACATTCCCCCTGACACCATCACACTAGAGCTAATGCCTGCACCAACTCCCATGCTGAGTGTGCAATCCCACACTCCTGATACAGAGTCCACCAGGGCTCCTGCCCCTAGTGTCCAGAGCGGCGCAGGACACTCAGGATCACCACCACCTTCCAAGCAGAAGAGGAAGAGTGCTCGTCCGGCACAGGCTGATGCCCCAGACACGGCTACACAGTCCGGCCCGTCCAGGAAGCCCAGCTTCACGGATGACGAACTGAATGCACTTGTCGAGTATGTGTCCGGACATGACAACGAGATGGTCATTGTTGCAGGATCCAAGACCACACCTGCACAACGCCAGGCACACTGGCAGACCGTTGCAGACATCGTAAGTGCCCTTGGAATTGTGAGGCGCACAGCCAATGATTGCTATAAGCGCTGGAATGACCTAAAGCGCAGGGCAAAGAGTAAGCTGGCCTCAAGTCATGCCGCAACTCTAGTGACTGGAGGTGGGTCTCCAGTAGTAGACATGGAACTCACTCCACATGAGTCAGTCGCTGGGACCTACGTCACGGAGGAACAGATCCAAGGCGTGGGAGATCTGGCTGATTACGAGGCATTGTCCGGTGAGTGCCCATGCATGTGTGTGTCATCCATGTGCATGGTGTGTGTGTGAGGGCTTCTGTTCGGGTGCCAGGTGAGAGTGTGTGCGCCTGAGTCGTATGGGTCAGCCATGTGCTTCATGTGATCCTTCCTGCACAGCTGCATTTGGCCATAGCAGTATCCCTTCTGCCAACAGTAGACATCTAGCCCAACTGCACGCCAGTTGCCCTTGAAGTGTCACCTTGCCACACCATATTTGCTTCTCTTTCACTGTTCATTCAGTCAGTTTGTTTGCATTCCACCACTTTCACTAGGCATGTCGCTGTCCACTAGTCACATGTCTGACATGGGTATGGTAAAGTGAAGTGACGTTGTTACCTGGATATCATTTGTACACACATGTCCCTGTGCAATTGGACCATTTCAGACTGGCAGCTCCAGGTGAAAAATCTGACCTGTTAGAATTAGAAAAGCTATTACATGCGGGAACTGGACTGAATGAATAGGTGCTGCCCTCCTCTCCATCTTCACTCAATAGCAATGGTACATGCCATCTGTGTGATGGCATGTGTGTTTCACCTGCCAATCACAGGCCAATGTGTGATGCCACTGCCAGGCAGCATGCAGAAAATGTGTTCATCTTCCATCTTGGTGTCATCAGTGTGTGCCATTTGCCTGGACTTCATACGCAGTGAGGGTGCATGCATGGGAGGGTTTTAGTCATGTGGGACATGTGTCAATCAAGTACTGGTTCTCTTGCTTCTCAGCCCTCAATGTGTGCCATGGTGCTAATGCCTGTTTCCATTTCTTTGTTTTCATGTCTTTGCAGGGGAAGACGCACCTGATACTGCTGGGGGTGTGGAGATGGTGCAGACCCAGGAGGGGTCCGAGGGCCGACCAACCACCAGTGAGGGACGTGGTGTGGTGGTGGGGGAGAACCCACAAGTGCTGCAGGTCGTGCTCTCAAGGGGTGTCTCTGGCTGCACCTCCCCCGAGCTGTACTCAGGTGTTGATTCGGATGAGACCTACGTGCCGTCGCAGGTGAGTGTTCCAGGGAGGGATTCTGTTCTGTCTCACCCACCTGCACCAGGGTCAGAACCCTCCATGGGGATGTCAGTGTTGGCAGCTACGCCTTCGGTGGTTACGGATGCAGGGTCACACTCCGCGACATCTGATCCTGTTCCTGGGCCAGCAGATCAGAGGGGGAATGCAGTCCTGCAGCCTCAGGCAGTGCCGGCACAGCAAGGCGCAGTTCGCCTTGCCCCAGACAGGTGTGGTGCCCGCCGACGTGGTGGCCGTACGCCACCCGGCAATACCGCATGGGAGCAATCCATTTACGGTATGGCAACCCAACAGGCTGCATCATCCGAGATGATGGCTCAGGCCATGGATAGGGTGGCCACTTCCATTGTCCCCCCAGAAAGGCTTAAGGAGCGACTAGAGCAGGCAACCGACTCCATCTGCCAGTCACACAGGGAGGACATGTTGGGGTCCAACAGGGACAGGCGGGCGGCACTGGCGACTCTGCAGGAGGCCATCTCCATTGAGTCCCAGGGCCACAGGGAAGCCCTGAGGCAGGAGCTCCTTCACCTCAGGACGACTCTTGTTGAGCTTGAGGCTTCAACACACCAAAGGACAGAACAGCAGCTGGAGCGTCTCACCCGTACGCTCTCAGCTGAGATGCAGGCAACGAGGGCGGAGGTCCGGGCATCCCGTGAGTTGTTGCATGGGGACCTCCGCATACTCATCCTCCAGAACCAGACATACCAGACCCGCATGCTTGCAGCCATGGAGGAGCAGACTAGGGCCTTGCGTGGGCTGCCTCCCATAGTGCAACCACCTCCGGATGCAGCTGCACAGGGTGATAATAGCGACAGCAGTGATACTCCCACAATAGGGTAGCCGTGTGGGCCATGAGCCCATGGAGGTGTTTTATCTTCCCAGGATCCACGCAGGTGGGTTCTGGTGTGCATCCTGTCCTCGGACCTCCTGGGTGGCCTCCCCAACCCCCCCGGGCCCATCAATGGCCATTTTTGATTGTTTCTTATTTTTATTTTGATTTTGATTTCTTTTATTCCCAATTTTTTTGGGACGATCTGTTGGCTTCCGTGGTTCCTGTGGGCATACGCTGCATTGTGGCTGGGCACATGCAGGCTTGTAATGTATTTGGTTCAGATGCTTGGGTTTGAGTCACACACACCCCTCCTGCTTCCCGTTTCCATGGGCTTGTAAAGGGTGTGCCCAGATGACAGTGAATTACACAGTGACGTTGGACTCCCATGAGCTGTGTGGGCAGTCTGTAGTCAATACTGTGTATACATTCCTAGTGCATATTGCTGTTGTGTTGTACACTGCATGTTGCATTGATGTGTAACTCTTCTTCTGTGTCTACCTCCCAATTTGCAGGTCCCTTCCTCATGTCCACACAAGGACCTCTATTCTGGAGATGGGGTCCATGTTGGCAGCAGTGCACCTACAACTCTACATGGCGACAACACTGCACAGTTGGTAGTGGTGGGAGTGCAGGCATTTCCAGGTGGTGAGACTACTAATATGTAACATTTGTGATGTCATGTTAATGGTACTACGTGCTCAAGTATGTTGTTGGTCCGGCATTGCTGTGAGCATTTCATGTGTTGCAGGTTTCTAATAGTGCCACTGTACATAGTGAGACTGATGTCATGTTGTGGGGATTACTTTGTTTACCTGCAATTAGCATGACATGGCACGGTGTGTCATGTGGCGGTGCTGGGGTTGGGTTGGCTGACATGGCACTGTCCTCTTGTTGCATTTTGCAAGTGGGTATTCATTTTAGCTGCTTAAATGTGTAACTTCACAAAACTGCATTGGTGGTGTCTGTGTGGGTAGGGATGCACACATTGTGACACTTCCAGGTGAACAATCTCAGGCTGATATGGTTTTGACGGTTCATTCTCCAGACATTCAGGATCAGTGTCAGGTTGAGTCATCATTGATTGTCAGATGGAATGTGCCAGGGCAGTGTGCACTCCACAGGGGTGTGATTTCTATGTGAAGTAATTAGCCACTAGCTGTGTACGGGCTGCCTCCCCCCGTGCCCTTTCCCCTCCCATGCGCAGCGGCTGTGCATGTGGTTGGGGATGTGGGGCCACCACCATGTCCACGGCCAGGCCCCGGCGTGTTGCAACGTTGTGCAGGACACATGCTGCCACTATGATCCTGCACACTACTGGGGGAGCGTATAACAGCTGCCCGCCAGAACGGTCAAGGGAGCGAAAGCGTGACTTTAGCACTCCGAATGTGCGCTCCACTATGCCCCTGGTTGTAATGTGGGCTGTGTTATATCTTACCTGGGGTGGCGTGGTGGAGTTCCGAATTGGCGTCATCATGTGGGGGCTGAGAGGGTAGGCACTGTCCCCTGTGGAGGTGGTGATTGGTATCATTGGTGGGGTTGTGACCTTGCTCAGTATCCAACATGCATGCATGTGCAGTGGCATACATACTCACCAAGCAGCCATGTATCGCCATGCCGCCCAGCTTCTAGGTCCCGGCTTAGGGTGGACATTCGGTAAATGAAGCTGTCGTGGGTGGAGCCGGGATAGTTGGCATATACTGAGGTGATGATTCCCTTGGCATTACATGCTACCTGCACGTTGATGGAATGCCAGTGCTTGCGGTTCCTATAGATGTGCTCAGATGCCCTGGGGGGATGTAGAGCCACATGGGTGCAGTCGATGGCACCTAGCACTTTGGGGAATCGTGCCACAGCGTAAAAATCCAGGGCGGCAGCATGCCTTTCTGCAGGGGTTCTGGGCAGGTATATGTGCCTGCGGACTGATGGCCGTGCAGTGATGATGTTCAAGACCTGGTGTAGGCAGCGTGACTGGGTGGCCTGTGACACCCCACCCACTATGGCACTTGTCCGCTGAAATGATCCAGTGGCTAAGAAGTGCAGTACATTGAGGACCTTCTCCAGGGGGCTGAGTGCTTGGGAGCACAGGGTGGGTGATGTGAGGTCATCCTCCCACTCACTCACCAGGTCCAGTATAATGTGTGGTGGAAACCTGTACCTCCCATACACCTGGTCATCAGGCATCCCGAAAAGGCTGGTTCTGGGTGTGAATATTCTGGCCCTGACTATCCTCCTCCTCCTCCTTTGGTAGCCCACTGCCACTGCTGCTAGGAACGGTATGTTCATCCTGGCGTCTGAGCTTGTTATTGTTAAAGTCCGCAAATGTATGCTTTGCGCGTGTTCTAGGCGAGCGTGTGACCCGCGCACCCCTGGAATCCAGTTCCCAGTCCAATAGCGTGTGGAAATTCACACGCACCACGGGATACAGCGTGTGACCCGCGCACCCCTGGAATCCAGTTCCCAGTCCAATAGCGTGTGGAAATTCACACGCACCACGGGATACAGCGTGTGACCCGCGCACCCCTGGAATCCAGTTCCCAGTCCAATAGCGTGTGGAAATTCACACGCACCACGGGATACAGGTTCGCTGACGTACTTGCGTGTGTAAGTGCCCGCGCACCCATTAAATACACGTACATAGGCCAATCGCGTGTACGCGCACTTTTGTCCAATTACACGCGATGACACTCTGACGTGCAGTATCTCCACGTGTGCCCCGTCATCACGTGCTGAGTGGGGAACACCCATGCGGGTCACGTCACAGACGCGCTTACGCGCTGAGGGACTCTGGTCCAATAGAATCGCGTATGTGTGCTGACGCGCTTACGCGCTAAGGGCCTTTCCTCGGATTTCACGCTGACGTGCAGGATTTTCACGTGCCAAATCACTCCGTATCAAGCTGGCCACGCGAAAACACACGGAAGACCACGCTCCTGCCCAGAAGGCCGAGTTACTGCCCCCCGTGCCCCGAGCAGCCTCCCACGTGCCATCTGCTGCTGCCTGTCTGCCTGCTGCCACCGTGCCCTGCCATTTGGTGCCTGCACATCAGCCATCTGCAGGGGTCCAGTTGCTGTGTCCACCCCTGCTGGAACTGAAGACTCCCGACTGGGATTACATCGCTCCACAGCCCAGCCCCAGGACCCAGTTGCCCACCCACACCTGCCTCTGGGGTTGCCATGTCGGGCACTTCCACATCTGGCACCAGTGGCAACCCCAGGCCAGAGGGGCAGAGGGGCACCAGCTTCACTGTCACCGAAGTTGGTGTCCTGGTGGAGCATGTCCTGGGGCAGTATGATGCCCTCTTTGGATCGTCCCGCGCCAGCAAGGAAGGACGGCAGAGGATCTGGGCCGACTGTGTGGTTGCCATCAACGCGGAGGGGGTGGCAACCCGCGACGTCCTGAAGATCAAGAAGCGCTGGGAGGACTTGAGGTCCAGGACCCTTGTGAAGGCCCGGCGCCTCGTGGAGGGGGGCCGGGGCCGCATGAGTTCCATCCAGATGAGGGTCCTGGAACGCGTACGCCCAGCGCTCCACGCCCAGATCCTTGAGAGGGAGGCCCGTCTGGAGTTGAGCGGTAAGTGTCCATGCATTACTGTGTGAGACAGGGCATGTTGCGGTGTGCTGGTTCTATGATACTTGCCTGTATGTGTGCCATAGGCCATGTATGCATGTATGTGTGCAGGGACATCATGGTAATGCATGTGCGACCAGTGATGTGTGACCCACATGGTTGTTGCATGTGTTGAAATGCCGCATGGGGAGCCCTATGCAGATTTTGAACATGAGAGCATGCCAGTCTCTGTACCTGGACATGGGTGGGGGTGAGGGATGGGTGCTGATGCCAGGTACATATATGGTAGCCATGTCTGTGTGCCTGACCTGCGTGTCTGTGACTTGTGCATGCCATGGATGCATGACACATGTGTGTGACAATGCACAGATTCAGTAAAGCAGCCAAATTACCCTTGTATCCGCTGTGTTTGGTGTGTTTGGGGCCAGATGGATGTGACTGAGGTGAAGTGTGTGCATGTGATAGGCATGAGCCATGATGCATGTGAGTTACATATCATTGAATGTTTCAAGAGTCCATTGGACATGCATGGAAATGTCCATGGCATGCACCATGCCTGTTACTGTGTGTGTTTTGCCTGGACTGACCCATGTGTTGTGGAGGGACATGATGGAAGTGTACTTTGACAGTGGTGCTCATCTGCTATTGCTTCCTGTCTAGGGGACCATTGTACAGTGCCCTGATGCTTGTGTTCTTTGTCTCCCTCTACGCAGCGGCTAGTGAAGAGGAGGGCGGAGACGGCGCTGTGGAGCAAGGCGGCGGGGATGCCCCCACGGCTGCAGCGGAAGGGGTGGGTGAGCCCCCACAGGGGCCTGCTACGGTGGGAGACGGTGAGGAGCCATCCAGGTTGGTGGTTTGCACAGAGGAGGAGGAGGCCGCCACTGGGGCACACATGGGGCCTGGTGGGGGCATCCCTGCTGGTGCAAGTGGTGCAGTCCAGGGCCAGGGGCAGGAGGCAGCACAGGTCACCGTGGAGGGGCCTGTGCATGTCGCTGTCCCTGACCCTGTGAGTGCACCACCATGCACCAGCAGGGATGCCCCGTCCCAGGCCTGTCCGCAGGTAGAGGGGATGTCCATGTCACCTGACTCCCCTCCACCTGCGGACGTGGGAACCCCTGGCCATGCGGAGAAGGTCCTGATTGGGGTCGCGATGCGCACGGCTGTGATTCGTGATGCCGTGCGTGCTTCCCGGGAGGAGCACGCACGGCATCACGAAGTGCACCGTGCCGACGTGACCCAATTGGGATCGGCCATGTTCGGGGGTTTCCTGCATGTGTTGGCCAATGTGGCGGCCCTCTCCTCCTCTGTGCAGGCTATCCACCAGTCGTTCTCCTTGCCGTCTTCCAGCCCAGATGCCACCAGGGCCCCCTGTGGACCTGCCCCGACCAATGCAGCCAGCTCGGTGGGGATCCCATCCCTGCCACAGTCGGGAGTCAGAGATCCAGCAGGGGTGGACACCAGAGCAACTGGACCCCAGCAGATGGAGGATGTGACGGCATCATCGGGCATGGCACGTGCACGACGGCGTCGGTGGTTTCCATCAGCCTGGATGCCGTCGTGCTGGCACAGGCAGTTGCGTCGGAGGCAGCAGCAGGCTCAAAGTGGGAGGCATCATGGCTCGGGGCCATCAACATCAGGGGTGCAGGCATCGGCCGGAGGGCAGGAGAACCCTGGAATGGGAGTGGCTTCCGTGTGGGAGCGGTTGTGCCAGCGGATAGGTGCGGAGCGGCAGCGGGCAGAGGAGGAACGGCTCACGATGGTCAGGGCGGAGGACTCCATGCATGCGGAGGGCGCTGAGGCGGGCTGAGTGCCTCGAGGGTCTTCGCAGGGAGTTTGAGCTTGACACTGCGTTATCCCTGCGGGACCTCGGGGCCAGGGAACATGCCCGCCTCCAAGCCATTGACCAGGAGTTCGATGATGCCCTGGCCCATGACAACAACCAGTGAGCCGTCCGAATAGTCCGCTGCCTTTGTATATAGTTGTATAGTTAGGGTTAGGTTTCCTTTGTTTTTTTTATTTTTTTTGGTAGCGATTGGACAATGCACCACTTTTTTGTATATAGTTCAGTTTTTAGTTAGTAGTCATAGTTAGGTTTAATTTGGTTGGGCTCATGGACCCAGGATGATCTTCTTCATGGTTCTTCGTTGGCTTATTTTTATTTTTCAGATTATTTTCTTGGACATTCATCTTGTTTTGTTTGATTTGCTTTGTGTTTTTTCTTATTTCATTTCCATTCTACTTGCTGTTCAATACATAATTTTTTTTATTCTTCAATGTGTCGTATCATCTCATTGCTTTCAGGCATGTCATGTTGGGTGTTTTGTCATTCACTTGCAGCCATTGTGTGTGACAGACATGTGTTCAATTGCATTATTTAAATTGGGGGTGTAACATGTAATTGCCTTTGATATGTGGGTGGGTGTGATAGTTGGTTGGGCCTTTTGGCAGGGGAGGATGGCCATTACGGACATGATTGGGGAATGTTGGGACCCAGGTGCAGGGGGGCATGGATTGGACATGGGTGGGGGCCTGCTGGCAGGTGCCCCACAGTGCTGGGGGGTGGGGGTGGTGGGAGACATGAGTGGGGGCCTGGTGGAGGGTGCCCCTGGTGGCTGGGGGGTGGGGGTGGTGGGAGACATGAGTTGGACATGGGTGGGGGCCTGCTGGCAGGTGCCCCACAGTGCTGGGGGGGTGGGGGTGGTGGGAGACATGAGTGGGGGCCTGGTGCAGGGTGCCCCTGGTGGCTGGGGGGTGGGGGTGGTGGGAGACATGAGTGGGGGCCTGGTGGAGGGTGCCCCTGGTGGCTGGGGGGTGGGGGTGGTGGGAGACATGAGTGGGGGCCTGGTGGAGGGTGCCCCTGGTGGCTGGGGTGTGGAGGTGGTGGGAGACATGAGTTGGACATGGGTGGGGGCCTGCTGGCAGGTGCCCCACAGTGCTGGGGGGGTGGGGGTGGTGGGAGACATGAGTGGGGGCCTGGTGGAGGGTGCCCCTGGTGGCTGGGGGGTGGGGGTGGTGGGAGACATGAGTGGGGGCCTGGTGGAGGGTGCCCCTGGTGGCTGGGAGGTGGGGGTGGTGGGAGACATGAGTGGGGGCCTGTTGGAGGGTGCCCCTGGTGGCTGGGGTGTGGGGGTGGTGGGAGACATGAGTGGGGGCCTGGTGGAGGGTGCCCCTGGTGGCTGGGGGGTGGGGGTGGTGGGAGACATGAGTTGGACATGGGTGGGGGCCTGCTGGCAGGTGCCCCACAGTGCTGGGGGGTGGGGGTGGTGGGAGACATGAGTGGGGGCCTGGTGGAGGGTGCCCCTGGTGGCTGGGGGGTGGGGGTGGTGGGAGACATGAGTTGGACATGGGTGGGGGCCTGCTGGCAGGTGCCCCACAGTGCTGGGGGGTGGGGGTGGTGGGAGACATGAGTGGGGGCCTGGTGGAGGCTGCCCCTGCACTGCTGGGGTGTGGGGGTGGTGGGTGACATGAGTGGGGGCCTGGTGGAGGGTGCCCCTGGTGGCTGGGGTGTGGGGGTGGTGGGAGACATGAGTGGGGGCCTGGTGGAGGGTGCCCCTAGTGGCTGGGGGGTGGGGGTGGTGGGAGACATGAGTGGGGGCCTGGTGGAGGGTGCCCCTGCACTGCTGGGGTGTGGGGGTGGTGGGAGACATGAGTGGGGGCCTGGTGGAGGGTGCCCCTGGTAGCTGGGGTGTGGGGGTGGTGGGAGACATGAGTGGGGGCCTGGTGGAGGGTGCCCCTGGTGGCTGGGGGGTGGGGGTGGTGGGAGACATGAGTTGGACATGGGTGGGGGCCTGCTGGCAGGTGCCCCACAGTGCTGGGGGGGTGGGGGTGGTGGGAGACATGAGTGGGGGCCTGGTGGAGGGTGCCCCTGGTGGCTGGGGGGTGGGGGTGGTGGGAGACATGCGTTGGACATGGGTGGGGGCCTGCTGGCAGGTGCCCCACAGTGCTGGGGGGTGGGGGTGGTGGGAGACATGAGTGGGGGCCTGGTGGAGGCTGCCCCTGCACTGCTGGGGTGTGGGGGTGGTGGGTGACATGAGTGGGGGCCTGGTGAAGGGTGCCCCTGGTGGCTGGGGTGTGGGGGTGGTGGGAGACATGAGTGGGGGCCTGGCGGAGGGTGCCCCTGGTGGCTGGGGGGTGGGGGTGGTGGAAGACATGAGTGGGGGCCTGGTGGAGGGTGCCCCTGTACTGCTGGGGTGTGGGGGTGGTGGGAGACATGAGTGGGGGCCTGGTGGAGGGTGCCCCTGGTAGCTGGGGTGTGGGGGTGGTGGGAGACATGAGTGGGGGCCTGGTGGAGGGTGCCCCTGGTGGCTGGGGGGTGGGGGTGGTGGGAGACATGAGTGGGGGCCTGGTGGAGGGTGCCCCTGCACTGCTGGGGTGTGGGGGTGGTGGGAGACATGAGTGGGGGCCTGGTGGAGGGTGCCCCTGGTAGCTGGGGTGTGGGGGTGGTGGGAGACATGAGTGGGGGCCTGGTGGAGGCTGCCCCTGGTGGCTGGGGGGGTGGGGGTGGTGGTAGACATGAGTGGGGGCCTGGTGGAGGGTGCCCCTGCACTGCTGGGGTGTGGGGGTGGTGGGAGACATGAGTGGGGGCCTGGTGGAGGGTGCCCCTGGTGGCTGGGGGGTGGGGGTGGTGGGAGACATGAGTTGGACATGGGTGGGGGCCTGCTGGCAGGTGCCCCACAGTGCTGGGGGGTGGGGGTGGTGGGGGACATGAGTTGGACATGGGTGGGGGCCTGCTGGCAGGTGCCCCACAGTGCTGGGGGGTGGGGGTGCAAGGGGACATGAGTTGGTGTTCATTAGTTCAAGGAGACATGTGCCTTTGCTGGGGGGCATGCCCATGTTGTGTGGGCTGCCTGCGGGACATGACCAGGGATGCAGGGTAGTCCCCTGTGGTGTGGGCTGCCTGCAGGGGCCGTGGAGGGTGTACAGGGTACACCTGGGAGGACCCACACTGTCAAATCACATGTGGGACTCCCCGGCACCCCTGAAATACACGTACCGTGCAGAAATCGCGTGTAAAACTTCCCGCGCACCCCTGAAATACACGCGCCCAGGCTATTCGCGTGTGGAACTTCCCGCGCATTCGCGTGTGGGACTTCCCGCGCACCCCTGAAATACACGCGCCCAGGCTATTCGCGTGTGGAACTTCCCGCGCACCCCTGAAATACACGCGCCCAGGCTATTCGCGTGTGGAACTTCCCGCTCACCCCTGAAATACACGCGCCCAGGCTATTCGCGTGTGGAACTTCCCGCGCACCCCTGAAATACACGCGCCAAGGCTATTCGCGTGTGGAACTTCCCGCGCACCCCTGAAATACACGCGCCCAGGCTATTCGCGTGTGGAACTTCCCGCGCACCCCTGAAATACACGCGCCCAGGCTATTCGCGTGTGGAACTTCCCGCGCACCCCTGAAATACACGCGCCCAGGCTATTCGCGTGTGGAACTTCCCGCGCACCCCTGAAATACACGCGCCCCGGCTATTCGCGTGTGGAACTTCCCGCGCACCCCTGAAATACACGCGCCCAGGCTATTTGCGTGTGGAACTTCCCGCGCACCCCTCAAATACACGCGCCCAGGCTATTCGCGTGTGGAACTTCCCGCGCACCCCTGGAATACACGTAGCCCGCTCCCCCAGGCCCGATCGCGTGAGGAACTTCACGCGAACCCCTGTAATACACGTAGCCCGCTCCCCCAGGCCCGAGCGTGTGAGGAACTTCACGCGAACCCCTGAAATACACGTAGCACGCTCCCCCAGGCCCGATCGCGTGAGGAACTTCATGCGAACCCCTGTGATACACGTAGCCCGCTCCCCCAGGCCCGATCGCGTGTGAAACTTCACGCGAACCCCTGAAATACATGTAGCACGCTCCCCCAGGCCCGATCGCGTGAGAAATTTCACGCGAACCCCTGAAATACACGTAGCCCGCTCCCCCAGGCCCGATCGCGTGATTAACTTCACGCGAACCCCTGTGATGCACGTACCCTGCAAATCGCGTGTGAGACTTCCCGTGTACCCCGGTATACACGCACACGTATTTTTTGTCAGCGGGTGTCCGTGTTTGTGGGTACCCCTTTGCACGTCATTTTTCCTGGAGGGCCACAGTATGGGACATTCATCATGGCAGTATATAGGTGCTATTTGTTGGCGCACCTTTTGGCGCACATTTCTTACAGCCGCAGAGACGCTACCGCCTGCTTTCTTGTGGCGGTCGTGTTTGTGCCTGTGCGCTGGTTTGAGCGTGCGCTTTTTTGCCCTATTCTATTCCATGAATACGTGTTGTAGGCGAGCGTGTGGGCGTTCCGCGCACTTGTGCCCTGTACTTCCCCCGTGACGCCCACGTTTTGGCAAGTTGTTCCCCATTCCGAGTGTTACGCCCGTGTTCCACCTACTTTTGTTGCGTGCGCCGCGCTATGTGCGAATTTCGCTGTGGCCTGTGCGATTTTCGCTGTGACCTGGCGCACGCTGTTAGATGGCCTTTGCGCCAACGTGCGCCGCGCACTTTTTTATCGCACATCCGCTGGTTTTCTCGCGCACGGCCTTCCATGAATCGACGTGCGCTGCTTTTCGTGCGATTTTCGCAATTGCACTGCGATTTTCGCTATTCCACTGCGATTCGCACGTTTTTGCCCACTTGCGCCGCGCTAATTATTCCATGAATCGGCCTGTTTGTCATTCACCCGTATTTTTCCCAACATTTTTGTGATTTTACGAGCACATATGTGTGTGGGACCCTGAGCCATAATAACCATCATCATAATGTAGGCGTCAGGAAGTAGCCATTTTCCTTCAACTCTGTCCACCCAACACCCATCATCATCAAGTTTTCCCAAGCCCTCAGCCCATTTCTTGGACTCTTCTAACGTGGCATCGGCTTGGATATCCCTTACGGAATCAATACCCTCATCCATAGTACAGGTATTTGCGGCTTCCCTTGAAGTATAAATGTCTGAAGAGAGATCAGTGGCAGTCTATTTAGCTAGCTGATCAGCGAAAGCGTTCGCTTTTCCTACATTATCTACACTCTTCCGATGCGCTGCACATTTTATGATAGTTAGCTGAGTATGGAGTGCAAGTGCTGAGAGTAGCCGTACTATCAAGGAGCCATGCTGGATTTTTGAACCATGTGAAGTCAAGAACCCTCCTTCTGACCAAAGTCTCCCAAAGTTGTGAACCACCCCAAAGGCATACTGACTGTCAGTGTATATATTCACGGTAAGCCCTTTGGAAAGTTCACAAGCTCGGGTCAATGCTATAATCTCTGCGGCCTGCGCAGAGTTATGCGTGATTCTCTTGGTTTCCAGGACCGTGCTCAATGTAGTGATTGCATAAGCAGCTGTGGATGTACCATCCAGAAGTTTGAAGCAGGAGCCATCGCAAAACAGCTCCCCTTGTGGATTGTTCAAAGGAGTATCTTTCAGATCGATTCTACACTTTCAGGCCGATTCATGGAATTAATGTTCACCGAAAATCTCTGCGCAAGCATACGAAAGCGTGCAAAAGCGTGCAAATCACAGCACAAGTGCGAAAATCGCAGTGCAAGCATGCGAAAGCCGCGCACATCGATTCATGGAAGTCCGTGCGCATGTAAATACTGGGATGTGCGCTAAAATCCTGCGTGGCGCACACGGGCGCACACGTCATCAAACGGCGTGCGCTACGCACACATCGAAAGCGCCATAGCGCAGTGCACACAACAAAAGTAGGCGTAACACGGGGCGTAACACGCGGAATGGGGAACAACGCATGAAAATGTGGGCGTTACGGGGGACGTACAGGAGGCAAATGCGCGGAACATCCACACGCGCGCCTACAACATGTATTCATGGAATCGAACAGGGGAAATGCGTGCGCCAAAAAAGATGCGCTAATCCGGAAACACGTACGCCAGCAGGACGCAGGTGTACGCGGACCCGTGCAGCATAAAAGTGCGCGCAAACAACAAACAAGCTGAGACGCTACAATGAATATACCGTTCCTCGCAGCAGTGGTCGTGGGACACCGCAGGAGGAGGAGGATAGTTAGGGCCAGAATTTTTAAACCCAAGACCAGCCTTTTTGGGATGCCTGATGACCAGGTGTATGGGAGGTACAGGTTTCCACCTCACATAATACTCGACCTGGTGAGTGAGTGGGAGGATGACCTCACATCACCCACCCTGTGCTCCCAAGCACTGAGCCTCTTGGAAAAGGTGCTCAATGTACTGCACTTCTTGGCCACTGGTTCATTTCAGCAGACAAGTTCCATAGTGGGGAGTGTCACAGGCCACGCAGTCACGCTGCCTACACCAGGTGTTGGCCATCATGACTGCACGCCCATCAGTCCGCAGGCACATATACCTGCTCAGAACACCTGCAGAAAGGCAGGCTGCTGTCCAGGATTTTTATGGGTGGCACACTTCCCCAAAGTGCTAGGTGCCATTGATTGCACCCATGTGGCTCTACGTCCTCCCAGGGCAACTGAGCACATCTATAGAAACCACAAGCACTGGCATTCCATCAACATGCCGGTAGTATGTGATGCCAAGGGAATCATCACCTCAATATATGCCAACTATCCAGGGTCCACCCATGACAGTTTCATTTTCAGAATGCCAACCCTAAACCGGGACCTAGAAGCTGGGCGGCATGGCGATACATGGCTGCTTGGTGAGTACAAATGCCTCTGCACATGCATGCATGTCAGATACTGAGTAATGTCACAACCCTACTAATGATACCCATCATCACCTCCCCAGGGGACAGTGCCTACCCTCTGAGCACCCACATGATGATGCCAATTCGGAACCCCACCATACCACCCGAGGTAAGATACAACACAGCCCATATTTCAACCCGGGGCATAGTGGAGCGCACATTCGGAGTGCTCAAGTCACGCTTTCGCTCCCTTGACCGCTCTAGTGGGCAGCTGCTATACACGCCCCCAGTATTGTGCAGGATCATAGTGGCAGCATGTGTTCTGCACAACGTTGCAACCCGCCGGGGCCTGCCGGTGTACATGGTGGTGCCCGCACATCCCCAACCACATGCACGGCCGTTGCACATGGGAGGGGAAAGGGCACGTGGTGAGGCAGCCCGTACGCAGCTGGTGGCTAATTACTTCACCTAAAATCACACCCCTGTGGAGTGCACACAGCCCTGGCACATACCAGCTGACAATCAATGATGATGACATAAGGGACAATCAACTGTCACAACCATACCAGCCTGAGATTGGTCACCTGGAAGTGTTACATTGTGTGCATCCCTACCTACCTAAGACAACCAATGCTGTGTCACAAAAAGACACACATTTATGCTGCATGAATGACTACCCCCTTGCAAAATAGAACATGAAAACAGCACCATGTCACCCAACCCCTCCCCATCTCCGCTACCCAACACACCATGGCATGTCATGCAATGTGAAAGCAAACAAAGGAATGCACAACACATGACACAAGTGTCACAAAGTGCACTGTCCCAAATGGAAAGAGGCCACAGACAATATGCTCCCAGTAATCAATAACAAACAACACACATGACCAAATACTTACCAGCAACACAATACAGCAACACAGGATGAAACATTGCCAAAAGATGACAGTACCAAATCACAGTAGTGCAGGTTTTACAACCTGAATAAGCCAGCACATCCACCCCTTCCAACTGCAGAGTGTTGACGTCAGGCAAATGTGTCAGTGTACTGCATACAACATGAACTGCATCGGCAAAGGAGACGTCCTTGTGAAGACATGAAGAAGGTACCTGTGAATAAGGAGGAAGACATGGAGGCACAAGCACATATCAATACACCAGGCAGTGTTCAATACAACAACAATCCCCACTAGGGATGTACACACAGTTTTGACTACAGACTGCCCACACAGCTCATGGCAGCCCAATGTCACTGTGTAAGTCACTGTCACTTGCTCACACCCTTTGCAAGCCCATGGAAAGGGAAGCAGGAGGGGTGTGTGTGTCAGGAACCCAAGCATCTAACCCAAAGACAGGACAAGCCTGCATGTGCCCAGCTGGAATGCACAGTGGATGCCCACGGGAGCCACACAAGGCAACACACTATAAAAAAAAAGAAAAAAGAAAAAACAAAAATGGCAATGTGGGGGCCAGGGTGGGAGGGAGGCCACCCAGGAGGTTCAAGGACAGGGTGCACACCAACACCCACCTGCGTGGATGTTGCGAAAAAAAAAATAGCTCCATGGGCTCATGGCCTGCACGGCTACGCTATTGTGGGAGAACTGCTGCTGTCGCTCTCTTCACCCTCTGCTTCTGCATCAGGAGGTGGTGGTGCTATGGGAGGCAGCCCATGCAAAGCCCTGGTATGGTCCTCCATGGCAGCAAGCATGCGGGTTTTGAAGGTCTGATTCTTGTGGATGATAGTGCAGAGATCCCCAAACAGCACCTCATGGGTTGCCTGCATTTCTGCACGCATGGCCTCGCGTGATGCCCGGATCTCCTCCCGAGTTGCCTGCAGCTCAGCTGAGAGCGAACGTGTGAGCTGCTCCAGCTGCTGTTGTGACCTTAAATTTCAGGAAGCCTCAAGTTCACTTAGAGTCTGCCTGAGGAAGTGGAGTTCTAACCTCAGGGCTTCCCTGGGGCCCTGTGACTCTACAGAAATGGCTTCCCGCAGAGTCTCCAGTGCCGCCCGTCAGTCCCTGTTGGACGCCAACATGTCTTCCCTGTGTGATTGGCAAATGGAGTCTGTTGCCTGCTGTTGTTGCTCCATCTGCCTTTCAGGGGGGAGAATGGAAGTGGCCACCCTCTCCATTGCCTGAGCCATCATTTCAACTGATGCTCCCTGTTGGGCTGCTATAGCGTACATGGAGTTTTCCCATACAGTATTGCCTGGTGGCGTACGGCCACCGCGGCGGCGGGCACCACACCTGTTTGGGGCAAGGCGATCTGCACCTTTCTGTGCCGGCACTGCCTGAGGCTGCAGGACTGCATTCCCCCTCTGAACTGCTGGCCCAGGAACAGGATCAGATGTTGTGGAGTGTGACCCTGCATCCATAACCGCCAAAGGCGGACTTACCAACACTAACATCCCCATAGAGGGTTCTACCCCTGGTGCAGGTGGGTTGGACAGAACAGAATCCCTGCCAGAAACACTCAACTGCGACAGCACATAAGTCTCATCATCCGATTCAGCACCTGAATCATAGAGGTCTGTGAAGGTGCAACCAGAGACACCCCTGGACAGTATGGTCTGCAATAAGATTGGGTTTTCACCCACCACCACACCACGTCCTCCACTGGTGCCCGGTCATGCCTGAGATTCCTCCTGGGTCTGCACCATCTCCTCAACCTCAACAGCATCAAGAGCGTCATCACCTGCAAAAACATGAAAGACAACAAATGGAAACAGGCATGATCACCATAGCACACACATAGGCCTGACAAGCCAGAGATCCAGTACATGATTTACACATGTCCCACATGACAATAACCCTGGCATGCATACACTGTCAATGAGTTGGAAGGGGAGCCAAAAAGCAGACACTGAGGACACCAAGATGGAAATGCAACACATTTGCTGCATGATGGGTAGCACTGGCATCACACATTAGCCTGTGAGTGGCATGTCCAATACACATACATGACACATGCCAGCACACAGATGGTATGTAGCCTAGCCATGGTAAATTTGACAAGTACAGCCATATGTCAGTGAATGAGTATTGTCACACATCCATGTGAGATGGACATGGTGAGATGAAAAATGCTAAAATAGTGTGACAAAATACACATGTGCCACACACTGCAACACATCCAGTGTACAATAATACAGTGATCGCAGGCAGATGTACACTTCAATGGTTGGTCACTTCAACATGACAGGAAACAACTATCATGTTCCACATTCAAACAGGCCCCAAAAATTAATGTGAGCAGGCCAATACTAAATCAGCCTGAATGGTCTAATCATTCACATAACAAAGCAACACATGTGGGCCAATGTGGGGTGTAATCAATGACAGAAGCATGTCACATATGTGGCATTAGGGCTGAAAAGTGTGTTGCAAAAATGGGAGAATTGAAACAATCAGCCTGAATGAACACTGAAAAATTCAGAACAATGTTGTTGCAAGATGACAGTTCAAGGGCAACTGCAGTAATGTGGCACTAATTGGCTACTGTGGCCAGAAGGGATACTGTCATACCCAAATACAAGGCCGGTGAATGTTTTGGAGGAATCACATGGGTGACTCATACCACTCAGGAGTGCACACCCTCACCTGGCATCCATCAGAACCCGTCACCCAAACAACATACACATGGATTACACACACATGCATGGGCACTCACCAGACAATGCGTCGTAATCTGGTAGGTCTCCCATTCCTTGGATCTATTCCTCTGTGACGAAGGTTCCAGCAACAGACTCATGTTCAGTGAGTTGGTTGTCCTCTGGTGGAGACCCACTGCCAGTCACCAGAGAAGAGGCATGATTTGAGGCCAGCTTGTTCTTTGCACTGCGTTTCAGGTCATTCCACCGCTTGTAGCAATCATCAGCTGTGCGCCTCACAAATCCAAGAGCACTAATGTGGTCCGCAATGGTCTGCCAGCGTGCCCTACGTTGACCAGGTATGGTCTTGCACCCTGCTGTCACCACCATTTTGCGGCTATGTGCCGACACATAGGCCACAAGTGCACCAAGTTCGGCGTCATCAAAGCTAGGCTTACTTGATGTGCCGGAGTGTGTAGCCGTGTCTGGGGTCTCAGCCTGTAGTGCCAGAGCACCCTTCTTCTTCTTTTTCAAAGGTGGTGCGGATCCTGAGTGGCTTACGCCGCTCTGGTCAGTAGGGGCAGAAGCGCAGGTGGACTGGGTACTAGAAGTGTGCAAATGCACAATGACCATATGTCTTGGTGCAGGCATTGGCAGCAGGATGATGTTGGCAGGGCCAACGTCGGTTTGAAGGACCTGGACCGACAATGTCCCGGCTGGGAGGCTCAGAGCTGGGGTGGATAGAGCTGCAGCTGCCCCTGCAGCCTCCCCACCCTGCCTACTTGGGGCAGCAGATGACATTGATGCCCCAGATCCATGTGGCCTGGTGACAGCAACTTGCACCGCCACACGTGGCTTAGACTTGCTGACCTGGAAGTCATCCTGGGAATCATCCTGTGCCGGTTCAGGTGCCAAAATGGGCTGGTCCAACAAGGGCTGAGCTGGGATGGTGTCAGCTATGTTTCCCACAACCATGGGGGGGCATGGGTGTCCCTGATTGGTCCTCCACACACGGGGGTCTAGGGGCACCCTGCAAATCCTGGCCACGTCGCCTATCAAGCCCACCACGCCCACCTTTTGGAGGTCGGCCACCTTTGCCTCCCTTACTGCTTGGTCGCCTCCCAACCATGGCCCTGATGTTGTTGTGCGTATGGGAGTTGCAGTAAACAATTGTCCTGGGCAATTGGGGTGAAAGCGGTAGGGTACTAGATGGAATTCGTACCCTAGTGCTCTAGCAAGGCTGTATGTGACCCCTGGGGGAAGATGACGGGTCACGCAACGCACAGGCACCCCAAAAACAAAAGCACACATGCACGCAACCCCTGGTAGACCACGTGCGTGGAAAAATAAACCCACACTACGATGTGGCACCCAGAAATACAAAAATAAGCGTACGTGTGTTACACGCAGCCTACAATGACCTCTGAAGGGGTACGTGACACACGGGGGCAACCACAGTTGGAAAATACGTGCGCGGCTCACCGTCTGCCTTGAAAAAGAACGTGAAAAAGGCGCGCATGTGCGCCTAGGTAACACCTCCGCCAAAAGAAGAAAAGAACGCAGTCTGAGGAAACAGGGAGTACGAACTGGAAACGTTGTGAAGTAATCGCGTGTGAACCGCAAGAAGTACAAGATACACCCGCTCGCTCTCCACAAAAAGCACGTACAAGGAAATAGCGTGATACTACTACCTTTTAAGCCAGCCCACACGGGAAACGTCACTTACGCGCTTACGCGCTAAGGCCCTTTCCTCCAATAGCACGGTGATGTGCAGTTTTCTCACGTGCTGATTCACTATGCACCCGTGTTGTGGGCAACGCCTGCGCGCCTAACGTCACTGATGCGCTTACGCGCTAAGGGCCTTTCCTCGAATTACACGGTGACGTGCAATTTTTTCACGTGCCAAATCACTCCGTATCAAGCTGGCCACGCGAATACACACGGAAGACCACGCTCCAGCCCAAAAGGCCATTTTCCTGCCCCCCAGACCTCCGAGCATGCTCCCACCTGCCATCTGCTGCTGCCTGACTGCCTGCTGCCCATGTGCCCTGCTATTTGCTACCTGCACATCAGCCAGGGGTGCAGTTGCTGTGACCACCCCTTCTGGAACTGAAGACTCACGACTGGGATACCACCGCTCCACAGCCCAGCCCCAAGACCCAGTTGCCCAGCCACACCTGCCTCTGGGGTTGCCATGTCGGGCACAACACCATCTGACACCACTGGCAACCCCCAGCCAGAGAGGCAGAGGGCCACCCTCTTCAGTGCCAGGGAAGTTGGTGTCCTGGTGGAGCAAGTCCTGGGGCAGTATGATGCCCTCTTTGGAAGTTTGCGCGCTGACAATGAAGGACGGACCAGGATCTGGATGGACATCGTGACTGCCATCAACGAGGAGGGGGTGGCAGTCCACGACATCAAACATGTCCGGAAGCACTGGGAGGACTTCAGGTCCAGGACCCTCGACAAGGCCCAGCGCCTCTTGAAGGCAGCGGATGCCAAGCGGCGCCGGGGCCACCTGTCGGACCACCAAATGAGGGTCTTGGAACGCACACACCCAGCGCTCCACATCCAGGTCCTTGAGAGGCAGACCCATCTGGAGTCGAGCGGTAAGTGTACATGCATACTGATTGGATGCTGTGTGTGTTGTGGTGTGCCAGCAGTGTGCAGGTTGCACATGTGTTTTTGTAGGCCATGTATGGATGTGTTTGTACGGGGGCGTGAGGCTAACACATGTGAGTCCTCTCATGTGTGAGACACATGGATGGTGTATGTGTTGGTAAGCATGCAGGCCAAATGCAGGTGTGGGAGCACACATGTTTGAATTACTGTGTCTGTACGTTGGCATGGTTGTGGCGTAACACATGGATGGTGGTTCCAGCTGCATGTATCTGCACTGTGTACATGTGCATGTGTGTGTATTTGACAAGTGTGCAACTGTGATGCAACATGGATGCATGTGACACTGACATGTGAAGGCTGAATGCCAGATGTGACATGGATGGCGATCTCATCACTGCGACAGTTAGTGGAGATGTACACACGCATGTAAGTGTGGTGGCCTGTGTGCATGTGTTGTGCACTCCCCATGTTTCATGTGACATCAGGCTCACCTTCGGCTGCTTGTGCTGTTGTTTCTGTATGGATGGAGCTGTCTGGTGCAATAATGCTGTTGAATTGCTCATGTGTGTGAGTTGAAATGACATGTGTGTTGGGGAGTGTGATGCCATGTCTGAAGTTTGACACTGACACTCATGTACAACTGTCATGTGTGTATCAGTCCATTGTCCAGTGCCCTGATGCCTGTGTTCTATCTCTCCCTGTCTGCAGTGTCAACTGATGAAGAGGGAGGAGAGGGTGCTGTGGAACAAAGCGTCAGGGATCGCACCACCAGCCGGAGACACAAGGCCCGGCTCCCCTCCCAGGTTGCCATCTTGTCGGGGAGTGAGGAGTCTGGTGCCGCATCCCAGGCTGCAGCTACCGAGGGTAGGTCCAAGAGGCGGAGGATGGAGGTGGACTCCTCGGCAGCAGAAGGGGCAGCTGAGACCCCACAGGGTCCTACGGAGGAAGATGGCACGGAGTCATCCAGGTTGGTGGGGGGTTTGGTGGAGGAAGAGGCCGTGGAAGGGGCACACACAGGGTCTGGAGGTGGGGATTCCACTGGTGCTCGTGGTGCAGTGCAGGGGCAGGGACAGGAGGCAGCACAGGCCGCCGGGGGGGGCCTGTGTGTAATCGTGTCCCCGATCCTGTGACTACATCATCCCGCACCAGCAGGGATGCCTACGTCCAGACCCGTTTTCAGGGAGGGGATCCCCTTACAACAACTGGCCTTCCTCTCCCTGCGGATGTGGCTATCCGGGACCAGGTTGAGCCTGTCCTGAGTGGGATGGCGTTGCGTCGACGGGGCATGCAAGGTGACCTGCAGTGTTTTCGTGAAGACACTGCACATCATCCTGAATGCCTCATTGACCGCGTTGACCTACTGGGACTGGTCATCAGGGCTGCATTCCTCCGTTTGCTGGACCTTGTTCCGACCCCCTCCTCACCTGAACACCCTACGCCCCAGTCGTCCTCCATGCCATTTTCCCACCCATGTATCACCTGGGTACCCTGTGGAGCTGCCTCTGACCCAGCGGCCAGGCTGGTGGGGGACACATCCCTGCCACAGCCGGGAGTCGGACATCCAGCAGGGGTGGCCACCACGACAACTGAACCCCAGCCAGAGGAGGACGTGCAGACAGCAAGAGCAGGGGCACATGCACAGCAGCAGCAGCAACAAGGTGGGAGCCATGATGGCTCGGGGCCATCGACATCGGAGGGGCAGGTATCAGCCAGAGGGCAGGAGGACCCAGGATTACAAGTGTCTTCTGTGTGGCAGCAGTTGGTCCACGCCATAGATGCAGAGTGGCGGCGGGCGGAAGAGGCACAGCTGACAATGGTCAGGGCAGAGAACTCCATGCTGAGGGCACTGAGGCGGGCCGAGTGGATCGAGGAAATTCGCAGAGAGTTGGAGGTCAACATGTCATCGTCCCTGCAAACCCTCGGGGCCATGGAAGAGGACTGCCTCCAGGATATTGAGCGGTAGTTCGATGATGCCCTGGCCCGGGACATCGAAAAGTGAGTCGTCGGACTAGCCCGCCGCCATTGTAAATAGTTTTTAGGGTTAGGTTTCATTTTCGTTTTCCTTTGATTTGGGGTGATTGGACTATGCCCCACACATTTGTATATAGTTTTTTTCTTAGGTAGTTTCTTAGGTAGGTTGAATTTCTTTCGTTGGGCTCATGGACCCTTGACAATGGATTGTAAATAGTTGGACAATCGATTTATTTGAACTTTTCATTTGGATTTCACCATGGATTAATGGATTTTTATTTTTACGTTTCCTTTGGATTTGCATTGGTGGAGGGAGAGTTTGGACTATTTCTCTTTTGGATTTCTTTGGATTGGTTACACTTTTCATTTACTCATCTTTTGGACATGCTTTTCATTTCATGTTTGCTATTTTTTTATGCTTTCATTTCATTGCTTTATTTTTGTCCATAATTCATTTTGATATTTTACATGTGTGTGATTCGCTCATTGTGTTCATGCATGTGAAAATGTGGGTTTACACAATCAATGCCAACCAGTGTGTGTGTGTGACGGACATGTGTTGATGTACATAGTTGACTTTTTGTTTGTGTCTTGAGATAGGCATGTCAGTGTGGGGTGGATTGGGAAATCATTGCGTCTCAAGACTGGGGTGGCGTGCTGTGGTATTTTGGTGTAGAAGTGGGCCATGATTGTGCATCTTTATGTCATGTAGGGGGGGACATGAGTGGGGGCCTGCTGGCAGGTGCCCCTCACTGCTGGGGGGTTAGGGTGCAGGGGGACATGAGTGGGACATGAATGGGGGCCTGCTGGCAGGTGCCCCTCACTGCTGGGGTGTGGGGGTGCAGGGGGACATGAGTGGGACATGAATGGGGGCCTGCTGGCAGATGCCCCTCACTGCTGGGGTATGGGGGTGCAGGGGGACATGAGTGGGGGCCTGCTGGCAGGTGCCCCTCACTGCTGGGGGGTGGGGGTGCAGGGGGACTTGAGTGGGACATGAATGGGGGCCTGCTGGCAGGTGCCCCTCACTGCTGGGGTGTGGGGGTGCAGGGGGACATGAGTGGGACATGAATGGGGTCCTGCTGGCAGGTGCCCCTCACTGCTGGGGGGTGGGGGTGCAGGGGGACATGAGTGGGGGCCTGCTGGCAGGTGCCCCTCACTGCTGGGGGGTGGGGGTGCAGGGGGACATGAGTGGGGGCCTGCTGGCAGGTGCCCCTCACTGCTGGGGGGTGTGGGTGCAGGGGGACATGAGTGGGACATGAATGGGGGCCTGCTGGCAGGAGCCCCTCACTGCTGGGGGGTGGGGGTGCAGGGGGACATGAGTAGGGGCCTGCTGGCAGGTGCCCCTCACTACTGGGGGGTGGGGGTGCAGGGGGACATGAGTGGGGCATAAATGGGGGCCTGCTGGCAGGTGCCCCTCACTGCTGGGGGGTGGTGGTGCAGGGGGACATGAGTGGGACATGAATGGGGGCCTGCTGGCAGGTGCCCCTCACTGCTGGGGGGCGGGGGTGCAGGGGGATATGAATGGGGGCCTGCTGGCAGGTGCCCCTCACTGCTGGGGGGTGGGGGTGCAGGGGGACATGAGTGGGGGCCTGCTGGCAGGTGCCCCTCACTGCTGGGGGGTGGGGGTGCAGGGGGACATGAGTGGGGGCCTGCTGGCAGGTGCCCCTCACAGCTGGGGGTGGGGGTGCCGAGGGACATGAGTGGGGGCCTGCTGGCAGGTGCCCCTCACTGCTGGGGGGTGGGGGTGCAGGGGGTCATGAGTGGGACATGAATGGGGGCCTGCTGGCAGGTGCCCCTCACTGCTGGGGGGTGGGGGTACAGGGGGACATGAGTTGGTGATCACTAGTGCAAGGTGACATGTGGCCTGGCTGGGGGGCATGCCCATGGTGGATGGGCTGCCTGATGGACATGGCCAGGGGTGCAGGGTAGTCCCCTGTGGTGTGGGCAGCCTGCAGGGCCCATGGAGGGGGTAGAGGGCACACCTGGGAGGACCCACACTGCCAATTCACGTGTGGGACTCCCCCCGCACCCCACTGGATACACGTAGCCTGCTCGCACAGACCCAATCGCGTGTGAAACTCCCCGCAAACCCCAGTAATGCACATACCACACTCGCACAGGCCCTACTGCATGTGAAACTCCCCGCAAACCCCAGTAATACACGTACCCCGCTCGCACAGGCCCTACCGCGTGTGATAATCCCAGCGCACCCCAGGAATACACGTTCCCTGCATGGCGTTTGCTGTGTAGCGGCCCTGTAAACTGGTCCTGCGTTAGCGCAGCACTTTGCACGGGATTGGGGATTTTGATGGCTTTTCCTTGCATGAGGGGCGTTCTTGGGGGCATAACTGGTGCTGCGGGATGTTCTCTGCACCAGGGCTCTTTTTGCCTTGGGAATTCCATGAATACGCGGTGTGCCAGAATGCTGTTTATCGCACACGGCTGGCGCACAATCCCTCTCTGCGCTGCTCGCATGTGCTGCCTCTGTGCTGAAATCTATGAATTACCCCCTTTGTCTCTTGTTCGGTAGTGGAAAGGCAATCATGTGACTCTTCGTCACTGCAAGCAGTACCTTGCAGGAAAGGTAAGAGTTCAGCCGGATTAAGAACACAACACCTCTGAATTTTGATGTGCGGTGCAAACAAGATCAATTTGTATCTCGTTAATCGTGCGGAGGTGAGGTGTTGCGTTTGAGTTCTGTTCAGTAGAACATCCACAGAGTGAGGTACCATTAGGGTTAAAGGATGGCCTAGGACCATTCCCTCACTGCTTTACAGACACAGCAGCAGCAGCGACACCTCGCAAACATCTTGGCAAAGCGCATGCTACAGGATCAAGGGCAGAAGAAAAGTAGCCGCACAGCCTATTCTTCCCTCCATGTTCCTGCGTTAATACAGCCAAAGCACATCCATCACATTCATGCACAAACAACACAAAGGCCTTTTCATAATTTGGTGTGCCCAAAACCGGTGCCGAGCACAATGCAGTCTTGAGCAAATCAAATGCACGCTGGTGCTCCATGTTCCACGACAATGGCGAAGAAATGCCCTTCTTCGTCGGAGCCAACATCGGCTTAATCACTAGTGAAAGGTTGGGGATCCACTGCCTACAGTAAGAAGCCATTCCTATCAAGGCTCTAACTTTTTTCTGTGTATTTGGGACAGACATGCTAGAAATGAGTTTTATCCGTTCAGGCGCCAACCTTCTTCCCTCCTTTGACAGGAGATAGCCTGAATAGGCAACCTAGTGACAACAATATTGACATTTTTTGAGCGAAGCTTTATGTCCATGTTTAGCAAAGTAAATAAGCAACAACACAGTGGCCTCCTTACAAGCGATCTCTGAGTCAGCAGCTAAAAGCAAATCATCAACATATTGAAGCAGTGTACAAGTAGAGGGCAACTCAAGGGTGTCGAGCTGCTCTTTCAAAGCCCTTCTATAGATGCTTGGACTTTCCGTGTAACCTTGCGGTGCACAGGTGAAGGTAAACAAACGTCCCCCTAAGGTGAACGCGAACAGGTATCTACTGTCTTTGTCTATCGGAATACTAAAGAAAGCGTTCTTTAAATCCACAACACTAAAGTAAGTAGCTGAAGCCGGGATCATAGTTAATATCGTCGTCATATCAGGCAAAATTGGAAATTGTGGAGCAACAATCTTATTGATGGCATGCAAATCAATTATGAAACGAAAAGGAATTGCATTATCGCCTTTTTTGTACACGGGCAAAATCGTACTATTGCACAAACTACATGCAATTTCCTCAATCACCCCTCGATGCACAAAATCGGAGACTATGCATTTCAAAGCTTGCTCACCATCGACCGAGATCTTATACTGTAGAATACGTGGAAACTTTACTCCATTTTTCAAGACAATTTTAACAGGTTCAATTTGTAAAACACCAACATCATTTTCGTCAACAGCCCATGAACACTCCGGAACCTCACTAAATTCCGGTGGCAAAGGTCTGGTCAAGAACTGAGAGACAGAAAGTTGCTATGGTGTAATCGTCAAACGCACTCCATCAGACGAAAAATGAATTACTGCATTTAATTCCTTCAACAGATTCAACCCCAACAAATTCTCTCCACAATTCGAAGTCAAAAGAAATGGACAATAATCCGTAAACGGACCCAAAGAGATAGGTAACGGCAAAGAAACCAGACAGACAATCGGTGTGCCAGAAAACCCTACAGAAACATTGGTTTGCCCTGACAGTGGAATGTTTGGAACCCATGAATGATCAATGGAACACTTCTGTGCTCCTGTATCTATTAAGAATATATGTTTCCTATTTCCCACTATCATTTCAACGTAGGGACCTTTCTGATTAAAAGGAATAGGTGTTGGTTCCAAACCCTGCTTCAGGAAATCCTAACGAAAAAAAAAATGTTGTCGAAAGGGAGTTCTTCAGAGAGGTAAGCGGCAGAAGGTTGGTAAAAAATATTTCTACTATCCACATGTGATGCCTGTTTTTCCTGCGAAAAAGGTTGCTGCGAATCCTGTGAAAACTGACCTCTACCAGGACCCCCTACACCTGGGTGGCCTCTGGATCATCTACCCATATTCCCAAATGTGTTATTTGACCTCTGTTGGAGGATCGGGCATTGTGCATGCCAATGACCCTCTTGTCTACAATAAGCACACTGGTTAATGTTTACAGGACCCAAGGGCACATTACCGTGGGGAACATACTGACCTCTAAATTGTGAATTACCCCCTCTAAGGCCTCTAACAATTTTCTGTAATAGTACTTTTGTCTTCAAATCACCTTTCCTCTTTTCAACTCTTTCCTTTTCATGATTGACATGATTCTCATAGTATTGAGCCATATGCAGTACTTCTTATTGAGACTTTGCTTGCCAAGCGCTCTCAGAAGACATCATTTGCGACTGGATGTCAGGCAGTAATCCACGCACAAATTTGTCGATGAATAATCTTTTCCCAGACTCTGTGCCTAAGTCTTGTCCACTGAAATCCGAAAATACCTGTTCGAACCGATTAAAGAACTCGGTAGTACCCTCAGATTTCCCTTGGGCACAGGCAGTAAGCTTGTCCCAAATAATTCTCTTTTTGGGAATTATAGCTTTCAATTTTGCAGCTATTCTGTCAGGCAAAGTTAGTATCACCTGAGGCGGTCTTTCGCCAGCTGGCCTTTCTCCATCAAGTCTAATTATGTTAGTCCATGTGTCTCCTAGCCCTGGCACATTGTCTATAGTTCTAACCTGTTTCCACAAATCTACGGGCAGGAGTACAGGAAATAACAGATCAATATCACTTAAAGTGAATACGGAGGATTGCAAAACAGACTCTATTTCTTTGTAGAACCCTGTCGGATTCTTCCTAATATCGGGAATAGATTGTCTAATGGTGTTCACTTCCTGTCTCGAGAACGGGACGTGAACAAACTCTGACACATAGTGTGCAGGAATTTCATAGGCCTGCGCACCCGTTCCGATATCCGCTGGAACCTCGACTTTTGGGACAAGTGTTGGAGGAACCTCTCTCATAGGCAACTGAGAAGTAGGCAACTCGAACGCTTACTAAGCAACAGAGCCAAATTGAGCGCTAAAGCAGCCGAAGAAATGTCAAATGAAAAAGCTCTCTTGTAAAAACCCAATAACTCTGCGGGACAACAAATCTTTCTTTTTACACACTCATCCTGTAGGTATTCTACCATTACCTGCATCACTTTCCTCTGCATTTCTGGCGTATACTGGCTATATAGCCGGTCAAGTGGCACAGCGAGTAAAACATCGGTGCAGAGTCTGCAAATGCAGGTTCGAATCCCGGTGGGGCCAAACTCAGCCTTTTATCCTTCCGAGGTCGATAAATGAGCACCACACACCGTGGGCAATAATAAGCAGCGCTCAGATACCTGAGGGTTCGTAGCGCTATATAAATGCCAAATTATTATTATTATACGTGTCATATACTTCAACGGGAGTTATCGTCATATCTGAGATCCACCTAATTGCGTCTTTCATACAAATTTGCGTTTCCTCAGTTATCGATTTCCAACAAGGAAGAAATCGTTTCTGTACATACATAACGTCCAAACTATCTCCATCTTCATCTTCATTCTTTAACCTTTCCAACTCCTTCCTATACTCAAATACCCTCTCAACATGTTCTTGTACTTTCTGCGCTGTGTCTCAAGAGAACGCTAAAGTGTTCAGATCCCTCAACCCTTGTGGGAGATTTATATCGTTTAACCTGTCCCACATTACACACAAATGAATCCCTCTTCCCTCATTAAAAACATTTTTCTCAGGAAAATTGTCCATGTTAGAAAGTGTGGCAAAAACATTAGCTTGATCACCCTTCTCCATACAATGCCTAGCCCAGGCAATTAACTCACGTTTCTTCTCTGGAGATAGAGTATTATGAGTGACAACCCTTGATCCCGTTCCCCGACCTACTACAAGTGGTGTACAAACACTTGGAAGAGGGAGAGTAGGTAAGTTCAACAGAGGTGCTATCACTGGTACAACAGGCAAGAGTGGAGGAGCAGGTAGAAGAGCAGCAACAAAAGGAGGAACAACAACTGGAGGAGGAGGAACAGCATGAGGAACGATAGGAGCAGGAAGAGGAAAACCAGCAGGAAGAGGAACATACAGAGGTGGCACAGTGGAACCAGTCCTTTGTTCATTTAAGAATTTATCAATAAGTTCGTCAGAAACATGAAAGTCTTTAGAAAGATAGATTTTCTGGATACCGAGTGAGAAAGCCCTATTCATATTCCTAGCTGACTCAGACTGTTTATTTTGGTCATATAACAACACTTTTTCGGCATTCATCTTATGACGGCGCGCATGTTTTTCTCTACTCTTAAGCTGCTGCAAAACTTCTTTCTTCCAATTCTATAATACTTCAAATGCTGCAGGTCTAGCCTTTTTCTTCAGTAATATGGATTCTAAATATTCGATACGAGGGATTTCAAAACTACCATTGATTGGCCACTGAAGTTCGGAAGCATGTCTAGTTTGTCTGTGCCAAATATCGTTAAATGCTATACTACTAATGCCGTGCTTACAGTACATAGTACATGCCGGTGACCCCTCCATTGGTGCCGGTCGGCCAAATTCCAAAGATTGTCTGTCCTTGCGGAATAATGCCCTGAAGCAGGCAGACAATTTCCCAGGCATATCAGAATACTGGTGTTACCTGGTCAATAATTGAACTCACGAGTGCAATGCGCCAAAACAAATTATCAGGATACTTAAGAATCGGGTCACGACTCACCTGATCAATCCTAAGGAGGTCCGATCGGGTTTCAACATTTTCTAACAAAGTTTACCCCGTGTTTGGTGATTTCGGCAAATCTGCCCGCCTCGATATGTGGACCCTCGTCAAGATGCCGACTCAGACCGTGGCTCACCGACCAGGGATCGGGCCGTGCAGCACTGCTGAGGTGTTGCGTCTCATTCAGAAAAGGGGCCCCCTTTACACTGTCCGATCCCAGTCCGATAGCCGCGTCAACCTTCAACGAGCTGGCATCAATCTTGAGGGTCCCTATTTGGGCGCCATCTGTGAAAGCAAAAAGAGGATATCGAGTCTGAGTATCCCAAAAGGAAATGCACCAACCCAGGTTTATAAAGATACACAGATCTTTATTCTGCAACTGAACAGTTTTCAAAGGACAAAACAGCATATAGCTATCAGGCCCTCAGTAAAACACAGCGAATACCAGCCCTGTTTGGTGTGTGTAGTGAGTGGGACTGTACATCAGAATGGTTGTGACTTTTATACAATATGTAATCTGATGTCTAGCACATTTGCAGGTTAACCATTTCCTGGGCTAGGGGTTCATGCCGATTTCGTTCCTAATTCATGCATCTATACATTTATGGATTATGCTTAATACATACTCCAATAGGTTACAATGGCAACAGGGTGTCTTCGGATTCTACATTAAGGCTTCGTACATATTCTTATACAATGCAGTCAAACAGGTGATCACATTAAATGCTCAAACGGTATTGTAGATAATATATGTTCATGGATTAGTATCGTTGGCACAGGTAATCCTCTATCCACAGGTCAACGAAGGGCAAGGCCTCAGTACATGACACTAACATTTGGCCTACGGGCAGTTTATGTATTAACTCGCGTGTGGAGGTCTTGACAACTATGTTACAAGCAGACCAACACTGTCCATCATTTTAGCACAGAGGGTGACTTTGGAGTGGGAATCAAAATGGCGGATGAACCTAAAATGGCGGCTAAAACTGATCTAAGGTCAGGACCTTGCAACGCAGATTTCTTCGCAGAGCGACTGGGCTTAGGCCAATTTATACAATACAGGAGGCATGATATGATTTCCCGTTCGACAATGCAGGCCAAAATTTTGCACATACTAAACACCCTCTGGAGTAGAGCTCAACATCTTGAGACATGTGTGGCTAATAGGCATCATCGTTTAATATGTCCGAAGTTTTCTGTGAACCTCTGTGTCCTGCAGTTATGGCATCATGGGCATGATGTAACATAAATACCCAAAATGACAAAGACACTACCCATTTGATTTGGCCTGTCACAGATTCTCTAATCATCAGTCCATATTGTAACCTAATTATTTTTTTAGTTTTTTAATAGCACTCTCAAATCCTCTTTCCCTTTGATGTCCTCTTCAGTCAGAGGAATGTGTCCTGCATTTAGCAAATGGCTGATGAATGGGCCTAGAATAAGATTTTCCTTTTGTGCCTTGATCCAGTCTTGATCTGGAGCATAAAAACTCCATTGCACCACAGCTGTTCAACTGTTTTTGGAGTTTTGGAGCATGTTATCGCACCCACCTGTATTTCGCCAAGCGGTGTTCAATAGAAAATAACTCCCCCATTACAGATCCAATTTTGGCTAACTGATCTGCCTTATCGTTTCCTTCCTTATCCTCACCTGTTGTTTTCAAATGACCATGTATCTTCCTCCAATGGATTATCAGGTCATTTTCTGACACAAGTTTGTCTATGGCTTGAATCATCATTCCATGTTTAAGTGGCTTCTGGTTATATGTGAGCATCCCTTTCACCTTCGAGCCAGGTAAATGCTCTACAAAACTATTTCACGCATAATCAGAATCAGTGACTAAAACTACTTCTTTGAGTCGATTTTCTACTGCTGTAGATATTGCCTTATATATAGCGGCCAATTCTGCCACTTGACTGCTTTTTATGCCTATCCTCTTTTAATGTTGTCACATCTAACCCACACATTTCCTATTCCTGCTACAAGTTATTTTTCTGTATCATTTTCTACATGGTATGCACATCCATCTACATATATACAGTTTGCATGTTTCTTAATTGAAAGCCTTGTGGGGGGATGGCTCAAATTCATTCAAACCTGTCTCTATCTCTGTGTCATCATGCGCACAGACAGCTGCACAATCATGCAACTCTGCTAGCCCTTGAGCAACTGAGCTCTTTTTATTTTATCCATATCTTACTTCTACTGGAAATCCCTGAATTGCTAATGTCCATGAAGTTATTCTTGACTGGACCAAACTCCCTGATCTGATTCTCTTACTTTGCAAAAATTGCAGAGGCTGATGTTTTGTTTCTACAATCACCCACTCTCCTTGAATTATGGAACAGAAATATTATAATACCCAGATAGTGTTCAGAAGTGCTTTTTCACATTCACGAAATTTGTAATATTAGTTTATGAATGGCTTCCAATTTTTTTTCCTTTCTTTTTTGGGTTTAAACCATGCTCTGTCGCTTCATGACCTAGGAAGTTTACCCTTTTTCTGCACCACTGTGCTTTCTGTAAAGATACTTTTGCTCCAGCCTTCTGTAGCTGACTGATTACATGTCTAATCTGATTGAAGTGGCTTTTGAGATCTTCATTTTTGATTAGCACATCATCCACATAGACTATTGTCCCTCTTTCAGCTGCATCAGGGAGTGCCTTGCTCAGGAATATCCCAAACTCACTTCCACTATTGACATACCCAAGAGGTGTCCGAGACAATGCATATTGTGATTTGTTAAATGAAAATGCAAATACATTTTGAATATCTTAAGCTAGTGGCACACCAGTATCGAGCTGTAAGGTCTAATGTGGTAAACACCTTTGACCCGTGAACTTGTGCAAGACGCTGATCAATAAATGGAAGAGTCAACCTTGAAACAGGTACCTTTTTATTAAATTCTCGTAGGTATGCACACATAACGCCATTGGTCGTTGTGTTTTAGCACACCTAATATAGCAGTATTTGATGTACTATGAATATGCCTAATTATTCCTTTAGATTCTAAATGTTTTATTATTTCTGCTAGTGATTCCAAACATGCCAGGGCTAAGCTATATTGTCACACAAATACTGGGTCCTACCTTGTCCTTCTGGTAGTGTGGAAACATGTAAATCGGTCAGCCCACAGTCATAAGCATCTTTGGCAAAAACCTGTTTGAACGCCATAAATATTTTTTTAATTTGTCTTTTTCTTCTTCATGTGTGCAAGCATCTACAGCTAGAATCTGCTCCTCTACCATTTTAGAAAACTCTGGGAAGTCCTCTAAAGAGGAACCTCTCTACTTTTCTCTAATTGTGTGGCACTGTCCCTCTGGAGTGTCGCTACACTCAAATATTTTGGAATATTGACCTCTGTTTCAAAATGCTGTTTTTCTCTTTTAAATTCACCTAATTCGAATAAGATACAATCATCCTGATGACAGCGTACTATTTCACCTGGCTCAAAAGGGTACACCGACTGAAGTTTAAAGATTCCTTTAGTCTTCAACTCCAATGACTCTCGTAATTCACCCTGTGCAGTCACATAGCTTTCAGGGATGTTCCCGATCACTGGGTTACTGAAATCAGCAGTGTGATAAGACTTCTGTATTGCCATTCCAAATGCTGAATTCTCTTCCAAATGAATGTCTTGTCACCCTTTATTGTCCACCAGGATTTGAATGGGTCCATCCCCAATCCCTATCAGTGGTGTATATTTGCATTCTAATCCTTGCTGCTTTATGGATTCATTTAGGCATACAAATGTATCAGAACCTTTTATCTGTTGTCCCTTTATGTATTTTAATGCTAACTGTCTGGTAAATGCGGGAATAGTAACATCCTTTTTTTCTCAAAGCTCAATTGCATATGACGTCATTTAGGCTCCGTGGTAAGCTTGTCTTTTGTCTTCAAATTCAGGTGCGGCTCCACCCAACAAGGACCAGACGTTTTGATTTAGAAAGTCTAATACCATACACATTCTGTGCATGATGTCTTTTCCCAAATAAAATGTATTTTGTATCCCGCTCACGATCCACACATTGTGATGAATACTCTTAGAGCCAATTATAATCTTTAACATGCATCTTCCTACAATTCTTTGTCCCAACTCTGGGTTATATAAGCCAAAGACATATTGATTCTTTATTTTAAACTTTGGTGTCTCCTTTCTATCAAGTATTTACTGGTGTATCTTTTCATTAATGAAACTCCTTTCATGTTCAAGTGGCTTCAATCATCTCAGGATGCACATTCACATGGATAGGGATCCATGGCTGCCCGTCTCCCCTGTGTATTTCTGAGATTGTTGAAATGTGTTTTTCTTGATTTAACTCTGGAGTAATATTTGGTTTGCATTTTTCTTCATTTAGATAAAAACACAACAGGGCGTCGAGATTCCTCGAAGAAATGTGAATACTGTTGTCGATACAGCAGCTAAAACCTTCGAGATGCTCGTCGATGATCGATAGTGGATGTCCTGCGAAGACGAGGCGTGCGGTGCACCTTGATGCAAAGAGTTTGATGCTGCAAAGAAGACTCAGTGAAGAACCTAGGCCCGGAAGCGGACGTCAGGTGATGTCGGCAGTGGTGACGATCGGGGCTCGACCAAGGCTGGATTTTGGATCTTCACTGGTCGACGTCTTTGTGGATTTCTGATGGCGGGAAACCCACCAGCGGATTCTCCTCAGTTGTCGACAACCTCAACTTTCTCCGGCGGGATAAAGCGGTTGATGGTGATGGCAAGGGAGCCTTTCGTTCAATGTTCTTAGGCAACAGTGGAGTGTTGCAACTCCGGTCGTTGAGCAGCACAGCGTCAAGCTGTCCCCGGTTCAGGGTAACACGACTTGAGGGGCTTCCAGTGGTCACAGAGATCATCCAAACCCCGGTCGACAGCGATGAATGTCGACCGGCTCGATGTCTTCGAGCTTTACTTCAAGGTTTCTCTTTCGGGATTGACTTCCAGGGTGCCTCAATGAAGATCAGCTTCTGCACGATGTTCCCTTGTAGCTCGGGGCAAGGTCTCCTAGCCAGGTATTCTCTTGGTTCAGTCCTCAACAGACTCGACAGCTTTCAGATTTCATCAGCAGTAATCAGCAGCAAACCTTCTTCATCCAGCTGGGCTTCAAGGATAAACAGCTTCATGTTTCAACTTCAGCATCTGAACAAATTGGGAAGTGAGAGGTCCCCTCATATACACATCTGACCTTCATTCACTCTGCTGAGCCAAGCTCAGTCAGCCAATCAGACAGAAGGACATTCATGCAGGCAGGCAGTCATTCAGACTTACAGGCTTTCAGGCTGTTCATTTCCACCAATGGCACCCACAACAAGGAATGTGGATTGGGGCAAGCACACTGCATTCATTTCAGTTTCAGGCAGGGCTGTCTCATTCATTGTATCACACACACAGGAACCAGACACCGAAAACATGGAATGCATATTGGTCACACACTCCATTCCACGAGGTTGCACCTCAAGGGTGCACCCACAACATACAGTCACTGGGAAGGCTCCAGCCAGTCTGGCCTGGACTTCCCCACAATACCACATATGGTTCTTCCACCCAGCAGCCTGTCAGGAGAAGAGACAAAGTCAGGGTTTCCCAGGACTTTGGGAAAAACAAGGTAAAAGGAAATAGAAACGAAAATGTCACAGGGTCCATCTTGCCTTCTACCAGGAATCCATTGATTCCTATGGTAGGGCTTTGGTATCCCGAAATGGAGGATACTCAGAGCACCTTTCAAATTCAGCATGGAGGTGCCACCAGCCCATACCCTGCTCTGTGGACCACACACAGGTTCCCAAAAACATACACTAGGGGCACAGGATTGTACTCCCACTCATGGGTGCCATACGAGTATCCCAAGGGTCTCTTTTAAACACAACCAAAAAGAGGAAGAGCTGCATTGCCAGGAGTCCCACATGGACTCCTGTGCAGAAAACAACCCAGACAACACATGATAATGGAGTACAGGACAAGGACATTGAGGCCATGTCCTTCCAATGCATTTCTAGCATCACACACATTTCACACTATTGACTGGGTATTTTTGCAGGTGTCAAGTGACAGCATGTCAGTTTCTGTTGTGTGACATGTATTTGCATTTTGCACAGAGCCTGTCATTTTGTCCCTTGGAATATCCATGGTTCAACCTATTCCTCAGGTGACTGACCTGCACCTGCCTTTTGGCAATTGTTTACTCTTTGGGAGTATCAACAGTATTTTAATGATCTTGTAAGGAAAATCTATCTGTTGATCCTAATTCTTCGTTTTGTGTTTTATTTTCACATTGGATGTTCGTTTTAAATCTGCTTCTCTGTTCTTTAATATTATATGATATGATAAGGCATTTGTAATGCACCTATACACAAGTGTTTCAAGATGTGACGAGGCAAGGAATGGGGAACAGAGGGAGGACAGAGACAACGATCTTACTAGGCAAAGTGACATTGAGAACGTGCAAGGGAAGGGGGAGGAGAAAAGTGCCAGGGGAAAGTGGAGGGGGAGGTGCTGTACATGGGATCAAAACAATAAGAAGAAGTGCGGCCAGCAGGTGACAGGTGCAAGGGGAAGTGCAGACCACAGGTGCCCAAAAGTGCAGATATGGGGACTTTAGGGTTACAGATACAGACCCAAGTGCAAGGGTTGCCGGGAGGCAGTGCGGGGGTGCAACTGGGTGGGTAGGGACCTGGGCCCGAAATCAGAGGGTAGCCAGGTGATCAGTGCTGTATCAGACAGGAAATCAGCATGGGAGAGGAAGGTCTTGAGGTGCTTCCGGAATCGGAGATGGTTCTCCTTAAGTTTCAGAGAGGCAGGGAGGCTGTTTCAGAGGGAGGCCCCAGCCGAAGACAGAGATCAACCACCAACTCATTGCTTGGAGAAGCAAATGACCCCAAAGGAATTGAAGGTGGGGGAGCGAAAAGCTCAAGTAGGAAGGTATTTACGAAGAGAGAGTTGGAAGTGTTGAGGACCAAGGCCCTAGAAGGCCTTGTGGACAATTCAGAGGGTCTTGAACCTAATCCTTGCATCCAATGGGTGCCAATGAAGAGATTTCAATGCTGGAGAGATACAATCCCTGGGCTTGAGGCCACGGACAAGTCTCGCAGTCCTGTTCTGGATGAGTTGCAGAGGACAGAGAGCCGAAGCAGGCAGATTTAGAAAGCTGCTGTTGTAGTAGTCCAGCCTAGAAAGAACCAGAGCTCTAGAAACAGTGAGCTTCTGGGGGAAGGAGAGGAAAGGAAGAATACCTCTGAGGAGGTGCAGTTGGTAGTTTGACTTCTTAGAAACGTCAGAGATGTGAGGAGAAAAGGAGAGTGTGGAGTTGAAGATGACCCA
This sequence comes from Ambystoma mexicanum, assembly GCF_040938575.1. Taxonomy (NCBI): domain Eukaryota; kingdom Metazoa; phylum Chordata; class Amphibia; order Caudata; family Ambystomatidae; genus Ambystoma; species Ambystoma mexicanum. Next base: position 274,721,315 of record NC_090938.1, read on the forward strand.
CAGGTTCTTAGTCTCACAGGTGGGAGAAGGAAGAGGGCCAAGGGAGGCCGGCCATAGATTGACAAGAAAGGAGGGTGCAGGTGTGCCAATGAGGAGAATCTCCATCTTATTGGCATTAAGGCAGAGATAGTTTTTTCTTATTAATTTTCCCCTTTCTGTTCTTCATCTTCACACAAATGAATGGTCTGGTTTAATTCTTGATTGAACCACACTCCTTTTTTGTGTGTGTGTAGAAATTCCCTGTCTCACTTTCATTCGTTTGTTTTCTCATTTTCAAATCAGCAAGCAATTCTGTATTTTTATTCAAAAGCGATTCATGGGGATCTGCCTTCTCATCAGGGCACAGCTCATTAGCTAGTCACTTGTCGCTACGCACAAGATCACTCATATAGCCTTCTGCACCTTCAAATGGCTGTTGCTTTTGTACTGCACATAATTTTCCTATCTGTTCAGACACCATTTTGACTTGGCCCTCTAAGCATTGAAACCTATCCATGTGTCTGTACTCCTCTCTTTGTGGTCCAGGCCGGTAATTATTAAACTCACCCTGATTAGGCCTGTTCTGATATGTCTCAGGAGATTGATTTCTATTTGCGTTTCCTCTGAATTCGCATGACTTTTACGGTCAGTACTCGTGATAACCATTTGCGCCTCTGCCCCCGAACCACAGTGGGAACACTGCACCAAAAAGTAGCCCTTTGGGCCTCCAAACAACCAAAGAAGACCACTTGGTCCCAGTCCGGGCACCTCTGGAGCCATCTCATCATAGTGAACAGTGGCAAGGTCTGAACCCAACATGGAGGCCATGAAGTCACGGTCCTATTCCTCAATAGGGCCGTGCAGAATAGTGTTTTGGGTGTGGTTGGGCATGCAGGTCTTCTGAGTCGCTGTGTCTCCAATCCAACTCCAGCAGCAGCAACACCTGCAAAGACAAGGAGAAAGCAACAAATTAGTCTGCAGACCTATCGAACAGTTAGGAAGCATAGAATGAAGTGCAAACACGGAAGGAAAGAACAGAGAGAAAAGAGAAGCAAGAGAGCAAGTGTAAAAGGATACAAAGGACACTCATATAAGGAATACATTAGAGGACAGTCTCAGCGTGCACAGATTGAAGCTGTGAGGCAGTGGACCACAAGTTCTAGCCACAGCTGGCCTGGGCTAGACTTACAGCCTCCTTGAGGACCAGTGGAGCAACTAGGTCTTTTAGACGCCTGCATCAGCAACTGCGCCCAATTGCTAGGGGAGCTGCGGGCCGAGGTGCATGCTGCTCGGCAAGAAACCAATGCCCCCAGGAGAGAGATAATTGTGAACAAGGACCGCAGAGACGAATTAGCCAGGCAACTACTACAGGCGCAAGCCGGTCAAGCCCCATTTCCTGGAAGTGTTCCGCCAGTCATGACACCGTCAGTTAACCCGGTACAGGTAGTCCTTCCTGGAGCAGTCCCTTTGGACCCACCGGAGCGCTTCGCAGGGGATTCTAAGAAATACGCTGCATTCATGAACCAGTGCTGCCTGCATCTTCTCTGCAGACCTGGAGCATTCCCTAATGACCAAACAAGGGTCGCGTTTGTGTTTTTGTATCTGGGTGGCAGTGCTGCAGACTGGTCGGTACCACTCGTTAACCGGGACGACCCCCTCCTGCGAGACTTTGGAGGGTTTCAACAAGAACTGGAGAAAATGTTTGCCCTGCACACCCAGGGCCAGGCTTTGTAAAACAAGCTTCTATCCCTTCACCGGGGCAGTCAGGATTTACTGACCTAAATTGCTACCTTCAATACACTAATCGCCGAAACTGGTTGGTCAGAAGAGAAGTGGACCACGTTATTCCAACGAGGCCTGCGAGGAGAGCTAAAGGATGTCCTAGCCCAGGTAGTAAACCTGCCGAGAGACTGTGCTGAGTTCATCGACTTGGCAATACAGTTGGGTCACAGACTGCAGGCCTGAAAAATCGATCAAGCCCGGTCTGAGGGCTTCACAGTGTACGTGCACCCAAAAGAGAACTCACCTCGACAGTCTGAGAACCTTTCTGAACCTATGCAGCTTGGGGGAGTGCGGAGCCTGTTAACCAAGGCCAAGAGGGACAAGCGAAGGCAACAGCAGTTGTGTTTGTACTGAGGAAAGCCAGGTAATTTCCTCTGAGATTGTCCAGTGAAACCACCAAGAAAGACAGTCGGAGCTACTGACAAAGGAGATGCAGAAGGGGTTTCAGAAAACTACCAAGCCCGGCAGGTGTAGAGGTCTGTTTGCCGAGCAGTGAGAAGGAATCTCAGACCTCGCACCTGGCCGTGCCCACGATCCTGATCAGTCACCAACAACGGTCCAAGATGCATGTTGTGGAGGCATATGTGGACAGCGGGGCAGTTGGTAGCTACCTAGACCAAGATCTGGCAAAAAGGATGGGCCTTCCCCACTGTCAAAAACAAATAATAGAAAATATCACAACCGTCGACCGCACCCAGATATCCTCGGGTCCTGTGACACATTGTAAAGCAGAAGTGACTCAGGTGTTTCTGGGTGATTCTGGGGATACCATGGCTGGACGCTCATAATCCTCAAATCGACTGCTGCGCAAAGAGTCTGACCTTCTCCAACGATTGCGCTCACTCATGTTACAAAGTGGAGGCATCTTTGAAAGAACAGAAGTAATCTTCCCCAGATAAAGGGGGGGTGGTCTGGGCTTATCGAGTATGTTACCGAGCGAATACCAAGACTACCAGGAAGTCTTCCAAGAGGAACAAGCTAATACTCTAACGCCTCACAGGCCTTACGACTGTCAAATGGACCTCATACCCGGTGGTCAAATTCCTTGCAGTCGAATCTACGCACTCAACGAACAGGAAAACCTCAATTTGAAGTCGTACATGGACCAATACCTGGCAAATGGTTTTATCCGTCATCCAAGTATCCTGCGGCCTCACCCCTCTTCTTCGTTCCCAAGAAGGAGGGGGACCTGAGGACTTGTATCGATAACCGGGCGCTAAATCAGGTGACGGTAAAAAACCGGTGCCCCTTGCCCCTCATCCCGGAACTATTGAACCAGGTTAAGGATGCCCAAAAGAGGGGCATATCATCTTGTACGTGTAAAAAAGGGAGATGAATGGAAGACAGCCTTCCGTACCAAGTATGGGCTGTATGAGTACCAGGTGATGCCCTTCGGACTGTGCAATGCATCAGCGGCATTCCAGTTTTTCATGAATGACGTACTACGTGAGTTGCTCGATATCTGTACGCTAGTTTACATCGGCAAGATCTTGATTTACTCGGCCACAAAGCAAGAGCATGTTATTCACGTCTGTGCCATCCTTGAGAAACTCTGGCAGCATCAGCTATATGCCAAGCTAGAAATAATTCTCCTTCCATGTTACCGAAGTTGTGTTCCTAGGATTTATCCTCACTCCTCGAGGTGTCCGGATGTATACCTGCAAGGTAGATGGCATTCTCACCTGGCCATCACCGTCATCAGTCAAAGGGGTCCAAAAAACGCTCGGCTTTGCAAACTTCTACCGGTGGTTTATTCCAGGATTTTCCCAGATCGTCCACCCGATTACCTCCTTGTTGTGGAAGAACAGATGCTTCCCATGGTCCGATGAGGCTGAAAAGGCCTTCCAGGTTTTCAGGCAAAGATTCACCTCCACCCCGGTACTACGTCACCATCGTTCAGATCTCCCGTATGTGGTCGAGACTGATGCCTCCAGCATTGGTGTGGGGGCTGTCCTCTCGCAGAAAGATCCCAAAACCGACCAATTACACACAGTGGCATTTTGGTTGCGTAAGTTTTCAGCACTTGAACTTAATTATGCAATAACAGATAAGGAGCTCCTGCCAATCAATGCAGCATTTAAGGCTTGGCGACATTACCTTCTTAGTGCGAGACATACCGTCACAGTTATAACAGACCACCGTAACTTGAAATACGTCAAAACAGTAAACGGCCAGTCATACTGTCAACTTTGGTGGGCCCTATTTTTTCTGGAATACGATTACGTAATCACATACCGGCCAGGGGTACGGAACAGTAAAGCCGACGCACTGTCCCGCAGGGGCATTGTTGAAGATGCATATGCAACTCCAGAACCCGTATCTATCATTCAGGGCAAAAAACTGTTAGGCCTTACGGCAACCCTGTCCTTGGATGATCTCAGAAAAGAAGTCCAGCTTCAGATGAACGAGAAGGTACAACAGGAATGGGCCGCAAGTAGATGAACATCACACAATCATTAATAGGCTCCCCTACTTCCAGGGGCGTCTATATCTACCCAGTCAAAAACTACAAGAACAAGTCATCTCCAGCTACCATGACTCCTTAGTGGAAGGGCACCCAGGAATCGCCAAAACATTGGCTAAAGTGAAAAGGCATTATTGGTGGCCAACCTGGCAGAAGGACATAACTCAATTTGTTCTATCTTGTGGAATTTGCGCACAAAACAAGTCATAGAAACAGAAACCTGCTGGCCTTTTGCAGCCTCTGGAGGTACCTCCCACTCCTTGGCATATGCGTTCGCTTGACTTCATCACAGACCTACCGCCCTGCAACGGCTATAATACCATCCTAGTTGTGGTAGACCTATTTTCCAAAATGGCCCACTTCATCCCATTAAAGGGTCTTCCAACTGTTTCCACCTTAGCAAAGGTTTTCTTAGAAAAATGTTTCCGGCTACACGAGTTTCCCTCAATACTGATCTCAGACCGAGGTAGCCAATTCATCTCCAATTTCTGGAAGAAGAGCTGTAAAATCACACAGACCGATGTCCGACTATCCACTAGTCACCATCCCCAAACTGATGGCCAGACCGAATGGACAAATCAAACACTGGAACAATACCTGAGGAGGCATGCTATATCAGACTGAAGGTAACTGGAAAGACATCTTATGGATAGCCGAGTATGCATATAACAACTCGCTACACACCTGTACTGGACAGAGTCCGTTTTACATCATGTATGGGCGACACCCACGCACCTCCAGTTTGGACTCCCCCAAGGCCTTGAAAATGCCTGCAGTGAAAACGTTACACACTACCATCACCCAGGTCTTCAAGAAGGCAGCTGTGCACCTGGCCAGAGCCAAAGAATGCCATAAAAGGTTCTCGTACCCACATCGTAGGAAGGCTCCTGCGTATCAAGTTGGGGATAAAGTCTGGTTGGCTATCCGGCACGTACCCATGAAAGGAACTCAAATTTTTCACCCCAGATATCTAGGCACATATGCCATTCAGGCCATCATTAACCCTGTGGCAGTGAAGTTAGCCTTACCGCCAAACATACAGATCCGTCCGGTGTTCCACGTGTCACTCCTAAGGCCTGTTCAACCTGGTACTCAGTTTAAGTCACCTCCGGACCCTGTGATAATCAATGGCGAACCACAATTTGAAGTCAAAGATATATTTGATTAAAAAATAACCAGATCTAGGTTAGTAGACTGGAAAGGATACGACCATCAGGACAGAACATGGGAGCCCAGCGATCAAGTCCATGTTCCGTGACTGGTAAAGTGCTTCCATCGCAACCACACAACCAAACCAGGACCAGACGGGAAAGCAACCATGAGAGGGTCCTTAGGGGGGGGTGCTGTCACTGCCCCCGAACCACAGTGGGAACACTGCACCAAAAAGTGGCCCTAAGGGCCTCCAAACAACTGAAGAAGACCACTGGCGCCTCTGGCAAGGATTGAACCCAAATGGAGGGCATGAAATCACGGTCCTATTCCTCAATAGGGTCGTGCAGACAATTGTTTTGGGTGTGGTTGGGCACGTGGGCGTGGCTGGCTATATAAGCCATGCCCCAGCCCGAATCCGTGCTTCGTGTTGCTCTGCATTCCTGCAGCATAACCATCACCGCGTCCAGCTCCCGTCATTCCAGAAACTCCAATCCTGAATCCAGCCGCCGACCTGCGAGGAGAAGAAAGCAAGACAAAGTTAGAATACCCGCTTACCTGAGAGTCCGGGAAGTCCTGAATATCACCCAGACAACTTGATCATCCATGGCCCGGCAGAACTGCTGTACTACAACATCGGAAAAGGAAAACAAGGAAAAAAACAGGTTAGAAACATCAGAAACCCACAGCCCAGCGCCAGCGCTTCACACACCCAAACTTATCTACCATCTTCACCGGTCTCGGCACCGCGATGCCCTGCACACCATACATCTTCACCGCAGAGGCGGTCCGCAGGTCTTCTGAGCCGCTCCGGCGCAAATCCAACTCCGGCAGCAGCAACACCTGCAGAGACAAGGAGAAAGCAACACATTAGTCGGCAGACCTACCAAACAGTTAGGAAGCATAGAAAGAAGCGCAAACACGGAGGGACAGAACAGAGAGAAAAGAGAAGCAAGAGAGCAAGAGTGAAAGGATACAAAGGACACTCATATAAGGAATAAATAAGAGGACAGTCTCAGCGTGCACAGATTGAAGCAGTGAGGCAGTGGACCACAAGTTTAGCCACAGCCGTCCTGGGCTAGATTTACAGCCTCCTCGAGGACCAGTGGAGCAACTAGGTCCTTTAGATGCCTGCATCAGCAACTGCCCCCCTGCACATATAAGCCGGACAGAGAGTTCACCAAACATACACCAAAGGTGAGAGTCAATCCAGAGGGCTGGGACCGTGATTTCAGAGGGAGGTGTGGGTCGTACCAAACAAGGGCACCTTCCCCTAACCTCCTTTCACCTATCGTAACGAGCAGCCTCCTTTCAACCCAAGCTGACCGCCAGAGTGACTGGAAGAACAACCCACAGGCGACCACGTCCAGCACTGTCCGGTGCCCCCGTGGAGACCGGGTGAGCTTAACAATGACACAGGAGGTGGAGAACGTGAAGAGACCATCCTTGGACCACCAGTGGTGGTGACTGATTATATTGGCGAGGTGCATAATTTATGCTTAATCTTTCATTTGGTGAGATCTGTTCCCAATGCTGGTTTCCATTTATAATGAATCTATCAACATATCTTGGTCTTTCTTGGTGGCCATATACCATTGTATTAGGGTCAAATCTACTCTTGGCCCCTAGTGTCTGGTATGGGCCATTGTACATTTGATTTTGATTGTTATTTAGGCTTGGCATATCGTACCGAAATCCCACTCTGGGTGAACTACCAAGATATATAGGACTAATGTAAGAACTTCTATAGCTGGGATCAATGGATTGGAGCATAGGAGTTTGGGGTGATGCCCTCCGTGGAGGCACGCTCCTTTGATTCGGTGTCATGTCATTCTTTGCCTAAGTTTGGGCTGATTATAGTGGCATCTTTACATCCTCTTTCTGACCAAATATCACTTCATATAGTTTGGTCCCCTGCTATATTATGTATTCTAGTGGTTTTCGCTGTCAAATTCATGAATTAACGGAGAGACAATTTATTTTTGGAGCTCATAAAAGTAAGCAGTTTTAAATTCTACAGAGTTAGCCTTAAAGGTCACGTCAAAGCTTGAAAATGCTCTTTTTAAGTTTTGAAAGAATTGGCGAGGTGACTTATTCTGCTTTGCAGTCATAGTATAAGCAGCTTTCTTGGCACCCTGCATAGGCCGGTAAGGTGAGAATTGGTGTCTAATCTCCTTCTCAAAGTCTGCTCATGACCCATTTTCCTGTTCATTGAGACCATGAATGATACTAGCAGTTGCTGCATCTAGAGTGAGGTGAAAGTACTGTCTAGATTGTTCCCTAGGTATCTGAAGGGCGTTGAATATATCATGAACGGTCTCTAAACTGTATTCCACGCAACAATTGCCTCCTTTTTTGAATGGTTTAATCAAAGTCTTGATAGATTTAATAATTTTTGTAGGACTACATGGTGCATTCTGGTATGTGTCATTTTGTCACTCATTCCTCTTCTCTTGTGGGCAAGAATGTGTGTGAATATTTTCAGGTGATTCAGACTCTACCATTGCATTATAACCAGGTCTAGCCATGTGGACAGCTGCTGGTACATTTCCTTGGCTAGGGCCGTGGTTGAATTCAGCTCCAGTGAGTGTAGTACCCTGTCACCTTTCCTGAGATTTGAGATTAACTATTTGCTGTTCCAGGTTTTTGACTGTCCATGAAGCTGTTCTGTTTCTTGACAGAGAGCAGAATAATTCTCATTGCTGACCTTATTAATTATTGCTTGCAATTCATTGATTTGTGTCTGACAATGATTAAGGGGGTAATTCATAGAATTCAGCGCACAAGTGGCGCACGCGGCTGGCGCACAGTGTGCGCGTGCGAATCCCTGCGCAAGCCGCATGCGCCAAAACCCATTTTCGCGCACAGCGTATTCATGGATACCAGCTACCAAAACCAGCTGTGGCGCACAGTGGTGCACCGACCCTGCAGCAGTGCCAATTACGCCCCCAAGAACGCCTCTCGCGCAGGGAAAAGCCATCAAAATCCCCAATCCAGCGCAAAGGGCTGCGCTAACCCTGTACCAGCACGGCAAGCGGGCTACGTGTATCACTGGGGTGCGCGGGAAGTACCTCACGTCATTTCAGCTGGGTACGTGCATTTCAGGGGTGCGCGGGAAGTTCCACACGCGAATGTCCTGGCTATGTGTATTTCGGGGTGCGCGGGAAGTTTCACACGCAATATCAGCAGGGTACGTGTATTCCAGGGGTGCGCGGGAAGTTCCACACGCGAATGTCCTGGCTACGTGTATTTCGGGGTGCGCGGGAAGTTTCACACGCGATATCAGCAGGGTACGTGCATTTCAGGGGTGCGTGGGAAGTTCCACACGCGAATGTCCTGGCTACGTGTATTTCGGGGTGCGTGGGAAGTTTCACACGCGATACCAGCAGGGTACGTGTATTCCAGGGGTGCGCGGGAAGTTCCACACGCGATTTCAGCAGGGTACGTGTATTACAGGGGTGCGCTTGAAGTTCCACACGCGATTCCATCAGGGTACGTGTACATCAGGGGTGCGCGGGAATTTTCACACGTGAATTCAGCAGGGTACGTGTATTTCAGGGGTGCGCGGGAAGTTCCACACGCGAATGTCCTGGCTACGTGTATTTCGGGGTGCGCGGGAAGTTTCACACGCAATATCAGCAGGGTACGTGCATATCAGGGGTGCGCGGGAAGTTCCACACGCGCATGTCCTGGCTACGTGTATTTCGGGGTGCTCGGGAAGTTTCACACGCGATATCAGCAGGGTACGTGTATTCCAGGGGTGCGTGGGAAGTCACACACGCGAAGTCAGCAGGGTACGTGTATTCCAGGGGTGCGCGGGAAAGTTCCACACGCGATTTCAGCAGGGTACGTGTATCACAGGGGTGCGCTTGAAGTTCCACATGCGATTCCATCAGGGTACGTGTATTACAGGGGTGCGCGGGGAGCACCACACGTGAATTGCACGTGTGGGTCCTCCCAGGTGTTCCCTCTACACCCTCCACGGCCCCTGCAGGTGGCTCACACCACAGGGGCCTACCCTGCACATGTCCTGCAGGCACCCCATCCACCATGGCCATGCCCCCCAGCCAACCCACATGTCAACTTGAACTACTGCCCACCAATGCATGTCCCCCTGCACCCCCAGCCACCAGGGGCACCCTCCACCAGGCCCCCACCCATGTCTCCCAATACCCCCACCCCCCAGCAGTGCAGGGGCACCCTCCACCAGGCCCCCACCCATGTCCCCCACCACCCCCACCCCCCAGCAGTGCAGGGGCACCCTCCACCAGGCCCCCACCCATGTCTCCCACCACCCCCACCCCCCAGCAGTGCAGGGGCACCCTCCACCAGGCCCCCACCCATGTCTCTCACCACCCCCACCCCCCAGCAGTGCAGGGGCACCCTCCACCAGGCTCCCACCCATGTCTCCCACCACCCCCACCCCCCAGCACTGTGGGACACCTGCCAGCAGGCCCCCACCCATGTCCAACTCATGTTCCCCATGACCCCCACCCCCCAGCAGTGCAGGGGCACCCTCCACCAGGCCCCCACTAATGTCTCCCACCACCCCCACCCCCCACCAGTGCAGGGGCACCCTCCACCAGGCCCCCACCCATGTCTCCCACCAAGCCCACCCCCCAGCACTGTGGGGCACCTGCCAGCAGGCCCCCACCCATGTCCCCACCACCCCCACCCCCCAGCAGTGCAGGGGCACCCTCCACCAGGCCCCCACCCATGTCTGACACCACCCCCACCCCCCAGCACTGTGGGGCACCTGCCAGCAGGCCCCCACCCATGTCTCGACCACCCCCACCACCCAGTACTGTGGGGCACCTGCCAGCAGGCCGCCACCCATGTCCCCACCACCCCCACCCCCCAGCAGTGCAGGGGCACCCTCCACCAGGCCCCCACCCATGTCTCCCACCACCCCCACCCCCCAGCAGTGCTGGGGCACCCTCCACCAGGCCCCCACCCATGTCTCCCACCACCCCCACCCCCCAGCAGTGCAGGGGCTCCCTCCACCAGGCCCCACCCATGTCTCCCACCACCCCCATCCCCCAGCACTGTGGGGCACCTGCCAGCAGGCCCCCACCCATGTCCAACTCATGTTCCCCACCACCCCCACCCCCCAGCACTGTGGGGCACCTGCCAGCAGGCCCCCACCCATGTCCAACTCATGTTCCCCACCACCCCCACCCCCCAGCACTGTGGGGCACCTGCCAGCAGGCCCCCACCCATGTCCAACTCATGTTCCCCACCACCCCCCCAGCAGTGCAGGGGCAGCCTCCACCAGGCCCCCACTCATGTCTCCCACCACCCCCACTCCCCAGCAGTGCAGTGGCACCCTCCACCAGGCCCCCACCCATGTCTCCCACCACCCCCACCCCCCAGCACTGTGGGGCACCTGCCAGCAGGCCCCCACCCATGTCCCCACCACCCCCACCCCCCAGCAGTGCAGGAGCACCCTCCACCAGGCCCCCACCCATGTCTCCCACCACCCCCACCCCCCAGCAGTGCAGGGTCACCCTCCACCAGGCCCCCACCCATGTCTCCCACCACCCCCATCCCCCAGCACTGTAGGGCACCTGCCAACAGGCCCCCACCCATGTCCAACTCATGTTCCCTACCAACCCCACCCCCCAGCACCCATTTTCGATGTCATAGTTGCCTGCGTGTCCCACACGTACGCGTTATTCGTGTTACTGGGTGCCACCGCGTACTGCGGGAGGTTGAATCCACGCACGTAGGCTGCAGGGTTGCGTGCACGGTTTTACTGCAGTTTTGGGGTGCCTGAGCGTTGCGTGACCCGTCACCACATCACCGGGGTCACATACAGCCTTGCAGGTGCAGGGGGGCTGTTAACATCTTGCTTCCCACCCCCTTCACCCCAATTGCCCAGGTCAATTGTGGTGTACACCTCCCATTGGCACCACTCCATCTGTGCCAGCACTACTACATCTGTGCCATGGTTGGGAGGCCACCAAAGGTGAGGGGCGCCTCAGCTGGGCGTCCTCCTCGTGGCGGGCGTGGTCGGGGACGTGGCCGCGGTGACCAGGGAGTAGGGGGACTCCAGGGTGTCCAGGGCGGCCACAGAGGGGGAAGAGGCAGGGGTGCGCCACTTGAGCACAATGTTGTGCCATGTGTCGGTGCAGTCATGCCACCACCCCCTGTGGTTCCGGGGGATGCAGCTCCTGCATCTGGCACTGGCACCCATTTGATCCGGCAGTCCGTTCCATCGACTGCCACGGGCCCAAGGGTAGTGGTAGCGGACACCGCCACCCAGGCTCGGGGTCTGCCAGCGCAGGCTGCATTGGCACTTGAAGAGCCCTTGGTAGATCTCCAACAGGCCAGGGGGGAAACCATAGGGGCAGGCCGGTCTGCTCAGACCAAGACACGTGTCCCTGGGGCAGTCATGTCATCTGCTGCCCCGAACAGGTGTTGGCAAGTGCAGGGGCAGATGCACCCAACAGCACCCCGGTTGTGAGTCTGCCAACCAGGACCATTGCGGTCAACGACCCTGCCACAGCTGATGTTGCTGCGCAGGGTCCATTAGTGGGCAACCAGCTGCCACTGACACAAGTCAGGCCTTTGGTCATCCCTCCACCTGCCACTACCTTGGCTCAATCCACCGAACCCACTGGCCATACTGGTCAGGGCGGCATTAGCCAGCCAGGGTCTGCGCCACAGTCCAAGAGGAGGAAGGTTGCACCTGCAGCACAGGCTGGGACCCCACACACAGCCACGACCTCCTGCACGTCGAGGAAGAAGCCTTTCTGTAAGCAGGAACTGGACTTCCTCGTGGACTACGTGCCGGGCCACAGCCGTGACATGCTAGTGGGTGCCAATAGTCAGACTACGGCTGCCCAACGTGACACCCACTGGAAGCATGTTGCGGAACATGTCAGTTCATTCGGCCATGAGGTGCGCACGGCGCAAGAGTGCAAAAAGCGTTGGAATGACATCAAACGCAGCACTAAGGCTAAGCGTGCCTCTAATTACAACTTGACTCTGGTGACTGGCGGTGGGCCTGCACCAGAGGAGGAAGAGCTCACTCCGCATGAGGCTCTCGTTGCGGAGTTCATACCACCTGAATTGGTCGAAGGAGTGGGAGAGATGCTGGACTTTGATGCGCAGTCCAGTGAGTGTTGATGCGTGTTTGTTGAGGACGTGTGTGTTTCACTTGTGGGATTTGTTGTGCATGATTGCCGCTACATGTGACGTGTACATGGTTCTGATGTGTAAGTAATGCAATGCTTCCGTCATGCATGTCTCCTCTGCCTGCATGCGGGGACTCCATGTAGGCATGCTCCCTTGCCCCTCCTCCGCCACTCTGCACCGCAGTTCCACCTTTGCACTGGTCTGCTTCAATCTTGCCAATGTGTACTTTCTTGTTCATGTGTCCTGTGTAGATGCTAACTTCCAGCGTAGAATCTGCCAGACATATGCCGTGTGGTACAGCCTTAGTACTCGATGCAGGGTATCTCACTTGTACTGTGCATAGGTCAGATGTCCCGCAGGGACATGAGTGCCCATTCATGCTCCATGTGCATTGCACGCATGCCCCTATGTGTCCTTGACTGGATGATCACTGTAATACAAGTCCTTGGTTACATTCATTGCCTGGCATCTCATCAGCCTTCCCATGTCAACTGTGGCTCAGTCCTGCGTTGCACACATGTTTAGGGTCTGACAATCTGTGTGGCTCACAGGCCTCAGCCTGTTCAATGGCCAATGACTCTGTCCAACTGTTGTTGTGTCTTCGTCACACATGGGCGGAATCCAGAGTTTTCATCATGTGTCCTGCTTACTGTCCCAGCATCATTTGCAGTGTTGTCACTTGAATCACATTAAGCTGTTGATGCCAGTCAACACTGCCTGTCAATACACAGGTGTATGGTCAGCCTTTTGATACCATGCTAGGCATCCCTGCTTTGGTACTGGGGTGGAGGGGTGCTTGGCTTCTAGATATGGTACACATTGAATTCACAATGCACGTGATGTCTGAATTTGACATTGCACTGCCTTCACATTTCCTGGCACACACCATGGAGTCCTTGTACATGTAGGTAGTGAGTGGCGTACACATTTTCTGCACTGCATAGACCCACTTCCATGGAAACTGCCACCTTTCAACAGGTCTGATCACAGAAGCTATTCAAAGTTGACCGAGCATGCATGCCAGGTTATATGTTGTGTGTCACATGTCTGCCAGATGCGTTTGCTGTCGGTGTGTGTGTTGTGTGCTTCTGACATGTGTAGTGACCTTTTTTCTCTCTATTTTTCAGGTGATGACGCAATGGAGGCGGAGGATGGTGTTGTCATGCCAGACACTGGGTTGTTACCACCACATCAACCCGGCACTAGTGGGGGTCGTGGGGTAGTAGGCCACGAAAACCCCCAAGTGCTGCAGTCCATCTTGTCTCTGGCTGCCTATGAGTCCAGCCTTGATGACGACTCTGACGTCCATGTTGAGTTGGATGAGCATCAAGCCCATGTGTCAGGGGTGAGTGATTCTGATGTGGACACTCCTCTGTCTGCGACCCCTGCACTGAGGGATCAGACAGTCTTGTTCCTCCGTCCGTGGTGGATCGGGACGCAGGGTCACCCTCCACACCAGTCACTGATGTGCCTGGGACATCACGTCGACGGGGGCATGTAGTCGTGCAGCCGCAGGCAGTGCCAACACAGCGAGGACCCCCGGTCCTTGGGTCCCGCAGGGGTCAAGCCCGGCAACGCGGTCGCCGCGTGCAACCGCAGTATACTGAGTGGGAGCAAGACATGACTGCCAATTCCGAACGGCAGGGGGCAGCAATGGAGAACATCGCTGAGAGCATGGAGCGTGTGGCACGATCTGTGCTCCCCCCTGCTAGGCAGGTGCTTCTCCAGCAGCAGGCGGCACGGTCCATGGCCCGCTCGCTCAGGCTGGGCATGGCGGCCTCAGACAGGGCACGCCAGGCTGAAATGTCATCTCTGCGTCAAGCAATTGCTGCTCACGCAGAGGCACACGTGGATGCCCTGAGGGAGGAGTATGCTTCCCTCAGATTACTCTGGGTGTCCTTATGATGTCCCAGAGGCAGCAGGCAGAGAAGAGGTTTGCACAGCTTGAGCATACCATCGCGGCTGAGCTACAGGCTTGCCGGGAGATGCAGCGGTTGTCCAGCCAGGCCTTGCAGGAGGAACTCCGTGTTACACGTGCTACCTTGCAAGAGGAAGCACGTGTATCACGTGAGGTTCTGCATGCAGACCTACATCACATCGCCACACAGAACCAGGCTCACCCGTCCGGCAGACTTGCTGCCGACGAGGGGCAAGCTGCGGCTAGGCGTGGCCAGGCTACTGTGCCACGTCCTCCTTTCCAGGATGAGCCAGACTCGGACGACCATCTATCTCCCACATAGGTCGGGCTGTGCAGGCGTTGAGCCCATGGAGGTTTTTTTTTGGCTCAGCATCATCGCATGTGGATGTTGAGCAGCACCCTGTACCTCCCCCCTCCTGGGTGCCTCCCCTCCCCCCGGGTCGTATGTGGCCATTTTTGATTTTTCTTTTAGTTTAGTTAGTTAAGTTTCTGTTTGATAGTTAGTTTAATTAGGTAATGTAGGTTTTCCATTGTTAGTGTAATTAGTTAATAGTTGATTTAGTTTAAAATTGCTTGTCTATTGTGCTTTCATGTGACGGTGCGGTGCTTTGTGGCTTTTGAAGGCATCCACTGTCTGTTCCAGCTGGGCCCTTCAGGCTTGTCTTGTGTATGTGTTTGCTGCTTGGGGTCCTTGACTCACATATGCCACTCCTGCCTCCCTTATCCATAGGTTCGCAAGGATGGTTCGGTGTCACAGACTTTTACACAAGGGCTTTGGACTGTCATATCTGTGGTATGTCTGGTGCTGTGTGATTTGTGTTTACACCCCTAGTGGGGATGATTTTGGTGTTATTGTCCACTGTTCAGCTTTTGCTAGATGGGGTGTGTCATGATTAATGTGTACATTAATTGCTATGCATTGTGTAGTATGTTTCTTATCTTTACTGTACACGTGCTTGTTGCAATTCATGCTGTAGATAGTGTTCCACACTTTGGATGTGAAAGATGGACTGATGGTGTGATTTATGATGTGACTCTCTGACATGGTCAAGTAATGAGATGCCTGATGAGACACACACAGATGACTTTGAAGCATTAATCATGTGTTTCATGCCCTTTCTGCAGGGGGATGAGCCTCCAGAGCACCTTTGCCAGCAGACATGGCCCATTGGACGATGGAATTCTGGACACGTTTGTTGGTGCCCACATGCACATGTGTGCACAAGCAGAGGCACAGGGATTGCAGACCTACATCCTAGAACTGCTGACGTGTTCCAAGGAACTCCAGGCAAGGTGAGCAACACAGGGGGGCCACAACACAGCAAAGCTTGCACCAGGCGAGTTGCACATGCAGGCTTAGTCACACAACTGAGGGTGAGCTTAGACGAATATTGGTGTTGAAGCACACAATGCAGCTCACATGTGTTGGTGGACTGATGGCTGTTGATTGTAAGGTTGTCTGTGACACGTGCAGGGGCAGTGGCACATACCCTCCGGTACACCAAGGTCCATTGAGGCACTTGTATCAACCATGTAGCCTTCCGAGACATGGAAAGGGGCAGCTCACAGGGACATACAGTAAGGGACATACTCGGGTGCAGTGCATATCATTTCCATGTACTTTATGATAAATGCACTGCCAACTTTGTTTCGGTCATGGTGGTACGCAACTTGCTCAGAAGTCATGGCTTGCTATATGGGTCTGTCTGCTTACCCAGGGAACATTGCATGTTGTGTGAATTGTGACACATTGGTGTTTCATTTGCCACGCACCCACCGGCGGCTGACTTACTGCATTGACTGTGTATGACCCGTCACAGGGGTAATGTTATATATGGGTACGAAGCATCTACGCCAGATTGTCTGTTTGGAGAGTAGTTTGTTGCTATGGGGCATGTTTGGTGTTGTGTTTTTGTGTAATTGTCACGTACAGGTTGTTGACTGTGGCTCTCTTTGCAGCATTGCAGTGCTCCTGTAACCGGACCTGAGAGTGCGCAGGCAGGAGGCCAGCACTCAAAACCAGAGCTAAGTGTCTTGTTGTTTTTCTTTCAAACTGCTCTGCATAGGCTTGCTGGGGAGTGTACTAATGCATGGATGTATGTGTGATTCAATTTGGTATGTTTTTTTCCCCCTAATCACCCGGAATCCTATGCAATTTTGAACCCTGTACCCTCTACCCGTTGTTCCTGCTTCCCGTACCTATCCAAGCAACGTTCCCTAACCCTCTTTCCCCGCTGGGGTTGTGGATGCCTGTGTAAGCCCCGAACTTGCAGGCGCCAAAACCCTAGAGGGGGTGGTTGGTTCGTACCACTCCTAAGCCTGGACTACAGAAGGCCATGACAATGATGTCCAAGTTTGTTTGGATTGTGTATGTGTTCATGCAGGTAGTACATTTTCGTGCATTCCCTAGTTTCATGTGTCATTCCTCCTCCCCTCTCCTGCCACTCATTCCAGTCATCCAGTGTGTCAACACCTGTCCCGACTGCATATCCCTGAACCTCCTTCCCCACCAGGGTCTCAGGGGCCTGTGTGAGTTTGACCTTGCAGGCACCCGGGACACGGTGGGGGTGGTTGTTTCGTGACACTCCCGCGCCTGTACACGGGACCTGTGACAGTACACATCCGTTCATGGTGCATCATCCTATGTCATGTACCACACATGGTTCACATCCTGTTGTGACATTGTTTTACTGTGCTACCTTGGTTGTTGCATCATTGTGGTAGTACTTGGCCTTTGTGAGGTACTGCTACATCAAGTCATCTACTGGAGGGTGTTCTGGTTCGTTTTTCTGGCTTGGATTTTGTGATTTTGGAAATGAGTGTGGATTATGAGGGTGCAGGCACCTTTTTACACACAAGGTGGGAGATGGTGACGAAGGGTAAAGGTGATCCTGTGGCCAGGTGGAATTGAGGTTTGAAGGCTCCATGACCCAGGTGCAGTTGTTCAGTGGGTCATGGTCATTTGTGAGGGAGGGGGGGGGTTTGTTGATAAGTACCTTGCCCTGCAGTGTGATGGGAACTCTGACATTGTAATGGTGGTATCCTATGTACATGTTGTGTTCTGCTGATCAATGCCTGTTCATGTGTTGTGTTTACCTTTCAGGTGCGAGGGGATAGTTGTGGTTTGACATGCTGGGGTGTACACATGGTGAATGTTCACATGTGATGTGTAGAGAACACTGATGGTCACTTGAGTGCACATGCATATGTGGAGTGCATGTCCTTGCAGAACCACACACTTGCACTCTGATGCACTACATGTATTCCCACCCTTGCATATCCACGTGTACACTGTTTGCCTTCTGGTGGCCACTGTGTCCCTGCAGCACATGTTCTGTGACCAATTATGGATCTTGTACATGCCTAATTTGCTTTTTGATGTAGTCTGTCACTTAGATGTGATGCTCAGGGTGTGCATCACACACAATGGCTGTTCACTGTGCTGTGCGCTGAGCAGTGTGTTGCAGGAGTAGGACACAGCACACAGAAGCTGCAGTGTTGATTTTGCAATGCACAATGTGCATGTAGACAAGTATTCATTTTATGTTACGTCTACAACTCTTGTAGTGCATTTGGAAAGGGAGGTTGTTGGTCTGTCATTTCATCTGATTCCAGGTCAGGCATCATTGTCTGATGCCACTGTAGATTTTGGACATGCCAATGTGTACCTTATTGTTACTGTGTTGGTGTATGGGTATTGCTTGCCATGTCATGTTGTGGTTTGGGAGGGTTTGAGTGACATGACAGTGATGGCCATGGCCTGTTTTGCAGGTGTGTGTGATGCACACCTTGCATGTCAGGGTCATCCGCTTCTCAGAGCAACTAGCTGGGGGTAGATCTCTCTCCGCGGCAGGGCCCTCCCTCTGGAACAGACTTCCTGCCTCACTTGAACTTGAGGGGAACCATCTCCGGTTCGGGAAGCACCTCAAGACCTTCCTCTTTGCTTCTGCTTTCTCTCTGCCTCTCCCTTGCGGAATTCTTCACTGGAACTGGAACTGCACTGGAGCTGCAACTGGGCCACTCTCACCGACCTCGGTCCCTGGCCCAGCCACTCTCCACTTGCACTGCCTTCCTGGCAACCCCTGCACTGCGGGACTGTCTCTCTATCCCTACAGCCCCCCCTTCCCAGCACTTGTCTGCACTTACCTTTGCAGTTGCCACCAGCCGACCTATGTATTTGTTTTTTGGTCTACTTCACCTGTACTGCACTCCCCCCCTTCCCCTTGCACTTTTCCCTTCCCCCTACCCCTGCACTTGTACAATCTAAATGACACCTGGCCCAGTAGTACCGTTGTCTGTCTTCCCTTGTTCCCCCCTCCCTGCCTCTTCGCACCTTGAAATACTTTTGTATAGGCCATATCATGTCATATGACATATGTGTGCCTTTTGGTCACACAGTATAGCTTGTGTTTTAGTAGCTAGGGATGCAGACGATGTGGCACTTCCATGGCAACTATCTCAGGGTGGTAGGGTTGTGACAGTTGACTGTCTCTTTGTCATCATCGATTGTCACCTGGTATGTGCCAGGCCTGTTTGCACTCCGCAGGGGTGGGAGTTTAGGTGAAAAATGTGGCCACAAGCTGGGTCCGGGCTTCCTCGCCATGTGCCCTGTCCCCTCCCATGGGCAGTGCCTGTGCCTGTGGTTGGGGATGTGGGGGCACCACCATGTCCACCGGGACGCCCTGCCGTGTTGCAACATTGTGCAGGACACATGCTGCCACAATGATCCTGCACACTACTGGTGGTGCATAGAGTAGTTGCCTGCCAGAGCGGTCAAGGGAGCGGAAACGTGACTTGAGCACTCCGAATGTGCGCTCCACTATGGCCCTGGTTGCAATATGGGCGGCGTTGTATCTTACCTGGGGTGGTGTGGTGGGGTTCCGGATTGGCGTCATCATGTGGTTGATCTGAGGGTAGGCACTGTCCCCTGGGGAGGTGATAATAGTTGAGATTATTAGGGTTTGGGTATTTGTCTGTGTGTGACTTGCATGCATGTGCAAGGGCATTTGTACTCACCTAGGAGCCATGTGTCGCCATGCTGCCCAGCTTCCAGGGCCCGGCTCAGGGCGGACATTCTGTATATGAAACTGTCATGGGTGGAGCCAGGGTAGTTTGCATAGACAGAGGTGATGATTCCCTTTGCATCACATACCACCTGTACATTGATGGAATGCCAGTGCTTGCGGTTTCGGTAGATGTGCTCAGTGGCCCTAGGTGGACGTAGGGCCACATGGGTGCAATCTATGGCACCAAGCACTTTGGGGAAGTGTGCCACCCTGAAAAAATCCAGGACAATGGCCTGCCTTTCTGCGGGTGTTCTGGGCATGTATATGTGCCTGCGGACTGAGGGGCGCGCTGTCATGATTGCCAGTACCTGGTGTAGGCAGCGTGACTGCGTGGCCTGTGAGACCCCCCCCACTATGGCAGTAGTCCGCTGAAATGACCCAGTGGCCAAAAAATGCAGGACATTGAGCAGCTTCTCCAAGGGGCTCAATGCTTGGGAGCAAAGGGTGGGGGATGTAAGGTCATCTTCCCACTCCCTGACCAGGTCTAGGATGATATGGGGTGGAAACCTATACCTGCCATAGACCTGGTCGTCAGGCATCCCAAAAAGGCTTGTCCGTGGTGCGAAAATGCGTGCCCTGGCTATTCTCCTCCTCCTGCGGTGTCCCACGATCAGTGCTGCGACAAATGGGGCATTCATCGTATCTGTATATACGTGTTTGTTGTTTGTGCACACTTTTGTACTGTGCGTGGGACGCGTTGGCGCCTGTGCGCGTCTTTTGCCGTGCGCGGGTTTCCCGTATTCGGATCCATGAATACGGGTTGTTTGCGTGCGTGTGGGCGTTCCGTGTAGTTCCCTGCAGTACTTCCCCAGTTACGCCTTCTTTTTCACGCGTTGTTCCCCATTCCGCGTGTTACGCCCACTGTTCCGCCCACTTTGGTTGTGGGCGTCGCGCTATGTGCGCCTTTGCTCTGCGCGTAGCGCACGCCGTGTATGCCTGCGTGCGCCATGGCTGGATTGGGCGCACGGACAGTGGGAAACACGCGCAGCGTCTTCCTTGAATCGCACGCGTGTGCGTGCGCTGCGTTTCTCACGCTTGCGCTCCCTTGCGCCTGCTTGCGCATGGATTTTCGGCGCACGTTTGTTCCATGAATCGGCCCCTAAGTGTTTTGGCATTTTTTTCATTTTCTTCCAGTAATTTAAATATCTCCTGTTCCATAGCATGGAGTTCTTTATCTTTCTCCCTGCCATCTTCTCTAAGGACTTGCATTTCGGGAACTGCAACAGGTTCATCTTGCCTTATATCATCCAATATTGCTTTTAAATGGGTTAATTCTTGCTCACTATCATTAAGTTGTTTCTCTTTCTGAGCCAATTGAGTATCAAGATCGCTACATTGGGCTTGAAATTCCATATCTACATCCATTGGCTTTAATTCTACTTTCAATTGTGCATCTGCTCACATTCATTGTGCAAACTGCATTGTAATTGTATAATGACCTCACTGTCTTTCTCTTGAATGTTTATGGATCTGTGTAGCAGAAACCAAACTTTTGTGCACAGTCTGATGATACAGTTCTTCTCCTCTGTGTGTTCTGTCGCCCGGAATAACCTAAGGAGACACACCTAAACAATGCTTCCTTCATCGAAAATAACTTCAAATGTCTCTCTTTCTACCTCTGTGGTAATCCTGCTTTTCCATATTGTCACATATTCCGATGACCAATTTGCATGGGCATAAAGCTTTGCCTCGACGTAATCTGACAATTCAGAAAACTCAGCCTGAATCTGGGACATGGCGGCACTATTGTCAATGATAGTATAATGAGAGTCAAGTGAGCACATAGTACTGCACTAGCTCACAGCAC
The DNA here is from genome assembly GCF_040938575.1 of Ambystoma mexicanum. Lineage (NCBI taxonomy): Eukaryota > Metazoa > Chordata > Amphibia > Caudata > Ambystomatidae > Ambystoma > Ambystoma mexicanum. The sequence continues at coordinate 274,742,620 of NC_090938.1, forward strand.
TAATTCAAATAATGAGTTCACAGTATGGTTATGCTTTAGGATGCAAGGCAATGCCCTGTAATTATTTTAAATTTTCACAGCCAACGCACCAAATTTGTAGATTGGCTTATATTTAGCATCCTGTGGTGTTTTGTGGTATTTGGTATGGTGGTATATCTTAGCAATATCTTATGGTGAACTTATTGGGGTATTTTCTATAGTGGTGAGACTAATTTCAGAATACTGACTAATAATTATTTCACCAGAGTCACTAACAGTAAAGAAATACTGGACTTTGTACACTTTGAATAATTGGCTCATGCTCCCCTGTGATATTATATCTACATTGTCAATCGTATGCCCTTTTGGCTGTGTTAAACATTAAACATGCAAATGAAATACCAAACATTCATTCAACCTCTCAAAGGAAAACAATTTACTGTGGCTAACTTTGCTTTGAGATTTTTCTTACTGCACGTTTATCTATCTATGTATGTCAAATCAATGAGACTGAATGCAGAAGAAATACACCGAAACTAAATTACCTTTTTTTAATTATTGTTCTTTATCATAAACTAGAACTATGCAAGTTACACAGAAAGACATGTGCACCCACGTTGTAAATTAGTCATAAACAAGGTTTTTCCTGTAGAGGATGTCAACACTCTATCTGCGATAAATTGCAGAGCCCTGCCTGTTGTCAGCCTTAAAGTTTGCAACCAAGCTGGCAGACTAAATACACTCTGACTTGCAGCAAAACTTAGAGAAATATAAACACAGTTTTACAGGCACATTTAAATTATTTTTACGAATTCAGTACCTAAAAATGAACGGAAATATTTAACCTATGCTACATAGTCTCAAACAGCCACTTCACATGCCCCTTAATTAACAGCATAATTACCTACGTCTGTTGGCGATATTGCCCGACTCAGTTTGGCAGGGACCCAGGGTCAATCATAGATAAGGTTGCTCGAGACTGTGGCTCTTCTAAAGACTGCCAACCCAGGAGAGAAACAGCATTAGCCATGAAGAATCTGTCTGCCCAGGAACCAGCCCTCTCTTCCTTCCAGCACTTCTGCCTCCTTCGTCAGTGAGTGAATGGAATGACCAGCCCTCTCTTCCTCAAACCTTTTTCTCAGAACCCTGTGTCACTCAAAATGCACCTCTCCTTGCCCTTACCTGAAACTTTTCCCACACTTCCTGCCCCAAGGCAATGCCATGAGTTCAGCAGAAAGGATCTCACATTCCACATCTCACAACAAAGTGCAGCTTTTTGCCTGCACGTTTAAAGTTTATTTTTTCCATTTCCAGAGCATTGTGCATTTCCATCAGCATCCACTTTATATAATTGAGCATTTTGCATTAAATGATATTTTGGGAACATGTTACATGGGTATGGTAAATTAATATATTAGTTTCTGGTTAGTTTCATTTTTTAGTGTACCTCAGCCCATTAACATTTCATCGTGGATCAACATGATCTTTTTCTAGCATGTATTCTGTGCATTGGCATCTATTTAGATTCAGCCTGAGTCTCATACCCTTGAGTCCATCTATGAGTCTCACACCCTTGGCCCTAGTTAAAATTCAAACCTTAGTTAAAATGTGAATGTTGAAATGTGGAGCCTGGATGTTGAAATGCAGAACCTACATTCATCCTACAGTACCGAAAGTGTGCTTTTGCAAATTTGGTGTAAATCCGTCCATTCGTTTTTTTCTTTTTTAAATGGCCAAGAAGTAGGTAAAAAAGAATTAATGATATCTGGGTCCGGTCCATGAACTGATTTCCTGATTCGGTGTCCCCGGACGCCTCTGGACCAATCAGCGGGTGGCGTGATGTTTGCGGACATCATACGCACCCGCCGATTGGTCAATTTACCCCTTAAGTGCCAAGGACGAGTTATCTCGTCCTTGACATGACGTTTGTGTTGCCAAGGGCGAGATAGCTTGTACTTTTTGGCACAAAAGTGAAATTCAACCCCGGGCTATGTGAGGAGGAGGTTCCTCCTCATGGCCCAGGTGCTGAATTTATTTCAGTTTTTCGTCAGCACGCGTAATGCCTGCTGACATGAAACTGAAAGTAATTTTCACTGTAGCAGCCATTTTCGGCTGCCGCTGTGAAAATAGAAGGTGAGTGTCCACATTCCTCTCCCTCGATCTCAGATTGAGGGAGGTGTTGTTTGAATGGCGAGACTCTCCCCTTTCCAACGACACCTTTTTTGAAGCATTGCTGGGCGCGGATTGGGCGCAGAGCGCTCGATCCGCGCCCAGTAATGCCACTAGACCACCAGGGACCTGTTTGTGAAGTGGGGGGAAAAGGGATGCTTAATATGTAAGCAGCCCTCTCCTCCCCAGCCCCCAAAGCATGCAGCCACATGTATTGCCCCCCCTGGGGGCAGATGGGTGCCCATCTGCCCCCTAGGGAAGGGGCCAAAAAAAGAATATCTAATAAAGAAATTCAGATTTGGTCAGGGATGGGGGCCACTAGACCACCAGGATTTTTTTCTATAATGAAAGGGCGGTGGCCCTCTCCCCCCACCCTAAGTTGATGGGGGAGCACATCATGTAGCCCTCCCTGGGGGCAGATTTCTGTTCCTAGGTAGGGTACAAGAGATAACCCCCATCCATTTGGGGTGGGGGAGAGGGGGCCACCAGAAATCTTGGTCCAGCTCCCAGCATGCATGGGACAGTACGTTTTGCCCACCCCAGATGCGCCAAAAAATAAAAAAATAAACACAATGAAACTCAGTTTTGGGTGGGGGTGGGAGGACACTAGACCACCAGCCATTTTCCATAATGAAAGGGGGTGGCCCTCTCCCCCCACCCTAAGTGGATGGGGCTCCTCATGTAGCCTCCCTGGGGGAAGATTGCTATAGCATCTCACATATTCCTTCCTGGGGGCTATAGCAATCTGCCCCCAGGAAGGAGTACATGAGATGTCCCCCATCCATTTGGGGTGGGGTAGAGGGCCACCAGAAAACATTAGATTGGCCTCCCCAATGCATGGGGCAGTACATTTTGCCCACCCTGGGGTCGGAAGGGCACACAAATATGCCCATCTGCCCCTAGGGAAGAGGCAAACAAAAAATAAAGAAAACAAAAAAGAACATTTGTTTTGGGTGGGGGTGGTGGGCACTAAACCACCATGGATGGTTTTAGGGGAAAGGGGGATGGCCCTCTCCCTCCCAACCCCTAATGGATGTGTGCATCTCATGTAGCCCTCCCTACGGGCAGATTGCTAGTGCACTGCACTAGTGTACTGCCTCAAGATGTTCATGAACCATCTTTGCAAACACGTCATCATGCAGCATGTGCACATACGTTCAGGTGACGCTGCAATGACGTCAGATGTTCCCAAACGTCGGTGAAGAATAAAACGGTGTAAAAAGTTGTAGAAAGTTGATAGGCGTGTTTAGAATGTTACTAGGTGGTGGGGAATGGCACAGTTTTCCCTTGAAACTTCCTAGATTGACCGAAAATGCTGCTATATTGGGGGTGAGTATGATATTAGGAAGTTGGGGTAAATTAGGGTGCACTGGTAAAAACCTATGACATCAAGTGATGTCATCATTGACATTTGTGATGTAATGTTTGATGTCCTGTGTGTTAGTTTTAGCAGTGTGCGGTGGTTGCGTGAATTATGGTTGCTTAGCTTACCATAACTGGCAAATTTCTCTGGGTTTTCAGTTTTACTTTTAAGCATAACATCCCTTTTTGCCCACCCTGGGGTCAGAAGGGCACACAAATATGCCCATCTGCCCCTAGGGAAGAGGCAAACAAAAAATAAAGAAAACAAAAAAGAACATTTGTTTTGGGTGGGGGTGGTGGGCACTAAACCACCATGGATGGTTTTAGGGGAAAGGGGGATGGCCCTCTCCCTCCCAACCCCTAATGGATGTGTGCATCTCATGTAGCCCTCCCTACGGGCAGATTGCTAGTGCACTGCACTAGTGTACTGCCTCAAGATGTTCATGAACCATCTTTGCAAACACGTCATCATGCAGCATGTGCACATACGGTCAGGTGACGCTGCAATGACGTCAGATGTTCCCAAACGTCGGCGAAGAATAAAACGGTGTAAAAAGTTGTAGAAAGTTGATAGGCGTGTTTAGAATGTTACTAGGTGGTGGGGAATGGCACAGTTTTTCCTTGAAACTTCCTAGATTGACCGAAAATGCTGCTATATTGGGGGTGAATATGATATTAGGAAGTTGGGGTAAATTAGGGTGCACTGGTAAAAACCTATGACATCAAGTGATGTCATCATTGACATTTGTGATGTAATGTTTGATGTCCTGTGTGTTAGTTTTAGCAGTGTGCGGTGGTTGCGTGAATTATGGTTGCTTAGCTTACCATAACTGGCAAATTTCTCTGGGTTTTCAGTTTTACTTTTAAGCATAACATCCCTTTAACACATTTCATTTTTTTCACTGAATTTCATAGGTTTTTATTAGTGCAACTTGACCTTATCGTCCCTGTAACACAGTTTTTTCACTGAATGTATATTTAAATTCCATGCTGTTTTCAGTACCACGTATAAAATGTAATTGAAATATGGGCATTCCACCATCACTGGTTTCACACTTTGGGTGACTTTGATTACATTGAAACACACAACTGTGGCTATTCCTTGTATATGAAATGTATCAGCTTTGAGAAAGACCTGGGTGAATCGAAACACGTGTTGGCTGTGGCTGTAACAATGTTGATCTTACTTCATGAATAAAATTGCACATTGAATACAGTACACAAGCGTGGAATTACTAAACAAGTCTCTAAAAACTAAATACCCCTTTTGCTGGACTAAATTAGTATCAGAATATTTTATTAAGACTGACCCAGCATGATAGGTTCATAGGAAACATTGGGCCTCATTACAAGTACACCGGTCCGGAGATAACGCCGGCGGTAAAACCATACCGGCACCGTTTCCACGTCCGCCCAATCATGAACCGCGGCCCCGGAAATAGCACCTCCTCAAACCGCCACCATGGAGTTAAGGGTCCCGTAAAGTCCACCTGCACGGAAACCCCTCCGGTACCGGCAACACAAAACACCACGAGCATCACAACTAGCGCGGACATGGAAACACTGCCAGAAAAATGACGTTAAAACCGTGATCACGGTGGCGGTACCGCCGCCACCGCGAACATGACGTTAAACAGTGCCTGCTGAACAGAATCAGGGCACAGGTGCACCAAATCAGCCCAGCTGGACCCAGCAGCACACTGGGAGCCCACAAAAGGGCCACACCCAGCCCAACACAACACAGAACCATGCAGGCAGCAGCTCTAGTAGCACTTGGACTGGGCCTACTCAACCAACAGGCAGCACCGCACATGATGGCAGTAATGGTGCAGAGGAGAAGGCGGAGGCGGAGGAGGCGCAGGCACCAACCAGCCAACCCTGCACCTGTGGCAAACCCCATTGTGCAGCCGCCACTACCCCGCAGGCAGCCTGCAATACCACGCATAAGGGCCTCACCCTGGAACCTAACCCCAGGACAGATCCACACACTATACCGGCTGGACCGCCCAACAATCCTGTACATCACTGCCATGATTGAGGATGACATCAGCAGCCACATAGACACCCCCACTGCCATCCCCCCCTCCTGAAGGTTGTGTCTGTGCTGCATTTCCTTGGCACTGGCACCTATCAACACACGGTCGGTGAGCTGCACGGCATATCACAACCCTGTTTCTTGAAAATCCTGGTACAGGTACTGGATTCCCTTTTGCGCCATGTGTCGGAACACATAGCCCTACCCCGTACCCTCCCCGAGGTCATTGCCACAAAGTTGGCCTTCCATGCCATAGCAGGCATGCCTAATTGCATAGGTGCACTTGACTGCACCTACATTGAGCTGACAGTACCACATGCAATTGAGATGGTGTTCCGCAATACGAAACAGTATCACTCACTGAATGTACAGATGGTATGTGATGCCACGCTACTGATTACACACTGCTGCGCACGTTTCCCAGGCTCAACCCATGACTCAATGGTACTGCGGAATTCCACGTAGCCACGGTACATGGAACGCTATGCCGGACAAAGCACATGGCTATTGGGTGAGTACAGCTGACAATGCTCTGATCCTGTTGAAGCGTTATGTATGTGTCCAGGCCAATGAGCAATGTGAGTGTGCCGCTGGACCGCACATGCATCACCCTCCCTCCCATCTACCAAATAGACAGCAGATACCAAACATCACAAAGGAATACATGACAGGTCACCACAGTGTGCCTGTACACACCCTGCCACAGCCCATCCTGTCACTGTCCCATACACCTTGTGCCACTGCAGACACCCACCCACAAATGGAACACTGCCCTTCCAATGCACGAGATGCCTGTAAATGAGACGTCGTGCATTGACTACTTCAGTACAGTGGAGTCACTCTGCCATGTGTGCACATCCCTGCACTATGACATACTCACAATCCAATGTCACCCGCAGGGGACAGTACACATGCACATACATGTGTAGGCCAATATCCAGTTGGGGGCATCCACTGTGATGCCCAATGAACACTTCAAACCACTGCATGGCACATATGCATGAATGAACAATGATACAAGATAGCACAGCATCAGATTAAGACATGATACCACAAACAGCCATCTTTATCCCATGTAGGTGATGCTGGATATGCACTCACGCCATGGATGATGACACCTGTACGGAGACCAAGGAACAGGCATGAAGAGGCATACAATAGGGCACATGTCCGCACACGTGGAATGATTGAGAGGACATTCTGACTGTTGAAGGCCCGTTTCCGCTGTCTGAGCAGATCTGGGGGATCACTGCTGTACAGCCCAGTGAAGACGGGTAAAATCACGCTCGTATGTGCCATGCTGCACAATCTGTGCCTGCGCAGGAACATCCCAATGCCCCCAGATGCAGATGAAGAAGATGGGGATGGAGATGGGGATGGGGATGGAGATGGGGATGGGGATGGGATGGCACCACCTCTCCCTGGGGGTGCACTTGATGGCCAAAGAGCACGGGATGAGCTGATTCGCATTTACTTTTGAGACACAGCACATTTACAGCAATGCATAGAGTGATGACAATAAATGATTTGTTGTACTGCAAATGAAATGATAGATGTCCACACATGTATGTTTTGCTTTCAAATGATGATATATTGATGAATTCACAACAGGGAAGGAGGTGAAATGGTTAGGGAAGCTGTACACCCGAGCCCACCCACCACCCAAACGTACTCACCCCCACCCAGGCCCCATTGTTCAAACACCCAAACAACCTCCCCCTCCACCCAAACGTACCCACCCCCACCAAGGCCCCAATGTTCAAACACCCAAGACAACCTCCCCCACCACCCAAACGTACCCACCCCTCACACCCTTCAAGTCCACGTGTGTCCTGCAGTGCCCCACATACATATCATCACTTCTGTGTGCGCTTCTGTGCCTGTGCATCCTTGCCCAAGAGCTCCGTTAGCCGACTTGAGCGCCTCCTTGGACTGGCAGTAGTGGAGCTTGATGGGGTGGTGGAATTTGATGGCACAGAATCCGGTATGGATGGCATCCGTGCAAGATTTGCCTGTTGCCCAATCAACATGGCCTCAATGAGCCTGGAGGTGTTGTCGTTACCCTCTGTGCCAGAGTGACTATGGCGTGCCAGAGTGACTATTGTGCTTGCAAAGCGTCCAATAGACCTTGAGAGGTGACGCACTGATGTGCTATAGCACTCCCTCTGCAGCCTAGATTCTTCAAGCTGCCTCTCCACCAGCAGGGTGAGGGTTGCCTGCTGCTCCTCCATCCGCTGCATGCGGGAATTCAGCTCTGCCATGGATGGGGTGGGTGACCTCATGGGACTTCTGAATGAAGTGGGGCTAAACTCCAGCTGATGGAAGGAACCCAGGTCATCAAATGTGGGTGTCTCCCCCTGTGGCCCAGTATCAGAGTGCTCTACTGGGGCACTGTTGTCACTACAGGCCGCCTCCTCTGCAGTGCAGCTGTCTTCTGTGTTGGTTTGGGTGGGCATGGTGGGTTCCTGTGGCACCTGTCTTGCCTCAGGCAGTGTGGAGACGGTGGGGATGTCGGTGGTGGTGGCCGGCACATCAGTTGCAGTTGTTAGTGGAGGCTGAGATACCGAACTGCTGGCAGCATCCTCTTGTGTGGGGGCGGTGGCTTGGGCACGTGCCGGTGCTGATTGCCTGGCCTGTTGTGCAGTGTCACTGTCACTGGATACGGCTGTGGGGACACAGAGGACATGCAATTAGTGTTGTGGTGGTGGCTGATGGGTGCATCACATGCATCATACAGGTTGGTCATTGTATAGTGTTCGTTACAAGCATCTGATTGCTGGGGGTATGCATTGTTGTGATATTGGATGCCATACGGATCTTGATGGGTCCTTTGGGCCAGTCATGCACTGCCTGGGGGGGGTGTTATTAACAGGTCCTTTGGGCCAGTCATGCACTGCCTGGGGGGGGTTATTAACGGTTCCTTTGGGTCAGTCATGCACTGCCTGGGGGGGTTATTAATGGGTCCTTTGGGCCAGTCATGCACTGCCTGGGGGGGTTATTAACGGGTCCTTTGGGCCAGTCATGCACTGACTGGGGGGACTGGGGGGGTTAATGGGTCCTTTGGCACTGTAATGCCATCAACATATTCTCATATAGCATTCAAGTTTGACCACTTACCAGCATCTGCAGGTGGGCTCACTCCTGCCTCAGCCTCCCCGATCCCATGAATGCCCTCAAGGTGGAGGATACTGCTGCAACGCTCCTCCCATGCTTGCAGCCTCAGTGGGGAAGGGGGTCCTCCACCTGTCCCACTGCTGCGTTGGCGGTGTGTGGAGATGAGGTTACGAACCCTCAGCCTGAGGTCATCCCACCGCTTGTGGCAGTCCTTGACGCTCCTCACTGTCACGCCCACAGCGGTGCACTTGCGTGCTGCTTCTGCCCACACTTCCTTCCTCCGCTGCTGTGTGGCACGCCGTTGATCAGCACTGAACAGCATCTCTGCATGTTCCACTATGTGCTCCACGAGCACAGTTAGCTCCGCCTCACTGAAGCGCTGTTTGCGCTGCCTCTGCGCTGGAATCCTGGCAGACATGCTGGTGGTCCCTTTTGCCTTCTCACAGTATGGATTGTGCTTGTGCTGACTCTGGATGGCAATGGATTGTGTTTTAAATGATGGCCGCCTCTCTGTTTCCGGTTTTTGGCGATCATGGTATTTCCGGTTATGTTTCCGTGGAGACAGAGGCGGACACGGGTTTTGCACTACTTGTGGAGCGCTATGTCCATTTCTGTGGATATTTCCGTGATGGCGGTAACAACGTTTCCGCGTCTGTGTGGTGCGCGCGACCTACAGCACGTAATCGGACGGGCTTTCCACAACCTTGCGGACACGGAAACTTTATTACCGCCGTCACAGAATCACCGCGATCCGGAGCTGCCAGGTTGTAATGAGGCCCATTGTCTCCATATTGCAACTTCAGGTGACTTTTGGGCATCGTCACCCACACCCTATGAATAGGCAGTGTGGCCAGCATCTATCATATCCATACTACTAGTCGCAGTTTGATAAACTGTAAGAGGATTCAATTCAGCACTACAGCCAAGTCAACGCCTAGTCTAGAATACTGAATGAAAACCCTTATTGATATATCTTTATGTCCAGTTCATGCGTTCTGGATGACTACCCCTATATAACACCCCTCCCTTGGAATCCCCCTGACCCCACTGAGCCAAGAAGTAGTTTTGTTTTGCAAGTTTAAAGGTTTATTTGATAAATTAAACAATATATATATATATATATATCACGCTTTATAATAAATTAATAATTGAATAGCACACTTAATCTGATATGATAAAGATTAACAACGGAGAATCTGGCACTAGCACACCTCTTTATAATCGCTAAGGAGTTGACATGAAATGGATAAGATAGCAACAATACTTTTATGGTTTCAAATGGATGCAATGTGGAATGAAATGCAGTACAGAAAATACTCAATATGATTTCAACAAAACAATGTAATCACTTTCTTGGACAATTCACCCCCCCCCCCTTTATGCAATGCAAGGAAATGGAAGGAAGGCACACAGTTCTCAGAAATGCAATCAAATGTGATTCAGTTCACCCAGCAACTTAGACTACAGAAGTTGAAAACACAGGCAAAATGCTTTTAAATGTGCTGGCAATGAAGAAAATAAATATACTAAAATGCTTTTAATTCCCTCTAGAGGTTCAGGGTGAGTGGAGTCAAGTTAATATTAGTCCAGGCTCACTTTAGCAAGGATCTAGGAGTAATTGGTGGGTTAAACGAATTTTTGCCAAATGAAGGCAAGCAGCAGCAGATTTTTACACGTGGAGAAATTTGCAAATCGCGGCAAAATTCGCGGGTGCGTTTTTCACGATTGCGGCAAAACTATATGGGTTACTGCAAGTCTCTAGCACAAACGGTCACGGAGATATGAGCGATTAAATAAAGGTCGTTTTTCAGATTTGAAAATTTAAAGTTCAAAAAGACAAGTGCAGCTTGCAACTAGAAAATGACAAGTGACAGCTTGCAGTTCTACTTAGATTAAAATAGCTTGGACTATATTATTTTAACTAAGAGATTGGTTCTGCACAGTCTTGCTATGTACTCACAATATATTTAGAAATATGCCTTGCCACAGATCTGGTCAGGTTTAGGACTGGACTCTGGTCTCTGCACTTCACAGTGATCTGGGTCAGCTCTCTCTGGTTCTGCTAACAGGTCAGCTCTACTCTGCTGGTCTGGGTTGGGTCTCTGAAGGTTGATGGAGGTAAAGTATGGATTTTCCCGGCAGAGCTTCCAGCTGCAAATGGATTTGAAGGTCCCTATCTGTCCTGTCTCTCTGCTTTTATGTGTTTTTAAAATGGGTGTGTGTGAGCAGCATCACTAGCCAGCCCCTCTCCACTTATCATTGGTCAAGCTTTCATTTCTCCCCTGATTGGGGGAGCTAAATTGTGTCAGAGTGATGTCATTTTACAGCCTGCAGAAAGTCCACTCCTCCTGTCAACTTACACACAAATCTAGATTTGAACCAAATACATATTTGCAGAGGTACATATTGTTTTAAAATCATATGCACCCATCATGCATTACAGGAGGTATACCCTGTTCAAACTCTGCTCTTCCTGGGAGCTTGCATTCAGAAATGATAATATTTTGCACTTTTTAACTGGTTTGCAATACCGGACATTACCCCAAATTTCCACACATGTGCGCAAGGAGTATGGACATTAGTTGATGAAGTGTCAGATTTTTCACATGCACACATTTTGAGTAATATCCTCTTTCCCGCTAAAACCCCCCTGAACATGCCACTGGTTCTAAAAACCTCTTAAAATGTGGGCAGAAAAATCAAAAGAATTATGGTATCATTTATAAAATTTTCACATGTCCGCTCTATGAGTTATTCATCTTTTTAGAGTTATGTTCTGGCCCCAAAGGGGTGTGGTTTTCCTCCAGCACAAGGTTGAATTTCTGGTTTTTCCAGTTCTGCCAAGCCAGCTTGCTCTCACAGGCAGTGCTCCTCCCCTTTGCTTCAGGAGGAAGCTACTTTTACAGCCCCCGTAATAAAACCTTTGCCTGAGTCAGGACAGGGCTTTGTTCAGAGCTCCTGTATTCTGTGGGGCTCCCCTTAATTCAATTATCAGAGAGATGGCATATCCTTAGTGTGGCCAGCAAAAGGCAGATAGGCCTGGGAACACAGCTGTGACTCAAGTTTCACTCCTGATGGGGGTGGCTGGTGGGCAGAATTCAGTTCCTTAAGCCAGGTTTCAGATAAAATGTCACTTTTTGTTACCCAGTTTAAGTCAAGACAATGTTTACATATGCAGCTAAAATGCTGATTCTAAGTTTAAAACTATGACATTTAAACAATTGCAACCTATGTGACACTCAAAGTAGGTCACTCAGTCAATTTAAACACTTAGATTTTTAGTGTCTTTCAGTCCAAATTTATTTAAACTGCTGAAATCCACAGCTCAGCCAGTCTTGTTATAAACCTTCAAGTCACTTCAGAATATAACTTTACATTGGATCCACCTCTCAGTAAGTCTTTCTTTGGCATGTTTTGGGTTCATTTATTCAGTTTTCTACAAAAAAGTAAAATCTGGTGGTTTTAAAACGCCGGCTTTCTGATAGTGGTGAGTACTGGTACTGCACCCATTTTTGGGATTTAAGAAAATGAATTCCCAACAGTTATGGGTTTGCTTTTGGCAATCAGCATTGCCATTCCCAATGGTTTCAGACTACTGTGTGGGTAGTCCAATGGTGGTTTTAGGCAGTGTCCTTCTGTGCCCATAACATCGGCAAAAATGAGTGGCAGCCTATTCTTCATGCATTTCCCTGTGCATTTTCTGGGAAGCTCTGGCCATCATGAGGTTTTCCATGTCAGTACTGGACAGTTTTGAGGTAGGGCTCGGATGCGTGGGTAAATACATCCCACAAGCCCCCCTCTTGCGATGGCCATTCGGTTTCACTGATGGGACTCGCAAGACCTGGGATGTTTCCTCATCTTCTTCCAATAGATGGCACAGTTCAGCATCTTTTTCTCCCTCCGGTACTGATCGATCGGTTCTCCTCGCCGGTCCTGATGGGAATATTGGGCGGTACACTGGGCCCGTTGCGTCTCTGCTCCCGGTCTCCGGATTGTCCTCCTTGTCCCGTCTCCAGGATTTCTTTCTCCTAGGACGACAAATAAAGAGCGGCAATACCTATTCATAGACATTTTTCCACCACTGTTGAGATAGTGGGGCAGCATCTGCATTTCATCATAACGAAACATTACATTCTTATTTTGAAAAAAAAAAAAACAGTATAACTAAGAGACAGTTTCATGCAAATCACAATATTTTAGAGACTAGATGTGGTATGTTTTATGATTGGAACTGAATTAGTCTGATACAGTACCCGCTAGGATTCCAGAGGATTCCTTGAGTTGTTGCAGAGTGTGCCTGGGATGGCAACATTTCAACTGGTTTATGTGGACCCACTTGTCTTCCCCCGCTGCCAAAGGACCTTTGGGGATGTGGATTTTGTAGGCCACAGGGGAGATCTTGTCGATGATTTCAAAGGGTCCCTTCCATGTAGGCAAAAATTTGCGCTGCTTGGCCTGATTCCTTTGGAAGTTGTATAGATAGACCCGGTCTCCCACCTGATATTCCTTCCTGGAAGTTTTCAGGTCATAATGGGTCTTCATGCTATCAGCCGATCTTTCTAGATTCCGCTGAGCGTAAGCAAAAGCATGTTGGAGGTGTTTCCTTAAATTCTCCACATACTCATGAGTAGTGGAGGCATTTATCAGTGTCTGCTCTTGGGTCCTGTAGAGCAAATGCTGCGGAAGCACCATCTTGCGTCCAGTCATCAACTCAAATGGTGACATTTTGGTTGCAGATGAAGGGGTAGATCTGATGGCCTTTAGGACCAGGGGTAATCGGATATCCCAACTTGGCCCAGAATCTGCCACAAACTTCTTTAATATGCTCACAATGGTTCGGTTGTAGCGTTCCACTGCTCCAGAAGAAGCTGGCCTGTAAGCAATGTGTAGCTTTCTCTTGACCCCCAGCATCTCCCACATCTTTGTCATTACTTCACTGGTGAAGTGGCTACCTCTGTCTGACTCAATCCTTTGGGGTAGACCAAAACGGGAAAAGATGTGGTTAATCATCAAGGCAGCTGCCGTTTCTGCCTTGCAGTTTGGGGCTGGGAGACATTCCACCCACTTGGTAAACAAGTATGTCACAGTCAACATGTACTTATTCCCCCTAGCAGAGCGAATCACAGGGCCTACAAAGTTGATTTGTAAATCTGACCATGGCAGTGTCATCCCCCGCTTTTGGAGAGGCGCGCGGTGCGTGAGGGATGATGGCTGAAATTGTGCACACACAAGACACCCCTTCAAATATTGGTCGAGGTCCTGCCCCATGTGTGGCCAGTATGCAACCTCTCTTAAGATTTCCAATGTTGTGTGAAACCCCCTATGACCGGCGGTGGCCGCATCATGGGCGTGACTTAACATCAGGCTTCGGAATGAGGTAGGAACCACCCACTGATCGTGGCCAGCTTTGGATTTCCTTACCAGCAACCCGTCTTGGATTCGGAACATTTTTGGACATTTCATCAACACTCTTAGGTCCTCTTTCCCAGTGTAATCGGTATCCCTCAGGGGAAAGTTCTCAGGGTCCTCAAGGTGCTGGTAAAATTTACCAATTATTGGATCCCCCTTCTGAGCGGTAATCGAATCAGCATCAGGGGTCTCCTTAATCCATTGTGCAATTGAAAGGTCGTTGTGAGCATTTGTCTGGGACCTAGTGATAGCAGTGACCTGGATTTCCCCCAACAGGGACTCAATCTCAATTAGATCCCCTTGGATGGCCCCGGTTTTGGCCAGCTGATCAGCTAAGTCATTTCCAGTTTTGTCTGGTCCCTCTACTTTGAAATGACCCTTGATCTTCTTCCAATAGATGGTCATCTCATTCGAGGTGACCAGATCATCAATGTTTTGGATCAACTTCCCATGTTTCAAGGGTTTGTTGTTAGCACATAACATGCCTCTGGTTTTCCAATTAACCAGGTGCTCCACGAACCCGTTCCGTACATAATCCGAGTCTGTGATTATGACCAGTTCGCGGAGTTGATGTTGGACAGCAGTGAGGATGGCCTGATGCACAGCCATCAATTCTGCCACCTGACTACTTCGGGGACCAATTTTGTATCCAGCGGAGGGTTCTGGGGACTCATTCACCCATGCATTCCCTACGCCAGCCACCAGTTCTTTCTCCCCGTCGTTGTCAACATGGTAAGAGTATCCATCCACATAGACAGTGGGCATTCCCTCACACTTGTCCTCTTCAAAGACTTTGTGTGGGGAATTAAGGTATGCCTCCGTGTTGTCCTTGATTTTTAGACTTTCGTCCTCGAGACAGTTTTCTCTGGCACAATCATGCAAGTCAGCCAGACCTTGCGCGAGGGGACTCTTCTTGTTTTGGCCATATCTGACCTCCACAGGAAAGCCTTGCATTGACAGAATCCAGGAAGTAAATCGGGAATTACTCACATTTCCGGCCCGGATTCTGTCACTTTGGAGATATTGCAGAGGCTGGTGTGGAGTCTCCACTATGATGTGTTCCCCCTGGATAAACGGGCGGTAATTCTTCAATGCCCACACCGTTGCCAGGAGTGCCTTCTCACAATCGTTGAATTTTTCCTCCACAGAGGATAAAGTTTTGCTCGCATAGGAGATTACTTTATTGACCTTGTCATGCTTTTGGTATAATACTACCGTCAAGCACGTATTAGAGAACCCCGTCTCCAGGAAGAACTCCTTGTTTCTGACAGGGTAAGCTAGGCAAGGCGCTTGTGAGAGGCTTCTCTTGAGTTGTCTTACTGCCTCGCCTTGTTCTGGACCCCATTCCCACTTGACCCCCCCCTTCAGGAGATGAATCAGGGGTCTGGTGATCTCTGCGTAGCCCTCAATGAACTTTCTGCTGTAATTAGTCAGTCCAAGGAGGCTCCTTAGTTCCCGCAGAGTTGTGGGGTCTTTCAGTTTTTGGAGTGCTTCCACTTTCTTTTTCTGGGGACAGAGACCCTGAGGAGTAATCTCATGCCCCAAGAAATGAACACGGCTTCTACACCACTGTGCTTTCTGAAAGGAAAGTTTTGCTCCGGCGGCCCTCAACTGTGTCAGAACATAACGGATCTCCGCTATGTGTTCCTCCACAGATGAACTTTTGATGAGGACATCATCTACATAAGCCAGGTTACCCCTCGCACCCAGGTCGGGCATGGCCTTATGTAGGAAAATATTGAACTCATTACCGGAGTTAAGGTATCCGAAGGGAGTCCGGGTCCATGTATACTGCTGGCCCCCAAAGGTAAAAGCCAGTTTGTATTGGTCCTCCCTACTGACAGGCACAGTCCAGTACCCATTGGTCAGGTCTATTGCAGTGAATACCTGTGACCCCTGGATCTGGGCCAGCCCTTGGTCAATGTAGGGAAGAGGCCATCGGGAAGTATGGACCCGTTTGTTGAGCTCCCTGAGGTCAGCACAGAGTCTCCACTGGCCGTTTGGCTTCAATATTCCCAGCACCGGATTATTGAAGGTGCTGTGGACTGGACGGATTATTCCCCTGGACTCAAGGTTCTTAATTATTTCAGTAAGGGACTCCATGGATGCGAGAGGCAAACGATATTGCTTCACAAACACTGGAGTCATGCCAGGGTCCGTGGGGATTGTTGTTGTGTGGATGTCGGTGCGGCCACAGTCATATGAGTCTACCGCAAAGAGATCTTGGAAATCCAAGAAAACTTGTTTCAACTTTTGCTTTTGTTCCAAAGTCACACAGGCGTCAGCTAGGTTGAATCTCTCTTCCACCATCTGCCTGAAGCCTGGAAAGACTTCTGGTTTGGCTATCTCCGCGGCCTCCTCCAGCTGGGTGGAGAAGTCCCTGGTCAGAGTGCTGATTTGGACCGGAGGCTTCAGGTGGGAAAGGCAGCCCTCATGGACCTGGAAAATCACCTCATCCCTCCTGAAGTCACAAGTCACATCTTCCTTACCATAGGGGCAGGAAGTGCACACCAGGAAGTTCCCCCCATGCCGGGTAAAAATCCTGTCTGGTGTTGCGTTGTCATTACTGTCACTGTCAAAACAGTCCTTGGGGATTGGTCCTAACAGTTCATTTCCAAGATCAATGGAGAAATGCCGGTCATCAACCGCCATTCCAATAATGGTGCCTGCGGCTAGAGTAATACTCTTTAAGTCGCTGTTATCCACCTCTATTAGAATGGTGTCATGTTCTATGTTGACTAATGGAGTTGGGTTTACGCCTAACCCTTGCAGTTGGAGAGAAGCATTTAGATGTATGTAAGCATCAGGGTTTTGCAAATATTGTCCTCTTTTAACTTTCACTTCCAGGGAGAATTGTCGGGTCCTTTCTGGGATGGTGACTTCCTCTTTGATCTGAATTTCAACTGCATAAGGTAGCAATTGAGCTGACCTAAATGCTTTTTCTGGATCATCAAAGCCCATGGGATGATCCGCTAATCGGGACCAAGCTTTGAAGTTTATTAGGTCCAAACTAATGGCAAAGCGATTGAGAATGTCACTGCCTAAGTAAAAGGCGGCAGGGACGTCTCGCACGACCCAACAATTGTGGACTATGCTCTTGTTGCCAATGGAGATTTTGAGCATACACCTGCTTGGCAGGAGATGTTTGGAATTAGGTGCTTCCAGGTCCATTTCCCATTTGTCTATCAGTTTGAATGTGGGAATAGCTGGATCTTTTGGGAGTTGGCGGAACATGGCTTCGCTGATGAAGCTCTTACCGTTGTTCACACACACTCGAGCGAGAACAGAGTCCTTCCCATCATTTAATTGGACAGGGATGAACAACTGCTCTCCAATTTGCTGAATATCAGCCAGGCTCTGAGCTGATTTCACATCTTTCTGGACTATTGGAGTGGGAGTTTCTGATTGTGGATTAGTATAGAATCTCAGAGTGTTTCCTTCCAGCGTGGAGTACCACTTTAGGCTGGAAGGGAGGTTGATTTTCAGAAATAGAGAGGACCCCCCATCACCAGTCTGTTGTCCTACTGCTATTACTGTCACGTCTGGAATCTGGTTGTTCTGGAAGTGGAATTCTACTTGGTCAGATGTTTGTTCAACCATGTGGCATGTGCCGTTTAAACTAACATGGTTGACACTCTGTTTTAATTTTATTGGTCGGCTAGTCTGGGTCCAGAGGACCTTGTTTACACAATCTATTAGGGGTGACAACCTTCTCAGGAGGTCATTCCCTAATAAACAAGGGGTGCCCTCTGGGGTCACAACTATGACCGGGTGTTTCAACTTGTGTCGCCCAATTTTAATGTCCAAGTCTGCAGTCCCCTCAACGGGAATTTCCTTCCCGTCAAAGTTCTGGAGTTGTCCAGGAAGAGAGGTGAGAGGAATTTGGTAATTCCCTCCCCTTCCTGCATTCAGTTCATCAAAGGCCCTTCTGGACAGAAGGGTAGCTTGAGATCCAGTGTCCACCAGTGCCAAAATTGTACCCTGCCCCTGTACTTGTACCGGGGCATAGTATCTTCCCTCCTTCTCCTCAAGGGGGCACAGATAATGCACATTTTTGGACAACTGGTGGGCTAACTTTCTGGTTTTGGACATCGCTAGCGAAGAGATTTGGGCAGAATTCTGTGGAGAGCCTTGGGAATCTGAAAGAAAGAGTTGGCAACTGGAGATCAGAGCCATTGTGGGTTCCCCTGGCTCCGGTTCCGGGCCGCCCCCCCCTTTTTGGAGGCAGTCACCAGGATGGGTTTGAACCAGGGGATTTTCTTGCTGTTGGTTCTTGGATGAGATGGTGGGCGGCGGTAGCTCAGTCTCCACATCTCCCCAGTCTGGATTTGCATCCCTAGGGACCCATTTTTCTTTGGGAGGAGTTCCCCCCTCTCTGAAGGAGAAGATCCTTTCCCCAGGATCCTCTAAGGATCCCTCTCCCTCAAATTGGAAGATCTGTACCTCCTCCTCAAACTGAGTCTGTTTGGGTCTTTTGTTTCTCCTACCCCCCCTCTGCTCCTTAGGAGGCAGACTTTCAGGGGCAAGAGATTTTGTTTCCGGTTCCTGGGTTTCCAGGGGCTGTTTACAAGTGAGGAAGGAAGCTTCCTCCAAGGCTTTACACCCCCCTTCCCTTTGTGCCTCCTCCCTGGGAACCGGTGTGTTATCGGGGTGCTGCCCCCGTCATTGTTCTGGAGCACCAGGTCCAGAGTTGGGTGCGTTCTGCGCCGGCATGCTGATCTGAGGGTTCTGCTGAGCCCTCAGTATGTGACCCAGATCCCGCGCCATGTTTTGAACCTGGCGCTCTAACTGGGAAACCCGCTCAGGCTGATACGGGGCCCTGTTTTCTCCCCTGGGCTGATCCCGGGAAGGGTAGCTGTCCCTCCTCTGGTAATACCCCGGGTTGGGAAGATTTGGGTACCCCTCCACCCTTGGCCTCCCCTCTCCCGGATTCAGTGGTCTGGGCTCAGGGAATTGGGGAAAGAAGGATGGATGGTTTTGGGGCTGAAAGTCGGGTGGATATCTGGGGAAAAAGTTCTGCCCTGGGTTTGGTAAATTTCTGCCCTCCTGTGGAAAGTTTGGAGGGAAGTTCCCTGGGTTCGGTGCTCGGTTGGATCCCCCCCCTTGGGCTGGGGGAGTCCACACATAACCCAGGATGGGTCGATTTCCCTTGTAGCGGGGACTTACATAATCAGGAGAGCGAGGGACCCCATTTGTAGGGCTGCCTCCCTGGCTCCCTGTCTGTGACTGGCCCGAGGACCTTCTGGGCCTAGCATTATTAGGTGCAGGTAGGTTTTTAGGCCCCCCCATCTCCAAATCCAAAACGGGGGTGACCTTTACCTCTGCCACCTTGGCAGCAGCAGGGGTGCTGTTGGCTTTGGGGTTTTTCTGGGCATTACTTTTGCTATCTACCGGTTTCTGCACCTCATAGATCCGGGTAGCCTGTTCAATGACCCAGTCTAAAGATCTTTTCTCGTGAAAATCCCTCACGAGCTGGGTCATTATGTATTTGGGCAAGGCATGAAAAAATGTATTAATGAATTCTCTACTGTCTGTGCGCACCCTTCTGGTGGTCTGCGCAAAAGCACGTTTCAGTTCTTGCACAAATTCTAGTGGGGCCTGATCCTCCCCACATTGCAAATTGTAGGCTGCCTTGCGAGCCTCTTGAGGATTTCTATGAATGGAAAAATGTTTCAAGATGGCCGCCTTATAGGTGGACCATCTTAAATGATTTTGGTCCTCCAGCCCCGCAAAGAAACTGGAGTATTCCGGGGAGAAGGTCCACTTTACATATTGAATACAGCTTTGGCTGTCCTTCAAATGGAAAGTCTCCATCATTTGCTCAAACAACTCTAAGTGCTCCCAAACAGAATACTTGGCATTCTTATGATACGGCGTGATGACGCTCCTGATTGCCTTAATCTGCTTTAAGGGGTCCTTAAGCAAGGCCCTTTTTGCCTTATTGGCCTTTTTGGTTCGGGTAACCCTTGTCCATTCATCCTCTGACTCAGAGGCACTGATCCCAGAGGTTCCTGTCTGTTCTTCCAGGTTTTCCCGGATTCTGCGAGCCTGGGAATGGCTGGCCGAATGTGGGGACCTGGTCTTTTGTTACCTGTGGTGCTCAGAGGAGTCCTCCGATTCCTCCTTGCTGCCAGGATTTGCTGGGTACCCCTCCCACTGACCTAACTGGGCAGAGGTTTTCAGGATGCCCTTAAGGGGCCTACTCTCCTGGGGTTCCCCACTGAACTGTACTGTACTTGGGTGCCCATACCCGGATGTCCACCCCTCCATTCCTGGGTGGTACTGGCCTATGAGCCCCATACTTTTAGCTGGATAGTAATCTGCTATCCCTGTGGCCCTGTGCTCATGTGCGCCAGGGGACATGGGGGTGGTAGAGTCCAGGGACTGGGAGAGATGAAGGCCCCTGGTGTTAGGGCTCCTGAGGTTATGGTCAGGAGTCTCTCTTTCCCAGCGGACCTCATCTCTATCCGCCCCTGCTCCCTGTTGCAATGCAAGAGCCTGCATTTGTGCTTTCAGTTCCTCAGTCAAGGCCTTACTAGACTCTATCAGTCTCTCCTGCATCGCTACCTGTTGTTGGAGCCTATCATTGTGTTGACAGAGGGCCTCATTTTCCCTCTGTGCTTCCTGGTTGGTCCTGGAGAACTGGGCCAGTCTTTGCTGCAGGAGGTTTACCTCCTGAGTCCCATCCCTACTGGCCTGCTCCTTTCTTGCCAGAGCATCTTCCACCCTTCTGGTGTGCTCTACCAAGTTCTGGTTTTCTTTTTGGAGGTCACCCAGCCCCTGGAGGGCCAGGTGATTTTCTTCAATTTCCTTTTTTAAGTGGCAGACTTCCTGGCCTAAAGTGTCTCTTTCCTGACTGAGAGCCTGCATCTGTGCTGCCAGGTCGTCCCTCTGTCGTTGAAGGGCACCAGATTTTTGGCGCTCCTCATCAAACTCTGCCTGGGTATCCAGGTCTTTCAGAATCAGTTTATTTCTCTCCTCTTTCTCTCTATCTAGCTGGCTTTGCAGGGTGACTACCTGCTCCGCGCATGCCCTGTTGAAATTGATCTGTTGCTCCAACTTTTTCTGGTTCTGCAGTAAGGAGTCCAAACTGTCTTGGTGCTCCTTCTGCAGGGCCAGAAATCTGGTATCCTGGTCTGTCTTTTCCTGTTTTAGGATGCCTATATCCTCTTTTATTTTAATGATATATTGCCTACTATCATTTTCTGACTCCTGGCTCCTCTGCAGCCTCTGCTCAGAAGAGGCCAGATCAGATCGGGCCTTCTCTACTGCCATCTGTTGCCTATTTGCCAGATCTCGGCTTTCAGTGCATTTATCCTGCATGTCTCCCATATATAGGTACAGGTATGCTGCTATCCTGGCAATCTTATTGTGTTCATCTTTGGCTTTAGGAGCCATATAAAGTTCACTCAGGGCCACATGTAATGGACCCTGATCTCTCCATAGGTCTGACCCTGTTTCAGTGACCTGTCGCGTGATGGCCTGCAACCAGGCATCCTGGCCCTGTTCAGTCCATTCACCTCTCACAAATAGTTTATGTAAGAGGTGCTCTCTGGCTATTTTCATGTCTACTAAGGTCGTCATTCTAGAGATTGGTCTCTGTCCTGACTTACAGAAGTTTGTATTTTATTCTTGCAAAACAGACCGTTTCCTTGGAGCGTTCCTTTAAGGAGTGCTTTACAGCGTAACACAGCGTGGTGATCCGACCGGATATGTGTATCTGGTCAGCTGGCACGCTGTATTAATCTGCACAAATGGTAGATCTAACCCAAACGTCCGGCACGAGCCCCCAATTTGTAAGAGGATTCAATTCAGCACTACAGCCAAGTCAACGCCTAGTCTAGAATACTGAATGAAAACCCTTATTGATATATCTTTATGTCCAGTTCATGCGTTCTGGATGACTACCCCTATATAACACCCCTCCCTTGGAATCCCCCTGACCCCACTGAGCCAAGAAGTAGTTTTGTTTTGCAAGTTTAAAGGTTTATTTGATAAATTAAACAATATATATATATATATCACGCTTTATAATAAATTAATAATTGAATAGCACACTTAATCTGATATGATAAAGATTAACAACGGAGAATCTGGCACTAGCACACCTCTTTATAATCGCTAAGGAGTTGACATGAAATGGATAAGATAGCAACAATACTTTTATGGTTTCAAATGGATGCAATGTGGAATGAAATGCAGTACAGAAAATACTCAATATGATTTCAACAAAACAATGTAATCACTTTCTTGGACAATTCACCCCCCCCCCCTTTATGCAATGCAAGGAAATGGAAGGAAGGCACACAGTTCTCAGAAATGCAATCAAATGTGATTCAGTTCACCCAGCAACTTAGACTACAGAAGTTGAAAACACAGGCAAAATGCTTTTAAATGTGCTGGCAATGAAGAAAAAAAATATACTAAAATGCTTTTAATTCCCTCTAGAGGTTCAGGGTGAGTGGAGTCAAGTTAATATTAGTCCAGGCTCACTTTAGCAAGGATCTTGGAGTAATTGGTGGGTTAAACAAATTTTTGGCAAATGAAGGCAAGCAGCAGCAGATTTTTACACATGGAGAAATTTGCAAATCGCGGCAAAATTCGCGGGTGCGTTTTTCACGATTGCGGCAAAACTATATGGGTTACTGCAAGTCTCTAGCACAAACGGTCACGGAGATATGAGCGATTAAATAAAGGTCGTTTTTCAGATTTGAAAATTTAAAGTTCAAAAAGACAAGTGCAGCTTGCAACTAGAAAATGACAAGTGACAGCTAGGAGGCAGTTCTACTTAGATTAAAATAGCTTGGACTATATTATTTTAACTAAGAGATTGGTTCTGCACAGTCTTGCTATGTACTCACAATATATTTAGAAATATGCCTTGCCACGGATCTGGTCAGGTTTAGGACTGGACTCTGGTCTCTGCACTTCACAGTGATCTGGGTCAGCTCTCTCTGGTTCTGCTAACAGGTCAGCTCTACTCTGCTGGTCTGGTCTGGGTCTCTGAAGGTTGATGGAGGTAAAGTATGGATTTTCCCGGCAGAGCTTCCAGCTGCAAATGGATTTGAAGGTCCCTATCTGTCCTGTCTCTCTGCTTTTATGTGTTTTTAAAATGGGTGTGTGTGAGCAGCATCACTAGCCAGCCCCTCTCCACTTATCATTGGCCAAGCTTTCATTTCTCCCCTGATTGGGGGAGCTAGGTTGTGTCAGAGTGATGTCATTTTACAGCCTGCAGAAAGTCCACTCCTCCTGTCAACTTACACACAAATCTAGATTTGAACCAAATACATATTTGCAGAGGTACATATTGTTTTAAAATCATATGCACCCATCATGCATTACAGGAGGTATACCCTGTTCAAACTCTGCTCTTCCTGGGAGCTTGCATTCAGAATTATGGTATCATTTATAAAATTTTCACATGTCCGCTCTATGAGTTATTCATCTTTTTAGAGTTATGTTCTGGCCCCAAAGGGGTGTGGTTTTCCTCCAGCACAAGGTTGAATTTCTGGTTTTTCCAGTTCTGCCAAGCCAGCTTGCTATCACAGGCAGTGCTCCTCCCCTTTGCTTCAGGAGGAAGCTACTTTTACAGCCCCCGTAATAAAACCTTTGCCTGAGTCAGGACAGGGCTTTGTTCAGAGCTCCTGTATTCTGTTGGGCTCCCCTTAATTCAATTATCAGAGAGATGGCATATCCTTAGTGTGGCCAGCAAAAGGCAGATAGGCCTGGGAACACAGCTGTGACTCAAGTTTCACTCCTGATGGGGGTGGCTGGTGGGCAGAATTCAGTTCCTTAAGCCAGGTTTCAGATAAAAGGTCACTTTTTGTTACCCAGTTTAAGTCAAGACAATGTTTACATATGCAGCTAAAATGCTGATTCTAAGTTTAAAACTATGACATTTAAACAATTGCAACCTATGTGACACTCAAAGTAGGTCACTCAGTCAATTTAAACACTTAGATTTTTAGTGTCTTTCAGTCCAAATTTACTTAAACTGCTGAAATCCACAGCTCAGCCAGTCTTGTTATAAACCTTCAAGTCACTTCAGAATATAACTTTACATTGGATCCACCTCTCAGTAAGTCTTTCTTTGGCATGTTTTGGGTTCATTTATTCAGTTTTCTACAAAAAAGTAAAATCTGGTGGTTTTAAAACGCCGGCTTTCTGATAGTGGTGAGTACTGGTACTGCACCCATTTTTGGGATTTAAGAAAATGAATTCCCAACAGTTATGGGTTTGCTTTTGGCAATCAGCATTGCCATTCCCAATGGTTTCAGACTACTGTGTGGGTAGTCCAATGGTGGTTTTAGGCAGTGTCCTTCTGTGCCCATAACATCGGCAAAAATGAGTGGCAGCCTATTCTTCATGCATTTCCCTGTGCATTTTCTGGGAAGCTCTGGCCATCATGAGGTTTTCCATGTCAGTACTGCACAGTTTTGAGGTAGGGCTGGGATGCGTGGGTAAATACATCCCACAAAACGTTCCCAGTGCCCCTTCCCATTGATTAATAAATTAATAGAAACTTCACTATTTGACTGTATCTGTTTGCAACGGACAGGCTAAGTCTAACAGGGCCGGGGAAAATGCCATGAAATGGACTAGAGATGACCAATGAAGCCATGCAACTCATCAGGAAAGACTTGTGTATGAAAATTAAAATGTAATGTGAAGTAACATAAAGTGGCCTTATATAGGGCCTTCTGACTTTTTTGTTGGCTTGTTACATGTGACTCTGGATGGTCATTAGAAGGATAGTTGGAGAAGCTGAGACGAAGCATGTGATGTTGATCTGTGCAGGAAAGTACCAGGGTTCTCAGTATAAGTCTGCTTCCTAGGGGTTTGTTGGAAATATTTAACAGTATGTTATCCAAAAGTGAAAGTCTAATATTTGGTATATTACAGCCCTTTTGGTCTGGTTAGCCTCTGACATTTGGAAGTGAGACAGGGGTAAAGGTAAGAGTTTAGTAATAGCTTGATAAGTGTTATGACAAAAGGGTTTGATCTACTCTAAAGACTAGAGGGCGGTTTCTGTACTCCTGCACTATATATGGCAGAGTAGAAGCACAGAGCACCCCAGTCAAGATTCTCTATTGTGGTAGCAATGGATGAGCAATCAAGGCTTAGCTCTCAGGAGGTGATGCAGGCTGGTTCCTAAGTACAGTGTAGTCCCCAAGCCCCCACAAAGGAATGTCCACACACTATGATAGTGATAACACTGTTCTTTATATAAATAAGGTTCAGAATATATACACAGACACAGTTCTGTGTAAGGATCCCCCCACCTGGGCAACCTGAAAATAAAGGGTATCAACAAGCCCAGTCCATATATTGTTTAAGACAGTCTTGGTTCCTTCTAAAAAGGTTCTACTACCCCAATGTACCCGGTTTAGCAGATTTCTTTGACAGGTCATCTATGGATCCCTCTTGAGTGACCTCCCTTTAAGTCCCAAATTTCGGACTGTTGGCTGCAAGAATGAAATTGAAGACCCTGTATATCATCTACAAGGCTTTCTGGGGTCTGGGGTCTGGGATTATGCTATCTTCAACTTTCTCTCCTTAAATACTCCTGTGGTAGAGCCCTCCACTCCTCTAACTCCAATCTTTTGCTTGTGAAACGCTTCTCCAAACACAGAGTGGGAGGCAGGTCTCTTTCTTTGGCCGGTGTCTCTCTTTGGAACAGCCTCCCTGCTCCTCTCAGACTTGAGCTGGACTTTGTTACATTCTGGAAATTTCTCAAAACTCTATTCTTCTTTTACTCTTTCCCTCTGTCTCTTCCCTGCTAACTTATATCACTGCCACTCAGACTGGTGGCCTGGTCCCTTATGAACTTCACAGGTGCGATGCTGTATACCTAGTCGCTCTAGGACCCGCCTCCCTTGTGTCTGTGCACCCCACCCTTGGAAGTCCTCTGCCCCAGCACCTAGCCAGTGGTGTGACACTTTGACATCACTTGGCACTTCCCTCCCAGGCTCCCATCAACACTTGCCCATCCCTACTACCCATTCTGTTTCTGTTACTGCACAATGTGTATGCGTATTTATAGCAGCACTGTGTACAATGTGTTTGTACAAGTAAGGGAAATATAGATAGTAAATTTTCTAGAACATTGCTAAGTGGCAGTTGGTGTGTGGAAGCTTAATATGTTGATAGGGTTACATGTAGAGTTGTTGAAAGTTATTGGTGGATGGATGTGTGACTGTTTGAAAGTAGGCAATGAGGGAGTTTTACAAACATAAAAGTAAAAAACGGGTAGAAGGGCTGTCCTGTGCGATGGTGTGTACGTGCCATCTGGGTCTTTTAGTGATGCCTGGCTAGGAAACAGGACTGCAGAGACTGGCGATAGTTATGAAGGTCCATGGATTATGCTTCTTATTGTATGCTAAAGAAAAGTATTTGTGACAGAAAATTGTTTCTGTCCTTTTTTTTCTCTTGTATACAATTGTACATTACTTCTATTCGCATAATACAAAATGCTAATGGACATGGTGGAGAATCTTGAGTGTAACTTCTTTATTGAAAAATATAAAGCAGATGGAATCTATAAGATTAATTTTTTTTAGTTCTATTTTTCAACTGTGAAAGGTGGCTCCAAAAAGGAACCTTTATTTATGTTTTCTGATTTTGTATTTTCTTTTTTGTTTCAGGAGAGACCAGGAAGTGAGGGAAATGAGGGAAGGGGCACCAACCAAAGATATGGAGGGACAGGTGGACAGGGGAAGATGTTGGGCGTGTTTTAAATCTAAGTTAGGGGGCAGTGTTTCTCATGCTCTTCGATTACAGCCTCGAAAGTACTGTGAAACTGCTCCTCCCTTTAGAGTGGTGTGTTGCAGTATATAAAAAGTACTGTTGTCTTGGAAAGATATGGATCAACAGACTCTTTAATGGCTTGCAAGGTAGCTGGTGGGATCCTCTGCCCCACTGGAGTAGCTTGTGTGGTGGCAGTAGCGGTTGAGGAAGATGAAGTAGCGGAAGGCAGCCTACTACTTCCTGAGAAAGGAACAGCCTTTCTTAGAACACCTGAGTGGTATGAGCGGGTGTGTTGGCGCATCAACATGGTACCAAAAGAGTACTGCCTACGTTGTCTGTGACTGAGTACGATTACACACTCAATGCATTCAACATGGGTAGCCCAAGCCTTTGGTTGCCCTAGTGTGGTCTTAAAGAACCACCACAACCATGATTCTCTCTGAGTGTTGGAGGTAAGCATTTGCTCTATTTCATCTTCCTGGTCCTCTTGATCTCCCTCTGTATCATTGCACTTTTTCTGTAGTCTAGGCCCTCCAGCTGGTGATGGTGGTGGCTCCTGGGCATGAGTGATGGCCATGGTGGATGCCATTTTTTAAATTAAATAGCTGGTGTGCTAATAGTCATCCAAGCAGATGCTCTCTCATGGATTGCAGGTGGAAAATGAGTAAGAATGGGTCTTAGAGTTGTGGGAGGCTACACTTCCTAGATCAGGTGAAATTGCAGTTTCAAGATGTTCATGAACCATGGACCCATTTGCCAACACGTCATCATGCAGCATGTGCACATACGGTCAGGTGATGCTGGAATGACGTCAGATGATCCCAAACGTTGGCGAAGAATAAAACGGTGTAAAAAATTGTAGAAAGTTGATAGGCGTGTTTAGAATGTTACTAGGTGGTGGGGAATGGCACAGTTTTCACTTGAAACTTCCTAGATTGACTGAAAATGTTGCTATATTGGGGGTGAGTATGAAATTAGGAAGTTGGGGTAAATTAGGGTGCACTGGTAAAAACCTATGACATCAAGTGATGTCATCAATGACATTTGTGATGTAATGTTTGATGTCCTGTGTGTTAGTCTTAGCAGAGCGCGGTGGTTGCCTGAATTATGGTTGCTTAGCTTACCATAACTGGCAAATTTCTCTGGGTTTTCAGTTTTACTTTTAAGCATAACATCCCTTTAACACATTTTTTTCACTGAATTTCATAGGTTTTTATTAGTGCAACTTGACCTTATCGTCCCTTTAACACAGTTTTTTCACTGAATATATATTTAAATTCCATGCTGTTTTCAGTACCACATATGAAATGGAATTGAAATATGGGCATGCCACCATCACTGGTTTCACACTTTGGGTGACTTTGATTACATTGAAACACACAACTGTGGCTATTCCTTGTATATGAAATTTATCAGCTTTGAGAAAGACCTGGGTGAATCGAAACACGTGTTGGCTGAGGCTGGAACAATGTTGATCTTACTTCATGAATAAAATTGCACATTGAATACAGTACACAAACGTGGAATTACTAAACAAGTCTCTAAAAACTAAATACCCCTTTTGCTGGACTAAATTAGTATCAGAATATTTTATTAAGACTGACCCAGCGTGATAGGTTCATAGGAAACATTGTCCCCATATTGCAACTTCAGGTGACTTTTGGGCATCGTCACCCACAACCTATGTTGTGGCAGCGTGGCCAGCATCTATCATATCCATACTACTAGTCGCAGTTTGATAAATGTTCCTAGTGCCCCTTCCCATTGATTAATAAATTAATAGAAACTTTACTATTTGTCTGTATCTGTTTGCAACGGACAGGCTAAGTCTAACAGGGCCAGCGAAAATGCTATGAAATGGACTAGAGATGACCAATGAAGCCATGCAACTCAACAGGAAAGACTTGTGTATAAAAATTTAAATGTAATGTGAAGTAACACAAAGTGGCCTTATATAGGGCCCTTCTGACTTTTTTGTTGGCTTTTTACATGTGACTCCGGATGGTCATTAGAAGGATAGTTGGAGAAGCAGAGACGAAGCCTTTGATGTTGATCTGTGCACGAAAGTACCAGGGTTCTCAGTGCAAGTCTGCTTCCTAGGGGTTTGTTGGAAATATTTAACAGTATGTTATCCAAAAGTGAAAGTCCAATATTTGGTAGATTACAGCCCTTTGGGTCTGGTAAGCCTCTGACATGTGGAAGTGAAACAGGGGTAAAGGTAAGAGGTTAGTAATAGTTTGATAAGTGTTATGACAAAAGGGTTTGATCTACTGTAAAGACTAGAGGGGGGGGTTCTGTAGTCCTGCACTCTATATGGCAGAGTAGAAGCACAGAGCACCCCAGTCAAGATTCTCTATTGTGGTAGCAATGGATGAGCAATCAAGGCTTAGCTCTCAGGAGGTGATGCAGGCTGGTTCCTAAGTACAGTGTAGTCCCCAAGCCCCCATAAAGGAATGTCCACACACTATGATAGTGATAACACTGTTCTTTATATAAATAAGGTTCAGAATATATACACAGACACAGTTCTTTGTAAGGATCCCCCCACGTGGGCAACCTGTAAATAAAGGGTATCAACAAGCCCAGTCCATATATTGTTTAAGGCAGTCTTGGTTCCTTCTAAAAAGGTTCTACTACCCCAATGTACTTGGTTTAGCAGATTTCTTTGACAGGTCATCTACAGATCACTCTGGAGTGACCTCCCTTTAAGGCAGGAGCCATGGAATGTTGAGATTCCTCAAAGAAAAGGTGAACAATGTTATCGAGACAGCAGCTTCAGCCTTGGCAGTGCTCGCCAACGATTGATCGTGGACGTCCTGCGAAGACGAGGCATGCAGTGCACCTCGATGATGAGATTTTGCTGCTGCAAAGAGTCAATGAAGAATGTAGGCACAGCAAGGTCATCAGGTTGTCAGTTTTAATGATCGGGACTCAACCACAGCTGGCTTTCGGATCTTTGTCGGCGTCTTTGTGGACTTCGGGTGGCGGAAAAACCACTGGCGGATCCTCCTCGGTTTGTCGGCGACCGTGAATTTCTCCAGCGGGGCAAAGCAGTCGAACAGGATGAGCAAGGGAGTCCTTGATTTCAAAGTGTCTTAGGCAATGGAGCTTTGCGGCCCCGATCAATGAGGTTACAGCGGTCCTCCGACAATCGGTCGATGGTGATGGTCGTCGACTGCCTTGACGTCCTGGCTCTTCACTTCAGATTCCTCGCCGGTCCACCTCCGCTTTGCAGCCTTTTGATGACTGACTTCCAGAGAGCCCATGGTGAAGGTTTAGCTGGTGCACGATGTTCCCTCGTAGCTCGGGAAGAGGTCTCCTAGCCAGGTCCTCTCTTGGATCAGTCCTTGAAGGCATGACAGGTTTCAGATTGCTGGGTTTTGAGAATAAGCATCAAGTTTCGACTTCAGCTTCTGAACCATTCCAGTAGGTGAGAGGTCCCCAGATATACTGTTCTGTCCCTCATTCACACTGCTGAGCCAGGCTCAGGCAGCCAATCATTCAGAAGGGCATTCAGCAGACAGGCAGCCAATCAGGCTCACAGTGCATTCAGGCCATACGTCTCCATCCAGACACTCACAGCATGGAATGTGGATTGGGACAAGCACCCAGCCATTCAGCAGTCCACACTGCATTCATACCAGTTTCGGGCAGGGCTGTCTGAGTCACTGTGTCACACACCAGAAAGCAGACACCCATAACATGAAATGTATATTGGTCACAGACTCCATTGACCCAGGTCCCACCCCAAGGGTGTACCCACAACATACAGTCACTGGGAAGGCTCCAGCCAGTCTGGCCTGGACTTCCCCCTCAATACCATATATGGAACTTCCATCCAACAGCCAGTCAGGAGAAGGGACAGAGTCAGGGTTTACCAGGACTTTGGGAAAGCAAGGTAACAGGCCCTAGAAAGCAAGAGGCCACAGCGGCCTTCTTGTCTCCTATCAGAATCAACTGATTCCAATGGCAGGGCCTGCGTATCCCAAAATGGAGGCTACTTAGAGCACCGGTCAAATTCAGCATGGAGCTGCCACCAGCCGATAGCCTGCTCTGTGGGCCACACACAGGTGCCCAAAACAATTACTAGGGGTACAGCATTGTACCCCCACCCATGGGTGCGATAAGGGTATCCCAAGGGTCTGTTCACCACAACAAAAAAGAGGAAGAGCTGCACTGCCAGGAGTCCCACATAGACTCCTGTGCAGAAAAAAACAGAGAACACACATGAAAAAGGAGTACAAGACAAGGACAGGTAGGCCCTGTCCCTCCGATGCATTTCCAGCATCACATCTACCATCAGAGCTGTCAACTGACCTACGACACGGTTCGGCCGGCAATAAAAGACCAAACCCTGGATGCCGCAAGTAGGAAATTGTCAGGAAAATCACAAGCAGTGGAGGCTGAGAAAAAAAGTCGTCACTTACTTAACTGATAATCCTTTTACATGCTAAGCAAGCCTTTCATCTCCGTGCAAAGGCTTTGCTGACATCTGTTTCTTCAAGTCAAAGAGCTTTTACCTCCTGTGACCTCTTAATATTTGCAGATTTAGCATCCCAGAAGTGTATAACCTTGCTGTCAAATCTCCCTCAAAAAAACATTTAAGTGCTTTGGGGTTTGGGGTCAGGCGGCTGGGTTGGAAAAAAAAATGGAAGGGTAACTCTAAGTACAATGTAGACTGATGTTAATATGATGAAATGCTTGTCTGTCAAACTAAGCACAAATAATAATTACACATTTATATAGCTGCTACGAACCCTCAGGTATCTGAGGGTTGCTTATTATTAACCAGGTGTGTGGTGCTCATTTATCGAGCTGGAAGGATGAAAGTCTCAGTTTGACCCTGCCGGGATTCGAACCTGCGTTAGCAAGCTCTGCACGGATGTCAAAGCAAGCGCTCTATGTCAAAGCAAGCGCTCTACTCGCTGTGCCACTTGACCGGCTCATTGCAGTTAGCTCGGGAACTATCACCTCTATCTACATCAGTCAACACTATTACAGAAAGTAATTTTCCTCAGTTTGGTGGGGTACAGGGGATTTTTTCCTTTTAGTGAGGTGGGTGAAGCTATGCAAATTATGCACATGTTTGGAGTTCAGGACATGTGAGCGAGGGCAACACATGAGCTCGAGCCCACCGTGAAAAGTTGGCATTTACGTCTAACATAACACTGCACCTTCTGGGTTTTATAATAATTACGTTCAATCTGCTGTGTGTGGTTCCTTGTACTGCATGTAGCAGGTCTTTATGATTTCGGTGTGTTTGGTCATAACAGTAAATACAATATGCAATCAATACAATTGAATGATAAGAAATTCTTTAAAGCAACTTATTCGAACGCTAGATGGCGCAATGGCTTTTGGTTTAAAAACGGTCGCAAATGAAGTTAAACGTAATCCATTTCCTTACCATTTAAATACGTTTTAATAAAAGAGATGCCTTAAATGTAAGAAGAAGATATATTTGAGATAGCGATTCCATGAGAACGCGCATTAAACATGGTAAAATCTCGTGGGGTAATCCCCATCTTCAGTATATTGGAACAATGTAGTTGAAGTATCTATCTATAATCCTCTCATTTTCTCTTTCGCTTTTGACCTTATCATTATAATAATATACATATCAGATACGTGAAAGATAGCACAGTTACAGCGCACCCTACACCAGTGGTCATCAACATGTGGGTATGGTCCCCCTGGAGGGGCCGAAGGTGTCCAGGGGGCTAGGCGCTCCCAAAAGTGGCACAGAGACTGCTTTTAATAGAATATATAAGCAGAAATTGCAGAGGGGGTGGGGGGCAGCAATATTTCTCCTGGATGGGGGGTTGCGGGGGTGGGGCTTGGGTAGAACATGTTTACTCGAGGGTGGCTTGGCATAGAGAATTTTGAATAGCACTACCCTAGAGAGAGCGTGCGTGAATCAGGAAGCATGTTTGGTTCACACGCACCGCCGGGGTTAGGGTATTAATCATACACAGCACATACAAGCGGGAGGAATGGGTGTATTTAACACACAAGGCACGTTGTTATAGCATCTTTAGCTTCATAGATAGCCCTGTTTAGTCTCGATTTGCATAGTGGACGCCACCATCTACACACCATTCCCATCGAAGGTCGAACACACCCCTCACAGACGGGGACTTGTATACTCAATGTGCGTTTGTTCTGGACCATTCCGTCCTTAGAGTATAACAATGCTGTCAGCTCGTGGCGGGGTAGCTCTCTCGTCTGGGGGTGGAGTTTCCTGATATATCGGAGTGCCTTTTCTTACCACTCTTATCTGCAAGAGCAGTACATAAAACTCTGCTACTTCGTGGGATGACAAAGATATCCCTCCATGATGCGGAGGAGGGGAGCAGGAGAAAGGCTACTTTGGAATCTACTTCTACTTTTATTTTCTTTGTGTAAGTGACGTTAGTATTTATTACTAGAATAGCTCTATGCAACATTATAAGCTTAATTTGCATCAACATTAGACAGTATTTCGGTAATTAAATCTAATGTATGGACAACATTAGACAGTATTTCGGTAATTCAATCTAATGTTTGGATTTTCACCCATTAGGTGCAGAGAGCAAAGATCAGGTGTCACAGCTATCACAAATGAAATCAAGAGAGGGCGAAAGTGTGGAAATCTCATGCAACTTTAGCATAGCTAACCCCGGTCTTCTGATCTGGTATCGACATCTCCCCGAACTCTATCCAGAGAGCATTATTTCTGCCTACCGGGCTTCGAGGAATGATGGCGCTTATGCAATGACCTTTCACCAAGCTAACCTGACCATTTTCCTGGCTATCAAACGTCCTACCGTGGGAGATTCTGGCGTGTATTACTGTGCTGTGGGGGACACTGAGACTTGTGCCAGCAGGAAACCTGCACAGAAACCCTACCGACATCTTACGAACTGTGCCAACACCTTGACTTGAGCTTGTCTGTGGCACCCTCTGCTGGCCATCTCCATCGCAATGTGTGCGTGCGAATGCATTTTCTGTTTAAGTGGCCACCAAACGATGGCCAATACCAAGAATGGATCCAAGTGTGAAATAAACCGGGCGGTTAAATCTGGAGTCACATTTGTACAAGACCAATACGAACTATAAGAGTAGATACATCAGAATCTGCTTAGAGAGAGGAGAATAGACTGAAAATAGCTGAAAACATGTCAAGCTCTAGATCTCAGATGTATGCATTTATGAAGGCTAGCAACTTTTATATTTATTTGGGGCGGGGTGGGTGAGTTGGAGGGGCTGGAGTTTATGGCAATATCCATGAACCAGGTCATGTTTTATGAAGCGAGTTCACAGGCAGTGGCAACACAGGAAGTGGCATTACAGAAAGTATGTGACAGTGGGTGACAAACTGGCGGGGCCTTGTTGTTTTAAATACAGTTTGCTTTCCGCAAAAAAGGGATGGATAGAAGGTTTTAAATGAATCATTTGAAATTAATCAATAACCATTAGCATCACTCATACAATTGCTACATACCACACATTGGCGGAAGAACCAAGACTTTTTTGCACCTTGCTAGTCCCCTTCAATAATACAACTGGAGAATAAAAAAATGATGGCCTGAAAGAATTGCCAGGGCAATGATACCAGTCATGGTTAATTAAAAGCCTTGCATACATCCGTTTTATAGTGCAAAGAGGCCAGCCAGTGTGCAAGCTCCAGACCGCACGTTTGTATCCTGAATGTGTCAGGAAATCATGTAATCCATTTGAGGCTGACACAATGGACAGCATTGAGTTGGTTTATACCCTCTTGAGGTTTTCCAGCCTCGCAGCAGACAAACGTGGATCAGCAGGTAGAAACCGCATGTCTTGGATGGTGGGGGAGAAGGGATGAATATTGGAGTGGACTGCAAGTGGAGTGGGAAGTGGTCTTGCTGGTCGTGTTCAGAGCCGGCCTTGGGGGGGGGTGAGCCGGGCGACCGCCCGGGGCGCCACGCCCCCCAGGGTGCCTTTTGCCTCTATCATGCCAGCTCGGGGGAGTCTTTCAAGGGCTCCCCCGAGCTGGCGTTGTGGGACAAGGCGCAGCAGGCGGCCTTTTACTGTAAAAGGTGCCCGCGGCGGTGGGTGCTAACGGCACCTATTTAACCTCCTCGCCGGAGCAAGGAGGTTAAAAAAAAAAAAATTCCCATCCTGGCTCCGCCCCCTGTTAACCAGGGGCCACGGGGGGGCGCCAGTTCGCCCAGGGCGCTGCTGCCCTTAAGGCCGGCCCTGGTCGTGTTGGTCTTTCCTCAGTTGCTGCTTGCTGCTCTGTGTTGCTGGGAGGAGCTTCTTTTTGCTACAGTTTGCACTACCTACTTAATCCTCAGTCCAGCGCAGAGCGCGGCGTGGACTGCAAGTGGAGTGGGAAGTGGGAAGTGGTCTTGCTGGTCATGTTGGTCTTCCCTCAGTTGCTGCGAGCTGCTCTCTGTTGCTGGGAGAAGCTTCTTTTTGCCACTGTCTGCACTGCCTACTTAATCCACGTCTGGCGCGGAGCGCAGCACAGAGTGCAAGTGGAATGAGAAGTAGTCTTGCTGGTCTTGGGTGGCGGGGGCGAATAGGACACCAGAATAGTGGTAAGACATCTGACTGGAATAATTGCTTAAGCGCTACTACTTAATTCCAACAAAAAGGTTATTGCGGAGGTGGGGCTAGACTATGTCTGAATTAAGGAGTGGAAAATTAATGATAACAGAAAATAGGCAGGCTGCGCTCAGAGCCCTGGACGAAAGCCTAGTACTGACTGAAAATTCTAGTCTAAAAATGACACAATTTACTGACGAACTGCTCATGGAGCAATGCACTAGTGTCACAAAAACTGTGGGGATTTTCGAAATACAGGGCAGGGGGGGTCCTGCTAATGAACTAGTCTAGTCATCCCTGATCCATCTTGTACACCCATCCTGTACACGGAGGCGTGGGAAATAGCTGTTCCGCCTCTGGCCGGGGGCATCTGATGGCAGAAAAGGAAAGACAAACTGTGTCGATAAACGAGGTAAATGAGGAAAACGCTGGTCCAGTGGAGTGTGACAACACAACATGGGAGAGGGACCAAATTGTATAGATGGAAATAAAGCAACACAACGGGAAGATTCGATTGTGGTCTATCATGGGGCTGACCAGCCAACAGAAGATTTAACTTCGAGCCACTTGACAAATAGCCCAGATGAACAAATAACTCTGGGTAAAACAATGCCAATCTTGTCAAAAGTGTTAAACGAAAACGATTTCACTCCTAGAAACATCACTATGCGGTGAGAATCTAACATATTACCACAATTAGATTCATTGAGGCCAGCCTCAATTTCGGCCCTTCATACTTTGTATTAGAGTCACTCCTCAGACTCTCTGACAACATTAAAGAAGCAGTCCAGGAAAACACCATAAAGATGAACACAGTGGATCATGTCAAACTACTACTGGAGGAATCGGTGGAACGTCAAACACATGGGAAAAATAATGCTGCAGCGTGCAAGGGGAAAATAGTAATATGGTACACTTAGACATAACCCTTAATATGGATGGGGAAAATGCGCAATTGGCAATCATGTTGGTGGACTCACTAACACAATTAACTGAGTCAACTGATAGCCCCGCTGCGTTAGTGGCTTTGTGCTCTGAGGACAATCAAGAAAATGAAGTAAGTGAAGTAAACAAAGAAAATTCGGCAGTTCGGAGCCCTGAAATTGAAGAAAACCAAAGGGACAACGTGGAATCTTTGGGGGACCCTTCACCAACAAGGGAGGAGCAGGTTTACTGGACCAGAATAACCAGACAACAGAAAAAAGGGGAAATTACAGGAAACGAAGAAGACCAAGAACTCACCAGCCTCAAATGGGAGCAGACAATATAAGCCAAAAAAATGTATAAGTGAATTGGTCGATAAAGAACAAAACCACGAATTGGAACAGAATCAAATAATTAAGGAAGGTTTGCACCTAAACTTGGAAAGCAGTGGCAAGGCCTCAAAGAAGATCGGAAAAAGGAAACAAAGTAAAATCACCGGATTCTTAGAAAACCCAATCACAAGCAACAAAGAATACCACTACACTATTACCAGAGACACATAAACCAACAACTAACGTGGAAAGTGAAGACTGTACCATACTTTTGGCAAATTCATGTGATGCTTAGACACTTTCTGTCCAGAAAAGTTCTGAGGCGGATAGAGAGACAAGTCCAATAATGCAGGAGCCATGTACATCTGTAAACGTAGATCAATTGATCAACAACAAATTCCTAGGAACCTTTATGGGCTGGACTATCAACCCCCAAATCTGTGGTCAGATACACATGAACAGGGGCAAAATGATCATAGGCACCAAAAGTATGAGTATTTGGAAACTGCTTAAATTGCAGAAATCTTTATTTGGACATGTACAGCCTGACACGTGTTTCGAGCGTAGCCGTGCTCTTCCTCTGAGGCCGGTTGCAAATCAAATATAAAACATTTGAAAACAAACAGATAGTTTTCAAAGAAAATTACAATGGTCGCAAGTCAGCAAAGAGATTGGCAAGGGGGACAAACACAATAAATATTGCCAACCGTATTTGTAACATTAAAATGTATGTATTAGTGCATCAAAAGTAAACGTTAAATTTCATATAAAATGTGCAAAATAAATATAAATTCCCAATGTGTAAAGAAAAAGAAAACACCAAATACCGTGGAACATAATGATTTCCCATTGGAGAAGAGAGTATTAGGGAGAAATTCTGACCATGAAGTTGTTTTTTTTTTTATAAACTTATTTTTTTTATTTATTTTTTTTTATTTTTGTTAGGTTATATTACAACCCTTTAAAAACAGAGAGGAAACAAAAAACAAGCCAAAGTTTCTACATTCATCTCCAATCAATGCCAGGCCTCATCTCTACATCGGTTCCCTATGTCATGGCTTATGTTACGGACGTCGAAAACGGCCCAGCAGTTGGATCCGCCGAGGCATCGTGTAGATAGTCTTTTATAATGCGAAGGAAAGAAACCAGGGCATAAAGCACCCCTCTGTTTGACCCATCAAACAGGGCTCTCCACCAGTCTTCGCAGGTTAGGAACTGAAAATTCTTTGTTATTGGGCTGAAGATGTTAGCTCTTTTAGTCTCAAACTTTGGGCACATTAAGATTAGATGTTTAAGAGTTTCCTTAGAGGTGGAGCAAAAACGGCAAGTGAGGTCCAAATCCGGGGATTGTGACCAGTAGCAAAGGCGTTCTTTAGTTGTCATGACATTCAACCTGAAGTGAAGATAAGAGGCCCGAGCCCACTGGTCTGGAAAACAAGCCAAGTACGATGGTACACATCCATATGCTCTTGCCTCGGCTGGCACTTCACGCATGGACCTAGAATTGGCTCGTTTATCACAGGTCTGGATCCAGTCATTTCTCCATATCTTTAATTTCGCGGCATCTGGATTTTCAAGCAGCAGTTGCATCATGATATCATACGTGCTAAGCACGTCATGGCATAGCTTGTTCCATTGAAATGCAATTGAGGGGGCCTTGGCAGACTGTAAATTGTTTAAAATGTCCATCTGGGGCAGTGTGATATTTGCGTTTAATTTCCTGAAAACGCTTAGGAGGTTCCAAGCGACTCTCGCTTGCATAGATATGTATCCAAGTTCATATCTAATACACACTGTGGCGGTGCCTTTTGGAAGATTAAGCACCCTAGACCAGAAGATGTTTTCCAAGGAGTTCCACACCTCAGACCCACACCCAAAGGCGTTTTCGCCAGCATATATCAGAGACGGTACCACCTTCTGCTGGAAAAACATTAGCGTCGGTCTTAAGCTAAATTTTCCAAATTTTTTGTTAATTAAAACTGCTTGGCATGCCAATTGACGGCATTTGTTCTTGGCTGAATCAACCCAGGGGGCGTCATTTCTGCTAGCACTTAGCTGCATTCCTAGGTATCTAGTGTTGAACACACGCCCAATGGGTTCTTTGTTCACATACCATTTGAATTTCTGCCGAGTCGGGTTGAATCCTTGGAGTCTTTCAAGGACCATGACTTCGCATTTCCCTCTGTTGATAACCAACCCGTTATCTGTTAAGTATTTTTCTACGGCATTCAGTTTGCGCTGTAGGCCTATAGGGGTTAAGTCTATTAGAATGATATCATCTGCATAGACTAAATAGTCAACATGAGAGCCGTGTAGTTTTGGCGGGAAAGTGCGGAGGTCACGAAATACATCCTTGATGTCGGATATGAACAAGTTGAATATGATTGCCGCAAGCGGGCACCCTTGCTTGACACCTCGAAAGGTGTCAATAGGTGAGGAAAGGTTGCCCTTTTGATCTAGGCGAACTCTGATGGTCGTGTTCGTGTGGAGTTCATAAATAGTGGCCAGCAGGCTTGCTGGGCAGTTCCATTTGGTCAGTTTAGACCGGAGCAGATCTCTATTAATACTGTCAAACGCCTGGGACAGGTCCACGAAGGCGAGATAGATCTTGGCATTGGATCGTAAAGCTTCCATTTTCAATAGGTTTAGTATTAAAAGGTTAATACCGCAGCCCAATCCTTTTACAAAACCAGTTTGTCTAGGGTCCATCTGATTGCAATTTGTTGACCATTCCATCAGTTTTTGGTGGAGAAGAGTAGAGTAGACCTTGCCCAATACATCAAGTAGAGCAATTGGTCTGTAGTTCTTTGGATTGCGGCGGTCGCCTTTTTTGAAAATGGGTATAATCACTGCTGATTTCCAGGACGCGGGAGTCTTGCAGTTAATGGCAATCCTTTTGAACAATAACTCGCAAAAGGTGGTCCATGTTTCAGGGTGAAGCTTGAGCGTGAAATTCGTTAGGCCATCAGGACCAGGGGCTCTTGAGTTGTGCAAGTTCTTAATGACTCTCAATATATCCTCGTAGTCGAAGACCAGGTCCCAATGTGATAGTACAGGAGGCCTCCAAGCAACGACCTCGTTGTTATTGCAGAAAAGGTTTGCATAGAAGGATACCCACTCGGCCTCAGCAACCAAGTTGGCCTGGAGAGCATGTTGAGGCGCAAGATTGTCATTTATCAGTCTCCAGTATTCAGCGGCGTTTGAGCTCTTCATTTTTGATAACATTAACTCTGCATCGTTCTGCAGCATGATACACTTATGAGACTTAAGCCAGTTCTTATGGTGTTGTTTAAATTTTCTCACAAGGCCGTGGGCAACACTGGGTACTTGTTTGCGGGCCGATCTTATCTGCCAACGTAGAAGACGTTTTCGTTTTTGCACCTCGAGATCGAATTTGTGCTTCAAAGAGAACAGACTATTGCCCATGGAGGTCCTGCATTCACGGTATTGGGTTAGCAGATAGTCGTAATCCGTAGAATCAGAAGTCTGGAGACCCCTCAAGATGTTGCTTGTTTCAGAGGAATCCAGATTTAAACGAATCCTACCAGTTCCTGTTCTGATAGGAAAGGCCCAAAGATCTCGAGGGTTTTCAACCGTTTCCGTGAATGTCAAGACCACCATGTCATGGTCGCTATGCTGCATTGTTTGAACAGACAGACTAGTCGTTCTCATATGAATCCTACTGGATACAAAGATATAGTCCAAGGTGGAATTGAGTTTGCCTCGACGCCAAGTGGGAGCAGCGGGAATATCGCCCAGCGTTTGACCATTCAGCATCATTATGTCACGTATCTCCATTTCTAGGCACCATTGGGTTACCGGATGGAATTCTAAGTTGTTTCCGGTCTTCTTGTAACCTGGTTCGTTCAAATGATTAAAGCAGTCGATATTAAGGTCTCCACAGACTATCAGCTCGTGAGGGGGGCCAGCTTCCATATAC
This sequence comes from Ambystoma mexicanum, assembly GCF_040938575.1. Classification (NCBI taxonomy): domain Eukaryota; kingdom Metazoa; phylum Chordata; class Amphibia; order Caudata; family Ambystomatidae; genus Ambystoma; species Ambystoma mexicanum. Next base: position 274,783,199 of record NC_090938.1, read on the forward strand.
TCATCCAAGGACTTCGTAACTTCATCTATGAAGTTTTTAGTTCCACTAACCTCATGATTCCAATAAAGGTTAAAAATACAGATGGAAGTCGAGGTTCCAGCGGGTGAGCTACCCACCCCGACCGTAGTCACCTGAATATATGGAGAAATGTCAATTGAATTCAAAATCCGGAGACCAGAGTTGATCCTAGCAGCTACAAGGAGGCCTGCCATCGGTCTCCAACTAGTCTGTTTGAGGGCCGGTGTAAAGGCAATTTCAAACCCTTCCAAAATAGGTTTTTCACAGAGCCATGTTTCTTGTAGGCAGATAAGATCCAGGTCTTCGGCCCAGGTGGTGTTAAACAGATGACTGAAGCCTCTTGTATTCCAGGAGCCCAAAGTAAGGGTTTTTTTGTTGTTAAGGTGCCTGAGAGCCTGGCGTTAACGAGGCATGGTATTATTTAAGGTTTCAGCAACCCACGCCCAGTCGTTCCCTTGCGCCAAAGATGAAGGGTCAGACACTGGCCGGTCTTCAATTGGGTGCACTTGGCTAACTCCTTGGATTGTAATCTTGATGTTGTTTTGACTAGGTGTCTCATTCATCGGCTTCCAAGTCTTCTGTACTGGGGGTAATGATCTTAAATGCGAGGCTGCAAAAGCCCGCTCACTTGAGCGCGTTGGTGGAATTTTATCATCTCTCCCCGCTTCCATCGGGTTCGCAGCTTCACTCAATGCCTCTGCTGGGGCCCATGTTGGGGCTAGTGAGATATCAAAACCTAGCGACATTAACACCGGACCGGCTTGGAGCAATGTATCAGCTATGATTTTTGATTGAACATGTAAAATAACTGCATCATTTTTGGTTTCCTCGAGGAATTCTACAATTTTCAAGTTGCCAGATTCGATAGCCCGCAGACTTGGGACCAGGTGACATAGCCACAGAACATTGTGGCGATTCATTATCAAGTCATCAGCAGAGTCAATACGTTCTAATAGTACCTGGTGGTAAGAGGACGCCTTCTTCGGATATTTGCTCTTAGGAGGTTCTTTTGTTGTTTGGTTTTTCAGTGTAAGATTTCCTTGTGGAACCCCCATGGCCTTGGGTTGCAACGGATTCATCTGAATATGGTCCTGTACTTTAGTGCCTGAGGGAACAGACTTAAAGGCTTTGGATGGTTGCTGGCTAGTGTAAAGACTAAAAGAAGATTGAGGTTCTGGATCTTTCGATTTCGGAGGATCTTTGTTACACTGGTTGCAGGTCTTCCCACGTTTCTCCTCGAGCGTCATAAATGGTTTAGAGCAGCTGTTCATGTCATCTGTTAAAGTTGAAGTTGGCCCAGTTGCTTCACATAAGGATATAATTCTTGATGCTCTCGGGCCGGCACTTTAGGCAGAATAGAATTGAAGCCAGGCAGATGTAAACCGATGTCAGGCTGATTGATTATTTGGGGACAGACTGCGTTCGAGGGATCAGTGGTGTTGTCAATCTGTTTAGGTACAACGAGGGGGATAGCCGACAACAAATTGTGCTCCGCTGTCTCGTTCACTTTCGTGACTACTTCGTCCTCATATGTCGATATGTTTAACAACTCCTCCGGTATGCCGCGTAAGTCGATTATAGGTTCGGTGGCCGGGTCCAGATCGATGGCAGTAACATTTGGCAGCGGTTCGCATGCATCTTTTTTACTTTTTGGAGTTGTTTTGTTGACAGTTACATTCAAGGTTTTTAGATTGCGCAAGAATTTCCTGGGATCATTACCTCGGTTCCTTTTTTTCATGGGCATATTTTTTGATTTTTTAGATTCGTTGTTTCTACAGTTTGCAGTTTTCGAGCCAGAAATGGGCCGGCTTGTAGGGTGTTTAAATATGTCGAAGACTGCAGCAGCAGCGTCAGTTTCAGAGTTTAGTACATCGACCGGCACCTCTATATCAGAAACAGGACCAAGATTTAAATTTGACGAGGCAGCCAATTGAGGATCATGAAGCGCCAAGTTCTCTACAGCTTGAGTTTCCAGGCAAATGGCCTGAAAATTGGTCAAAACAGGTGGAGCCAAGTCAATGGTGGAGAAGTCAAGCTCGGCCGTTTGCAGGCCAGAAGCACATGGAACAAGTAACAACAAAGATTGATCTTGACCTTCTTCGGCTGTCGCCTTTTCAGTATTAGCCAGCTTATCTGCGTTTCTCTTGCACTCAAGAGCAGTGGCTTCTGCAATCTGGGCACACGTGGCTACAGGTATCCGAGAGGATGAACAAGCTACAGGATTATTTGAAATTCGAGAGCTCTGTACATCTCGGTCTTCAGGAACTTCAATATAACCAGGATTGTCGGCTTTTTGTTGAAAAAGGTGTAGAGCCTGTTTAGCCACTTCAGCCAGTAATTTTCTGTCTAAGAGTGCATTTTTGTTACTGTCTATTAGAGCAACTAATGCCAGTTCCACTTGTTTGTTAGTGTGCAGGGATGTGTTCATTAGAGTCGTTTGAGACGTCTCCAGTTCAGCAATCTTCGCATATACACCACTAAGCGAAGCTGTTAGGTCTTTTATGTTGTCATTTATATGTTCATACATTTTTAGAAAAGGAGCCAAGGCAATTGTGGTTGATGACATGATGAGACTTTGAAGCTCTTGCATACTTGGTGTATAACATGCATTACCAGAGCAGTCCATTGTACGGCCCTTGGATTGTCTTTTGCCCACTGGAAGTCGTCTGATTTTGGGAAAAGGGCGCTCCATTAAAGATGAGTCCGATGAAGATAAATCTGACTTGTCTTCAGATTGCGAACTCGCGCTTGAAGGTCCATGCATGCGTTGATGTGAGTTAGACGATGGGCCATTTTGCGATATAAAGGGGTCAGCCCCTTTCACCATAACGGGCTTCTTCTGTGAGCATAGAATGCTCGGTGAAAGACTCGAGCGTCTACTTCTTCTTTCGATCAAATTGGTCGTGAGGAGACTCCGCGAGGGGCTTTTAGCCAGCAACACTGATGGGGGCACCCCATCCACAGGGTTAGGGGACGCTCTCGTAGGGGTTGTAGCACCTGGCAAACAGTTTTTTATTGCCGAGTTGTTCAACCTGCTTTTGTTCAAATGCTTAAGGTCCATTAAGAGCTTATTAACTACTTCTAAGGAATTTCTGCGGTTAATTGGGTCTTTTTCTTGCGGAATCAGCACCCTCACCCCCTCAGCATTTGCAAGGGAATCGCAGGCAAAGGATTGTGAATCCGATTTTTGAACCGGGTTGAACACTTCATTGAATGTGAACGCTGTGTCAGGCGCACTACTTTCGTACAGCGTATTTAGTGGGAGCGCTGGCGAAGGTAGCAACTTCTCATGTGCACTGTAGAATCGTGTGCGGGGGGAGCCATTGCTTGCTTCTATTTGTGTTCGGGCACCTACTGCATCACAATCACCAGTAATCACATGGAGCACCTGGGCGCCGGGCGTCGCACCAGTGAGTTGACAAGAAGGCGTTTGCGTGATAGCAAGGTCGTAACGCGTTGAACTCATGTCGTTTAATGCAGTACTGGCTGGAAAATCAAAAGGGCCATGTATTAGGGCCGAATTATGCATAACCATCGGAATGGACTGTGCTTCATGTGAACTAGCGCACTTGTCGGGGATCACATCACTTTTACTTTGACACGGGGAGCGGGATGGAAAAGCCTGGGGTGGGACCATTTTTGTAGGGCTGGGCTGGGCAGTATCACTGTCAGTAGCCGACTGTAGAGCAGGTGCCACGGCCACTCTCTCAGCCCCCAATTCCTCTGCCGCACCTCCCATTTGCCGGAAATGAAGAAGAGGGTCTCGATCCACTCGTGAAGTGGTAACCACACAATCACTTACTGTCTTTTCATCGTTGTCGCTGGGTGTAGGTGTCGAGTTCGCGGCTGGCTGCGTCAGACGCTCATCTTGGTTCTTAGACTGTATGCAGTCGGAGACAACCGCGACAACAGAGACAGGTGTGTGGAGCGCCTCCGAGGACTCCGCTGAAAGCCATGAATGTTCGGAGTCAGGGCACGCAGGCTCGCGCACACGCTTTCTTTGGGCTCGGGTCTTTACAGCATTACTCACGGTCTTTCCTTTCTCCAGAGCCATAAGAGCGCTTGTTCGCATTATGGCTGGGACTGAAGCGGGGATGAGTACAATATGCAAGGGGCCAGGGGAGTCTAGAGGCAAGTCCCGGATTCCACGGACTTCCTCGGACTCCTCAGACTCTGCCAGACTCCGCGCCCGCTCCGCGGGGAGAGGCAGTTTTTAAGCAGGAAACACTCCCACAGCAATAGAGAGCGAAGAGTTACTGGTCGCTCCTGGTCACTCCTCAGACTCTGCCAGACTCCGCGCCCGCTCCGCGGGGAGAGGCAGTTTTTAAGCAGGAAACACTCCCACAGCAATAGAGAGCGAAGAGTTACTGGTCGCTCCTGGTCACTCCTCAGACTCTGCCAGACTCCGCGCCCGCTCCGCGGGGAGAGGCAGTTTTTAAGCAGGAAACACTCCCACAGCAATAGAGAGCGAAGAGTTACTGGTCGCTCCTGGTCACTCCTCAGACTCTGCCAGACTCCGCGCCCGCTCCGCGGGGAGAGGCAGTTTTTAAGCAGGAAACACTCCCACAGCAATAGAGAGCGAAGAGTTACTGGTCGCTCCTGGTCACTCCTCAGACTCTGCCAGACTCCGCCTTTATTTTTTTTATACTCCTTATTTCACAATGTCTGCGATTCGGGTGTTCAACATGCCAGTGCCGCTCAGGTTTTGTCCATCTCTAATTTCTCATCTAATGAGTGAGTGCAAATGTTCAGATATCACCAATTGGGGTGTTAATTTCAATGCAAATTTTATTTGATACCGAAAAATGTCGTATTAGCAGGTGCATGGGTGTACAAATGAGCAGGTGTTACGCAGTAGTTTGGGTGCATTTATATTATGGACTCCTCGTTGACACACCACATCCTAACAAGTCCGCAGGAATGAATTCACAGTGATTATTGCTCATCTCAGGTTAGGTTTAACCCATCATATTATTTAGTTCGTGATATATGCTGATACTTGTCACTTTAAGGACTCTAAATAGCATTTAAACTCTCCTCGAGTTATCACAACTCTATACAGTCCAGGTTTATATATTTTACTATGTTAAATACAGGCAACTTGAATTGATTTTGTGGCATTCACATTGGGCTTTTAATGACCAAATACGCATCCAAGATGGTGGTGGAGCCTTGCCGCCTCCAGGATATGCCAGTCACGGGCTAATCAGCCTTAGTTAATATATGGGAGTACGAACGGCTCAGCACTAACATGGGGACTATTATCCGATGTGAGCCGACCAACAAGGTAAGATGATTTACATACGGTCCCTAAGACCCCTTGAAGACACAGGTTGAGCGCTCTGCCAGGTTTTTGATTGAAGGTGATTACGAGCTGTTCGCCGACGCTCACATCTGCCCGTCTCTCTTTTTCACATATTCTCGCATCTGATCACCAACTGTTTCCTTAATGATGGTCAACCGCGTACGCAAACTGTCACGTCTTTTGCAATCGCAGTACTATTCCGCAAAAGCAAAGCATTAGAGGTATGGTCTTGTTAACTTATCGGGCAATTTATTACGTTCTTTGGAACTAAGCACTTCTAACCATATTGACAACTCAGATCTCATATTTGCCCACCATCTAACAGCAACGCTGGCACTTTTCAGTTTCTTTGCCACAGTTTAATGTATTTTGACAGGTCATCAGGATACCATTCCTGCCCTGCCCAACTAACGATCGTACAAGATCCGACTCAGTCTTAAGGTACTTTACAACAGTTTGTTTGAGCATACACAATGGCTCCTAGCTGGCATCTTTCCTGTTGTATTTCACCCATGCATTTCAAAATAGAACCCATGCTAATTATGATTGTGTTTTTGTCTCTTTTTCCATATCCTTCTCCCTAATACTCTCTTCTCCAATAGGAAAACATTATGTTCCACGGTATTTGGTGTTTTCTTTTTCTTTACACATTGGGAATTTATATTTATTTTGCACATTTTGTATGAAATTTAACGTTGACTTTTGATGCACTTATACATACATTTTATTGTTACAAATATGGTTGGCAATATTTATTGTGTTTGTCCACCTTGCCAATCTCTTTGCTGACTTGCGACCGTTGTAATTTTCTTTGCATTCTATCAGTTTGTTTTCAAATGTTTTATAATATTTGATTTGCAAGTAGCCTCAGACGAAGAGCACAGTAATGCTCGAAACACGTGTCAGGCTTTACATGTACAAATAAAGATTTCTGCAACTCAAGCAGTTTCCAAATACTCATACTTTTGCCGAAGTGTGACTGGAATCCTTTGCTTTGACGGTATATCGTATAATTTATAAAGCATAGAGGAGTTACACTATGTGGTTTTATTCTACTTATCAAATTGTATGAGTTTTAAATGTCTTCTTTTAGGTAATATGTTTTTTTACTGCATGATGTGAAAGGTTTATACTTTTGTTTATGAGCCAAAACACAATAAAAAAGAAGGGATGAATAGTAAAGTAATGCCTGGAGGGTAGCAACCTGCAGGATTAAAAAAGTAACCCAAATGAGTTCTTCCTCACCACCACACCTCTCAAAAAACTGTGTTGCATATGGTCCCCAATACCCACTGCCCAATAGCTGGTAGGGATGCTAAACATGAAATTGGGCTGGCAGACTGCTTACAAGGTCAAGGCCCAAGCAAACCCTCTCTTCAACCAAATATAGTAGAGCTTACCTTTTTCACTTTTCTGTTAGGAGCGTACCATGCTCACAAGTGTTGGTGACATGAGCAAAAATCAATAAAAGGGACAATTTAGTATGTGACATGCACTGCATAAATTATACATATTACCATTCTTGGAACAGTGTTGTTAAGCTAGTATGAGTGAGGCCTTTTTGTGTAATTCATACTTCACCTAATCGCGCATAGGTGATCCCAGTTTTGGCAACCATAGAAAATTAGAATCATTTAGGGAGAGTCATTTGCCCCGGATCACATAGATTGGTTAAATAGGGGAGCCTGGCTGTGAGCCCACAATTTCTGGTTATACAGTTCACACATTTCTGTAATAATGCCTGCACATTTTCCTGCATCTTTATTTGTCTTGATTAAATGATGGCTGTTTTGTAAGGTTTGCCATTCAGCTTACATCATTATGTATTCTTACACAATGTATGTATCTTAATTTTGCTAGCTTAAAGCACAGACTACACATACCAAAATGCAACCCGATAGGAGCCTAAAAGTCAGAACTCACAGAGCATACTCATCCCCTTCCACAAACGGCTGAGTTAATATTGAGCTTACTGGAGCTAAATATCCCTAACATAAAATGTCAAGGAGAAGACAGCATTCTCAACACCTGAGGGACTTTACTAGTTCAGGGTAATGCCATTTGGCTTAACGAATGCACCCGCCCCTTTTCAAAGGTTGGATAACTATGTACTGAATAGGTTAGACAAATTCTGCATGGCATGTCTTGATAATATTGCAATCTTTAACCTGTAGTAAAAGCTTATGAGCTAAAGAATGGGTGCAGCATATTCTGTTTAGTGCAGTACATGGGTCACTAACATTTAGTAATGAAGACAAACAGGGGGGTAACATTCGGTACAAGCGGTTCACATTGGTTACCAATATTTAGTAATGGGGTCATTTGAGTGGGCTAGATTTGTTAGGCCACAGGCTCAGATTGTGCTAATGTGCAGCAGGTGCACAAACACCACTTTCCCTATTGATTGCGAGTTTCAGAAAATAATGGAAAATTGAAAACTAGACAGCAGTGTTTCACAAGGCAGCGCGTGAAGTGTAACAGCTCAATGGGTCTTCGGAATAGACGTTCATTGTGTAGAGCAGGAAGAGAGGAAGGAGATGCAACATTATTTGGAGGATGTGGTGAGCAGAATACTTTCCAAAGTTCATTTAAGCCAGGGCCGTGAAGGTAATGATGGGTGCTGGAAGGTCCTGTACATGTGGTGTGATGGCGGATAAAGAAAATATACAGATATATAAGTTGAGAGGCAGTTTTCTCTGAACGGTTTAAAAGAGGGAGAAAGGAAGAAGGGTTTTTTTTTCCTTGGGCATTCAGTTCTTTGAACTTCCTGTGGATAATCAGGCTGATTCTGGCTGGCAGTAGTAAGAGGGCAGTCCTGTCAGGAGATTTCTCATCCAGGTTGGTGTGCGGTTTTGCAGAGTGTGTTCCATGAAGGCTGTGTTTTTGAATCAGGGGCAGTGTCTTGGCAGAAACTAGCTGAATCTGTATCCTGCAAGAAGGGCCTTGGTAGTCAAAGGTGTGGCGATCATTCCAAAAAGCAGATTAGTGTGAGTATAAACAGGTCAACATACCAGTTAGGACTCCATGTGCAGGGTCTTCGAAGTGGCAAAGTATAAGACTTGACACGGAAGGCAGAACCTTTTTAATACTTCTGGTAACAAAGGATAAACAAAGTAGCCAGTATCAAAGGTATTAGTTGGGGGGGGGGTTCTTCATTCATGCAGAAGGTGTCAGAATATCAACATCACTAATCTAATGATATTATAATCTTACTACTAATCCAATGCTATGCAAGGGTAGGGGAGTAACTGAGAAATGAAACTATATTCATAGTGCATTGCTTTCATAGCCAAAACGTGCATTTAGGATTTCTCAGGTTACATTTGAATTTCTATGCTGACTCAATGCAAAGTGTCTGTTATTGAAGAGAGGGTTTCTTTTGTTCTCACATGTGTCCCGTGCAAACACTTACCACCAAAGTCTCCATGTTTACATTATTATTATTATTATTATTATTATTATTATTATTATTATTATTATTATTATATTTATTGAGACCAGACCTAGCTTTAAGAAGCAATGTAGTGCTTTACAGAGGTATACAACAGTACAGATGCATAACAGAGCACTTTTCAATGGTAACAACAGAACAGTTAAGGGGGCGCTGTTGCGCACAGAGGAAGATGGCGGCTTCTGTGTAAGCTTCGGCAGACTTTGGTGCCGTAAGCCGGGATAATCGCTTGCAATTGTCCCGATTCCCCATGAAACTCGAGAGGAGCCTGCAGTAGCACCCTCGGAAGACGCACAGAAAATTTGAGGCCAGACGGAGAAGGGATCCCCGAGAAATAAGTCCAGCAAGATCCCGAGGCGCGTGGAGAAGCGGCAACCGAGAGCGGCGGGGAGGAGCCCGGATCCAAACCTACGCGAGCAACACAGGCAAAAAAGCAGGCGAGTGCGCTCGCGAGAGGGAGAACCGCGGGCGCTCCGAACATCGTAGAGCGCCTGCGGACCCTCTTGTGGATGATCGGATGAAATAGGAGAGATGGGAAGACTTCGGATCGCACCGCAACACAGAAGCGGGGAGGTAAGATGGGCCGCCCCTCCCCCGCGGATACATGCAACTCTCCCTCCGAACGGAAGGCACATAGAGCGGCACTAAAGGGGGCATAAACCGAACACTACAGGCACCAGCAGAGGTATTGCATAGCTTCACAGTTTGGGGCGAGGTGTCCCCCCAACTTACACGCGCCCCCTGAGATGAGGAAGTAGCACGAACGCTAGACAAGGTGCGATTCAAGACGTATAGTTTGCCGCCTCATCTCGTAAACGAACGCAACCCACGCGCCCATCTCTACCCACGCGCTGTACAGACCACACAACCCTGGAAAAGGAAAGAGAACTAGGAAAAAGTGCCTGCTGGTAAACTGGCTAACAGTATCTGCGCCCTAAACACACTTTGGCAATTGTGGCACTCGCAGGACATATAAACACAGCAAGTGGAGCACTCCCATAAGCTAGTCGGAACTTCCGGGTAATTCGACGACAAAGCAAGACGCACATCCCATTTAGAGGAAATCAGTGAGGACACTCTTGAGGAGAATTTAACATTGAATTCAACTGAATAGGTGACGATGCCCAAGAACTTTGGCCCCAAAAAGAACAGAGGCACGATAGACAAATATACAACCGCAATCCAAAAGACACGGCATCTGAGGTCAAAGGGGAGATGGCAATGCAGGACAATCAACCCCCTCCTGCAGCAATGATGAACCCTCAGGAAGTTTTCACGGCCATGCAACAGGGCTTTACAACGCTCACCAAAAAACTTGACGGGATCACAGCCAGTGTGGCCACCATGAAAGCCCAACTTGACAAAACCACCTCTCGTATGACAGAGGCTGAAACAAGAATATAAGGCACGGAAGATGCCCTTGAAGCATTGAAATCCACAGTCTCCACTATGGCTATTGAACTGGGCACCGTGAAAACCAAATGTGAGGACTTAGAAGCGAGATCTCGGAGGAACAATGTTCGCATTATTGGGGTCCCGGAAGACGCAATTAAAGGGCCGATGGAAAAAACGATAGAAGACCTCCTGCGCATGCTATTAGGGGATCCTGGATGGTCCCCGATGTTTATAGTGGAGAGGGCACACAGATCCGCGGCCCCGAAACCCAACCCTGGCGCTTATCCGAGACTGATCATTGCATGTATATTGAATTACAGGGACAGAGATCTGATCCTGAGAACCTCCAGAGAGAAACAGGAGTTAATATGGGAGGCAAATATAATACGCATCTACCCGGATTTTACGTTGGCGGTCCATCAGGAACGGAAGCTCTTCAACGGGGTCAAGAAAATGCTACGAGACCGGCAAGTGCAGTATGCAATGCTTTACCCCGCCAGATTGAAAATCCAACACCAAAACAAGCCCTTTTTCTTCACATTTCCTGAAGAGGCGGCGAACTTTGTAGAGACACATATTCCTCCGAATAAGGAACGATCCGCAACTGATGGTGACTAAGATGGGAAAAATGGCCACACTACCACCAGCACACCAAGGAAGCGAAACGGACATTAACAAGGCAGGCTCCACACGGAACTCTACACTAAGGTGCGTCGAAATTTAACTCTCAACGACTGTCAATAAGCACCTCAGACAGCACGATAAGAGCGAGTAACGGGACAAAACCGGAAATGACTCGACACCGGCAGCTGCACTGAAGACGCCGCAGCCCCCCTGTAGCAGGTGCTTAAGATGTTGATGGGAGGGAAGGGATGGACAATCTATTGCACAGTTGAAGTTTGGGGAACTGTGAGGGTGGGGGGAGGGGAGAGACAGGGGATGTTGGGGGTTTGTTATGTACAAGGGGTGGAAAAAAGAAAAAGCACACAGGGGAATGGCACGTTTGCACTAAAGCACACAACGGGAGGCTACTGGAGCACAAATCAAAAGAAATACGTAAGAGACAATGGGTAAACTAAACAGAGATGATATAAATGCGATAAGCTGGAATGTAAGGGGCTTTGGGTCTAAGATAAAGAGGAGAAAGATCATGGCATATCTAAACAGACAAGCTGCTAAGATCATCTTCCTTCAAGAGACACATATTGGTCCAGGACAGACAGAACATATGATACCTAATTGGGGCTCTTATCAATATTTCACCACATATTCCAGACGAGCGAGTGGGGTCGCAATATTACTGCATAAAACATTACCATTTCAGCTAATAAAGGCAGAATGCGACCCGGAAGGGAGATATGTGCTACTACATGGCAATCTATGTGACAAAGAAATAGTTTTCCTAAACATATATGGCCCAAACGTAGACCAACCAGATTTTTACGCATCGATCTTCCCAAGCAAGCTTCCCAACGGCACAAGTGATCTGTGGTGGGGACTTCAACACTATCCTAAATGTACAACTCGATCGCACATCCACTCAACCTAGGTCATTAACTAAAGCTGCCAGTCTATCCTCACATATATGCCAGACCTGAAATTGAGGGATGTCTGGAGAGCACTACACCCAGACACGACGGAATATACATACTATTCCTCAGTTCATGATATGCATTCAAGAATAGATCTATGGCTACTGGACCCGGGCAGCATGACATGGGTCAAAAAACTCCCACATTCACCCTAGGACCTATTTTGACCACTCTCCGATACAACTAACACTGAGAATCCCAGATAAGACACATTTCCGTCCACCATGGAGATTTAAGCCTGAGGCACTGAGAAATTTAGTTTATAAGAATTCAATGGAACAAAACATACAGGAATATTTTGACTTAAACGAAAACTCGGTCTCAACTCAGGCTACTTTATGGCAAGCATTTAAAGTGTGCATTAGGGGGCAGTCGATATCTATAGAAGGGGGAATCCTGAAAGACATTAGGGGACGGTTAACCCGACTTGAGTCACACATAGCCGCCCTACAGGCCCAATATTCGATCACTCCATCGCCCCAAATTAGCTTAGAGATCAAAAACACGCTCGATGAATACATCGAGGCAGCAGACCAAGAGGTCAGATACTTCTATAGAACAGTGGCAGCACGTAGGTATGGGGAAGGGGAAAGGCCAGGAAGGCTATTGGCTAGGACAGTGCGAGGTGAAAGGGGCCCCACGACTATACCCTGTATACGAACGACGGATGGTACAGTGACCACTGATCCGACAAAATTGAAGGACACATTTTATGCATTCTACAAAGACCTATACTCTCCACAGAGCACTGTCACAGAACCCGAAATAGAACAATATCTTTCCCGAATACCCACGACCCTCATAGCAGATGCCACTAGGGAATTGCTGGAAGAACCCATCACTGAGGCTGAGATAATAGAAGCAATCAAAGCACTCCCCTGTGGGAAGTCGCCGGGCACAGACAGGTTGGGAGCTGAGTTCTACAAATAATTCAGTCATCTGCTAGCGCCCAGACTTCATGCAACATGGATAGAGGCGATACAAAAAGGAGAGCTCCCAGAAACCACAAGAGAGGCAATAATAACACTGCTACTCAAACCGGGGAAGCCTCCCGAAGACTGCGGGTCATATCGACCACTCTCTTTAATAAACACGGATGCTAAGATCTTAGCAAAGATTCTGGCCATTAGACTCACAACGCTGATGCAGTGTATGGTTCATGAGGACCAGGCTGGGTTTATAACAGGCAGATCCACAGCAACTAACATAACACGATGTCACCACATCATCTCCACCATCCCCCCCGAGACCCAAGCGATAGCAGTTTCTCTAGACATGAGGAAAGCGTTCAATACAGTTTCCTGGCCCTTTCTCTTTGGGGTGCTGCGAAACTATGGGTTTGGCCCGCAATTCATAAAATTGATCAAAATATTATACACACGACCCCAAGCAAGGATTAGGATCAACGGAACACTCACAGAGGTCCTGGAACTGCTGGGTGGTACGAGACAGGGTTGCCCACTATCCCCGCTCCTTTTTGCTTTAATAATAGAACCAATGGCAGACATACTTAGATCACGCTACAACACGTTTGGGATCAGAACGGCGGTAAACTGCATGTAATAAAACTATATGCCGATGACATCCTATTATACCTAAGGGACCGCAATCGCACACTCAGTAAGGTCCTGGCAGAAGTGGGGAAGTTCGGTAAGTACTCAGGGCTCCGCCTTAACCCTAACAAATCGGAGATATTCCCGCTGACCAAAAATACAGCCCAGCCTCGAAACCTGCATGGCCTCATATGGAGCCCGGTCCATATCACACATCTAGGCGCACACATAGCAAGGACGGCCCAACTTTCTTGCACCCTGAACTACTCCGCTCTAGTAGAAGATCTATCCATCAAAATGAAACGTTGGAATACCCTGCCCATATCTCTGATGGGAAGGATAGCACTGATTAAAATGATTATACTACCAAAACTCTTCTACCTTTTCAATGCTGTCCCAGTCTGGCCAGGCCGTGCTCTGTTTTCCAGGATAAACAGTGCCTGTATAGCATTTGCATGGGGTGGACATCCGAGATTAAGCTGGAGGGTCATGTCTGACACGTACCCTAGGGGTGGACTGATGGCACCTGACCTGGAAATATACTACCTTGCGGCACAGGCACACCATGCTGCGAGCTGGGCCACATCCTTCATAGACCCAGGCCCCTCTCCCCCATATCAGTAGAGCGTGAAGCAGTGATAGCACTGCAAAGGATCACTCGGCCGGCCCCCAAGCATTAAAACGCAATAAACCCAACCAGGGTCACGATCACAGCATGGGCAAAAATCACGGAAATATTTGAGGCCAGTAAATTATATCATCCAAGCATGCCAATCTGGGGCAACCTTATACATCTCTATCTGATGAGAGTGCAGTAGCGAAGCACTGGAGCTCGAGAGGAATTACACAATGGGGACAGCTTTTCCCAGAGAAGCAGTTTGTACTTTGGGAAGACATTAAAGACGTAGTGGGTAACACAAACACACATAAGCTTCAATATGCTCTGGTGGAGGACACTTCACGTCGTATGTTCCCTTCATTCCCAAAGGAACCGGAAATTAACATGGCGCTAGGCTACATTTACACTGGGGGGACACAGAAGATAACCACCTCAGCGTTGTATAAGATTATAATACAGGCACGACCGAGGGTGAATCATTCAGCCAGGGGTAAGTGGGAGCAAGATCTGGGACAACAGATGGAGGATCAAGAATGGTCTCAGATATGCTCACTAACCAAACAAATATCATGCAACTCAAGATTTAAGCTGATTCATTATAAGATAACACATAGGACACACTACTCCCCAGCAAAACTCAAGAAAATATATCCCACCATGCCCGGCAACTGCCCAAGATGCAACAGCGAGAATGCGAACATATTTCATATGCTGTGGGATTGTATTAAATTGAAACAATATTGGGCTGATGTATGTGCAGCACTGGACATGATGGCAGATTAGCCAATGGAATGGTCCCCGAGAATATGTATGTTGGGGGCAGTGGGAAAGATGAACCCGACATGGCGTAAACTGCTAAATGTGAGCCTACTAATCGCTAAAAGGGTCATACTGATGAGGTGGAAGAATATAAGCCCCCCGACCAAAGAAGACTGGAATAAGGACATGATGTGGGCTAATGACAATGAGTATTGTACATTGACTCTGTGTTACCCTCCTCCAAACCTAGAAACATATGGTCAAGATATAAACAATACCTAGCGGAGTTAAATGAACTTGAGTTCCCAACCACTGAAGAAATCTCGCCGGCTTAAGTGATGTAAAAACCAAATGTCTGGACTAATGGTATGTGCTTACCTGTGTGCAAATATAAATAAAGTTGTTAAAAAAATAAATAAATAAAAACAGAATAGATATTCAGCGGTGGGTGGGATACAGAGGGGCACAGAGGAGGGCTACAGATGCACCAGGTGGCACAGAGGAGAGGGGCAGGTGGTTGCTAACGGGTCAGGTGGCGCAAGGGTCGATGTGATGGCCCAGGTGTTGAGGCAGAGATATTCCTTGAAGCAATGGGTCTTGAGTTCTTTTCTGAATTGTAGGATTGTGGGGGCGAGTCTGATGCTGATGGGGAGGAGGTTCCATAGTCTTGGGGTGTAGGCAGTGAAGGCTTGTTTTCTGGTCCTTTCCTTTTTGCAGCAGTAGATTTCAAGTCTGCATGCGTTCTGGCTTCTGGTGGTGTGCTGTTTACCATGAACTGAGTTGATTGCCTATCTGTTCTTTCTGATGTGTGAAGATAAAAGTGCATAACTGTGAAAGTGTTTGGTGGTTATTTTTGTGTGTAGTTAATTTTCCTTTTGGGTTGCGCCTAGAGCCAAATGCACATTTAAAATTAAATGCACAGTTCAAAGTCTGTAGATGACGAGATAAAATAGTGTGGTATAAAAATAACAGTGGTAAAAAGTGAAGTGTCAGGATTTTATCCAAAAGCCCTACTTGAAAAAAATATGTTAAACACCTGGGAATTGTGTTACAGGCTCTTCAGCAGGCCCACCTGACCACACAGGCTACCAAATGCTAGATTGGTCAAGGCTCAGTGACCTCCCTTGAGTATGAGGTTGGTGGGTGCAAAATGCAGGCTCTATCCAGTAAAGTGCAAGCTGTACAAGACTGGGACACTCCTTCAACCCAAATCCAGGTGAAAGCTTCTCTAGGTTTCACTGGGTATTAGAGTAATTTCATGGCAGATTATGAAACCATAACTGACCCTTTAATTGCACACACCACTCCACAGAAACCTAAAAAGGTTACTTGGTCAGTGGAGTATGAAAAGGCTTTTCAGGGCTTGAAGGATTCCGTTTTTCAGACACCTGTTCTCAGGCACATGACTACAAGAGATCTTTCATAGTACACACTGATGCCTCTGACACTGGATTAGGAACGGTCCTCTCTCAGCTATATGAAGAAGGCATGAAGCATCATATATGTTTAATCAGTTGTCAGCTTAAGGACAGAGTTAAAATGGTCCACAGTAGTAAAGGAGTGTTGTTCCATTGTGTTGGCACTTACGAAGCTGATACCCTAACTCTTTGGGACTCACTTCACTGTACAAACTAAACATAAGACCTTATAATGGCTGATGTACATGAAGGGAGAGAAACCTAAATTGCTCAGGTGGGGGGGGGGTGGTTGGGGCAAGAGTTAGGAAAGATTTTCTTTTTACACCTTTCCCTCTATAGATTCCTATGGGACACTGTGAGGCTGGACCTGACGAGTTCCGGAACACACATCAGACCAAGCACCCCAAAAACAGCTGCATTAACAACCCCGACAGAACAGGCCTTACTATAACTAAAACCATCCAGACAAACCCTTCTCAGAAGTCACCTGTAATCAACTGTGAAGCAACAGAATTATAATCCAGCAACGGTCACAACGACAGAGTGTTTTCAAACCCTCCTTCCCGTGAATGCGGAACATGAAACAGTCCATACTCATGGTGGCAAGCATTCCCAGCCTGTAGGTCCAGGGTTGTATCCCGGTCTAGACTCCGGAGTTTGAAAAGCCAAAAGCCACATTGTTACAAAACCACACACAGACAGCACCTACCTTATGCCCAGGGTTGTGGGTCCTCTGGAGATACAGGGGGTTGGCGGGGAAGACCAAGCTGGCACAGCACGATGCAGGGGTTGTGAGGGGTGCTATGGTCCGGAGGAGTGAAGAAGGAGGAATTCCAACAGAAACAATGATGGGAATTGACAACAGCTGATGATGGGAGGGGAGAAGCGGCGGGAAGTTTAAAACCTGTGTTCAATGAATCATGGTTGTTCTCTGTTTTTCCAAGCAATCGCCACCGGAGGACTGCAGAGAGTGGATCGAGGACGCTACAGGTTTTCACTGGGCATATTAGGACTCGGAGCACCCGAGAGAGACTAACAGGATAATTCATAGAATTTCGCACAAAAGTGGCGCACGCGGCTGGCGCACAGTGTCCCCGTGCGATACACTGCGCCAGCCGCGTGCGATAAAATCCATTTCATCGCACAGCGTATTCATGGATTTTAGCCTCCAAAACCAGCCGTGGCGCAGAGTGGCGCAGCGACCCTGCAGCAGCGCCAGTTACGCCCCCAAGAACGCCCTCGCGCAAGGAAAAGCCATCAAAATCCCCAATTCATTGCAAATGTCTGCGCTAACCCTGGACCAGTTCACAGGGCTGCCAAACAGCAAACGCCAAGCGGGGAACGTGTATTTCAGGGGTGCGTGGGAAGTTTCACACGCAAATTCAGCAGGGTACGTGTATTTCAGGGGTGCGCGGGAAGTTTCACACACAAATTCAGCAGGGTATGTGTATTTCAGGGGTGCGCGGGAAGTTCCACACGCGATTGTCCTGGTACGTGTATTCCTGGGGTGTGCGGGAAGTTTCACACGCGAATTCAGCAGGGTACGTGTATTTCAGGGGTGCGCGGGAACTTTCACACGCAATTCCATCAGGGTACGTGTATTTCAGGGGTGCGCGGGAAGTTCCACACGCGAATGTCCTGTGTACGTGTATTTCGGGGTGCGCGGGAAGTTTCACACGCAAATTCAGCAGGGTACGTGTATTTCAGGGGTGCGCGGGAAGTTTCACACACAAATTCAGCAGGGTATGTGTATTTCAGGGGTGCGCGGGAAGTTCCACACGCGATTGTCCTGGGTACGTGTATTCCTGGGGTGTGCGGGAAGTTTCACAGGCGAATTCAGCAGGGTACGTGTATTTCAGGGGTGCGCGGGAAGTTTCACACGCAATTCCATCAGGGTACGTGTATTTCAGGGGTGCGCGGGAAGTTCCACACGCGAATGTCCTGTGTACATGTATTTCGGGGTGCGCGGGAAGTTTCACACGCAAATTCAGCAGGGTACGTGTATTTCAGGGGTGCGCGGGAAGTTCCACACGCGATTGTCCTGGGTACATGTATTCCTGGGGTGTGCGGGAAGTTTCACATGCAAAATCAGCAGGGTACGTGTATTTCAGGGGTGCGCGGGAAGTTTCACATGCGATTCCATCAGGGTACGTGTATTTCAGGGGTGCGCGGGAAGTTCCACACGCGATTGTCCTGGGTACGTGTATTCCTTGGGTGTGCAGGAAGTTTCACACGCGAATTCAGCAAGGTACGTGTATTTCAGGGGTGCGCGGGAAGTTTCACACGCGATTCCATCAGGCTACGTGTATTTCAGGGTTGCGCGGGAAGTTCCACACGCGAATGTCCTGTGTACGTGTATTTCGGGGTGCGCGGAAAGTTCCACACGCGATTGTCCTGGGTACGTGTATTCCTTGGGTGTGCAGGAAGTTTCACACGCGAATTCAGCAAGGTACGTGTATTTCAGGGGTGCGCGGGAAGTTTCACACGCAATTCCATCAGGGTACGTGTATTTCAGGGGTGCGCGGGAAGTTCCACACGCGAATGTCCTGTGTACGTGTATTTCGGGGTGCGCGGGAAGTTTCACACGCAAATTCAGCAGGGTACGTGTATTTCAGGGGTGCGCGGGAAGTTCCACACGCGATTGTCCTGGGTACATGTATTCCTGGGGTGTGCGGGAAGTTTCACATGCAAAATCAGCAGGGTACGTGTATTTCAGGGGTGCGCGGGAAGTTTCACATGCGATTCCATCAGGGTACGTGTATTTCAGGGGTGCGCGGGAAGTTCCACACGCGATTGTCCTGGGTACGTGTATTCCTTGGGTGTGCAGAAGTTTCACACGCGAATTCAGCAAGGTACGTGTATTTCAGGGGTGCGCGGGAAGTTTCACACGCGATTCCATCAGGCTACGTGTATTTCAGGGTTGCGCGGGAAGTTCCACACGCGAATGTCCTGTGTACGTGTATTTCGGGGTGCGCGGAAAGTTCCACACGCGATTGTCCTGGGTACGTGTATTCCTGGGGTGTGCGGGAAGTTTCACACATGAAATCAGCAGGGTACGTGTATTTCAGGGGTGCGCGGGAAGTTTCACACGCGATTCCATCAGGGTACGTGTATTTCAGGGGTGCGCGGGAAGTTCCACACGCAAATGTCCTGGGTACGTGTATTTCGGGGTGCGCGGGAAGTCTCACACGCGATTTCAGCAGGGTACGTGTATTTCAGGGGTTCCGGGGAGTACTACACGTGAATTGGCCGTGTGGGTCCTCCCAGGTGTTCGCTCTACAACCTCCACGGACCCTGCAGGCAGCCCACACCACAGGGGACTACCCTGCACCCCTGCTCATGTCCCGCAGGCAGCCCATCCACCATGGGCATGCCCCCAGCCAAGCCACATGTCACCTTGCACTACTGATCAACAACGCATGTCTCCCAGCACTCCCACCCCTCAGCACTGTGGGGCACCCTCCACCAGGCCCACACTCATGTCTCCCAGCACCCCACCCCCCAGCAGAGCAGGGCACCCTCCACCATGCCCCCACACATGTCTCCTAGCACCCCCAACCCCCAGCATCCAGGGGCACCCTCCACCAGGCCCCCACACATGTCTCCCAGCACCCCCACCCCAGCAGTGCAGGGCACCCTCCACCAGGCCTCCACTCATGTCCAACTCATGTCCCCCTGCACCCCCACCCCCCAGCACTGTGGGGCACCCTCCACCAGGCCCACACTCATGTCTCCCAGCACCCCCACACCCCAGCAGTGCAGGGCACCCTCCACCATGCCCCCACACATGTCTCCCAGCACCCCCAACCCCCAGCATCCAGGGGCACCCTCCACCAGGCCCCCACACATGTCTCCCAGCACCCCCACCCCCGGCAGTGCAGGGCACCCTCCACCAGGCCCCCACTCATGTCCAACTCATGTCCCCCTGCACCCCCACACCCCAGCAGTGCAGGGCACCCTCCACCAGGCCCCCACAAATGTCTCCCAGCACCCCCACCCCCCAGCATCCAGGGGCACCCTCCACCATGCCCCCACTCATGTCCAACTCATGTCCCCCTGCACCCCCACCCCCCAGCACTGTGGGGCACCTGCCAGCAGGCCCCCACTCATGTCCCACTCATGTCCCCCTGCACCCTCACCCCCCAGCAGTGCAGAGCACCCTCCACCAGGCCCCCACACATGTCTCCCAGCACCCTCACCCCCCAGAGGTCAGGGGCACCTGCCAGCAGGCCCCCACTCATGTCTCCCAGCACCCCCACCCCCCAGCAGTCAGGGGCACCCTCCACCAGGCCCCCACACATGTCTCCCAGCTCCCCCACCCCCAGCATCCACGGGCACCCTCCACCAGGCCCCCACACATGTCTCCCAGCACCCCCACCCCCCCAGCAGTGCAGGGCACCCTCCACCAGGCCCACACTCCTGTCCAACTCATGTCCCCCTGCACCCCCACCCCCCAGCACTGTGGGGCACCTGCCAGCAGGCCCCCACTCATGTCCCACTCATGTCCCCCTGCACCCCCACCCCCCAGCAGTGCAGGGTACCCTCCACCAGGCCCCCACACATGTCTCCCAGCACCCCCAACCCCCATCATCCAGGAGCACCCTCCACCAGTCCCCCACTCATGTCCAACTCATGTCCCCCTGCACCCCCACCTCCCAACAGTCAGGGGCACCTGCCAGCAGGCCCCCACTCATGTCTCCCAGCACCCCCACCCCCCAGCAGTCAGGGGCACCCTCCACCAGGACCCACACATGTCTCCCAGCACCCCCACCCCCCAGCATCCGGGGGCACCCTCCACCAGGCCCCCACACATGTCTCCCAGCACCCCCACCCCCCAGCAGTGCAGGGCACCCTCCACCAGGCCCCCACTCATGTCCAACTTATGTCCCCCTGCACCCCCACCCCCCAGCAGTCAGGGGCACCTGCCAGCCGGCCCCCACTCATGTCTCTCAGCACCCCCACCCCCCAGCAGTGCAGGGCACCCTCCACCAGGCCCCCACTCATGTCCAACTCACGTCCCCCTGCACCCCCACCCCCCAGCACTGTGGCCACCTGCCAGCAGGCCCCCACTCATGTCTCCCAGCACCCCCACCCCCCAGCAGTGCAGGGCACCCTCCACCAGGCCCCCACTCATGTCCAACTTATGTCCCCCTGCACCCCCACCCCCCAGCAGTCAGGGGCACCTGCCAGCCGGCCCCCACTCATGTCTCTCAGCACCCCCACCCCCCAGCAGTGCAGGGCACCCTCCACCAGGCCCCCACACATGTCTCCCAGCACCCCCACCCCCCAGCATCCAGGGGCACCCTCCACCAGGCCCCCACTCATGTCCAACGTATGTCCCCCTGCACCCCCACCCCCCAGCAGTCAGGGGCACCTGCCAGCAGGCCCCCACTCATGTCTCCCAGCACCCCCATCCCCCAGCAATCAGTCAGGGGCACCCTCCACCAGGCCCCCACACATGTCTCCCAGCACCCCCACCCCCCAGCATCCAGGGGCACCCTCCACCAGGCCCCCACTCATGTCCAACTCATGTCCCCCTGAACCCCCAGCCCCCAGCACTGTGGGCCACCCTCCACCAGGCCCCCACTCATGTCGCACTCATGTCCCCCTGCACCCTCACCCCCAGCACTGTGGGCCACCCTCCACCAGGCCCCCACTCATGTCCCCCTGCACCCCCACCCCCCACCAGTCAGGGGCACCTGCCAGCAGGCCCCCACACATGTCCCCCAGCCAACATGTCATCACAATCTAGATCCCTGGGCCTTATGGGCAGCTTCCAAATGCCAAACACCCACCCGAGTATTGCATCCACCCACTTAGAAATGGCAATTACATGATACAACCCCAATGGCAAGTTTGTAAATGAACACATGTCCCTCACATACACACAATGGGTGTCAGTGAATGTCAAAACCCATATCATGTTATGCATGAAACCAATGAGATGATACTACACATTGAAGTTTGAAGAAAAAATATGTATTAAAAGCAACATAAATTGAATCAAAAATAAACAAACGAAAATGGGAATTAAAAAAAAGAAAGCAGCATGTCCGTAAAATAATGTAAAACCACAAATCATAATCCAAAGGAAAGGTGTCCAAAGTCACAGTTCACAAAAGTAAATCCAATGGAAAATTAAAATCGAAAACCATTGCTCCATGGGTAAATCATAAAAAAAAATTAGAAAGTCCAACAGTCAACTATATACAGATAAACAATCCAGGGTCCATGATCCCAACAGAAGAAATGAAACCTATCTAATAACACTACCTAGTAAAATAAACTATATACAAAAATGTGGCCCATTGTCGAAAAGGTCCAAAAAAAATGCAAAACCAAAGGAAACCTAACACTAACTACAGAACTATTTACAAGGGCAGCGGGCCAATCCGACGGCTCACTTCGGGATGTTCCGGGCCAGGGCATCATCGAACTCCTGCTCATTGTCCCGGAGGCGGTCCTCCTCCATGGCCCCGAGGGTCCACAGGGCCGTCGACATGTTCACCTCCAACTCCCTGCGGATTGCCTCGAGACACTCGGCCCGCCTCAGGGCCCTCCGCATGGAGTTCTCCGCCCTGACCATCGTGAGCCGTGCCTCTTCCGCCTGCTGCCGCTCCGCATCTATGGCGTGGCCCAACCGCTGCCACATGGAAGACACTTCCCGCCCTGGGTCCTCCTGCCCTCCGGCCGATGCCTGCCCCTCCGATGTCAAAGGCCCTGAGCCATCATGGCTCCCACCTCGTTGCTGCTGCTGCTGTCCCTGTGCCCTGGCTCCTGCTGCCTGCACATCCTCCACCGGCTGGGGTGCAGTCGTTGATGTGGCCACCCCTGCTGGACGTCTGACTCCCGACTGTGGCAGGGATGCCTCCTCCACCAGCCTGGCCGCACCGTCAGAGGCAGCTCCACAGGGCACCCAGGTGACTAATGGGTGGTAAAATGGCACAGAGGACGACTGGCGCATAGGGGGTTCAGTTGAGGAGGGGGTCTGAGCAAGCGCGGGAAGTTCCACACGCGATTGTGCTGGGTACGTGTATTCCTGGGGTGTGCAGGAAGTTTCATATGGGAATTCAGCAGGGTACGTGTATTTCAGGGGTGCGCGGGAAGTTTCACACGCGATTCCATCAGGGTACGTGTATTTCAGGGTTGCGCGGGAAGTTCCACACGCGAATGTCCTGTGTACGTGTATTTCGGGGTGCGCGGGAAGTTTCACACGCAAATTCAGCAGGGTACGTGTATTTCAGGGGTGCGCGGGAAGTTTCACACGCGATTCCATCAGGGTACGTGTATTTCAAGGGTGCGTGGAAAGTTCCACACGCGATTGTCCTGGGTACGTGTAGTCCTGGGTTGTGCGGGAAGTTTCCAAGCGAATTCAGCAGGGTACGTGTACTTCAGGGGTGCGCGGGAAGTTCCACACGCGAATGTCCTGGGTACGTGTATTTTGGGGTGCGCGGGAAGTCTCACACGCGATTTCAGCAGGGTATGTGTATTTCAGGGGTTCCGGGGAGTACTACACGTGAATTGGCCGTGTGGGTCCTGCCAGGTGTTCGCTCTACAACCTCCACGGACCCTGCAGGCAGCCGACACCACAGGGGACTACCCTGCACCCCTGCTCATGTCCCGCAGGCAGCCCATCCACCATGGGCATGTCCCCCAGCCAAGCCACATGTCACCTTGCACTACTGATCAACAACGCATGTCTCCCAGCACCCCTACCCCCAGCACTGTGGGGTACCCTCCACCAGGCCCACACTCATGTCTCCCAGCACCCCCACCCCCCAGCAGTGCAGGGCACCCTCCACCATGCCCCCACACATGTCTCGCAGCACCCCCAACCCCCAGCATCCAGGAGCACCCTCCACCAGGCCCCCACACATGTCTCCCAGCACCCCCACCCCCAGCACTGTGGGGTACCCTCCACCAGGCCCACACTCATGTCTCCCAGCACCCCCACCCCCCAGCAGTGCAGGGCACCCTCCACCATGCCCCCACACATGTCTCGCAGCACCCCCAACCCCCAGCATCCAGGAGCACCCTCCACCAGGCCCCCACACATGTCTCCCAGCACCCCCACCCCCAGCAGTGCAGGGCACCCTCCACCATGCCCCCACACATGTCTCCCAGCACCCCCAACCCCCAGCATCCAGGGGCACCCTCCACCAGGCCCCCACACATGTCTCCCAGCACCCCCACCCCCAGCAGTGCAGGGCACCCTCCACCAGGCCCCCACACATGTCTCCCAGCACCCCACTCCCCAGCATCCAGGGGCACCCTCCACCATGCCCCCACTCATGTCCAACTCATGTCCCCCTGCACCCCCACCCCCCAGCACTGTGGGGCACCCTCCACCAGGCCCACACTCATGTCTCCCAGCACCCCCACCCCCCAGCAGTGCAGGGCACCCTCCACCATGCCCCCACACATGTCTCCCAGCACCCCCAACCCCCAGCATCCAGGGGCACCCTCCACCAGGCCCCCACACATGTCTCCCAGCACCCCCACCCCCAGCAGTGCAGGGCACCCTCCACCAGGCCCCCACACATGTCTCCCAGCACCCCACTCCCCAGCATCCAGGGGCACCCTCCACCATGCCCCCACTCATGTCCAACTCATGTCCCCCTGCACCCCCACCCCCCAGCACTGTGGGGCACCTGCCAGCAGGCCCCCACTCATGTCCCACTCATGTCCCCCTGCACCCCCACCCCCCAGCAGTGCAGGGAACCCTCCACCAGGCCCCCACACATGTCTCCCAGCACAACTCACCCCCCAGAAGTCAGGGGCACCTGCCAGCAGGCCCCCACTCATGTCTCCCAGCACCCCCACCCCCCAGCAGTCAGGGGCACCCTCCACCAGGCCCCCACACATGTCTCCCAGCACCCCCACGACCAAGCATCCAGGGGCACCCTCCTCCAGGCCCCCACACATGTCTCCCAGCACCCCCACCCCCCAGCAGTGCAAGCACCCTCCACCAGGCCCACACTCATGTCCAACTCATGTCCCCCTGTACCCCCACACCCCAGCACTGTGGGGCACCTGCCAGCAGGCCCCCACTCATGTCCCACTCATGTCCCCCTGCACCCCCACTCCCCAGCAGTGCAGGGTACCCTCCACAAGGCCCCCACACATGTCTCCCAGGACCCCCAACCCCCATCATCCAGGGGCACCCTCCACCAGGCCCCCACTCATGTCCAACTCATGTCCCCCTGCACCCCCACCCCCCAGCACTGTGGGGCACCTGCCAGCAGGCCCCCACTCATGTCCCACTCATGTCCCCCTGCACCCCCACCCCCCAGCAGTGCAGGGCACCCTCCACCAGGCCCCCACACATGTCTCCCAGCACCCTCACCCCCCAGAAGCCAGGGGCACCTGCCAGCAGGCCCCCACTCATGTCTCCCAGCACCCCCACCCCCCAACAGTCAGGGGCACCCTCCACTAGGCCCCCACACATATCTCCCAGCACCCCCACCCCCCAGCATCCAGGGGCACCCTCCACCAGGCCCCCACACATGTCTCCCAGCACCCCCACCCCCCAGCAGTGCAGGGCACCCTCCACCAGGCCCACACTCATGTCCAACTCATGTCCCCCTGTACCCCCACCCCCCAGCACTGTGGGGCACCTGCCAGCAGGCCCCCACTCATATCCCACTCATGTCCCCCTGCACCCCCACCCCCCAGCAGTGCAGGGTACCCTCCACCAGGCCCCCACACATGTCTCCCAGCACCCCCAACCCCCATCATCCAGGAGCACCCTCCACCAGGCCCCCACTCATGTCCAACTCATGTCCCCCTGCACCCCCACCTCCCAGCAGTCAGGGGCACCTGCCAGCAGGCCCCCACTCATGTCTCCCAGCACCCCCACCCCCCAGCAGTCAGGAGCAGCCTCCACCAGGCCCCCACACATGTCTCCCAGCAACCCCACCCCCCAGCATCCAGGGGCACCCTCCACCAGGCCCCCACACATGTCTCCCAGCACCCCCACCCCCCAGCTGTGCAGGGCACCCTCCACCAGGCCCCCACTCATGTCCAACTCACGTCCCCCTGCACCCCCACCCCCCAGCACTGTGGGGCACCTGCCAGCAGGCCCCCACTCATGTCCCACTCATGTCCCCCTGCACCTCCACCCCCCAGCAGTGCAGGGCACCCTCCACCAGGCCCCCACACATGTCTCCCAGCACCCCCACCCCCCAGCATCCAGGGGCACCCTCCACCAGGCCCCCACTCATGTCCAACTCATGTCCCCCTGTACCCCCACCCCCCAGCACTGTGGGGCACCTGCCAGCAGGCCCCCACTCATGTCCCACTCATGTCCTCCTGCACCCCCACCCCCCAGCAGTGCAGGGTACCCTCCACCAGGCCCCCACACATGTCTCCCAGCACCCCCAACCCCCATCATCCAGGGGCACCCTCCACCAGGCCCCCACTCATGTCCAACTCATGTCCCCCTGCACCCCCACCTCCCAACAGTCAGGGGCACCTGCCAGCAGGCCCCCACTCATGTCTCCCAGCACCCCCACCCCCCAGCAGTCAGGAGCAGCCTCCACCAGGCCCCCACACATGTCTCCCAGCACCCCCACCCCCCAGCATCCAGGGGCATCCTCCACCAGGCCCCCACACATGTCTCCCAGCACCCCCACCCCCCAGCTGTGCAGGGCACCCTCCACCAGGCCCCCACTCATGTCCAACTCACGTCCCCCTGCACCCCCACCCCGCAGCACTGTGGGGCACCTGCCAGCAGGCCCCCACTCATGTCCCACTCATGTCCCCCTGCACCCCCACTCCCCAGCAGTCAGGGGCACCTGCCAGCAGGCCCCCACTCATGTCTCCCAGCACCCCCATCCCCCAGCAGTCAGTCAGGGGCACCCTCCACCAGGCCCCCACACATGTCTCCCAGCACCCCCACCCCCCAGTATCCAGGGGCACCCTCCACCAGGCCCCCACTCATGTCCAACTCATGTCCCCCTGCACCCCCAGCCCTGTGGGCCACCCTCCACCAGGCCCCCACTCATGTCGCACTCATGTCCCCCTGCACCCCCACCCCCAGCACTGTGGGCCACCCTCCACCAGGGCCCCACTCATGTCCCCCTGCACCCCCAACCCCCACCAGTCAGGGGCACCTGCCAGCAGGCCCCCACACATGTCCCCCAGCCAACATGTCATCACAATCTAGATTCCTGGGCCTTATGGGCAGCTTCTAAATGCCAAACACCCACCCGAGTAGTGCATCCACCCACTTAGAAATGGCAATTACATGATACAACCCCAATGGCAAGTTTGTAAATGAACACATGTCCCTCACATACACACAATGGGTGCCAGTGAATGTCAAAACCCATATCATGATATGCATGAAACCAATGAGATGATACTACACATTGAAGTTTGAAGAAAAAATATGTATTAAAAGCAACATAAATTGAATCAAAAATAAACAAACGAAAATGGGAATTAAAAAAAAGAAAGCAGCATGTCCGTAAAATAATGTAAAACCACAAATCATAATCCAAAGGAAAGGTGTCCAAAGTCACAGTTCACAAAAGTAAATCCAATGGAAAATTAAAATCGAAAACCATTGCTCCATGGGTAAATCATTAAAAAAAAATAGAAAATCCAAAGTCAACTATATACAGATAAACAATCCAGGGTCCATGATCCCAACAGAAGAAATGAAACCTATCTAATAACACTACCTAGTAAAAAAAACTATATACAAAAATGTGGCCCATTGTCCAAAAGGTCCAAAAAAAATGCAAAACCAAAGGAAACCTAACACTAACTACAGAACTATTTACAAGGGCAGCGGGCCAGTCCGACGGCTCACTTTGGGATGTTCCGGGCCAGGGCATCATCGAACTCCTGCTCATTGTCCCGGAGGCGGTCCTGCTCCATGGCCCAGAGGGTCCACAGGGCCGTCGACATGTTCACCTCCAACTCCCTGCGGATTGCCTCGAGGCACTCGGCCCGCCTCAGGGCCCTCCGCATGGAGTTCTCCGCCCTGACCATCGTGAGCTGTGCCTCTTCCGCCCGCTGCCGCTCCGCATCTATGGCGTGGCCCAACCGCTGCCACATGGAAGACACTTCCCGTCCTGGGTCCTCCTGCCCTCCGGCCGATGCCTGCCCCTCCGATGTCGAAGGCCCCGAGCCATCATGGCTCCCACCTCGTTGCTGCTGCTGCTGTGCCTGTGCCCTGGCTCCTGCTGCCTGCACATCCTCCACCGGCTGGGGTGCAGTCGTTGATGTGGCCACCCCTGCTGGACGTCCGACTCCCGACTGTGGCAGGGATGCCTCCTCCACCAGCCTGGCCGCACCGTCAGAGGCAGCTCCACAGGGCACCCAGGTGACTAATGGGTGGTAAAATGGCACAGAGGACGACTGGCGCATAGGGGGTTCAGTTGAGGAGGAGGTCTGAGCAAGCGCGGGAAGTTCCACACGCGAATGTCCTGTGTACGTGTATTTCGGGGTGCGCTGGAAGTTTGACACGCAAATTCAGCAGGGTACGTGTATTTCAGGGGTGCGCGGGAAGTTCCACACGCGATTGTCCTGGGTACGTGTATTCCTGGGGTGTGTGGGAAGTTTCACATGCAAAATCAGCAGGGTACGTGTATTTCAGGGGTGCGCGGGAAGTTTCACATGCGATTCCATCAGGGTACGTGTATTTCAGGGGTGCGCGGGAAGTTCCACACACGATTGTCCTGGGTACGTGTATTCCTGGGGTGTGCAGGAAGTTTCACACGCAAATTCAGCAGGGTACGTGTATTTCAGGGGTGCGCGGGAAGTTTCACACGCGATTCCATCAGGGTACATGTATTTCAGGGTTGCGCGGGAAGTTCCACACGTGAATGTCCTGTGTACATGTATTTCGGGGTGCGCGGGAAGTTTCACACGCAAATGCAGCAGGGTATGTGTATTTTAGGGGTGCGCGGGAAGTTTCACATGCGATTCCATCAGGGTACGTGTATTTCAGGGGTGTGCGGGAAGTTCCACACACGATTGTCCTGGGTACGTGTATTCCTGGGGTGTGCAGGAAGTTTCACACGCAAATTCAGCAGGGTACGTGTATTTCAGGGGTGCGCGGGAAGTTTCACACGCAATTCCATCAGGGTACATGTATTTCAGGGTTGCGCGGGAAGTTCCACACGTGAATGTCCTGTGTACATGTATTTCGGGGTGCGCGGGAAGTTTCACACGCAAATGCAGCAGGGTACGTGTATTTTAGGGGTGCGCTGGAAGTTCCACATGTGATTGTCCTGGGTACGTGTATTCCTGGGGTGTGCGGGAAGTTTCACACGCGAAATCAGCAGGGTACGTGTATTTCAGGGGTGCGCGGGAAGTTTCACACGCGATTCCATCAGGGTACGTGTATTTCAGGGGTGCGCGGAAAGTTCCACACGCGATTGTCCTGGGTACGTGTAGTCCTGGGGTGTGCGGGAAGTTTCACACGCGAATTCACAAGCAAATTCAGCAGGGTACGTGTATTTCAGGGGTGCGCGGGAAGTTCCACACGCGAATGTCCTGGGTACGTGTATTTCGGGGTGCGCGGGAAGTCTCACACGCGATTTCAGCAGGGTATGTGTATTTCAGGGGTTCCGGGGAGTACTACACGTGAATTGGCCGTGTGGTTCCTCCCAGGTGTTCGCTCTACAACCTCCACGGACCCTGCAGGCAGCCGACACCACAGGGGACTACCCTGCAACCCCTGCTCATGTCACGCAGGCAGCCCATCCACCATGGGCATGCCCCCCAGCCAAGCCACATGTCACCTTGCACTACTGATCAACAACGCATGTCTCCCAGCACCCCTACCCCCCAGCACTGTGGGGCACCCTCCACCAGGCCCACACTCATGTCTCCCGGCACCCCCACCCCCAGCAGTGCAGGGCACCCTCCACCATGCCCCCACACATGTCTCCCAGCACCCCCAACCCCCAGCATCCAGGGGCACCCTCCACCAGGCCCCCACACATGTCTCCCAGCACCCCCACCCCCAGCAGTGCAGGGCACCCTCCACCAGGCCCCCACTCATGTCCAACTCATGTCCCCCTGTACCCCCACCCCCCAGCACTGTGGGGCACCTGCCAGCAGGCCCCCACTCATGTCCCACTCATGTCCCCCTGCACCCCCACCCCCCAGCAGTGCAGGGTACCCTCCACCAGGCCCCCACACATGTCTCCCAGCACCCCCAAACCCCATCATCCAGGGGCACCCTCCACCAGGCCCCCACTCATGTCCAACTCATGTCCCCCTGCACCCCCACCTCCCAGCAGTCAGGGGCACCTGCCACCATGCCCCCACACATGTCTCCCAGCACCCCCAACCCCCAGCATCCAGGGGCACCCTCCACCAGGCCCCCACACATGTCTCCCAGCACCCCCAACCCAGCATCCAGGGGCACCCTCCACCAGGCCCCCACACATGTCTCCCAGCACCCCCACCCCCCAGCAGTGCAGGGCACCCTCCACCAGGCCCACACTCATGTCCAACTCATGTCCCCCTGTACCCCCACCCCCCAGCACTGTGGGGCACCTGCCAGCAGGCCCCCATTCATGTCCCAATCATGTCCCCCTGCACCCCCACCCCCCAGCAGTGCAGGGTACCCTCCACCAGGCCCCCACACATGTCTCCCAGCACCCCCAACCCCCATCATCCAGGAGCACCCTCCACCAGGCCCCCACTCATGTCCAACTCATGTCCCCCTGCACCCCCACCTCCCAGCAGTCTGGGGCACCTGCCAGCAGGCCCCCACTCATATCTCCCAGCACCCCCACCCCCCAGCAGTCAGGAGCACCCTCCACCAGGCCCCCACACATGTCTCCCAGCACCCCCACCACCCAGCATCCAGGGGCACCCTCCACCAGGCCCCCACACATGTCTCCCAGCACCCCCACCCCCAGCAGTGCAGGGCACCCTCCACCAGGCCCCCACTCATGTCCAACTCACGTCCCTCTGCACCCCCACCCCCCAGCACTGTGGGGCACCTGCCAGCAGGCCCCCACTCATGTCCCACTCATTTCCCCCTGCACCTCCACCCCCCAGCAGTGCAGGGCACCCTCCACCAGGCCCCCACACATGTCTCCCAGCACCCCCACCCCCCAGCATCCAGGGGCACCCTCCACCAGGCCCCCACTCATGTCCAACTTATGTCCCCCTGCACCCCCACCCCCCAGCAGTCAGGGGCACCTGCCAGCAGGCCCCCACACATGTCTCCCAGCACCCCCACCCCCCAGCATCCAGGGGCACCCTCCACCAGGCCCCCACTCATGTCCAACTCATGTCCCCCTGCACCCCCAGCCCCCAGCACTGTGGGCCACCCTCCACCAGGCCCCCACTCATGTTGCACTCATGTCCCCCTGCACCCCCACCCCCAGCACTGTGGGCCACCCTCCACCACGCCCCCACACATGTCCCCCTGCACCCCCAACCCCCACCAGTCAGGGGCACCTGCCAGCAGGCCCCCACACATGTCCCCCAGCCAACATGTCATCACAATCTAGGTCCCTGGGCCTTATGGGCAGCTTCCAAATGCCAAACACCCACCCGAGTATTGCATCCACCCACTTAGAAATGGCAATTACATGATACAACCCCAATGGCAAGTTTGTAAATGAACACATGTCCCTCACATTCACACAATGGGTGTCAGTGAATGTCAAAACCCATATCATGATATGCATGAAACCAATGAGATGATACTACACATTGAAGTTTGAAGAAAAAAATATGTATTAAAAGCAACATAAATTGAATCAAAAATAAACAAACGAACATGGGAATTAAAAAAAAGAAAGCAGCATGTCCGTAAAATAATGTAAAACCACAAATCATAATCCAAAGGAAAGGTGTCCAAAGTCACAGTTCACAAAAGTAAATCCAATGGAAAATTAAAATCGAAAACCATTGCTCCATGGGTAAATCATAAAAAAAAATTAGAAAATCCAAAGTCAACTATATACAGATAAACAATCCAGGGTCCATGATCCCAACAGAAGAAATGAAACCTATCTAATAACACTACCTAGTAAAAAAAAACTATATACAAAAATGTGGCCATTGTCCAAAAGGTCCAAAAAAAATGCAAAACCAAAGGAAACCTAACACTAACTACAGAACTATTTACAAGGGCAGCGGGCCAGTCCGACGGCTCACTTCGGGATGTTCCGGGCCAGGGCATCATCGAACTCCTGCTCACTGTCCCAGAGGCGGTCCTCCTCCATGGCCCCGAGGGTCCACAGGGCCGTCGACATGTTCACCTCCAACTCCCTGCGGATTGCCTCGAGGCACTCTGCCGCCTCTGGGCCCTCCGCATGGAGTTCTCCGCCCTGACCATCGTGAGCCGTGCCTCTTCCGCCCGCTGCCGCTCCGCAACTATGGCGTGGCCCAACCGCTGCCACATGGAAGACACTTCCCGTCCTGGGTCCTCCTGCCCTCCGGCCGATGCCTGCCCCTCCGATGTCGAAGGCCCTGAGCCATCATGGCTTCCACCTCGTTGCTGCTGCTGCTGTGCCTGTGCCCTGGCTCCTGCTGCCTGCACATCCTCCACCGGCTGGGGTGCAGTCGTTGATGTGGCCACCCCTGCTGGACGTCCGACTCCCGACTGTGGCAGGGATGCCTCCTCCACCAGCCTGGCCGCACCGTCAGAGGCAGCTCCACAGGGCACCCAGGTGACTAATGGGTGGGAAGATGGCACGGAGGACGACTGGCGCATAGGGGGTTCAGTTTAGGAGGGGGTCTGAGCAAGCGCGGGAAGTTCCACACGCGAATGTCCTGTGTACGTGTATTTCGGGGTGCGCGGGAAGTTTCACACGCAAATTCAGCAGGGTACGTGTATTTCAGGGGTGCGCGGGAAATTGCACACGCGATTGTCCTGGGTACGTGTATTCCTGGGGTGTGTGGGAAGTTTCACATGCAAAATCAGCAGGGTACGTGTATTTCAGGGGTGCGCGGGAAGTTTCACATGCGATTCCATCAGGGTACGTGTATTTCAGGGGTGCGCGGGAAGTTCCACACGCGATTGTCCTGGGTACGTGTATTCCTGGGGTGTGCAGGAAGTTTCACACGCGAATTCAGCAGGGTATGTGTATTTCAGGGGTGCGCGGGAAGTTTCACACGCAATTCCATCAGGGTACGTGTATTTCAGGGTTGCGCGGGAAGTTCCACACGTGAATGGCCTGTGTACATGTATTTCGGGGTGCGCGGGAAGTTTCACACGCAAATTCAGCAGGGTACGTGTATTTTAGGGGTACGCGGGAAGTTCCACATGCGATTGTCCTGGGTACGTGTATTCCTGGGGTGTGCGGGAAGTTTCACACGCAATTCCATCAGGGTACGTGTATTTCAGGGGTGCGCGGGAAGTTTCACACGCGATTCCATCAGGGTACGTGTATTTCAGGGGTGCGCGGAAAGTTCCACAGGCGATTGTCCTGGGTACGTGTATTCCTGGGGTGTGCGGGAAGTTTCACACGCGATTCCATCAGGGTACGTGTATTTCAGGGGTGCGCGGGAAGTTTCACACGCGATTCCATCAGGGTACGTGTATTTCAGGGGTGCGCGGAAAGTTCCACAGGCGATTGTCCTGGGTACGTGTAGGCCTGGGGTGTGCGGGAAGTTTCACACGCAAATTCACAAGCGAATTCAGCAGGGTACGTGTATTTCAGGGGTGCGCGGGAAGTTCCACACGCAAATGTCCTGGGTACGTGTATTTCGGGGTGCGCGGGAAGTCTCACACGCGATTTCAGCAGGGTATGTGTATTTCAGGGGTTCCGGGGAGTACTACACGTGAATTGGCCGTGTGGGTCCTCCCAGGTGTTCGCTCTACAACCTCCACGGACCCTGCAGGCAGCCGACACCACAGGGGACTACCCTGCAACCCCTGCTCATGTCCCGCAGGCAGACCATCCACCATGGGCATGCCCCCCAGCCAAGCCACATGTCACCTTGCACTACTGATCAATAACGCATGTCTACCAGCACCCCTACCCCCAGCACTGTGGGGCACCCTCCACCAGGCCCACACTCATGTCTCCCAGCACCCCCACCCCCCAGCAGTGCAGGGCACCCTCCACCATGCCCCCATACATGTCTCCCAGCACCCCCAACCCCCAGTATCTAGGGGCACCCTCCACCAGGCCCCCACACATGTCTCCCAGCACCCCCACCCCCAGCAGTGCAGGGCACCCTCCACCAGGCCCCCACTCATGTCCAACTCATGTCCCCCTGCACCCCCACCCCCCAGCACTGTGGGGCACCCTCCACCAGGCCCACACTCATGTCTCCCAGCACCTCCACCCCCCAGAAGTGCAGGGCACCCTCCACCATGCCCACACATGTCTCCCAGCACCCCAACCCCCAGCATCCAGGGGCACCCTCCACCAGGCCCCCACACATGTCTCCCAGCACCCCCACTCCCAGCAGTGCAGGGCACCCTCCACCAGGCCCCCACACATGTCTCCCAGCACCCCACCCCCCAGCATCCAGGGGCACCCTCCACCATGCCCCCACTCATGTCCAACTCATGTCCCCCTGCACCCCCACCCCCCAGCACTGTGGGGCACCTTCCGGCAGGCCCCCACTCATGTCCCACTCATGTCCCCCTACACCCCCACCCCCCAGCAGTGCAGGGCACCCTCCACCAGGCCCCCACACATGTCTCCCAGCACCCTCACCCCCCAGAAGTCAGGGTCACCTGCCAGCAGGCCCCCACTCATGTCTCCCAGCACCCCCACCCCCCAGCAGTCAGGGGCACCCTCCACCAGGCCCCCACATATGTCTCCCAGCACCCCCACCCCCCAGCATCCAGGGGCACCCTCCACCAGGCCCCCACACATGTCTCCCAGCACCCCCACCCCCCAGCAGTGCAGGGTACCCTCCACCAGGCCCCCACACATGTCTCCCAGCACCCCCTACCCCCATCATCCAGGGGCACCCTCCACCAGGCCCCCACTCATGTCCAACTCATGTCCCCCTGCACCCCCACCTCCCAGCAGTCAGGGGCACCTGCCATCAGGCCCCCACTCATGTCTCCCAGCACCCCCACCCCCCAGCAGTCAGGGGCACCCTCCACCAGGCCCCCACACATGTCTCCCAGCACCCCCACCCCCCTGCATCCAGGGGCACCCTCCACCAGGCCCCACACATGTCTCCCAGCACCCCCACCCCCCAGCAGTGCAGGGCACACTCCACCAGGCCCCCACTCATGTCCAACTCACGTCCCCCTGCACCCCCACCCCCCAGCCCTGTGGGGCACCTGCCAGCAGGCCCCCATTCATGTCCCACTCATGTCCCCCTGCACCCCCACCCCCCAGCAGTGCAGGGCACCCTCCACCAGGCCCCCACACATGTCTCCCAGCACCCCCACCCCCCAGCATCCAGGGGCACCCTCCACCAGGCCCCCACTCATGTCCAACTTATGTCCCCCTGCAACCCCACCCCCCAGCAGTCAGGGGCACCTGCCAGCAGGCCCCCACTCATGTCTCCCAGCACCCCCATCTCCCAGCAGTCAGTCAGGGGCACCCTCCACCAGGCCCCCACACATGTCTCCCAGCACCCCCACCCCCCAGCATCCAGGGGCACCCTCCTCCAGGCCCCCACTCATGTCCAACTCATGTCCCCCTGCACCCCCAGCCCCCAGCACTGTGGGCCACCCTCCACCAAGCCCCCACTCATGTCGCACTCATGTCCCCCTGCACCCCCACCCCCAGCACTGTGGGCCACCCTCCTCCAGGCCCCCACTCATGTCCCCCTGCACCCCCACCCCCCACCAGTCAGGGGCACCTGCCAGCAGGCCCCCACACATGTCCCCCAGCCAACATGTCATCACAATCTAGATCCCTGGGCCTTATGGGCAGCTTTCAAATGCCAAACACCCACCCGAGTATTGCATCCACCCACTTAGAAATGGCAATTACATGATACAACCCCAATGGCAAGTTTGTAAATGAACACATGTCCCTCACATACAAACAATGGGTATCAGTGAATGTCAAAACCCATATCATGATATGCATGAAACCAATGAGATGATACTACACATTGAAGTTTGAAGAAAAAATATGTATTAAAAGCAACATAAATTGAATCAAAAATAAACAAACGAAAATGGGAATTAAAAAAAAGAAAGCAGCATGTCCGTAAAATAATGTAAAACCACAAATCATAATCCAAAGGAAAGGTGTCCAAAGTCACAGTTCACAAAAGTAAATCCAATGGAAAATTAAAATCGAAAACCATTGCTCCATGGGTAAATCATAAAAAAAAATTAGAAAATCCAACAGTCAACTATATACAGATAAACAATCCAGGGTCCATGATCCCAACAGAAGAAATGAAACCTATCTAATAACACTACCTAGTAAAAAAAACTATATACAAAAATGTGGCTCATTGTCCAAAAGGTCCAAAAAAAATGCAAAACCAAAGGAAACCTAACACTAACTACAGAACTATTTACAAGGGCAGCGGGCCAGTCCGACGGCTCACTTCGGGATGTTCTGGGCCAGGGCATCATCGAACTCCTGCTCATTGTTCCGGAGGCGGTCCTCCTCCATGGCCCAGAGGGTCCACAGGGCTGTCGGCATGTTCACCTCCAACTCCCTGCGGATTGCCTCGAGGCACTCGGCCCGCCTCAGGGCCCTCCGCATGGAGTTCTCCACCCTGACCATCGTGAGCCGTGCCTCTTCTGCCCGCTGCCGCTCCGCATCTATGGCGTGGCCCAACCGCTGCCACACAGAAGACACTTCCCGTCCTGGGTCCTCCTGCCCTCCGGCCGATGCCTGCCCCTCCGATGTCGAAGGCCCCGAGCCATCATGGCTCCCACCTCGTTGCTGCTGCTGCTGTGCCTGTGCCCTGGCTCCTGCTGCCTGCACATCCTCCACCGGCTGGGGTGCAGTCGTTGATGTGGCCACCCCTGCTGGACGTCCGACTCCCCACTGTGGCAGGGATGCCTCCTCCACCAGCCTGGCCGCACCGTCAGAGGCAGCTCCACAGGGCACCCAGGTGACTAATGGGTGGGAAGATGGCACGGAGAATGACTGGCGCATAGGGGGTTCAGTTGAGGAGGGGGTCTGAGCAAGCCCCATCAAACGGAGGAATCCGGCCTGGGTGATCTGTCCCAGTAGGCCGACGCGGTCAATGAGCCATTCGAGATGATGTGTAGTCTCCTCATGAAAAGACTGCAGGTCACCTCGCAAGGCCCGTTGACACAACGCCACACCAGTCAGGACAGGCTCAACCCGGACCCGGATAGCCACGTCCGCAGGCAGAGGAAGGCCAGTTGTTGTGAGCTCATCCCCTGCCTGAAAACGGGTCTGGACGTAGGCATCCCTGCTGGTGCAAGATGATGCAGTGACAGGATCAGGGACAGGATTGCACACAGGCACCTCAGCGGCGACATGTGCTGCCTCCTGTCCCTGGTCCTGCACTGCACCACTAGCAAGAGTGGAATCCCCACCTCAAGACCCTGTCTCTGTTGCTTGCACGGCCTCCTCCTCCACCAAACCCCCCACCAACCTGGATGACTCTGTGCCATCTTTCCCAGTTGGGCCCTGTGGGGTCCCAGCTGCCCCTTCTGCTGCTGAGGAGTCCAACTCCGACCTCTGCCTCTTGGACCTCCCCCCGGCAGCTGCGGCCTGGGACGCGGCACCGGACTCCTCACTCCCCGACGAGATCACAACCTGGGAGGGGAGCCGGGCCTTGCATCTCCGGCTGGTGGTGCGATCCCCGCCGCTGTGCTCCTCAGCACCTTCTCCGCCCTCTGCATCAGGGCACTGTATAATGGACACATACACACATGACAGTTGTACATGAGTGGCATTGGCAAACCTCAGACATGGCTTCACAATCGCCAACACACATGTCATTTCAACTTGCACACATGAGCCATACCACAGCCATATCGCAACTGCCAGTACCATCCATACACATACAACAGCATGAGCAGGCAAAGGTGAGCCAGACATCACATGCAACACAGGGAGTGCACTACACATGTACACACACCACCACACTTGCATGCATGTGTACACCTCTGATAAAACTGTCGCAGTGTTTAGATCGGCATCCATGTCACATCTGCCAATCAGGCTTCCACATCCCGCTGTCACATGCATCCATCTTGCATCACTGTTGCACCCTTGTCAAATACACACACATGCACATGTACAAAGTGCTGATACATGCAGCTGAAAACAACATCCATGTGTCACATCACGAACATGCCTACTTACATACACATTCATCCAAACATGTGTGCCCACACAACTGCATTTGGCATGCAAGCCTACACACATAAGCACCATCCATGTCTCACACATGACAGCCCTCGCATGTGTTAGCCTCACGGCCCTGTACACCTCCACCCATACTTGGCCCCATACAAACACATGTGCAACCTGCACACTACTGGCACATCACCACACGCACAGCTTACAATCATGATGCATGTACACTTACCGCTCGACTCTGTTAGGCGGAAACCTGTGCTGTTCCCTCTGGGACCACTGCACAGGCGGTGAACCCACTTGGTAGCAGTCTGTACCACACAGATTCACTTGGTAGCTGTGGCTGAGCAGTCAGACTTCCCTCAAGAAGAGTTGAGCAGTATGTGGAGTATACAAAATAGGGCAATTCTTCCCAGCAAGACAAGCAAACACGCAACGAGGCTTAGTGTAAAGATATTAAGGTATTTATTTATAACGAAACATCTTTGAAAAACACTATGGCAAATTCACGGCAAACAAATCAAACACAATTACTCTACGAAGCAGAAACAATCAATCCCCCTAGCAATATTTCGACAAGTCTAGGTTCTACCGGTACCACTTATTTTCAGACAGAGGTGTATACCTCAACCTAGATGACACTCTAATATTAGTTAGGACGGGAGAGAAAAAGATAGGCAGGTTATGAAATCAACACAGTTCAATCCTTCGCGGATAAAATGCAAGACAGGAAGTCAAGAATCACAATAGATCGTAAAGTTCAGAGGCCTGGCCCACTCGGAGAGAGGCAAGGCGCGATGTCCCAAAAAGTCTCTAGTGGAGATGCATTCAAGTCTTTGTAGCAAATTGTTATCGGCAGATTGAACCAGTTCAGAACAATAAATGAGAAAAGCTTGGAGGCGACCCAACGGAACGGAGAGGATTAAGACACCTCACTCGAACCGATCGAAAGGGAAGCCAGGCGAACAGGGTACCTTGTTGTGGAGGGCAGCTCCAGCGGGGGCAGTTGTTCCTGGTGGTGGATGCACGTCGGGTCTTTGCCAAGAGTAGAGATGATCTCGTCGTCGAAGAAAAGTGAAGTCCGGTGCACCACCAGGGAAGAGACAAGCCGCAGAGTGCTCCGTCACAAGGCACCACCTTTTGGTCGCGGTACAGGGGTAGTGGCTATCCGGTTGCCGAGGTGCTCTGCACGGGCAATTCGACCACTGCGTCCTGAGGCGAATAAAAAGCAAAGGGGACTGGTTGTTCCCACCAGTCAGGGGAAGAGACTCTCCGGCAGAGAGATCTCCTCTGTCGTCGGGAAGTGGTGAGTCGGTTCCACAGGGCTCCACCGGAGGTGTCGTCGTGCAGGTCGGCTCAGCGTTACCCTCGTCGGATTCTTAGGTCCTGTGGCGACTTCTGAAGATCCAGTCCCAAAAGCCCTGCTTTTATGCAGAAAAACCCCCATGCATTCAGCCTAGCTGTCAATCAACACATGCTAGGTGGTGAGCGGGAAGGCTCACCACTTGGGCCAATCACTCCAGAGTGCGACCGGAGTTGGCAAGGCAACTCGGTCCAGGGTGTCTAAACCCCCTCCCACACCCCTGTGGTAACCCAGACAGAATGGCACCACTTTGGAGGGTCTCTGTACAGAGCCCGCCAAAAGTAGAACAAAGGGCTCGACCTTTGGTTTAGGAGTCACAGAGACGAACACAGACGCCATTTTACAAACCGAGCTCTGGCAGAAAATACCATTCGATAAACTTATTTAAGATAAGTAGATCGGTGGTACGTTAGAGATTAACGAGAAAAAGTATCCATCTCCAACAATGGGACGAATCCCATAGGGTTATGTTCGGGGTCGAACATAACAAGTAGTTTCCACTGCCACCAGCCAAAACTCGACGAGGGGGGACGGGACAGTGCCCCCTCGACTAACAGATCCAGGAGAAATCGAAT
Source organism: Ambystoma mexicanum (assembly GCF_040938575.1). Taxonomy (NCBI): domain Eukaryota; kingdom Metazoa; phylum Chordata; class Amphibia; order Caudata; family Ambystomatidae; genus Ambystoma; species Ambystoma mexicanum. The sequence continues at coordinate 274,823,455 of NC_090938.1, forward strand.
TACCCTACTAGTACGTCCACAATAAGATGGTTTGTACTAGTTCTGTTAGTAAATTTAGGTCTAGTAAAGCCAATGGTAACTTTACATGCCCGGGGAGACAGTAGTCAGTCCCCGGGTATGGAGTCTATGGTGGAGGCCCGCTAGGACGCCCCAGTGTTACGGCACGGAGGGTGCGGTGTAACACACATAGAAAAACATATGAGACCCTATGGAGTAAAAGACCCCATAGCCCATAGAACACATTGACATTCAAAGGAATTTACACACATTCATGTCCAAGAGTGGGAGGAAAAAGAGTCTCACTCTTGGCAGGATGGAAAAAACAAACTCCCGAAATCCAGCAAAGCTGCTGGGGGACTCACTAGGTTAGGAAATTCAGCCTAAACAGAGAATTCTCCCTAACACTCGCCCCCCCCCCAGACTAAGGGACAGGAGGATTTAATCCACTCATGGATGAATCTCATACCTCTAGTCGATGACATACATCCTAGAGAGACCATCAGCATTTTGGTGGTGACATCCTGACCTGTGCTCAATGGTGAAATCAAACCCTTGCAGGCAGATCGACCATCTCAATAGTTTTGGGTTTTCCCCTTTCATTTGCATTAACCATCTCAAGGGTTGGTGGTCATTCTGAATGACAAAAGTAGAACCATACAAGTACGGCCTAAACTTCTTCAGAGCCCACACGATAGCAAAGCACTCTCTTTCGATTGTTGCCCACCTTGTTTCAGGATCCTTCAGCTTGCGGCTGATGAAGCAAACGGGGTGCTCCCTACCTTTGCCATCCAGTTGACTGAGTACGGCACCTATTCCTACATTTGAAGCATCTGTCTGCACAATGAAGTGTTGGCGGTAATCAGGAGCTCTGAGTACTGGGGCTTGGCAAAGAGCCTTTTTCAGGTTTTCAAAAGCGTGATTGCACTCCTCGTTCCATTTAACCTTTTTAGGAAATTTGGGCGAGGAGATGACATTCAGTGGATAAGCTATGGTCCCATAGTTCTCTATGAAATTCCTGTAATACCCGGTGAGGCCTAGGAAGGCTCTCACCTGGGTTTGAGTAGTCGGTGTTGTCCAATTTTGCACAGCTTCAATTTTACTGAGCAAAGGCCTTATTTCTCCACCGCCTACCTCATGCCCAAGATAGACTACCGTACTCTGTCCAATTTGGCATTTGCTCGCCTTTATGGTCAGATTGGCTCGTCCAAGAGCCTGCAAAACATCTCTCAGGTGGGTTACATGGTCTTCCCAGGAATTGCTGAACACTGCGATGTCATCCAAGTATGCCATGCAGAAGTCCTCCATCCCATTCAGAACCTGGTTTACCATCCGTTGAAACGTAGCAGGTGCATTCTTCAATCCGAAAGGCATTACCTTAAACTGGTATAGGCCAACGGGGGTAGAAAATGCAGTTTTCTCCTTGGCATGGTCTGTCAGGGCTATTTGCCAATAGCCTGACGTCAAGTCAAATGTGCTGAGGAACTTGGCGGCGCCAAGTTTATCCACCAACTCATCTGTTCTTGGCAAAGGGTGGGCATCAGTCTTGGTGACTGCATTAAGAGCTCTATAATCCACGCAGAATCTAAGTTCTTTAGATCCGGCCTTTGGTACTAACACAACTGGGCTAGACCATGGACTAGTAGAGGGCTCTATTACCCCGAGATCGAGCATCTTGCTGACCTCACCTTTGATGTGGGTTCGTACGTTTTCTGACATGCGGTATCCTCTGCTTTTGACTGGCAGACAGTCACCAGTGAGTATGTCGTGCTGGCCCCAAGGGGTCAAGCCTGGTGAAAGCGAGAACAGAGAGGCAAACTGATTTAACATAGATTTGCACTCTTCTTGTTGCTCGGGTGTCAGATTGGAGGAGAGATTTACTCCTTCAATTTTTTCATCTAAAGGTAAGCCTCTGAGGAGATCCGGAAGAGCTTCCCTCTCTTCTTCTTCCTCGGATGACGCTAGAAGCAACGCTCCTACATCAGGTCGTGAGACATACGCTTTAAGTCGGTTGGTGTGAAAGACAGTCGGAGCCTCCTTGGGATTGCCCAAGTCCACCAGATAGTTAACCTCTCCGAGTTTACCCACGACTCGGAAGGGTCCCATCCACTTATCTTGCAAGGCCCTCTGCCTTGTTGGGATCATAACGAGAACGAGCTGGTCTTGAGCAAACTCAACCATGTTAGCCTTTTGATCGTGCCAGTGCTTGACCAATGCTTGTCCAGCTTTCAAGTTATCGCTTGCTTCCGTCATCATGTGTGACATTCTCCTCCGGAGACCTATCACGTAGTCAGTCACTCTGACTGGCTTGGGGGAAGGAGCGCTCTCCAACCCCTCCTTAATCAGGGCCAATTGACCTATGACGGGATGACCATAGAGTATCTCGAAGGGCGAGTAACCTACGCCCTCCTGAGGGACTTCTCAATAAGCAAAGAGAAGGCATGGCAGTAGAAGGTCCCACTTACGTTTAAGGGGTTCCTCAAAAGCACCTATCATGCTCTTCATGGTTCGGTTGAACCGTTCTACCAACCCATTGGTTTGTGGGTGGTAAGCTGTTGAGAACTTGTAAGTAACTCCACAGGTTTTCCACATGGCTTTCATGTAGTGGAACATAAAGTTTGACCCCCTGTCAGAGATTACTTCCTTAGGAAACCCGACCCTAGTAAAAATACCAAGGAGGGCCTTAGCCACAGCCGGTGCTGTAACAGTCCTCATAGGAATTGCCTCAGGATACCTAGTAGCATGGTCTACTACAACAAGTATAAACCTGTTGCCTGAGGAGGTTGGAGGATCAAGGGGACCAACAATGTCAATCCCTACTCTCTCAAATGGGACTCCCACGACTGGGAGAGGCACTAAAGGTGCCACATTCTTGGAGCCAACCTTACCAGAGATCTGGCAGGTGTGGCAGCTCCTGCAGTGTTTTTCTACTTCGGCCCCCATCTTCGGCCAATAGAAGTAGAGAGAGAGCCTTTCCTTAGTCTTCTTGAAACTCAAGTGACCAGCCAAAGGAATCTCGTGGGCTAACTGCAAGAACTGTGGTCTGTTCTCTTGGGGTACTACAAGTCGTTTGTAGTCTCCAGGTGCAGACTCGGTTGGTTCACTGTAGAAGAGGCCATCTTCCCAGTGCAACCTGTATTTCCCAGGCTCTTGCCCTTCAGCCTGAGCTTCTGCCTGGTGGCGAAGACCTTCCAGAGTTGGACGTTCTCTCTGTCCCTTACTGAAGTCTGCCCTGCTGGGTCCACCTTCTGCCAGTAAAGACTGCAGCTCAGCATGGTCAACAGGATCCAGATCTCCAATGAGTTCCTGGCCTTCCATTAGCTCTTCCTCAGAGTCTAATTCTACCACACAGGGTTGTACCTCCCTCTCAGCCTCGGCTGGACGTGGAGTTACGGGTGTAACTTTGGACAACCGCGGGGAAGTCCGTGTGGGCTGCACTGGAATGCTGGCTGCTGGTTTCGGGATAGAAGCCTTAGGTTTCCCTTTCGCTTCTGATTTCTTGGAGACAGCGGCCGACAATTCCAGTGGAGCAGGAGTGATTTCTTTCTTCATCATCTCCTGGAGAGTACCGCGCATGGTCCTCTCTCTTGCAGGTCTGGTTAGCTCCTGTAACCGTTTACTAGGAGGTCTGGGAGTATGCGATACAACTCCGAGAGTTTTTAAATCGTTACCCAACAGTACGCGTCCTGGTACCTCACTCTGTATGCTGACAGGTATCTTCACAGTCATGTCGTTACACTGGATGAGAACTGGTAATTGGGGAAGCATCTGCACAGGCCCTCCATCTAACTTGGTGAGGCGTTTGGGTGCCTTAGCAACATCCTCAGCCTGAAAAAACGATTTATCCACCACAGTTATGCTGGCCCCAGTGTCCCTAATGGCAGGAGTCTCCTGACCATTCACCTGGACACTGTTCTTATTATACTCTTTAGTATTATCGGGGATAGAATTATAGACATCTAAATTCTGTTGTTCCCACAACCCCAGAGATACTAAAGAAACGCTGGATGAGACTCCAATGGGTTCGTCAGCTAGCAGTAGAAAGTTTCCACTTGCCATTTGGACTTCCTCCTCTGGAGCGGAGGCTAAGGAGACAAGCTGGACCCCTGAAGGTTTACCCTTACATCTGGGATCTCCTTTCACGTGATCAGTCGAGCCACAAACAAAGCATTTACCAAATGCTTTCTGGAATGGCGGCTTGTTCTGACCTCCTTCCGGTTTGGCACCAGAAGACACACTATTCTGCTGTGATTTTCCCGGTTGCTTACCCTTCTGGTTTTGTTTGGGGCCCTCTTTGGAATGTGAGTTATTAGAATTCTCTTTTGAGTCTTTTTTAGGCTGTTTTCCCTCATCCTTTTTCTGAGTTGCCCCAGAATCCTTATGAGTAGCCCTGTTGGCAACCCACAAGTCAGCAGCCTTAGCTAGCTCTCTGGAATCCAATTCCTTCGAATCAGCCAAGTGCTGTCTGAGCTCAGGAGAACAGGCATCATAAATAGACTCCAACATAAAAAGATTCCTCATACCCTCATAAGTGTTCACTTTGTAACCCTTAATCCATCCCTCTAAGTTTTTCAACCCTTCACTCACCCAGGTAGCCCAAGGGGTACCATCATGCTTTTTGAGGGTTCTAAACCTCTTAAGATACTGGGAAGGGGTCTTCCCGAATCTAGCTATCAAAGCTAGTTTCACACTTTCGTAATCCGTCTTATCCGCCTCCCCCAACTCCATTACCACATCAGTCGCAACAGGAGGGAGCCTAGAGAACAACCAAGGAAGCAAAGCATTCCCGGTGATGTCCTGGAGCCCATGATTGTATTCAAACAGTTTCAACCAATCCAACACATCCAATCTCGGTTCATACATACCCACTAATTCCTTCGGCACCCGGGGTCTTTTGGGACTGGAGCTCCTAGAGGAACCAGAGGAGAGAGAAGCATTTTCCATAGACAACTTTTTCATCTCTAACTCGTGCTTAAGTTCTATTTCCTTGAGTCTTAACTCAGCTTGCTTCTGCTCAGCCTGGGCATTCATCCGTCTGAACTCGAGCTCTTGGTTTCGTTCAGATTGAGCCAAGAACCGTTTGTATTCTAGTTCAAGCTTCATTTTTTCAAGTTCAAAATAAGCAGGGTTACTTGTGGGACCTGGTATGGGCCCCGTAGGCACAGCTGGTAAGGCAGGTAGAGGAGCAGGGGAGACAGTTTTGTTAGCCTATCCGTCCTTGTCAGCCTCTTCATCGCTATCATCAGAATTACGATTCAGATCAACACCATTACTGTTATCTACATTCGCTGGAGAGAGTGGTTCCTCTGAACCAGTACCCAGACTTTGGTTCGCCAGCAATCTCTCGATTAGTTCTAACTTCTTGCCTCTTACAGGAAGATTCTCTTGCCTACGGAGAGCTTGCAGACTCTCAGTATTTTCACCTGACAAGGACCCTTGACTGTAAGTTTCCATCGTAGACATTTTTTTTGAAAGTTGCTTTTTGTGCAAAGTTTTGTGGTTAGTTATCCTACAGTGTCGAAAAGCACTCTAAACTGTATACTCGATACAAATCCCACCGCTGTACACCAGTGTTAGGCGGAAACCTGTGCAGTTCCCTCTGGGACCACTGCAAAAGATTTAGGACTACAGGCGTTTGGCGGTGAACCCACTTGGTAGCAGTCTGTACCACACAGATTCACTTGGTAGCTGTGGCTGAGCAGTCAGACTTCCCTCAAGAAGAGTTGAGCAGTATGTGGAGTATACAAAATAGGGCAATTATTCCCAGCAAGACAAGCAAACACGCAACGAGGCTTAGTGTAAAGATATTAAGGTATTTATTTATAACGAAACATCTATGAAAAACACTATGGCAAATTCACGGCAAACAAATCCAACACAATTATTCTACGAAGCAGAAATGATCAATCCCCCTAGCAATATTTTGACAAGTCTAGGTTCTACCGGTACCACTTATTTTCAGACAGAGGTGTATACCTCAACCTAGATGACACTCTAATATTAGTTAGGACGGGAGAGAAAAAGATAGGCAGGTTATGAAATCAGCACAGTTCAATCCTTCGTGGATAAAATGCAAGGCAGGAAGGCAAGAATCACAATAGATCGTAAAGTTCAGAGGCCAGGCCCACTCGGAGAGAGGCAAGGCGCGATGTCCCAAAAAGTCTCTAGTGGAGATGCATTCAAGTCTTTGTAGCAAATTGTTATCGGCAGATTGAACCAGTTCAGAACAATAAATGAGAGAAGCTTGGAGGCGACCCAACGGAACGGAGAGGATTAAGACACCTCACTCGAAACGATCGAAAGGGAAGCCAGGCGGACACGGTACCTTGTTGTGGAGGGCAGCTCCGGCGGGGGAAGTTGTTCCTGGTGGTGGATGCACGTCGGGTCTTTGCCAAGAATAGAGATGATCTCGTCGTTGAAGAAAATTGAAGTCCGGTGCACCACCAGGGAAGAGACCAGCCACGGAGTGCTCCGTCACAAGGCATCACCTTTTGGTCGCGGTACAGGGGTAGTGGCTATCCGGTTGCCGAGGTGCTCTGCACGGGCAATTCGACCACTGCGTCCTGAGGTGAATAAAAAGCAAAAGGGGCTGGTTGTTCCCACCAGCAAGGGGAAGAGACTCTCCGGCAGGGAGATCTCCTCTGTCGTCGGGAAGTGGTGAGTCGGTTCCGCAGGGCTCCACCGGAGGTGTCGTCGTGCAGGTCGGCTCAGCGTTACCCTCGTCGGATTCTTAGGTCCTGTGGTGACTTCTGAAGATCCAGTCCCAAAAGCCCTGCTTTTATGCAGAAAACCCCCATTCATTCAGCCTAGCTGTCAATCAACACATGCTAAGTGGTGAGCGGGAAGGCTCACCACTTGGGCCAATCACTCCAGAGTGTGACCGGAGTTGGCAAGGCAACTCGGTCCAGGGTGCCTAAACCCCCTCCAACACCCCTGTGGTAACCCAGACAGAATGGCACCACTTTGGAAGGTCTCTGTACAGAGCCCACCAAAAGTGGAACAAAAGGCTCGACCTTTGGTTTAGGAGTCACAGAGACGAACACAGACGCCATTTTACAAACCGAGTCTGGCAGAAAATACCATCCGATAAACTTATTTAAGATAAGTAGATCGGTGGTACGTTAGAGATTAACGAGAAAAAGTATCAATCTCCAACAATGGGACGAATCCCATAGGGTTATGTTCGGGGTCGAACATAACAAGTAGTTTCCACTGGCACCAGCCAAAACTCGACGAGGGGGGATGGGACAGTGCCCCCTCGAGTAACAGATCCAGGAGTAATCGAATTACCCCTACTAGTACGTCCACAATAAGATGGTTTGTACTAGTTCTGTTAGTAAATTTAGGTCTAGTAAAGCCAATGGTGACTTTACATGCCCGGGGAGACAGTAGTCAGTCCCCGGGTACGGAGTCTATGGTGGAGGCCCGCTAGGACGCCCCAGTGTTACGGCACGGAGGGTGCGGTGTAACACGCATAAAAAAACATATGAGACCCTATGGAGTAAAAGACCCCATAGCCCATAGAACACATTGACATTCAAAGGAATTTACACACATTCATGTCCAAGAGTGGGAGGAAAAAGAGTCTCACTCTTGGCAGGATGGAAAAAACAAACTCCCGAAATCCAGCAAAGCTGCTGGGGGACTCACTAGGTTAGGAAATTCAGCCTAAACAGAGAATTCTCCCTAACAGACTCCAGGCAGGTCTGCCTCTCAAGGACCTGGACGTGGAGCTCTGGGGATATGCGTTCCAGGACCCTCATCTGATCGTCCGACAAGTGGCCCCGGCGCCCCTTAGCATCCGCTGCCTTCAAGAGGCGCCGGGCCTTGTTGAGGGTCCTGGACCTGAAGTCCTCCCAGCACTTCTTGACATGTTGGAAGTCGCGGACTGCCACCCCCTCCGTGTTGATGGCAGTCACGATGTCCGTCCAGATCCGAGTCCGTCCTTCCTTGTCGGCGCGCAAACTTCCGAAGAGGGCATCATACTGCCCCAGGACTTGCTCCACCAGGACACCAACTTTGGTGGCAGTGAAGCTGGTGCCCCTCTGCCTCTCTGGCCGGGGGTTGTCAGTGGTGCCAGATGTTGCAGTGCCCGACATGCAACCCCAGAGGCAGGAGTGGGTGAGCACCTGGGTCCTGGGGCTGGGCTGTGGAGCGATGGAAACCCAATCGGGAGTCTTCGGTTCTAGCAGGGGTGGTCACAGCAACAGCACCACTGGCTGATGTGCAGGCAGCAAATGGCAGGGCACGTGGGCAGCAGGCAATCAGGCAGCAGCAGATGGCAGGTGGGAGCGTGCTCGGGGCTCTGGGGGGCAGTTATTCGGCCTTCTGGGCAGGAGCGTGGTCTTCTGTGTGCTTACGCGTGGACAGCTTGATACGGAGTGATTTGGCACATGAAAATCCAGTACGTCTGCGTGTAATTCGAGGAAAGGGCCTTAGCGCGTAAGCGCGTCAGCACACGTACACGAATTCATTGGCCCAAAGGCCACCAGCACGTATGCGCGTCTGTGACGCGCGTGAGCGGGCATTTCCCTGTACACGGGTGCATGTTACACATCCAATGACTGCACGTCAGAGTGTCAGCTCGTGTAATTGGAGGATGGGGCCTTAGCGCGTACACGCGGAAGTGACGCTGGACGTGTGGGCTGTTTAAAAGGTACGTGTAGAACGCCATTTCCGTTGTACGTGCTTTTCGTGGAGAGCGAGTGGGTGAAATCTGTACTTCTTGTCGGTTCACACGCTATTTACTTCACGGCGTTCCAAATTCGTACTCCCTGTTACCTCTGACAGCTTTTTGTCTTCTTGTCTTTTTCCTGGACTGTTTCCTCAAATAGCGTTCACTTCTCCTGTTGTCCTGTCTCCTCAGACAGCGTACAATTCTTCTTTTGGCGCGGTTGTTGCCAACGCGATTTTTCCTGGCAGACGGTGCCTACCCCTTCAGAAGTCAGTCTAGGCTGCATGTGACACGCATACGTTCATTTTTGTGTTTCTGTGTGCCACAGCATAGTGCAGGATTTTTTTTCCACGCACGTGGTCTAGGAGGGGTTGCGTGCACATATCTCCCTTTTTCGGGGTGCCTGTGAGTTGTGTGACCTGTCATCTTCCCCCAGGGGTCACATACAGCCTTGCTAGAGCAGTAGTGTACTAATTCCATCTAGTACCCTACCGCTTTCACACCCAATTGCCCAGGACAATAGTTTACTGCAACTCCCATACGCACAACAACATCAGTGCCATGGTTGGGAGGCGAGCACGCGGTAAGGGTGGCAAAGGTGGCCGAGCCACAAGAGGTAGCGGTGGTGGATACGGTAGGGGACGTGGGCAGGACTTGCAGGGTGCCCCTAGCTCCCCATGTGTGGGTGACCAGTCAGGGACACCCATGCCCCCCCCCTGGTTGAGGGTAACGTGGCTGACACCATCCCTGCTCAGCCCTTGTTGGACCAGCCCATTGTGGCACCAGACATTGCACTGGGTGACTCCATGGCTGACTTCCAGGTCAGCAGGTCTAGTCCAAGTGTGGCGGTGCACGTTGGTGTCACCAGCCCACGTGGATCAGGGGCAGCTATGTCATCTGCTGCCCCGAGTAGGCAGGGTGGGGAGTCTGCAGGGGCAGCTGCGGCTCCATCCACCCCAGCTCTGAGTGTCCCAGCCAGGACAGTGTCGGTCCTAGTCCATCCTGCTGACGTTCCCCCTGACTACATCACACTTCAGCTAATGCCTGCACCAAGTCCCATGGTGAGTGTTCATTCCCACACTCTAGTCCACAGTCCACCGGGGCTCCTGCCCCTAGTGTCCAGAGCAGCGTAGGGCACTCAGTATCACCACCACCTTCCAAGCGGAGAGGAAGAGTGCTCGTCCAGTACAGGCTGATGCCCCACATACGGCTACACAGTCCGGCCCACCAAGGAAGCCCAGCTTCAATCAGGTCGAACTTGATGCACTTGTGGAGTATGTGTCCGCACATGACAGCGAAATGGTGATTACTGCAGGATGCAAGACCACACCTGCACAACGTCAGGCACACTGGCAGACCATTGCGGAACTCATAAGTGCCCTTGGATTCGTGAGGCGCACAGCTAATGATTGCTACAAGTGCTGGAATGACCTTAAGCGCAGGGCAAAGAAAAAGCTGGCCTCAAGTCATGCCGCAACTCTAGTGACTGGAGGTGGGTCTCCGGCAGAGGACATAGAACTCACTCCATATGAGTATGTTGCTGGGACCTACGTCATGGAGGAACAGATCCAAGGCGTGGGAGACCTGCCAGATTACGAGGCATTGTCCGGTGAGTGCACATGCATGTGTGTGTCATCCATGTGCATGGTGTGTGTGTGTGATTGCTTCTGATTGAGTGCCAGGTGAGGGGGTGTGTGCCTGAGTGGTTTGGGACATCCATGTGCTTCATCCAATACATTCTGTGCACCAGGATTTGGGTGTTGCAGTATCCCTTCTGGCAACAGTAGACCTTCAGCCCAACCTCACGCCAGTTGCCCTTGAATTGTCATCTTGCCACAACATAGTTGCATGTTATTCTGTGTTCATTCAGGCTGATTGTCTGCATTCCACCACTTTCACTAGGCATTTCTCAGTCCTATTGTCACATGTGTGACATGGCTAGGGTACATGCCATCTGTGTGATGGCATGTGTCATGTATGTGTATTGGACAAGCCAATCACAGGCCAATGTGAGATGGCACTGCTAGGCAGCATGCAGCAAATTTGTTGGTCTTCCATCTTGGTGTAGCAATGTGTGCCATTTGCCTCCCCTTCATACGCAGTGACAGTGCATGCATGAGAGGGTTATAGTCATGTGGTACATGTGTCAATGAAGTACTGTTTCTGTTGCTTCTCAGCCCTAATTGTGTTCCATCTTGCTAATGCCTGTTCCCATTTCTTTTCTTTCATGTCTTTGCAGGGGATGACGCACTTGATACTACTGGGGTTGTGGAGATGTTGCAGACCCAGGAGGGGTCTCAGGGCCGACCGGGCACCAGTGAGGGACGTGATGTGGTGGTGGGTGAGAACCCACACTTGCTGCAGGCCGTCATCTCAAGGGGTGTCTCTGGGTGCACCTCCCCCGAGCTCTATTCAAGTGTCGATTCGGATGATGAGACCTATGTGCCGTCGCAGGTAAGTGTTTCTGGGAGGGATTCTGTACTGTCCAACCCACCTGCACCAGGGGTAGAACCCTCAATGGGAATGTCAGTGTTGGTAGGTCCGCCTTTGGTGGTTACGGATAAAGGGTCACACTCCGCTACATCTGATCCTGTTCCTGGGCAAGCAGATCAGAGTGGGAATGCAGTCCTGCAGCCTCAGGCAGTGTTGGCACAGCAAGGCGCAGTTCGCCTTGCCCCAGACAGGGGTGGTGCCCGCCGACGCAATTCTGGTTGAGCTTGAGGCTTCAGCTAACACGAGGACAGAACAGCAGCTGGAGCGGCTCACACGTACGCTCTCAGCTGAGATGCAGGCAACTAGGGCGGAGGTCCGGGCATCCCGTGAGTTGTTGCATGGGGACCTACGCACAATTATCCTCCAGAACCAGACCTTCCACACCCGCATGCTTGCTGCTATGGAGGACCAGACTAGGGCTTTGCATGGGCTGCCTCCCATAGTGCCACCACCTCCTGATGCAGCGGCAGAGGGTGAGGAGAGCGACAGCAGCGATTCTCCCACAATAGGGTAGCCGTGCAGGCCATGAGCCCATGGAGGTGTTTGTTTTTCGCAAGATCCACACAGGTGGGTTTTGGTGTGCACCCTGTCCTCGGACCTCCTGGGTGGCCTCCCTCACCCCCCCCGGGCCCATTCATGGCCATTTTTGATTTGTGATTTTTTTTTTTTTTGATTTTTGAATCTGGATTTTTTTGACAGTGTGTTGCCTTGTGTGGCTCCCGTAGGCATACGCTGTATTGTGGCTGGGCACATGCAGGCTTGTCCTGAATTTGGGTCAGATGCTTGGGTTTGTGTGACACACACCCCTCCTGCTTCCCGTTTCCATGGGCTTGCAAAGGGTGTGCCCAAGTGACATTGACTTACACAGTGACGTTGGACTCCCATATGATGTGTGGGCAGTCTGTAGTCAATACTGTGTATACATTCCTAGTGCATATTGTGGTTGTATTGTACACTGCATGGTGTATTGATATGTGCCTCTGCATCCGTCTCATCCTCCTAATTTGCAGGTCCATTTCTCATGTCTTCACAAGGTGGTCTACTTTGGAACTGGAGTCGATGTTGTAAGCAGTGCACCTACACTCTTGCGTGGCGCTAACACTGTATAGTTGGAAGTGTTCGAAGTGCTGGCATTATCAGGTAGTGAGGCTCCCAATTTTTTAAGTCCGCACTGTCATGTTTATGGTAGGTTGGAGGTTGTGTAGGTGATTATTATTATTGGTAAGTATTTGGTAATGTGTGTTGTCGGTCCTGCATTACTGTGAGCATTTCATGTGTGGCCAATTTCCATTAGGGACACTGTAGTTGGTGACACTTGGGGCATGTTGTGGGGATTAATTTGTTTGCTCTCACATTGCATGACATGCCATGGTGTGTTGTGTGGCCATGCCGGGGAGGGGTTGGGTGACATGGCACTTTTCTCATGTTGTATTTTGCAAGTGGGTATTCATTTTTGCTGCATGGAAGTGTGTCTTTTGATGACACTGCATTGGTGGTGTTTGTGTAGGTAGTGATGCACACATTGTGACACTTCCACATGAATAATCTCAAGCTGCTATGGTTCTGACAGTTGAATGTCCCTTAATTCATCAGAATTGTCAGATTGAGTCATCATTGATTGTCAGATGGTATGTGCCAGGGCTGTGTGCACTCCACAGGGGTGTGCTTTCTATGTGAAGTAATTAGCCACCAGCTGCGTACGGGCTGCCTCACCCCGTGCCCCTTCCCCTCCCATGCGCAGCGGGCGTGCATGAGGTTGGGGATGTGGGGGCACCACCATGTCCACAGCCAGGCCCCGGCGTGTTACAACATTGTGCAGGACACATGCTGCCACTGTGATCCTGCACACTACTGGGGGAGCGTATAACAGCTGCCCACCAGAACGGTCAAGGGAGCAAAAGCGTGACTTGAGCACTCCAAATGTGCGCTCCACTATGCCCTGTGTTGCAATATGGGCTGTGTTGTATCTTACCTCGGGAGGCGTGATGGGGTTCTGAATTGGCGTCATCATGTGTGTGCTCAGAGGGTAGGCACTGTCCCCTGGGGAGGTGGTGATGGGGATCATTAGTGGGGTATTGGCATTACTCTGTATCTACTCACCAAGCAGCCATGCATCGCCATGCCGCCCAGCTTCCATGTCCAAGTTTGGGGTTGACATCCTGTAAATGAAGCTGTCGTGGGTGGACCCTGGATAGTTGGCATATACTGAGGTGATGATTCCCTTGGCATCACATACTACCTGGACGTTGATGGAATGCCAGTGCTTGCGGTTTCTAGAGATGTGCTCAGATGCCCTGGGGGGACGTAGAGCCACATGGGTGCAATCAATGGCACCTAGCACTTTGGGGAATTGTGCCACCCTGTAGAAATCCTGGCTGACAGCCTGCCTTTCTACAGGTGTTCTGGGCAGGTATATGTGCCTGCGGACTGATGGGCGTGCAGTGATGATGGCCAACACCTGGTGTAGGCACCGTGACTGCGTGGCCTGTGAAACCCCCCCCCCACTATGGCACTTGTGCGCTGAAATGATCCGGTAGCCAAGAAGTGCAGTACATAGAGGACCTTCTCCAGGGGGCTGAGTGCTTGGGAGCACAGGGTGGGTGATGTGAGGTCATCCTCCCACTCACTGACCAGGTCGAGTATTATGTGTGGTGGAAACCTCTACCTCCCATACACCTGGTCATCAGGCATACCAAATAGGCTGGTTCTGGGTGTGAAGATTCTGGCCCTGACTATCCTTCTCCCCCTTCTGCGGTATCCCACGGCCACTGCTGCTAGGAACGGTATATTCATTCTGGCGTCTGAGCTTGTTTGTTGTTTGTGCACTCTTTTATGCTGCGCGGGACGTGCGCCTGCTTCATGCTGGCGTACGTGTTTCAGGATTGGACCTTTTATTTTTTGGCGCACTGTAGGCGACCGTGTAAATCTTCCCGCCCACCCCAGGAAAACACGTAACACGCTCTCCCAGGCCCAGTCGCGAGTAAATATTCCCGCCCACTCCTGGAATACACATACCCCACTCTCACAGGCCCAGTCGCGTGTGGAACTTCACGCGCCCACCGAAATACACGTACCCTGCAAATTCGCATGTGGAACTTCCCGCGCACCCCGAAATACATGTACCCTGCTGGTATCGCCTGTGGAAGTTCACGCGGACCCATAATACACGTTCCCTGATGGAATCACGTGTGAGACTACCCGCGCACCACTGGAATACACGTACCCAGGCAAATCGCACGTCTGGGGAGTAGGGGTGCAGGGAGACAGGAGTGGGGGCCTGGTGGAGGGTGCCCCTGGATGCAGGGGGGTTGGGGGTGCAGGGGGACAGGAGTGGGGGCCTGGTGGAGGGTGCCCTACAGTGCTGGGGGGTGGGGGTGCAGGGGGACATGAGTGGGGGCCTGGTGGAGAGTGCCCTACAGTGCTGAGGGGTGGGGGTGCAGGGGGACAGGAGTGTGGGCCTGGTGGAGGGTGCCCCTGGATGCAGAGGGGTGGGAGTGCAGGGGGACAGGAGTGGGGGCCTGGTGGAGGGTGCTCTACAGTGCTGGGGGGTGGGGGTGCAGGGGGACATGAGTGGGTGCCTGGTGGAGGGTGCCCCTGGATGCAGGGGGTGGGGGTACAGGGGGACAGGAGTGGTGGCCTGGTGGAGGGTGTCCTACAGTGCTGGGGGGTGGGGTGCAGGGAGACAGGAGTGGGGGCCTGGTGGCAGGTGCCCCTGACTGGTGGGGGGTGGGGTGCAGGGAGACAGGAGTGGGGGCCTGGTGGAGGGTGTCCTGCACTGCTGGAGGGGTGGGGGTGCAGAAAGACAGGAGTGGGGGCCTGCTGGCAGGTGCCCCTGACTGGTGGGGGGTGGGGGTGCAGGGAGACAGGAGTGGGGGCCTGGTGGTAGGTGCCCCTGACTGGTGGGGGGTGGGGGTGCAGGGAGACAGTAGTGGGGGCCTGGTGGAGGATGCCCTGCACTGCTGGGGGGTGGGGGTGTAGGGAGAAAGGAGTGGGGGCCTGCTGGCAGGTGCCCCTGATGGTGGGGGATGGGGGTGCAGGGAGACAAGAGTGGGGGCCTGCTGGCAGGTGCCCCTGACTGGTGGTGGGTGGGGGTGCAGGGAGACAGGAGTGGGGGCCTGGTGGCAGGTGCCCCTCACTACTGGGGGGTGGGGTGCAGGGAGACAGGAGTGGGGGCCTGGTGGAGGGTGCCCTGCACTGCTGGAGGGTGGGGGTGTAGGGAGAAAGGAGTGGGGGCCTGCTGGCAGGTGCCCCTGACTGGTGGGGGATGGGGGTGCAGGGAGACAAGAGTGGGGGCCTGCTGGCAGGTGCCCCTGACTGGTGGGGGTGGGGGTGCAGGGAGACAGGAGTGGGGGCCTGGTGGCAGGTGCCCCTCACTACTGGGGGGTGGGGTGCAGGGAGACAGGAGTCGGGGCCTGGTGGAGGGTGCCCTGCACTGCTGGGGGCTGGGGGTGCAGGGAGACAGGAGTGGGGGCCTGCTGGCAGGTGCCCCTGACTGGTGGGGGTGGGGGTGCAGGGAGACAGGAGTGGGGGCCTAGTGAAGGGTGCACTGCACTGCTGGGGGGTGGGGGTGCAGGGAGACAGGAGTGGGGGCCTGGTGGAGGATGCCCTGCACTGCTGGGAGGTGGGGGTGCAGGGAGACATGAGTTGGACATGAGTGGGGGCCTGGTGGAGGGTGCCCCTGGATGCTGGGGGGTGGGGGTGCTGGGAGACTTGCGTTGGTGGGCAAAAGAGCAAGGTGACATGTGGGTTGGCTGGGGGGCATGGCCATGCTGGATGGGCTGCCTGTGGGACATGTGCAGGGGTGCAGGGTAGTCCCCTGTGGTGTGGGCCGCCTGCAGGGGCCGTGGAGGGTGTAGCGGGAACAGCTGGGAGGACCCACACGGCCAATTCATGTGTGGGACTCCCCGGCACCCCCGAAATACACATAGGCTGCTGGATTTGCGTGTGGAATTTTCCACGCACCCGGAGTACACGTACCCTGCTGAAATTGTGTGTGGAACTTCCCACGAACCCCGTAATATATGTAGCCTGCTGGTATCGCGTGTGGAAGTTCACGCAGACCCATAATACATGTACCCTGATGGTATCGCGTGTGAGACTACCCGCGCACCACTGGAATACACGTACCCAGGCAAATCGCACAGCTGGGTTGTGGGGGTGCAGGGAGACAGGAGTGGGGGCCTGGTGGCAGGTGCCCCTGACTGGTGGGGTGTGGGGTTGCAGGGAGACAGGAGTGGGGGACTGGTGGAGGGTGCCCTGCACTGCTGGGGGGTGGGGGTGCAGGGAGACAGGAGTGGGGGCCTGCTGGCAGGTGCCCCTGACTGGTGGGGGGTGGGGGTGCAGGGAGACATGAGTGGGGGCCTGGTGGCAGGTGCCCCTGACTCGTGGGGGTTGGGGGTGCAGGGAGACAGGACGGGGGGTCTGGTGGAGTGTGCCCTGCACTGCTGGGGGTGGGGGTGCAGGGAGACAGGAGTGGGGGCCTGCTGGCAGGTGCCCCTGACTGGTGGGAGGTGGGGGTGCAGGGAGACAGGAGTGGGGGCCTGGTGGCAGGTGCCCCTGACTGGTGGGGGTGCAGGGAGACAGGAGTGGGGGCCTGGTGGAGGGTGACCTGCACTGCTGGGGGGTGGGGGTGCAGGGAGACAGGAGTGGGGGCCTGGTGGCAGGTGCCCCTGACTGGTGGGGTGTGGGGGTGCAGGGAGACAGGAGTGGGGGCCTGGTGGAGGGTGCCCTGCACTGCTGGGGGGTGGGGTGCAGGGAGACAGGAGTGGGGGCCTGGTGGCAGGTACCCCTGACTGGTGGGGGGTGGGGTGCAGGGAGACAGGAGTGGGGGCCTGGTGGCAGGTGCCCCTGACTGGTGGGGGGTGGGGCTGCAGGGAGACAGGAGTGGGGGCCTGGTGGCAGGTGCCCCTGACTGGTGGGGGGTGGGGGTGCAGGGAGACAGGAGTGGGGGCCTGGTGGAAGGTGCCCTGCACTGCTGGGGGGTGGGGGTGCAGGGAGACAGGAGTGGGGGCCTGCTGGCAGGTGCCCCTGACTGGTGGGGGATGGGGGTGCAGGGAGACAGGAGTGGGGGCCTGGTGGCAGGTGCCCCTGACTTGTGGGGTGTGGGGGTGCAGGGAGACAGGAGTGGGGGCCTGGTGGAGGGTGCTCTGCACTGCTGG
This sequence comes from Ambystoma mexicanum, assembly GCF_040938575.1. Classification (NCBI taxonomy): domain Eukaryota; kingdom Metazoa; phylum Chordata; class Amphibia; order Caudata; family Ambystomatidae; genus Ambystoma; species Ambystoma mexicanum. The sequence goes on from NC_090938.1 coordinate 274,840,777, forward strand.
AGGGTGGGGGTGCAGGGAGACAGGCGTGGGGGCCTGGTGGAGGGTGCTCTGCACTGCTGGGGGTGGGGGTGCAGGGAGACAGGAGTGGGGGCCTGCTGGCAGGTGCCCCTAACTGGTGGGGGGTGGGGGTGCAGGGAGACAGGAGTGGGGGCCTGCTGGCAGGTGCCCCTGACAGGTGGGGGGTGGGGGTGCAGGGAGACAGGAGTGGGGGCCTGGTGGAGGGTGCCCTGCACTGCGGGGGGGTGGGGGTGCACGGAGATAGGAGTGGGGGGCTGCTGGCTGGTGCCCCTGACTGGTGGGGGGTGGGGGTGCAGGGAGACAGGAGTGAGGGCCCTTTGGCAGGTGCCCCTGACTGGTGGGGGGTGGGGGTGCAGGGAGACAGGAGTGGGGGCCTGGTGGCAGGTGCCCCTGACTGGTGGGGGTGGGGGTGCAGGGAGACAGGAGTGGGGGCCTGGTGGAGGGTGCCCTGCACTGCTGGGGTGTGGGGGGTGCAGGGAGACAGGAGTGGGGGCCTGGTGGCAGGTGCCCCTGACTGGTGGTGGGTGGGGTGCAGGGAGACAGGAGTGGGGGCCTGGTGGAGGGTGCCCTGCACTGCTGGCGGGTGGGGGTGCAGAGAGACAGGAGTGGGGGCCTGCTGGCAGGTGCCCCTGACTGGTGCGGGGTGGGGGTGCAGGAGACAGGAGTGGGGGCCTGGTGGCAGTGTCATGATCTCTGCTTCCAAAAGATCAGGACTTGCCCAACTCCCTTGGAAGCAGACCCATAACCCCGGTTCCGAGTGCCAGCCAGTCCCAATTGGGACCTTTTGGACCCTGTCCTGGCACCAGTGGCACCAGGCTCATAAAGATGCCCAGTCCCAGCGCTGGAAGCGCCGGGCTCATAATTCTTGGGTGGACTTACCTGCAGCAGACCATGCTGCTTACTTACCTGCCAGTTGAACCCCTGATCCTCTTCTGTTTGGGACTACTTTTCCTGTTGGGTGGGGCAGGAGCCACTCCCTAGGTTCAGAACACTGGAACTCTTCTGGAAAGCAGGAACTCTTTTCTTACCTAGGCGTGGCTGTGGAAGGAGACACCTAAGCACTACAGGAGGCTATTTAAACCACACCCGATGGATGAATCTTGCTTTGCGTTATTCTGCATTCTCTGCAGCAGAACGCTCATCGTGTCTTCTGCTTCTGATCCTGGGCCTAAGGGAACAAAGGCTTGCCATCCTGGAATACAGTCTTCAGCAGCACCTGTAAAGACAAAGAAAGAACAGGTTAGCACTACGGTCTTCAGTGGCAGCGCATCTCATACCTGGTCCATCGGCTGTCACCAACGCCTCGCGCTGCATTCCGGCATCTGAAAGACAAAGGCTTACCTACTCTTCGCATGCTCCGGAGGTCTTCGCACTGCATTCCGGCATCTGAAAGACAAAAGCTTACCAGCTCTTCGCACGCTCCGGAGGCCTTCGGCGCTGCATCCCGCATCTGAAAGACAAAAGAAGGTGCGTTTAAAGACATTGGGCAACTTTATTACTCACGTGCCATTACTCCTTCCCACGCCGAATCCAGTGGGTATTCCAGCACCCTTCAGCTTCTCTAAAGCTCTGAACTTGTACCTGCAAGATAAAAGGGACAGTTAGTGCGCATCGTGAAGCAGGCTACAAGCGCTTACTTACGTGCTTCCAGGCGCTTCTATTCCTCACGCGGGTTCGATCCTCAACTCTCATCAGCCCGCCATCCGCCATCGCCGGAACCCTGCAAAACAAGAGATATCATTACAAAAGACTTTTAAGACATTTGAAGTGCCCAGAACTTACCGTTCGTGCAGTTAACGACGGACAGCAGTCCTCTGAGGTCAAGAGGCCTGCACCCTTATCCAGTGAAGAAACTGGTTACGGCACCCTGCCCCGAGGCAGATGGAGAGCTCGGCGTTCACTTACCTAAGGTGAGGGCGTTAACCTTTGGGGTTCTACAGGAGAAGAGAAAGGGAAGAGGAGAGAGGCACCCAATAACCCCAGTTCATCAATCCCATATTTTCTATCTGCAGACATCTTACTCTTTGAGTCAGACATACAGTGCACAGAGGTCCAGCCCAAAGAGCCAACCGTGTGTTACACATCACCTTTGAAGATACAGCATTCACCCAGTCAAGACCGGCGCCTCTGCGGGAATCAGGTGAGCGTTACAGAACGCAAAGCCTACCGCAAAACTCCCACCCAGGCGCTATGGAAACCTCAGATACCGACCAGCTAGCCCAGTTACTTGGGGAACTAAGAGCAGAAGGGCATGCAGCCCGTCAGGAAACGAATGCTCTAAGAAGGGAACTGATTATTTCCAAGGAGCGAACAGACGATCTCGCTAGACAATTGCTACAGTCACAAGCCGGAAGAACTCCGTTACCTGCATCAGGGGCAAATCTTCCTTCAACATCCTCTACGAACCCAGTGCAGATCAACCTACCTGGGAATGTACCTCTGGCTCCGCCCGAACGATTTTCTGGTGACCCAAAGAGGTTTGCAGTATTTATTAATCAGTGCCGGTTGCACTTCTTATGCCGGCCAGCAGCCTTTCCAACTGATCAAGCTAAGGTAGCTTTCGTGCTTTCGTACCTTAGTGGCAATGCGGCAGACTGGTCGATCCCTCTAGTTAATCAAGATGATCCGGTTCTCCATGATTTTCAAGCTTTTCAGCTCAGTATGGAAAAACTGTTTGCAAGACATTCACAGGGGCAGGCCTTGGACAATGAGCTCCTTTCATTGCGACAGGGTAATCAAGACCTTTTGGCTTATATTGCGTCTTTCAACAGACTGATAGTGGAAACTCGATGGCCTGAGGACAAAAGGATTACGCTGTTTTATAGAGGTCTACGTGGAGAGCTCAAAGATATGTTAGCCCAAGTAGTGAATCCCCCGCAAGACTGTTCGGACTATATTGACTTAGTCGTTCAAATTGACCACAGACTGCAGAACAGGAAGGCTGATCGTTCCAAGTTTGATGCTCGAGAATTTTCCAAACCACCAACTCCTACCAAAGGAGTAGACTCCGGGGAACCCATGCAAATAGGGGGCCTGAAAGGACCACTAACACAAAAGGAGCGGGAAAGGAGAAAACAGCTGCAATTATGCCTCTATTGCGGAAACTCGGGGCACTTTCTTCGAGACTGTCCGGTGAAACCAGCCAAGAAGGCAGTAGAAGCTGCAGTTACCAGGGTCACAAACTCTGAGCAGGGAAAGGACCTCGCCCGACAAGAATAGAGGTCCTCTTGCCGAGCGTTAAAACCAGTTCCGTGACCTTGCATTTCGTGATACCTATGGTCCTCATTAGCCCTGAACATCCGGATCGATTACATGCGATTGAAGCTTACGTCGACAGCGGTGCCATCGGCAATTATGTGGATCATGAAATGGTTTTGAGGATGAATCTGACTCTTTGTCCAAAGGCTGTAAAGGACGTCATTACTACGGTGGATGGTACAGAGATAGCCTCCGGACCAGTAACGCATACCACCCAAGAAGTGACGCTAGTAGTCAAGATGGACACCATGAGAAGATCGTGTTCGATGTGATCAAGGCCCCTCAGTTCCAGATTATTCTAGGAATTCCTTGGTTAGAGAAGCACAATCCTCAGATCGATTGGCGAGCAAGAACGGTTCAGTTTCCAGAATGTGTCTCTACTTGTCACCCTCGACCTGGTGTTGCACTGGCAGCAATTTCCTCGGAGGCTCCCCAGTTACCTCCTGAATACCTAGAATTCCAAGATGTTTTCCGGAAGGATCAGGCTAACTCTCTACCTCCTCATAGGTCTTATGACTGCCAGATAGACCTGATACCTGGATCTACTCCTCCTTGTAGTAGAATTTATGCCCTCACCGAGCCTGAGAATCTTCACCTCCGACAATACCTGGATCAATACCTAGCGAATGGGTTTATTCGTCCTTCCAAGTCCCCTGCTTCCTCAGCTTTGTTCTTCGTTCCAAAAAAAGAAGGGGACCTTAGAACTTGTATAGATTATCGCGCCCTGAACCAGATCACCGTTAAGAATAGATATCCGTTACCTTTGATCCCTGAACTCCTGGACCAAGTCAGAAAAGCATGCATATATACAAAGCTGGATCTTAGAGGAGCCTACCACTTGGTACGAGTAAAAGAGGGCGATGAATGGAAGACGGCCTTCCGCACCAAGTATGGGCTATTTGAATATCAGGTCATGCCCTTCGGACTTTGCAATGCCCCGGCCGCCTTTCAATATTTTATGAACGATGTCCTCAGAGAGCTCATAGATGTGTGTGTTGTTGTTTACATTGACGACATCCTCGCTTATTCTTCATCGGAAACTGAACATCGGAAACACGTGAAAATGGTCCTCGAGAGATTGCATCAACACAAACTTTTCGCTAAGTTGGAAAAATGTGTTTTCAACGTGACTGAAGTTGAATTCTTGGGATTCATATTATCACCTAGCGGAGTGCGTATGGATTCAAAGAAGGTCGATTCAATTCTCAAATGGCCATCGCCATCCTCCGTAAAAGGTGTTCAAAGCATGTTAGGCTTCGCTAACTTTTACCGCAGGTTTATCCCCGAATTCTCTCGAATAGTCCAGCCCATCACCGCCTTGTTAAAGAAAAACAAACGTTTTGAATGGTCTACCGAGGCGGAACAAGCTTTCCAGAATTTGAAGACTAGATTTATCTCTGCACCGATCTTAAAACATCCTCGCCCAGAACTCCCCTACATCGTTGAAACTGATGCTTCGAGCCTTGCCATGGGGGCAGTTCTATCACAAAAGGACCCAGTAACCAATCAGTTGCATCCTGTGGCATTTTGGTCCCGCAAATTCTCGCCTCCTGAAATCAATTACACTATTACTGATAAGGAACTTCTAGCTATCAAGTCCGCCTTTAAGGCTTGGCGGCATTATCTTCTGGGGGCCCGACACACCGTTACTGTGATTACAGATCACCGAAACCTGCAATATTTGAAAACCGCAAAAGCTCAATCCTCTAGGCAACTCCGTTGGGCACTATTCTTTGCCGAGTTTGACTTCATAATTACCTATCGACCTGGTACAAAAAACGGTAAAGCTGATGCCCTTTCTCGGATGGGAGTGGAAGAACATTTGATCAATCCTAAACCTGTACCTATCATTCCCGAACAAAGAATTCTAGGTATAATCGCCACACAATCCATAGAGGAAGTTAAGGATAAAGCCAGGCTACTGGTAACTCCAGCAGACATACAGAATTGGCATCTGCAGGGAAAGGACTTTACGGTGAAGGACAACCTATTATATTTCCAAGAACGGTTATACCTGCCGAGCACAGATTTACAGAAAAAGGTAATCTCTTGTTATCACGATTCTTTAATGGAAGGACATCCCGGTATGACCAAGACCTCGGAAAAGATCAAGCGCTACTTCTGGTGGCCGTCTTGGAAAAAAGATATCAGAGACTTTATAATGTCCTGTGGAGTATGCGCCCAAAACAAGAGTCAAAAGTAAAAACCAGCCGGCCTCTTACGCCCTATTGACATCCCGCCTCGCCCTTGGCATACGCTTTCTATGGACTTCATCACCGATATACCTCCATGCTCCGGATACAATACGATCCTAGTAATCGTGGACCTATTCTCCAAGATGGCGCATTTCATTCCACTCAAAGGCTTATCAACAGCAGCAACTCTGGCCCGAGAATTTCTCAAAAACATCGTCCGACTGCACGGTTTTCCTTCAGTTCTAATTTCGGATCGAGGTAGTCAATTTATTTCTCCTTTTTGGCGAAGTTGCTGTCGGTCGGCTCAAATTGATGTGAGACTTTCGACCAGCCACCACCCTCAAACCGACGGACAAACCGAGAGGACCAATCAAACTCTGGAACAGTATTTGCGCTGCATGCTACAACAAACTGAAAAAACTTGGAAAGATATCCTTTGGATAGCCGAATATGCCTACAATAACTCTGTCCACTCGGGAACTGGGAAGACCCCGTTTTTTCTTTTATACGGTAGTCACCCTCGAACCTCGGAGTTGGATCCACTCCAAGATCTTGGAACACCAGCAGTAGACCACCTGCATTCTACAATCACCCAAGCCTTTAAGGAAGCCGTTTCTCACCTTCAAAGGGCTAAAGAACAATACAAGAAAGGAGCAGACCAACATCGGAAGGAAGCCCCCCAATATCAAGTAGGAGATCAAGTCTGCTTATCCACCAAATATCTACCTCTAAAAGGACCACGCACATTCAACCCAAGATACCTTGGTCCCTATTCCATCACTACCATAGTGAATCCAGTAGCGGTCAAGTTGGACTTGCCCCCTCACATGAAGATACATCCGGTCTTCCACGTCTCTCTATTAAAACCCGTGCAACCTCAAACCCGACTAACTACATCTCCAAAACCTATTCTAGTTGATGGAGAACTCGAGTTTGAAGTCAAAAGCATCCTGGATTCCAAGATCTCCAAATCTAAACTATTTTACCTGATTGACTGGAAAGGCAACGGTCCCCAAGAAAGATCCTGGGAACCTGCAGAATATGTCCACGCGCCTCGTCTAATCAAAAGATTTCCTCGAACATTTCCTAAAAAGCCCAAATCCCCGGAGAAGCCCGGTTTGGGAGGGGCCTTGAGGGGGGGTGCTGTCATGATCTCTGCTTCCAAAAGATCAGGACTTGCCTGACTCCCTTGGAAGCAGACCCATAACCCCGGTTCCGAGTGCCAGCCAGTCCCAATTGGGACCTTTTGGACCCTGTCCTGGCGCCAGTGGCACCAGGCTCATAAAGATGCCCAGTCCCAGCGCTGGAAGCGCCGGGCTCATAATGCTTGGGTGGACTTACCTGCAGCAGACCATGCTGCTTACTTACCTGCCAGTTGAACCCCTGATACTCTTCTGTTTGGGACTACTTTTCCTGTTGGGTGGGGCAGGAGCCACTCCCTAGGTTCAGAACACTGGAACTCTTCTGGAAAGCAGGAACTCTTTTCTTACCTAGGCGTGGCTGTGGAAGGAGACACCTAAGCACTACAGGAGGCTATTTAAACCACACCCGATGGATGAATCTTGCTTTGCGTTATTCTGCATTCTCTGCAGCAGAACGCTCATCGTGTCTTCTGCTTCTGATCCTGGGCCTAAGGGAACAAAGGCTTACCATCCTAGAATCCAGTCTTCAGCAGCACCTGTAAAGACAAAGAAAGAACAGGTTAGCACTACGGTCTTCAGTGGCAGCGCATCTCTTACCTGGTCCATCGGCTGTCACCAACGCCTCGCGCTGCATTCCGGCTTCTGAAAGACAAAGGCTTACTTACTCTTCGCATGCTCCGGAGGTCTTCGCACTGCATTCCGGCATCTGAAAGACAAAAGCTTACCAGCTCTTCGCACGCTCCGGAGGCCTTCGGCGCTGCATCCCGCATCTGAAAGACAAAAGAAGGTGCATTTAAAGACATTGGGCAACTTTATTACTCACGTGCCATTACTCCTTTCCACGCCTTCAGCTTCTCTAAAGCTCCGAACTTGCACCTGCAAGATAAAAGGGACAGTTAGTGCGCATCGTGAAGCAGGCTACAAGCGCTTACTTACGTGCTTCCAGGCGCTTCTATTCCTCACGCGGGTTCGATCCTCAACTCTCATCAGCCCGCCATCCGCCATCGCCGGAACCCTGCAAAACAAGAGATATCATTACAAAAGACTTTTAAGACATTTGAAGTGCCCAGAACTTACCGTTCGTGCAGTTAACGACGGACAGCAGTCCTCTGAGGTCAAGAGGCCTGCACCCTTATCCAGTGAAGAAACTGGTTACGGCACCCTGCCCCGAGGCAGATGGAGAACTCGGCGTTCACTTACCTAAGGTGAGGGCGTTAACCTTTGGGGTTCTACAGGAGAAGAGAAAGGGAAGAGGAGAGAGGCACCCAATAACCCCAGTTCATTAATCCCATATTTTCTATCTGCAGACATCTTACTCTTCGAGTCAGACATACAGTGCACAGAGGTCCAGCCCAAAGAGCCAACCGTGTGTTACACATCACCTTTGAAGATACGGCATTCACCCAATCAAGACCGGCGCCTCTGCGGGAATCAGGTGAGCGTTACAGGCAGGTGCCCCTCACTACTGGGGGGTGGGGTTCAGGGAGACAGGAGTGGGGGCCTGGTGGAGGGTGCCCTGCACTGCTGGGGGGTGGGGGTGCAGGGAGACAGGAGTGGGGGCCTGCTGGCAGGTGCCCCTGACTTGTAGGGTGTGGGGGTGCAGGGAGACAGGAGTGGGGGCCTGGTGGCAGGTGCCCCTGACTGGTGGGGGTGGGGGTGCAGGGAGACAGGAGTGGGGGCCTGGTGGAGGGCGCACTGCACTGCTGGGGGGTGGGGGTGCAGGGAGAAAGGAGTGGGGGCCTGATGGCAGGTGCCCCTGACTGGTGGGGGGTGGGGGTGCAGGGAGACAGGAGTGGGGGCCTGGTAGAGGGTGCCTTGCACTGCTGGGAGGTGGGGGTGCAGGGAGACATGAGTTAGACATGAGTGTGGGCCTGGTGGAGGGTGCCCCTGGATGCTGGGGGGTGGGGGTGCTGGGAGACTTGCTTTGGTGGGCAGTAGAGCAAGGTGACATGTGGGTTGGCTGGGGGGCATGGCCATGGTGGATGGGCTGCCTGTGGGACATGTGGAACACGCTGAAATTGCGTGTGGAACTTCCCGCGAACCCCGTAATATATGTAGCCTGCTGGTATCGCGTGTGGAAGTTCACGCAGACCCATAATACATGTACCCTGATGGTATCGCATGTGAGACTACCCGCGCACCACTGGAATACACGTACCCAGGCAAATCACACAGCTGGGTGGTGGGGGTGCAGGGAGACAGGAGTGGGGGCCTGGTGGCAGATGCCCCTGACTGGTGGGGGTTGGGGGTGCAGGGAGACAGGATTGGGGGCCTGGTGGAGAGTGCCCTGCACTGCTGGGGGGTGGGGGTGCAGGGAGACAGGAGTGGGGGCCTGCTGGCAGGTGCCCCTGACTGGTGGGAAGTGGGGGTGCAGGGAGACAGGAGTGGGGGCCTGGTGGCAGGTGCCCCTGACTGGTGGGGGGTGGGGGTGCAGGGAGACAGGACTGGGGGTCTGGTGGAGTGTGCCCTGCACTGCTGAGGGTGGGGGTGCAGGGAGACAGGAGTGGGGGCCTGCTGGCAGGTGCCCCTGACTGGTTGGGGGTGGGGGTGCAGGGAGACAGGAGTGGGGGCCTGGTGGAGGGTGCCCTGCACTGCTGGGGGGTGTGGGTGCAGGGAGACAGGAATGGGGGCCTGCTGGCAGGTGCCCCTGACTGGTGGGGGGTGGGGGTGCAGGGAGACAGGAGTGGGGGCCTGCTGGCTGGTGCCCCTGACTGGTGGAGGGTGGGGGTGCAGGGAGACCGGAGTGGGGGCCTGGTGGAGGGTGCCCTGCACTGCTGGGGGGTAGGGGTGCAGGGAGACAGGAGTGGGGGCCTGGTGGAGGGTGCCCTGCACTGGTGGGAGGTGGGGGTGCAGGGACACAGGAGTGGGGGCCTGATGGCAGGTGCCCCTGACTGGTGGGGGGTGGGGGTGCAGGGAGACAGGAGTGGGGGCCTGCTGGCAGGTGCCCCTGACAGGTGGGGGGTGGTGGTGCAGGGAGACAGGAGTGGGGGCCTGGTGGAGGGTGCCCTGCACTGCTGGGGGGTGGGGGTGCAGGGAGACAGGAGTGGGGGCCTGGTGGCAGGTGCCCCTGTCTGGTGGGGGGTGGGGGTGCAGGGAGACAGGAGTGGGGGCCTGGTGGAGGGTGCCCTGCACTGCGGGGGGGTGGGGGTGCAGGGAGATAGGAGTGGGGGGCTGCTGGCTGGTGCCCCTGACTGGTGGGGGGTGGGGGTGCAGGGAGACAGGAGTGAGGGCCTTTTGGCAGGTGCCCCTGACTGGTGGGGGGTGGGGGTGCAGGGAGACAGGAGTGGAGGCCTGGTGGCAGGTGCCCCTGACTGGTGGGGGGTGGGGGTGCAGGGAGACAGGAGTGGGGGCCTGGTGGAGGGTGCCCTGCACTGCTGGGGTGTGGGGGGTACAGGGAGACAGGAGTGGGGGCCTGGTGGCAGGTGCCCCTGACTGGTGGGGGGTGGGGTGCAGGGAGACAGGAGTGGGGGCCTGGTGGAGGGTGCCCTGCACTGCTGAGGGGTGGGGGTGCAAGAGATAGGAGTGGGGGCCTGGTGGCAGTGTCATGATCTCTGCTTCCAAAAGATCAGGACTTGCCCAACTCCCTTGGAAGCAGACCCATAACCCCGGTTCCGAGTGCCAGCCAGTCCCAATTGGGACCTTTTGGACCCTGTCCTGGCGCCAGTGGCACCAGGCTCATAAAGATGCCCAGTCCCAGCGCTGGAAGCGCCGGGCTCATAATTCTTGGGTGGACTTACCTGCAGCAGACCATGCTGCTTACTTACCTGCCAGTTGAACCCCTGATCCTCTTCTGTTTGGGACTACTTTTCCTGTTGGGTGGGGCAGGAGCCACTCCCTAGATTCAGAACACTAGAACTCTTCTGGAAAGCAGGAACTCTTTTCTTACCTAGGCGTGGCTGTGGAAGGAGACACCTAAGCACTACAGGAGGCTATTTAAACCACACCCGATGGATGAATCTTGCTTTGCGTTATTCTGCATTCTCTGCAGCAGAACGCTCATCGTGTCTTCTGCTTCTGATCCTGGGCCTAAGGGAACAAAGGCTTACCATCCTGGAATACAGTCTTCAGCAGCACCTGTAAAGACAAAGAAAGAACAGGTTAGCACTACGGTCTTCAGTGGCAGCGCATCTCTTACCTGGTCCATCGGCTGTCACCAACGCCTCGCGCTGCATTCCGGCATCTGAAAGACAAAGGCTTACCTACTCTTCGCATGCTCCGGAGGTCTTCGCACTGCATTCCGGCATCTGAAAGACAAAAGCTTACCAGCTCTTCGCACGCTCCGGAGGCCTTCGGCGCTGCATCCCGCATCTGAAAGACAAAAGAAGGTGCGTTTAAAGACATTGGGCAACTTTATTACTCACGTGCCATTACTCCTTCCCACGCCGAATCCAGTGGGTATTCCAGCACCCTTCAGCTTCTCTAAAGCTCCGAACTTGTACCTGCAAGATAAAAGGGACAGTTAGTGCGCATCGTGAAGCAGGCTACAAGCGCTTACTTACGTGCTTCCAGGCGCTTCTATTCCTCACGCGGGTTCGATCCTCAACTCTCATCAGCCCGCCATCCGCCATCGCCGGAACCCTGCAAAACAAGAGATATCATTACAAAAGACTTTTAAGACATTTGAAGTGCCCAGAACTTACCGTTCGTGCAGTTAACGACGGACAGCAGTCCTCTGAGGTCAAGAGGCCTGCACCCTTATCCAGTGAAGAAACTGGTTACAGCACCCTGCCCCGAGGCAGATGGAGAGCTCGGCGTTCACTTACCTAAGGTGAGGGCGTTAACCTTTGGGGTTCTACAGGAGAAGAGAAAGGGAAGAGGAGAGAGGCACCCAATAACCCCAGTTCATTAATCCCATATTTTCTATCTGCAGACATCTTACTCTTCGAGTCAGACATACAGTGCACAGAGGTCCAGCCCAAAGAGCCAACCGTGTGTTACACATCACCTTTGAAGACACGGCATTCACCCAGTCAAGACCCGCGCCTCTGCGGGAATCAGGTGAGCGTTACAGGCAGGTGCCCCTCACTACTGGGGGGTGAGGTTCAGGGAGACAGGAGTGGGGGCCTAGTGGAGGGTGCCCTGCACTGCTGGGGGGTGGGGGTGCAGGGAGACAGGAGTGGGGGCCTGCTGGCAGGTGCCCCTGACTTGTAGGGTGTGGGGGTGCAGGGAGACAGGAGTGGGGGCCTGGTGGCAGGTGCCCCTGACTGGTGGGGGTGGGGGTGCAGGGAGACAGGAGTGGGGGCCTGGTGGAGGGCGCACTGCACTGCTGGGGGGTGGGGGTGCAGGGAGACAGGAGTGGGAGCCTGCTGGCAGGTGCCCCTGACTGGTGGGGGGTGGGGGTGCAGGGAGACAGGAGTGGGGGCCTGGTAGAGGGTGCCCTGCACTGCTGGGAGGTGGGGGTGCAGGGAGACATGAGTTGGACATGAGTGGGGGCCTGGTGGAGGGTGCCCCTGGATGCTGGGGGGTGGGGGTGCTGGGAGACTTGCGTTGGTGGGCAGTAGAGCAAGGTGACCTGTGGGTTGGCTGGGGGGCATGGCCATGGTGGATGGGCTGCCTGTGGGACATGTGGAACACGCTGAAATTGCATGTGGAACTTCACGCGAACCCCGTAATATACGTAGCCTGCTGGTATCGCGTGTGGAAGTTCACGCAGACCCATAATACATGTACCCTGATGGTATCGCGTGTGAGACTACCCGCGCACCACTGGAATACACGTACCCAGGCAAATCACACAGCTGGGTGGTGGAGGTGCAGGGAGACAGGAGTGGGGGCCTGGTGGCAGGTGCCCCTGACTGGTGGGGGTTGGGGGTGCAGGGAGACAGGATTGGGGGCCTGGTGGAGAGTGCCCTGCACTGCTGGGGGGTGGGGGTGCAGGGAGACAGGAGTGGGGGCCTGCTGGCAGGTGCCCCTGACTGGTGGGGAGTGGGGGTGCAGGGAGACAGGAGTGGGGGCCTGGTGGCAGGTGCCCCTGACTGGTGGGGGGTGGGGGTGCAGGGAGACAGGACTGGGGGTCTGGTGGAGTGTGCCCTGTACTGCTGAGGGTGGGGGTGCAGGGAGACAGGAGTGGGGGCCTGCTGGCAGGTGCCCCTGACTGGTGGGGGTGCAGGGAGACAGGAGTGGGGGCCTGGTGGCAGGTGCCCCTGACTGGTGGGGGGTGGTGGTGCAGGGAGACAGGAGTGGGGGCCTGGTGGAGGGTGCCCTGCACTGCTGGGGAGTGTGGGTGCAGGGAAACAGGAATGGGGGCCTGCTGGCAGGTGCCCCTGACTGGTGGGGGGTGGGGGTGCAGGGAGACAGGAGTGGGGGCCTGCTGGCTGGTGCCCCTGACTGGTGGAGGGTGGGGGTGCAGGGAGACAGGAGTGGGGGCCTGGTGGAGGGTGCCCTGCACTGCTGGGGGGTGGGGGTGCAGGGAGACAGGAGTGGGGGCCTGGTGGCAGGTGCCCCTGACTGGTGGGGGTGGGGGTGCAGGGAGACAGGAGTGGTGGCCTGGTGGCAGGTGCCCCTGACTGGTGGGGGGTGGGGGTGCAGGGAGACAGGAGTGGGGGCCTGGTGGAAGGTGCTCTGCACTGCTGGGGGGTGGGGCTGCAGGGAGACAGGAGTGGGGGCCTGCTGGCAGGTGCCCCTGACTGGTTGGGGGTGGGGGTGCAGGGAGACAGGAGTGGGGGCCTGGTGGCAGGTGCCCCTGACTGGTGGTGGGTGGGGGTGCAGGGAGACAGTAGTGGGGGCTTGGGGGAGGGTGCCCTGCACTGCTGGAGGGTGGGGGTGTAGGGAGAAAGGAGTGGGGGCCTGCTGGCAGGTGCCCCTGACTGGTGTGGGATGGGTTTGCAGGGAGATAGGAGTGGGGGCCTGGTGGCAGGTGCCCCTGACTTGTGGGGTGTGGGGGTGCAGGGAGACAGGAGTGGGGGCCTGGTGGAGGGTGCCCTGCACTGCTGGGGGGTGGGGGTGCAGGGAGACAGGAGTGGGGGCCTGGTGGAGGGTGCTCTGCACTGCTGGGGGTGGGGGTGCAGGGAGACAGGAGTGGGGGCCTGGTGGCAGGTGCCCCTGACTGGTGGGGGGTGGGGGTGCAGGGAGACAGGAGTGGGGGCCTGGTGGCAGGTGCCCCTGACTGGTGGGGGGTGGGGGTGCAGGGAGACAGGAGTGGGGGCCTGGTGGCAGGTACCCCTGACTGGTGGGGGGTGGGGGTGCAGGGAGACAGGAGTGGGGGCCTGGTGGCAGGTGCCCCTGACTGGTGGGGGTGCAGGAAGACAGGAATGGGGGCCTGGTGGCAGGTGCCCCTGACTGGTGGGGGGTGGGGGTGCAGGGAGACAGGAGTGGGGGCCTGGTGGAAGGTGCCCTGCACTGCTGGGGGGTGGGGGTGCAGGGAGAAAGCAGTGGGGGCCTGCTGGCAGGTGCCCCTGACTGGTGGGGGGTGGGGTGCAGGGAGACAGTAGTGGGGGCCTGGTGGAGGGTGCCCTGCACTGCTGGAGGGTGGGGGTGCAGGGAGAAAGGAGTGGGGGCCTGTTGGCAGGTGCCCCTGACTGGTGGGGGATGGGGGTGCAGGGCGACAGGAATGGGGACCTGGATGCAGGTGCCCCTGACTTGTGGGGTGTGGGGTGCAGGAAGACAGGAGTGGGGGCCTGGTGGAGGGTGCCCTGCACTGCTGGGGGGTGGGGGTGCAGGGAGACAGGAGTGGGGGCCTGGTGGAGGGTGCTCTGCACTGCTGGGGGGTGGGGGTGCAGGGAGACAGGAGTGGGGGCCTGGTGGCAGTTGCCCCTGACTGGTGGGGGGTGGGGTTACAGGGAGACATGAGTGGGGGCCTGGTGGAGGGTGCCCTGCACTGCTGGGGGGTGGGGGTGCAGGGAGACACGAGTGGGGGCCTGCTGGCAGGTGCCCCTAAGTGGTGGGGGGTGGGGGTGCAGGGAGACAGGAGTGGGGCCTGCTGGCAGGTGCCCCTCACAGGTGGGGGGTGGGGGTGCAGGGAGACAGGAGTGGGGGCCTGGTGGAGGGTGCCCTGCACTGCTAGGGGGTGGGGGTGCAGGGAGACAGGAGTGGGGGCCTGGTGGCAGGTGCCCCTATCTGGTGGGGGGTGGGGGTGCAGGGAGACAGGAGTGGGGGCCTGGTGGAGGGTGCCCTGCACTGCTGGGGTGTGGGGGTGCAGGGAGATAGGAGTGGGGGCCTGCTGGCAGGTGCCCCTGACTGGTAGGGGGTGGGGGTGCAGGGAGACAGGAGTGAGGGCCTTTTGGCAGGTGCCCCTGACTGGTGGGGGGTGGGGGTGCAGGGAGACAGGAGTGGGGGCCTGTTGGAGGGTGCCCTGCACTGCTGGGGGGTGGGGGTGCAGGGAGAAAGCAGTGGGGGCCTGCTGGCAGGTGCCCCTGACTGGTGGGGGGTGGGGTGCAGGGAGACAGTAGTGGGGGCCTGGTGGAGGGTGCCCTGCACTGCTGGAGGGTGGGGGTGCAGGGAGACAGGAGTGGGGGCCTGGTGGCAGGTGCCCCTGACTGGTGGGGGGTTGGGTTCAGGGAGACAGGTGTGGGGGCCTGGTGGAGGGTGCCCTGCACTGCTGGGGGGTGGGGGTGCAGAGAGACAGGAGTGGGGGCCTGCTGGCAGGTGCCCCTGACTGGTGGGGGGTGGGGGTGCAGGGAGACAGGAGTGGGGGCCTGGTGGCAGGTGCTCCTGACTGGTGGGGGTTGGGGGTGCAGGGAGAGAGGAGTGGGGGCCTGGTGGAGGGTGCCCTGCTGGGGGGTGGGGGTGCAGGGAGACAGGAATGGGGGCCTGGTGGAGAGTGCCCTGCACTGCTGGGGGGTGTGGGTGCAGGGAGACAGGAGTGGGGGCCTGCTGGCAGGTGCCCCTGACTTGTAGGGTGTGGGGATGCAGGGAGACAGGAGTGGGGGCCTGGTGGCAGGTGCCCCTGACTGGTGGGGGTGCAGGGAGACAGGAGTGGGGGCCTGGTGGAAGGTGCCCTGCACTGCGGGGGGGTGGGGGTGCAGGGAGACAGGAGTGGGGGCCTGCTGGCAGGTGCCCCTGACTTGTAGGGTGTGGGGGTGCAGAGAGACAGGAGTGGGGGCAAGGTGGCAGGTGCCCCTGACTGGTGGGGGTGGGGGTGCAGGGAGACAGGAGTGGGGGCCTGGTGGAAGGTGCCCTGCACTGCTGGGGGGTGGGAGTGCAGGGAGACAGGAGTGGGGGCCTGCTGGCAGGTGCCCCTGACTGGTGGGGGGTGGGGGTGCAGGGAGACAGGAGTGGGGGCCTGGTGGCAGGTGCCCCTGACTGGTGGGGGGTGGGGGTGCAGGGAGACAGTAGTGGGGGCCTGCTGGCAGGTGCCCCTGACTGGTGGGGGATGGGGGTGCAGGGAAACAGGAGTGGGGGCCTGGTGGCAGGTGCCCCTGACTTGTGGGGTGTGGGGGTGCAGGGAGACAGGAGTGGGGCCTGGTGGAGGGTGCCCTGCACTGCTGGGGGGTGGGGGTGCAGGTAGACAGGAGTGGGGGCCTGGTGGAGGGTGCTCTGCACTGCTGGGGGGTGGGGGTGCAGGGAGACAGGAGTGGGGGCCTGGTGGCAGGTGCCCCTGACTGGTGGGGGGTGGGGGTGCAGGGAGACAGGAGTGGGGGCCTGGTGGAGGGTGCCCTGCACTGCTGGAGGGTGGGGGTGCAGGGAGACAGGAGTGGGGGCCTGCTGGCAGGTGCCCCTAACTGGTGGGGGGTGGGGGTGGGGGTCCAGGGAGACAGGAGTGGGGGCCTGGTGGCAGGTGCCCCTGACTGGTGGGGGGTGGGGGTGCAGGGAGACAGGAGTGGGGGCCTGGTGGAGGGTGCCCTGCACTGCTGCGGGGGTGGGGGTGCAGGGAGACAGGAGTGGGGGCCTGCTGGCAGGTGCCCCTGACTGGTGGGGAGTGGGGGTGCAGGGAGACAGGAGTGGGGGCCTGGTGGCAGGTGCCCCTAACTGGTGGGGGTGGGGTGCAGGGAGACAGGAGTGGGGGCCTGGTGGAGGGTGCCCTGCACTGCTGGGGGTAGGGGTGCAGGGAGACAGGAGTGGGGGCCTGCTGGCAGGTGCCCCTGACTTGTAGGGTGTGGGGGTGCAGGGAGACAGGAGTGGGGGCCTGGTGGCAGGTGCCCCTGACTGGTGGGGGTGGGGGTGCAGGGAGACAGGAGTGGGGGCCTGGTGGAGGGCGCACTGCACTGCTGGGGGGTGGGGGTGCAGGGAGACAGGAGTGGGGGCCTGCTGGCTGGTGCCCCTGACTGGTGGAGGGTGGGGGTGCAGGGAGACCGGAGTGGGGGCCTGGTGGAGGGTGCCCTGCACTGCTGGGGGGTAGGGGTGCAGGGAGACAGGAGTGGGGGCCTGGTGGAGGGTGCCCTGCACTGGTGGGAGGTGGGGGTGCAGGGACACAGGAGTGGGGGCCTGATGGCAGGTGCCCCTGACTGGTGGGGGGTGGGGGTGCAGGGAGACAGGAGTGGGGGCCTGCTGGCAGGTGCCCCTGACAGGTGGGGGGTGGTGGTGCAGGGAGACAGGAGTGGGGGCCTGGTGGAGGGTGCCCTGCACTGCTGGGGGGTGGGGGTGCAGGGAGACAGGAGTGGGGGCCTGGTGGCAGGTGCCCCTGTCTGGTGGGGGGTGGGGGTGCAGGGAGACAGGAGTGGGGGCCTGGTGGAGGGTGCCCTGCACTGCGGGGGGGTGGGGGTGCAGGGAGATAGGAGTGGGGGGCTGCTGGCTGGTGCCCCTGACTGGTGGGGGGTGGGGGTGCAGGGAGACAGGAGTGAGGGCCTTTTGGCAGGTGCCCCTGACTGGTGGGGGGTGGGGGTGCAGGGAGACAGGAGTGGAGGCCTGGTGGCAGGTGCCCCTGACTGGTGGGGGGTGGGGGTGCGGGGAGACAGGAGTGGGGGCCTGGTGGAGGGTGCCCTGCACTGCTGGGGTGTGGGGGGTGCAGGGAGACAGGAGTGGGGGCCTGGTGGCAGGTGCCCCTGACTGGTGGGGGGTGGGGTGCAGGGAGACAGGAGTGGGGGCCTGGTGGAGGGTGCCCTGCACTGCTGGGGGGTGGGGGTGCAAGAGATAGGAGTGGGGGCCTGGTGGCAGTGTCATGATCTCTGCTTCCAAAAGATCAGGACTTGCCCAACTCCCTTGGAAGCAGACCCATAACCCCGGTTCCGAGTGCCAGCCAGTCCCAATTGGGACCTTTTGGACCCTGTCCTGGCGCCAGTGGCACCAGGCTCATAAAGATGCCCAGTCCCAGCGCTGGAAGCGCCGGGCTCATAATTCTTGGGTGGACTTACCTGCAGCAGACCATGCTGCTTACTTACCTGCCAGTTGAACCCCTGATCCTCTTCTGTTTGGGACTACTTTTCCTGTTGGGTGGGGCAGGAGCCACTCCCTAGATTCAGAACACTGGAACTCTTCTGGAAAGCAGGAACTCTTTTCTTACCTAGGCGTGGCTGTGGAAGGAGACACCTAAGCACTACAGGAGGCTATTTAAACCACACCCGATGGATGAATCTTGCTTTGCGTTATTCTGCATTCTCTGCAGCAGAACGCTCATCGTGTCTTCTGCTTCTGATCCTGGGCCTAAGGGAACAAAGGCTTACCATCCTGGAATACAGTCTTCAGCAGCACCTGTAAAGACAAAGAAAGAACAGGTTAGCACTACGGTCTTCAGTGGCAGCGCATCTCTTACCTGGTCCATCGGCTGTCACCAACGCCTCGCGCTGCATTCCGGCATCTGAAAGACAAAGGCTTACCTACTCTTCGCATGCTCCGGAGGTCTTCGCACTGCATTCCGGCATCTGAAAGACAAAAGCTTACCAGCTCTTCGCACGCTCCGGAGGCCTTCGGCGCTGCATCCCGCATCTGAAAGACAAAAGAGGGTGCGTTTAAAGACATTGGGCAACTTTATTACTCACGTGCCATTACTCCTTCCCACGCCGAATCCAGTGGGTATTCCAGCACCCTTCAGCTTCTCTAAAGCTCCGAACTTGTACCTGCAAGATAAAAGGGACAGTTAGTGCGCATCGTGAAGCAGGCTACAAGCGCTTACTTACGTGCTTCCAGGCGCTTCTATTCCTCACGCGGGTTCGATCCTCAACTCTCATCAGCCCGCCATCCGCCATCGCCGGAACCCTGCAAAACAAGAGATATCATTACAAAAGACTTTTAAGACATTTGAAGTGCCCAGAACTTACCGTTCGTGCAGTTAACGACGGACAGCAGTCCTCTGAGGTCAAGAGGCCTGCACCCTTATCCAGTGAAGAAACTGGTTACAGCACCCTGCCCCGAGGCAGATGGAGAGCTCGGCGTTCACTTACCTAAGGTGAGGGCGTTAACCTTTGGGGTTCTACAGAAGAAGAGAAAGGGAAGAGGAGAGAGGCACCCAATAACCCCAGTTCATTAATCCCATATTTTCTATCTGCAGACATCTTACTCTTCGAGTCAGACATACAGTGCACAGAGGTCCAGCCCAAAGAGCCAACCGTGTGTTACACATCACCTTTGAAGACACGGCATTCACCCAGTCAAGACCGGCGCCTCTGCGGGAATCAGGTGAGCGTTACAGGCAGGTGCCCCTCACTACTGGGGGGTGAGGTTCAGGGAGACAGGAGTGGGGGCCTGGTGGAGGGTGCCCTGCACTGCTGGGGGGTGGGGGTGCAGGGAGACAGGAGTGGGGGCCTGCTGGCAGGTGCCCCTGACTTGTAGGGTGTGGGGGTGCAGGGAGACAGGAGTGGGGGCCTGGTGGCAGGTGCCCCTGACTGGTGGGGGTGGGGGTGCAGGGAGACAGGAGTGGGGGCCTGGTGGAGGGCGCACTGCACTGCTGGGGGGTGGGGGTGCAGGGAGACAGGAGTGGGAGCCTGCTGGCAGGTGCCCCTGACTGGTGGGGGGTGGGGGTGCAGGGAGACAGGAGTGGGTGCCTGGTAGAGGGTGCCCTGCACTGCTGGGAGGTGGGGGTGCAGGGAGACATGAGTTGGACATGAGTGGGGGCCTGGTGGAGGGTGCCCCTGGATGCTGGGGGGTGGGGGTGCTGGGAGACTTGCGTTGGTGGGCAGTAGAGCAAGGTGACCTGTGGGTTGGCTGGGGGGCATGGCCATGGTGGATGGGCTGCCTGTGGGACATGTGGAACACGCTGAAATTGCGTGTGGAACTTCACGCGAACCCCGTAATATACGTAGCCTACTGGTATCGCGTGTGGAAGTTCACGCAGACCCATAATACATGTACCCTGATGGTATCGCGTGTGAGACTACCCGCGCACCACTGGAATACACGTACCCAGGCAAATCACACAGCTGGGTGGTGGAGGTGCAGGGAGACAGGAGTGGGGGCCTGGTGGCAGGTGCCCCTGACTGGTGGGGGTTGGGGGTGCAGGGAGACAGGATTGGGGGCCTGGTGGAGAGTGCCCTGCACTGCTGGGGGGTGGGGGTGCAGGGAGACAGGAGTGGGGGCCTGCTGGCAGGTGCACCTGACTGGTGGGGAGTGGGGGTGCAGGGAGACAGGAGTGGGGGCCTGGTGGCAGGTGCCCCTGACTGGTGGGGGGTGGGGGTGCAGGGAGACAGGACTGGGGGTCTGGTGGAGTGTGCCCTGTACTGCTGAGGGTGGGGGTGCAGGGAGACAGGAGTGGGGGCCTGCTGGCAGGTGCCCCTGACTGGTGGGGGGTGGGGGTGCAGGGAGACAGGAGTGGGGGCCTGGTGGCAGGTGCCCCTGACTGGTGGGGGGTGGTGGTGCAGGGAGACAGGAGTGGGGGCCTGGTGGAGGGTGCCCTGCACTGCTGGGGAGTGTGGGTGCAGGGAAACAGGAATGGGGGCCTGCTGGCAGGTGCCCCTGACTGGTGGGGGGTGGGGGTGCAGGGAGACAGGAGTGGGGGCCTGCTGGCTGGTGCCCCTGACTGGTGGAGGGTGGGGGTGCAGGGAGACAGGAGTGGGGGCCTGGTGGAGGGTGCCCTGCACTGCTGGGGGGTGGGGGTGCAGGGAGACAGGAGTGGGGGCCTGGTGGCAGGTGCCCCTGACTGGTGGGGGTGGGGGTGCAGGGAGACAGGAGTGGTGGCCTGGTGGCAGGTGCCCCTGACTGGTGGGGGGTGGGGGTGCAGGGAGACAGGAGTGGGGGCCTGGTGGAAGGTGCTCTGCACTGCTGGGGGGTGGGGCTGCAGGGAGACAGGAGTGGGGGCCTGCTGGCAGGTGCCCCTGACTGGTTGGGGGTGGGGGTGCAGGGAGACAGGAGTGGGGGCCTGCTGGCAGGTGCCCCTGACTGGTTGGGGGTGGGGGTGCAGGGAGACAGGAGTGGGGGCCTGGTGGCAGGTGCCCCTGACTGGTGGTGGGTGGGGGTGCAGGGAGACAGTAGTGGGGGCTTGGGGGAGGGTGCCCTGCACTGCTGGAGGGTGGGGGTGTAGGGAGAAAGGAGTGGGGGCCTGCTGGCAGGTGCCCCTGACTGGTGTGGGATGGGTTTGCAGGGAGATAGGAGTGGGGGCCTGGTGGCAGGTGCCCCTGACTTGTGGGGTGTGGGGGTACAGGGAGACAGGAGTGGGGGCCTGGTGGAGGGTGCCCTGCACTGCTGGGGGGTGGGGGTGCAGGAAGACAGGAGTGGGGGCCTGGTGGAGGGTGCTCTGCACTGCTGGGGGTGGGGGTGCAGGGAGACAGGAGTGGGGGCCTGGTGGCAGGTGCCCCTGACTGGTGGGGGGTGGGGGTGCAGGGAGACAGGAGTGGGGGCCTGGTGGCAGGTGCCCCTGACTGGTGGGGGGTGGGGGTGCAGGGAGACAGGAGTGGGGGCCTGGTGGCAGGTACCCCTGACTGGTGGGGGGTGGGGGTGCAGGGAGACAGGAGTGGGGGCCTGGTGGCAGGTGCCCCTGACTGGTGGGGGTGCAGGAAGACAGGAATGGGGGCCTGGTGGCAGGTGCCCCTGACTGGTGGGGGGTGGGGGTGCAGGGAGACAGGAGTGGGGGCCTGGTGGAAGGTGCCCTGCACTGCTGGGGGGTGGGGGTGCAGGGAGAAAGCAGTGGGGGCCTGCTGGCAGGTGCCCCTGACTGGTGGGGGGTGAGGTGCAGGGAGACAGTAGTGGGGGCCTGGTGGAGGGTGCCCTGCACTGCTGGAGGGTGGGGGTGCAGGGAGAAAGGAGTGGGGGCCTGTTGGCAGGTGCCCCTGACTGGTGGGGGATGGGGGTGCAGGGCGACAGGAATGGGGACCTGGATGCAGGTGCCCCTGACTTGTGGGGTGTGGGGTGCAGGAAGACAGGAGTGGGGGCCTGGTGGAGGGTGCCCTGCACTGCTGGGGGGTGGGGGTGCAGGGAGACAGGAGTGGTGGCCTGGTGGAGGGTGCTCTGCACTGCTGGGGGGTGGGGGTGCAGGGAGACAGGAGTGGGGGCCTGGTGGCAGTTGCCCCTGACTGGTGGGGGGTGGGGTTACAGGGAGACATGAGTGGGGGCCTGGTGGAGGGTGCCCTGCACTGCTGGGGGGTGGGGGTGCAGGGAGACACGAGTGGGGGCCTGCTGGCAGGTGCCCCTAAGTGGTGGGGGGTGGGGGTGCAGGGAGACAGGAGTGGGGCCTGCTGGCAGGTGCCCCTCACAGGTGGGGGGTGGGGGTGCAGGGAGACAGGAGTGGGGGCCTGGTGGAGGGTACCCTGCACTGCTAGGGGGTGGGGGTGCAGGGAGACAGGAGTGGGGGCCTGGTGGCAGGTGCCCCTATCTGGTGGGGGGTGGGGGTGCAGGGAGACAGGAGTGGGGGCCTGGTGGAGGGTGCCCTGCACTGCTGGGGTGTGGGGGTGCAGGGAGATAGGAGTGGGGGCCTGCTGGCAGGTGCCCCTGACTGGTAGGGGGTGGGGGTGCAGGGAGACAGGAGTGAGGGCCTTTTGGCAGGTGCCCCTGACTGGTGGGGGGTGGGGGTGCAGGGAGACAGGAGTGGGGGCCTGTTGGAGGGTGCCCTGCACTGCTGGGGGGTGGGGGTGCAGGGAGAAAGCAGTGGGGGCCTGCTGGCAGGTGCCCCTGACTGGTGGGGGGTGGGGTGCAGGGAGACAGTAGTGGGGGCCTGGTGGAGGGTGCCCTGCACTGCTGGAGGGTGGGGGTGCAGGGAGACAGGAGTGGGGGCCTGGTGGCAGGTGCCCCTGACTGGTGGGGGGTTGGGTTCAGGGAGACAGGTGTGGGGGCCTGGTGGAGGGTGCCCTGCACTGCTGGGGGGTGGGGGTGCAGAGAGACAGGAGTGGGGGCCTGCTGGCAGGTGCCCCTGACTGGTGGGGGGTGGGGGTGCAGGGAGACAGGAGTGGGGGCCTGGTGGCAGGTGCTCCTGACTGGTGGGGGTTGGGGGTGCAGGGAGACAGGAGTGGGGGCCTGGTGGAGGGTGCCCTGCTGGGGGCTGGGGGTGCAGGGAGACAGGAATGGGGGCCTGGTGGAGAGTGCCCTGCACTGCTGGGGGGTGTGGGTGCAGGGAGACAGGAGTGGGGGCCTGCTGGCAGGTGCCCCTGACTTGTAGGGTGTGGGGATGCAGGGAGACAGGAGTGGGGGCCTGGTGGCAGGTGCCCCTGACTGGTGGGGGTGCAGGGAGACAGGAGTGGGGGCCTGGTGGAAGGTGCCCTGCACTGCGGGGGGGTGGGGGTGCAGGGAGACAGGAGTGGGGGCCTGCTGGCAGGTGCCCCTGACTTGTAGGGTGTGGGGGTGCAGGGAGACAGGAGTGGGGGCCTGGTGGCAGGTGCCCCTGACTGGTGGGGGTGGGGGTGCAGGGAGACAGGAGTGGGGGCCTGGTGGAAGGTGCCCTGCACTGCTGGGGGGTGGGAGTGCAGGGAGACAGGAGTGGGGGCCTGCTGGCAGGTGCCCCTGACTGGTGGGGGGTGGGGGTGCAGGGAGACAGGAGTGGGGGCCTGGTGGCAGGTGCCCCTGACTGGTGGGGGGTGGGGGTGCAGGGAGACAGTAGTGGGGGCCTGCTGGCAGGTGCCCCTGACTGGTGGGGGATGGGGGTGCAGGGAAACAGGAGTGGGGGCCTGGTGGCAGGTGCCCCTGACTTGTGGGGTGTGGGGGTGCAGGGAGACAGGAGTGGGGCCTGGTGGAGGGTGCCCTGCACAGCTGGGGGGTGGGGGTGCAGGTAGACAGGAGTGGGGGCCTGGTGGAGGGTGCTCTGCACTGCTGGGGGGTGGGGGTGCAGGGAGACAGGAGTGGGGGCCTGGTGGCAGGTGCCCCTGACTGGTGGGGGGTGGGGGTGCAGGGAGACAGGAGTGGGGGCCTGGTGGAGGGTGCCCTGCACTGCTGGAGGGTGGGTGTGCAGGGAGACAGGAGTGGGGGCCTGCTGGCAGGTGCCCCTAACTGGTGGGGGGTGGGGGTGGGGGTCCAGGGAGACAGGAGTGGGGGCCTGGTGGCAGGTGCCCCTGACTGGTGGGGGGTGGGGGTGCAGGGAGACAGGAGTGGGGGCCTGGTGGAGGGTGCCCTGCACTGCTGCGGGGGTGGGGGTGCAGGGAGACAGGAGTGGGGGCCTGCTGGCAGGTGCCCCTGACTGGTGGGGAGTGGGGGTGCAGGGAGACAGGAGTGGGGGCCTGGTGGCAGGTGCCCCTAACTGGTGGGGGTGGGGTGCAGGGAGACAGGAGTGGGGGCCTGGTGGAGGGTGCCCTGCACTGCTGGGGGGTGGGGGTGCAGGGAGACAGGAGTGGGGGCCTGCTGGCAGGTGCCCCTGACTTGTAGGGTGTGGGGGTGCAGGGAGACAGGAGTGGGGGCCTGGTGGCAGGTGCCCCTGACTGGTGGGGGTGGGGGTGCAGGGAGACAGGAGTGGGGGCCTGGTGGAGGGCGCACTGCACTGCTGGGGGGTGGGGGTGCAGGGAGACAGGAGTGGGGGCCTGATGGCAGGTGCCCCTGACTGGTGGGGAGTGGGGGTGCAGGGAGACAGGAGTGGGGGCCTGGTGGCAGGTGCCCCTAACTGGTGGGGGTGGGGTGCAGGGAGACAGGAGTGGGGGCCTGGTAGAGGGTGCCCTGCACTGCTGGGGGGTGGGGGTGCAGGGAGACAGGAGTGGGGGCCTGCTGGCAGGTGCCCCTGACTTGTAGGGTGTGGGGGTGCAGGGAGACAGGAGTGGGGGCCTGGTGGCAAGTGCCCCTGACTGGTGGGGGTGGGGGTGCAGGGAGACAGGAGTGGGGGCCTGGTGGAGGGCGCACTGCACTGCTGGGGGGTGAGGGTGCAGGGAGACAGGAGTGGGGGCCTGGTAGAGGGTGCCCTGCACTGCTGGAAGGTGGGGGTGCAGGGAGACATGAGTTAGACATGAGTGTGGGCCTGGTGGAGGGTGCCCCTGGATGCTGGGGGGTGGGGGTGCTGGGAGACTTGCTTTGGTGGGCAGTAGAGCAAGGTGACATGTGGGTTGGCTGGGGGGCATGGCCATGGTGGATGGGCTGCCTGTGGGACATGTGGAACACGCTGAAATTGCGTGTGGAACTTCCCGCGAACCCCGTAATATATGTAGCCTGCTGGTATCGCGTGTGGAAGTTCACGCAGACCCATAATACATGTACCCTGATGGTATCGCATGTGAGACTACCCGCGCACCACTGGAATACACGTACCCAGGCAAATCACACAGCTGGGTGGTGGGGGTGCAGGGAGACAGGAGTGGGGGCCTGGTGGCAGATGCCCCTGACTGGTGGGGGTTGGGGGTGCAGGGAGACAGGATTGGGGGCCTGGTGGAGAGTGCCCTGCACTGCTGGGGGGTGGGGGTGCAGGGAGACAGGAGTGGGGGCCTGCTGCCAGGTGCCCCTGACTGGTGGGAAGTGGGGGTGCAGGGAGACTGGAGTGGGGGCCTGGTGGCAGGTGCCCCTGACTGGTGGGGACTGGGGGTGCAGGGAGACAGGACTGGGGGTCTGGTGGAGTGTGCCCTGCACTGCTGAGGGTGGGGGTGCAGGGAGACAGGAGTGGGGTCCTGCTGGCAGGTGCCCCTGACTGGTGGGGGGTGTGGGTGCAGGGAGACAGGAGTGGGGGCCTGGTGGCAGGTGCCCCTGACTGGTGGGGGGTGGGGGTGCAGGGAGACAGGAGTGGGGGCCTGGTGGAGGGTGCCCTGCACTGCTGGGGGGTGTGGGTGCAGGGAGACAGGAATGGGGACCTGCTGGCAGGTGCCCCTGACTGGTGGGGGGTGGGGGTGCAGGGAGACAGGAGTGGGGGCCTGCTGGCTGGTGCCCCTGACTGGTGGAGGGTGGGGGTGCAGGGAGACAGGAGTGGGGGCCTGGTGGAGGGTGCCCTGCTGGGGGGTAGGGGTGCAGGGAGACAGGAGTGGGGGCCTGGTGGAGGGTGCCCTGCACTGGTGGGAGGTGGGGGTGCAGGGACACAGGAGTGGGGGCCTGATGGCAGGTGCCCCTGACTGGTGGGGGGTGGGGGTGCAGGGAGACACGAGTGGGGGCCTGCTGGCAGGTGCCCCTGACAGGTGGGGGGTGGTGGTGCAGGGAGACAGGAGTGGGGGCCTGGTGGAGGGTGCCCTGCACTGCTGGGGGGTGGGGGTGCAGGGAGACAGGAGTGGGGGCCTGGTGGCAGGTGCCCCTGTCTGGTGGGGGGTGGGGGTGCAGGGAGACAGGAGTGGGGGCCTGGTGGAGGGTGCCCTGCACTGCGGGGGGGTGGGGGTGCAGGGAGACAGGAGTGGTGGCCTGGTGGCAGGTGCCCCTGACTGGTGGGGGGTGGGGGTGCAGGGAGACAGGAGTGGGGGCCTGGTGGAAGGTGCTCTGCACTGCTGGGGGGTGGGGCTGCAGGGAGACAGGAGTGGGGGCCTGCTGGCAGGTGCCCCTGACTGGTTGGGGGTGGGGGTGCAGGGAGACAGGAGTGGGGGCCTGCTGGCAGGTGCCCCTGACTGGTTGGGGGTGGGGGTGCAGGGAGACAGGAGTGGGGGCCTGGTGGCAGGTGCCCCTGACTGGTGGTGGGTGGGGGTGCAGGGAGACAGTAGTGGGGGCTTGGGGG
The DNA here is from genome assembly GCF_040938575.1 of Ambystoma mexicanum. Classification (NCBI taxonomy): domain Eukaryota; kingdom Metazoa; phylum Chordata; class Amphibia; order Caudata; family Ambystomatidae; genus Ambystoma; species Ambystoma mexicanum. Next base: position 274,867,221 of record NC_090938.1, read on the forward strand.
AGGGTGCCCTGCACTGCTGGAGGGTGGGGGTGTAGGGAGAAAGGAGTGGGGGCCTGCTGGCAGGTGCCCCTGACTGGTGTGGGATGGGTTTGCAGGGAGATAGGAGTGGGGGCCTGGTGGCAGGTGCCCCTGACTTGTGGGGTGTGGGGGTGCAGGGAGACAGGAGTGGGGGCCTGGTGGAGGGTGCCCTGCACTGCTGGGGGGTGGGGGTGCAGGGAGACAGGAGTGGGGGCCTGGTGGAGGGTGCTCTGCACTGCTGGGGGTGGGGGTGCAGGGAGACAGGAGTGGGGGCCTGGTGGCAGGTGCCCCTGACTGGTGGGGGGTGGGGGTGCAGGGAGACAGGAGTGGGGGCCTGGTGGCAGGTGCCCCTGACTGGTGGGGGGTGGGGGTGCAGGGAGACAGGAGTGGGGGCCTGGTGGCAGGTACCCCTGACTGGTGGGGGGTGGGGGTGCAGGGAGACAGGAGTGGGGGCCTGGTGGCAGGTGCCCCTGACTGGTGGGGGTGCAGGAAGACAGGAATGGGGGCCTGGTGGCAGGTGCCCCTGACTGGTGGGGGGTGGGGGTGCAGGGAGACAGGAGTGGGGGCCTGGTGGAAGGTGCCCTGCACTGCTGGGGGGTGGGGGTGCAGGGAGAAAGCAGTGGGGGCCTGCTGGCAGGTGCCCCTGACTGGTGGGGGGTGAGGTGCAGGGAGACAGTAGTGGGGGCCTGGTGGAGGGTGCCCTGCACTGCTGGAGGGTGGGGGTGCAGGGAGAAAGGAGTGGGGGCCTGTTGGCAGGTGCCCCTGACTGGTGGGGGATGGGGGTGCAGGGCGACAGGAATGGGGACCTGGATGCAGGTGCCCCTGACTTGTGGGGTGTGGGGTGCAGGAAGACAGGAGTGGGGGCCTGGTGGAGGGTGCCCTGCACTGCTGGGGGGTGGGGGTGCAGGGAGACAGGAGTGGTGGCCTGGTGGAGGGTGCTCTGCACTGCTGGGGGGTGGGGGTGCAGGGAGACAGGAGTGGGGGCCTGGTGGCAGTTGCCCCTGACTGGTGGGGGGTGGGGTTACAGGGAGACATGAGTGGGGGCCTGGTGGAGGGTGCCCTGCACTGCTGGGGGGTGGGGGTGCAGGGAGACACGAGTGGGGGCCTGCTGGCAGGTGCCCCTAAGTGGTGGGGGGTGGGGGTGCAGGGAGACAGGAGTGGGGCCTGCTGGCAGGTGCCCCTCACAGGTGGGGGGTGGGGGTGCAGGGAGACAGGAGTGGGGGCCTGGTGGAGGGTACCCTGCACTGCTAGGGGGTGGGGGTGCAGGGAGACAGGAGTGGGGGCCTGGTGGCAGGTGCCCCTATCTGGTGGGGGGTGGGGGTGCAGGGAGACAGGAGTGGGGGCCTGGTGGAGGGTGCCCTGCACTGCTGGGGTGTGGGGGTGCAGGGAGATAGGAGTGGGGGCCTGCTGGCAGGTGCCCCTGACTGGTAGGGGGTGGGGGTGCAGGGAGACAGGAGTGAGGGCCTTTTGGCAGGTGCCCCTGACTGGTGGGGGGTGGGGGTGCAGGGAGACAGGAGTGGGGGCCTGTTGGAGGGTGCCCTGCACTGCTGGGGGGTGGGGGTGCAGGGAGAAAGCAGTGGGGGCCTGCTGGCAGGTGCCCCTGACTGGTGGGGGGTGGGGTGCAGGGAGACAGTAGTGGGGGCCTGGTGGAGGGTGCCCTGCACTGCTGGAGGGTGGGGGTGCAGGGAGACAGGAGTGGGGGCCTGGTGGCAGGTGCCCCTGACTGGTGGGGGGTTGGGTTCAGGGAGACAGGTGTGGGGGCCTGGTGGAGGGTGCCCTGCACTGCTGGGGGGTGGGGGTGCAGAGAGACAGGAGTGGGGGCCTGCTGGCAGGTGCCCCTGACTGGTGGGGGGTGGGGGTGCAGGGAGACAGGAGTGGGGGCCTGGTGGCAGGTGCTCCTGACTGGTGGGGGTTGGGGGTGCAGGGAGACAGGAGTGGGGGCCTGGTGGAGGGTGCCCTGCTGGGGGCTGGGGGTGCAGGGAGACAGGAATGGGGGCCTGGTGGAGAGTGCCCTGCACTGCTGGGGGGTGTGGGTGCAGGGAGACAGGAGTGGGGGCCTGCTGGCAGGTGCCCCTGACTTGTAGGGTGTGGGGATGCAGGGAGACAGGAGTGGGGGCCTGGTGGCAGGTGCCCCTGACTGGTGGGGGTGCAGGGAGACAGGAGTGGGGGCCTGGTGGAAGGTGCCCTGCACTGCGGGGGGGTGGGGGTGCAGGGAGACAGGAGTGGGGGCCTGCTGGCAGGTGCCCCTGACTTGTAGGGTGTGGGGGTGCAGGGAGACAGGAGTGGGGGCCTGGTGGCAGGTGCCCCTGACTGGTGGGGGTGGGGGTGCAGGGAGACAGGAGTGGGGGCCTGGTGGAAGGTGCCCTGCACTGCTGGGGGGTGGGAGTGCAGGGAGACAGGAGTGGGGGCCTGCTGGCAGGTGCCCCTGACTGGTGGGGGGTGGGGGTGCAGGGAGACAGGAGTGGGGGCCTGGTGGCAGGTGCCCCTGACTGGTGGGGGGTGGGGGTGCAGGGAGACAGTAGTGGGGGCCTGCTGGCAGGTGCCCCTGACTGGTGGGGGATGGGGGTGCAGGGAAACAGGAGTGGGGGCCTGGTGGCAGGTGCCCCTGACTTGTGGGGTGTGGGGGTGCAGGGAGACAGGAGTGGGGCCTGGTGGAGGGTGCCCTGCACAGCTGGGGGGTGGGGGTGCAGGTAGACAGGAGTGGGGGCCTGGTGGAGGGTGCTCTGCACTGCTGGGGGGTGGGGGTGCAGGGAGACAGGAGTGGGGGCCTGGTGGCAGGTGCCCCTGACTGGTGGGGGGTGGGGGTGCAGGGAGACAGGAGTGGGGGCCTGGTGGAGGGTGCCCTGCACTACTGGAGGGTGGGTGTGCAGGGAGACAGGAGTGGGGGCCTGCTGGCAGGTGCCCCTAACTGGTGGGGGGTGGGGGTGGGGGTCCAGGGAGACAGGAGTGGGGGCCTGGTGGCAGGTGCCCCTGACTGGTGGGGGGTGGGGGTGCAGGGAGACAGGAGTGGGGGCCTGGTGGAGGGTGCCCTGCACTGCTGCGGGGGTGGGGGTGCAGGGAGACAGGAGTGGGGGCCTGCTGGCAGGTGCCCCTGACTGGTGGGGAGTGGGGGTGCAGGGAGACAGGAGTGGGGGCCTGGTGGCAGGTGCCCCTAACTGGTGGGGGTGGGGTGCAGGGAGACAGGAGTGGGGGCCTGGTGGAGGGTGCCCTGCACTGCTGGGGGGTGGGGGTGCAGGGAGACAGGAGTGGGGGCCTGCTGGCAGGTGCCCCTGACTTGTAGGGTGTGGGGGTGCAGGGAGACAGGAGTGGGGGCCTGGTGGCAGGTGCCCCTGACTGGTGGGGGTGGGGGTGCAGGGAGACAGGAGTGGGGGCCTGGTGGAGGGCGCACTGCACTGCTGGGGGGTGGGGGTGCAGGGAGACAGGAGTGGGGGCCTGATGGCAGGTGCCCCTGACTGGTGGGGAGTGGGGGTGCAGGGAGACAGGAGTGGGGGCCTGGTGGCAGGTGCCCCTAACTGGTGGGGGTGGGGTGCAGGGAGACAGGAGTGGGGGCCTGGTAGAGGGTGCCCTGCACTGCTGGGGGGTGGGGGTGCAGGGAGACAGGAGTGGGGGCCTGCTGGCAGGTGCCCCTGACTTGTAGGGTGTGGGGGTGCAGGGAGACAGGAGTGGGGGCCTGGTGGCAAGTGCCCCTGACTGGTGGGGGTGGGGGTGCAGGGAGACAGGAGTGGGGGCCTGGTGGAGGGCGCACTGCACTGCTGGGGGGTGAGGGTGCAGGGAGACAGGAGTGGGGGCCTGGTAGAGGGTGCCCTGCACTGCTGGAAGGTGGGGGTGCAGGGAGACATGAGTTAGACATGAGTGTGGGCCTGGTGGAGGGTGCCCCTGGATGCTGGGGGGTGGGGGTGCTGGGAGACTTGCTTTGGTGGGCAGTAGAGCAAGGTGACATGTGGGTTGGCTGGGGGGCATGGCCATGGTGGATGGGCTGCCTGTGGGACATGTGGAACACGCTGAAATTGCGTGTGGAACTTCCCGCGAACCCCGTAATATATGTAGCCTGCTGGTATCGCGTGTGGAAGTTCACGCAGACCCATAATACATGTACCCTGATGGTATCGCATGTGAGACTACCCGCGCACCACTGGAATACACGTACCCAGGCAAATCACACAGCTGGGTGGTGGGGGTGCAGGGAGACAGGAGTGGGGGCCTGGTGGCAGATGCCCCTGACTGGTGGGGGTTGGGGGTGCAGGGAGACAGGATTGGGGGCCTGGTGGAGAGTGCCCTGCACTGCTGGGGGGTGGGGGTGCAGGGAGACAGGAGTGGGGGCCTGCTGCCAGGTGCCCCTGACTGGTGGGAAGTGGGGGTGCAGGGAGACTGGAGTGGGGGCCTGGTGGCAGGTGCCCCTGACTGGTGGGGACTGGGGGTGCAGGGAGACAGGACTGGGGGTCTGGTGGAGTGTGCCCTGCACTGCTGAGGGTGGGGGTGCAGGGAGACAGGAGTGGGGGCCTGCTGGCAGGTGCCCCTGACTGGTGGGGGGTGTGGGTGCAGGGAGACAGGAGTGGGGGCCTGGTGGCAGGTGCCCCTGACTGGTGGGGGGTGGGGGTGCAGGGAGACAGGAGTGGGGGCCTGGTGGAGGGTGCCCTGCACTGCTGGGGGGTGTGGGTGCAGGGAGACAGGAATGGGGACCTGCTGGCAGGTGCCCCTGACTGGTGGGGGGTGGGGGTGCAGGGAGACAGGAGTGGGGGCCTGCTGGCTGGTGCCCCTGACTGGTGGAGGGTGGGGGTGCAGGGAGACAGGAGTGGGGGCCTGGTGGAGGGTGCCCTGCTGGGGGGTAGGGGTGCAGGGAGACAGGAGTGGGGGCCTGGTGGAGGGTGCCCTGCACTGGTGGGAGGTGGGGGTGCAGGGACACAGGAGTGGGGGCCTGATGGCAGGTGCCCCTGACTGGTGGGGGGTGGGGGTGCAGGGAGACACGAGTGGGGGCCTGCTGGCAGGTGCCCCTGACAGGTGGGGGGTGGTGGTGCAGGGAGACAGGAGTGGGGGCCTGGTGGAGGGTGCCCTGCACTGCTGGGGGGTGGGGGTGCAGGGAGACAGGAGTGGGGGCCTGGTGGCAGGTGCCCCTGTCTGGTGGGGGGTGGGGGTGCAGGGAGACAGGAGTGGGGGCCTGGTGGAGGGTGCCCTGCACTGCGGGGGGGTGGGGGTGCAGGGAGATAGGAGTGGGGGGCTGCTGGCTGGTGCCCCTGACTTGTAGGGTGTGGGGGTGCAGGGAGACAGGAGTGGGGGCCTGCTGGCAGGTGCCCCTGACTTGTAGGGTGTGGGGGTGCAGGGAGACAGGAGTGGGGGCCTGGTGGCAGGTGCCCCTGACTGGTGGGGGTGGGGGTGCAGGGAGACAAGAGTGGGGGCCTGGTGGAAGGTGCCCTGCACTGCTGGGGGGTGGGAGTGCAGGGAGACAGGAGTGGGGGCCTGGTGGAGGGTGCTCTGCACTGCTGGGGGGTGGGGGTGCAGGGAGACAGGAGTGGGGGCCTGGTGGCAGGTGCCCCTGACTGGTGGGGGGTGGGGGTGCAGGGAGACAGGAGTGGGGGCCTGGTGGAGGGTGCCCTGCACTGCTGGAGGGTGGGGGTGCAGGGAGACAGGAGTGGGGGCCTGCTGGCAGGTGCCCCTAACTGGTGGGGGGTGGGGGTCCAGGGAGACAGGAGTGGGGGCCTGGTGGCAGGTGCCCCTGACTGGTGGGGGGTGGGGGTGCAGGGAGACAGGAGTGGGGGCCTGGTGGAGGGTGCCCTGCACTGCTGCGGGGGTGGGGGTGCAGGGAGACAGGAGTGGGGGCCTGCTGGCAGGTGCCCCTGACTGGTGGGGAGTGGGGGTGCAGGGAGACAGGAGTGGGGCCTGGTGGCAGGTGCCCCTAACTGGTGGGGGTGGGGTGCAGGGAGACAGGAGTGGGGGCCTGGTGGAGGGTGCCCTGCACTGCTGGGGGGTGGGGGTGCAGGGAGACAGGAGTGGGGGCCTGCTGGCAGGTGCCCCTGACTTGTAGGGTGTGGGGGTGCAGGGAGACAGGAGTGGGGGCCTGGTGGCAGGTGCCCCTGACTGGTGGGGGATGGGGGTGCAGGGAAACAGGAGTGGGGGCCTGGTGGCAGGTGCCCCTGACTTGTGGGGTGTGGGGGTGCAGGGAGACAGGAGTGGGGCCTGGTGGAGGGTGCCCTGCACAGCTGGGGGGTGGGGGTGCAGGTAGACAGGAGTGGGGGCCTGGTGGAGGGTGCTCTGCACTGCTGGGGGGTGGGGGTGCAGGGAGACAGGAGTGGGGGCCTGGTGGCAGGTGCCCCTGACTGGTGGGGGGTGGGGGTGCAGGGAGACAGGAGTGGGGGCCTGGTGGAGGGTGCCCTGCACTGCTGGAGGGTGGGGGTGCAGGGAGACAGGAGTGGGGGCCTGCTGGCAGGTGCCCCTAACTGGTGGGGGGTGGGGGTGGGGGTCCAGGGAGACAGGAGTGGGGGCCTGGTGGCAGGTGCCCCTGACTGGTGGGGGGTGGGGGTACAGGGAGACAGGAGTGGGGGCCTGGTGGAGGGTGCCCTGCACTGCTGCGGGGGTGGGGGTGCAGGGAGACAGGAGTGGGGGCCTGCTGGCAGGTGCCCCTGACTGGTGGGGAGTGGGGGTGCAGGGAGACAGGAGTGGGGGCCTGGTGGCAGGTGCCCCTAACTGGTGGGGGTGGGGTGCAGGGAGACAGGAGTGGGGGCCTGGTGGAGGGTGCCCTGCACTGCTGGGGGTGGGGGTGCAGGGAGACAGGAGTGGGGGCCTGCTGGCAGGTGCCCCTGACTTGTAGGGTGTGGGGGTGCAGGGAGACAGGAGTGGGGGCCTGGTGGCAGGTGCCCCTGACTGGTGGGGGTGGGGGTGCAGGGAGACAGGAGTGGGGGCCTGGTGGAGGGCGCACTGCACTGCTGGGGGGTGGGGGTGCAGGGAGACAGGAGTGGGGGCCTGATGGCAGGTGCCCCTGACTGGTGGGGAGTGGGGGTGCAGGGAGACAGGAGTGGGGGCCTGGTGGAGGGTGCCCTGCACTGCTGCGGGGGTGGGGGTGCAGGGAGACAGGAGTGGGGGCCTGCTGGCAGGTGCCCCTGACTGGTGGGGAGTGGGGGTGCAGGGAGACAGGAGTGGGGGCCTGGTGGCAGGTGCCCCTAACTGGTGGGGGTGGGGTGCAGGGAGACAGGAGTGGGGGCCTGGTGGAGGGTGCCCTGCACTGCTGGGGGGTGGGGGTGCAGGGAGACAGGAGTGGGGGCCTGCTGGCAGGTGCCCCTGACTTGTAGGGTGTGGGGGTGCAGAGAGACAGGAGTGGGGGCCTGGTGGCAGGTGCCCCTGACTGGTGGGGGTGGGGGTGCAGGGAGACAGGAGTGGGGGCCTGGTGGAGGGCGCACTGCACTGCTGGGGGGTGGGGGTGCAGGGAGACAGGAGTGGGGGCCTGATGGCAGGTGCCCCTGACTGGTGGGGAGTGGGGGTGCAGGGAGACAGGAGTGGGGGCCTGGTGGCAGGTGCCCCTAACTGGTGGGGGTGGGGTGCAGGGAGACAGGAGTGGGGGCCTGGTAGAGGGTGCCCTGCACTGCTGGGGGGTGGGGGTGCAGGGAGACAGGAGTGGGGGCCTGCTGGCAGGTGCCCCTGACTTGTAGGGTGTGGGGGTGCAGGGAGACAGGAGTGGGGGCCTGGTGGCAAGTGCCCCTGACTGGTGGGGGTGGGGGTGCAGGGAGACAGGAGTGGGGGCCTGGTGGAGGGCGCACTGCACTGCTGGGGGGTGAGGGTGCAGGGAGACAGGAGTGGGGGCCTGGTAGAGGGTGCCCTGCACTGCTGGGAGGTGGGGGTGCAGGGAGACATGAGTTAGACATGAGTGTGGGCCTGGTGGAGGGTGCCCCTGGATGCTGGGGGGTGGGGGTGCTGGGAGACTTGCTTTGGTGGGCAGTAGAGCAAGGTGACATGTGGGTTGGCTGGGGGGCATGGCCATGGTGGATGGGCTGCCTGTGGGACATGTGGAACACGCTGAAATTGCGTGTGGAACTTCCCGCGAACCCCGTAATATATGTAGCCTGCTGGTATCGCGTGTGGAAGTTCACGCAGACCCATAATACATGTACCCTGATGGTATCGCATGTGAGACTACCCGCGCACCACTGGAATACACGTACCCAGGCAAATCACACAGCTGGGTGGTGGGGGTGCAGGGAGACAGGAGTGGGGGCCTGGTGGCAGATGCCCCTGACTGGTGGGGGTTGGGGGTGCAGGGAGACAGGATTGGGGGCCTGGTGGAGAGTGCCCTGCACTGCTGGGGGGTGGGGGTGCAGGGAGACAGGAGTGGGGGCCTGCTGCCAGGTGCCCCTGACTGGTGGGAAGTGGGGGTGCAGGGAGACTGGAGTGGGGGCCTGGTGGCAGGTGCCCCTGACTGGTGGGGACTGGGGGTGCAGGGAGACAGGACTGGGGGTCTGGTGGAGTGTGCCCTGCACTGCTGAGGGTGGGGGTGCAGGGAGACAGGAGTGGGGGCCTGCTGGCAGGTGCCCCTGACTGGTGGGGGGTGTGGGTGCAGGGAGACAGGAGTGGGGGCCTGGTGGCAGGTGCCCCTGACTGGTGGGGGGTGGGGGTGCAGGGAGACAGGAGTGGGGGCCTGGTGGAGGGTGCCCTGCACTGCTGGGGGGTGTGGGTGCAGGGAGACAGGAATGGGGGCCTGCTGGCAGGTGCCCCTGACTGGTGGGGGGTGGGGGTGCAGGGAGACAGGAGTGGGGGCCTGCTGGCTGGTGCCCCTGACTGGTGGAGGGTGGGGGTGCAGGGAGACAGGAGTGGGGGCCTGGTGGAGGGTGCCCTGCTGGGGGGTAGGGGTGCAGGGAGACAGGAGTGGGGGCCTGGTGGAGGGTGCCCTGCACTGGTGGGAGGTGGGGGTGCAGGGACACAGGAGTGGGGGCCTGATGGCAGGTGCCCCTGACTGGTGGGGGGTGGGGGTGCAGGGAGACACGAGTGGGGGCCTGCTGGCAGGTGCCCCTGACAGGTGGGGGGTGGTGGTGCAGGGAGACAGGAGTGGGGGCCTGGTGGAGGGTGCCCTGCACTGCTGGGGGGTGGGGGTGCAGGGAGACAGGAGTGGGGGCCTGGTGGCAGGTGCCCCTGTCTGGTGGGGGGTGGGGGTGCAGGGAGACAGGAGTGGGGGCCTGGTGGAGGGTGCCCTGCACTGCGGGGGGGTGGGGGTGCAGGGAGATAGGAGTGGGGGGCTGCTGGCTGGTGCCCCTGACTTGTAGGGTGTGGGGGTGCAGGGAGACAGGAGTGGGGGCCTGCTGGCAGGTGCCCCTGACTTGTAGGGTGTGGGGGTGCAGGGAGACAGGAGTGGGGGCCTGGTGGCAGGTGCCCCTGACTGGTGGGGGTGGGGGTGCAGGGAGACAAGAGTGGGGGCCAGGTGGAAGGTGCCCTGCACTGCTGGGGGGTGGGAGTGCAGGGAGACAGGAGTGGGGGCCTGCTGGCAGGTGCCCCTGACTGGTGGGGGGTGGGGGTGCAGGGAGACAGGAGTGGGGCCTGGTGGAGGGTGCCCTGCACTGCTGGGGGGTGGGGGTGCAGGTAGACAGGAGTGGGGGCCTGGTGGAGGGTGCTCTGCACTGCTGGGGGGTGGGGGTGCAGGGAGACAGGAGTGGGGGCCTGGTGGCAGGTGCCCCTGACTGGTGGGGGTGGGGGTGCAGGGAGACAGGAGTGGGGGCCTGGTGGAGGGTGCCCTGCACTGCTGGAGGGTGGGGGTGCAGGGAGACAGGAGTGGGGGCCTGCTGGCAGGTGCCCCTAACTGGTGGGGGGTGGGGGTGGGGGTCCAGGGAGACAGGAGTGGGGGCCTGGTGGCAGGTGCCCCTGACTGGTGGGGGGTGGGGGTGCAGGGAGACAGGAGTGGGGGCCTGGTGGAGGGTGCCCTGCACTGCTGCGGGGGTGGGGGTGCAGGGAGACAGGAGTGGGGGCCTGCTGGCAGGTGCCCCTGACTGGTGGGGAGTGGGGGTGCAGGGAGACAGGAGTGGGGCCTGGTGGCAGGTGCCCCTAACTGGTGGGGGTGGGGTGCAGGGAGACAGGAGTGGGGGCCTGGTGGAGGGTGCCCTGCACTGCTGGGGGGTGGGGGTGCAGGGAGACAGGAGTGGGGGCCTGCTGGCAGGTGCCCCTGACTTGTAGGGTGTGGGGGTGCAGGGAGACAGGAGTGGGGGCCTGGTGGCAGGTACCCCTGACTGGTGGGGGTGGGGGTGCAGGGAGACAGGAGTGGGGGCCTGGTGGAGGGCGCACTGCACTGCTGGGGGGTGGGGGTGCAGGGAGACAGGAGTGGGGGCCTGATGGCAGGTGCCCCTGACTGGTGGGGAGTGGGGGTGCACGGAGACAGGAGTGGGGGCCTGGTGGAGGGTGCCCTGCACTGCTGCGGGGGTGGGGGTGCAGGGAGACAGGAGTGGGGGCCTGCTGGCAGGTGCCCCTGACTGGTGGGGAGTGGGGGTGCAGGGAGACAGGAGTGGGGGCCTGGTGGCAGGTGCCCCTAACTGGTGGGGGTGGGGTGCAGGGAGACAGGAGTGGGGGCCTGGTGGAGGGTGCCCTGCACTGCTGGGGGGTGGGGGTGCAGGGAGACAGGAGTGGGGGCCTGCTGGCAGGTGCCCCTGACTTGTAGGGTGTGGGGGTGCAGGGAGACAGGAGTGGGGGCCTGGTGGCAGGTGCCCCTGACTGGTGGGGGTGGGGGTGCAGGGAGACAGGAGTGGGGGCCTGGTGGAGGGCGCACTGCACTGCTGGGGGGTGGGGGTGCAGGGAGACAGGAGTGGGGGCCTGATGGCAGGTGCCCCTGACTGGTGGGGAGTGGGGGTGCAGGGAGACAGGAGTGGGGGCCTGGTGGCAGGTGCCCCTAACTGGTGGGGGTGGGGTGCAGGGAGACAGGAGTGGGGGCCTGGTGGAGGGTGCCCTGCACTTCTGGGGGGTGGGGGTGCAGGGAGACAGGAGTGGGGGCCTGCTGGCAGGTGCCCCTGACTTGTAGGGTGTGGGGGTGCAGGGAGACAGGAGTGGGGGCCTGGTGGCAGGTGCCCCTGACTGGTGGGGGTGGGGGTGCAGGGAGACAGGAGTGGGGGCCTGGTGGAGGGCGCACTGCACTGCTGGGGGGTGGGGGTGCAGGGAGACAGGAGTGGGGGCCTGGTAGAGGGTGCCCTGCACTGCTGGGAGGTGGGGGTGCAGGGAGACATGAGTTAGACATGAGTGTGTGCCTGGTGGAGGGTGCCCCTGGATGCTGGGGGGTGGGGGTGCTGGGAGACTTGCTTTGGTGGGTAGTAGAGCAAGGTGACATGTGGGTTGGCTGGGGGGCATGGCCATGGTGAATGGGCTGCCTGTGGGACATGTGGAACACGCTGAAATTGCGTGTGGAACTTCCCGCGAACCCCGTAATATATGTAGCCTGCTGGTATCGCGTGTGGAAGTTCACGCAGACCCATAATACATGTACCCTGATGGTATCGCATGTGAGACTACCCGCGCACCACTGGAATACACGTACCCAGGCAAATCACACAGCTGGGTGGTGGAGGTGCAGGGAGACAGGAGTGGGGGCCTGGTGGCAGATGCCCCTGACTGGTGGGGGTTGGGGGTGCAGGGAGACAGGATTGGGGGCCTGGTGGAGAGTGCCCTGCACTGCTGGGGGGTGGGGGTGCAGGGAGACAGGAGTGGGGGCCTGCTGGCAGGTGCCCCGGACTGGTGGGAAGTGGGGGTGCAGGGAGACAGGAGTGGGGGCCTGGTGGCAGGTGCCCCTGACTGGTGGGGGGTGGGGGTGCAGGGAGACAGGACTGGGGGTCTGGTGGAGTGTGCCCTGCACTGCTGAGGGTGGGGGTGCAGGGAGACAGGAGTGGGGGCCTGCTGGCAGGTGCCCCTGACTGGTGGGGGGTGGGGGTGCAGGGATACAGGAGTGGGGGCCTGGTGGCAGGTGCCCCTGACTGGTGGGGGGTGGGGGTGCAGGGAGACAGGAGTGGGGGCCTGGTGGAGGGTGCCCTGCACTGCTGGGGGGTGTGGGTGCAGGGAGACAGGAATGGGGGCCTGCTGGCAGGTGCCCCTGACTGGTGGGGGGTGGGGGTGCAGGGAGACAGGAGTGGGGGCCTGCTGGCTGGTGCCCCTGACTGGTGGAGGGTGGGGGTGCAGGGAGACAGGAGTGGGGGCCTGGTGGAGGGTGCCCTGCTGGGGGGTAGGGGTGCAGGGAGACAGGAGTGGGGGCCTGGTGGAGGGTGCCCTGCACTGGTGGGAGGTGGGGGTGCAGGGACACAGGAGTGGGGGCCTGATGGCAGGTGCCCCTGACTGGTGGGGGGTGGGGGTGCAGGGAGACAGGAGTGGGGGCCTGCTGGCAGGTGCCCCTGACAGGTGGGGGGTGGTGGTGCAGGGAGACAGGAGTGGGGGCCTGGTGGAGGGTGCCCTGCACTGCTGGGGGTGGGGGTGCAGGGAGACAGGAGTGGGGGCCTGGTGGCAGGTGCCCCTGTCTGGTGGGGGGTGGGGGTGCAGGGAGACAGGAGTGGGGGCCTGGTGGAGGGTGCCCTGCACTGCGGGGGGGTGGGGGTGCAGGGAGATAGGAGTGGGGGGCTGCTGGCTGGTGCCCCTGACTGGTGGGGGGTGGGGGTGCAGGGAGACAGGAGTGAGGGCCTTTTGGCAGGTGCCCCTGACTGGTGGGGGGTGGGGGTGCAGGGAGACAGGAGTGGAGGCCTGGTGGCAGGTGCCCCTGACTGGTGGGGGGTGGGGGTGCAGGGAGACAGGAGTGGGGGCATGGTGGAGGGTGCCCTGCACTGCTGGGGTGTGGGGGGTGCAGGGAGACAGGAGTGGGGGCCTGGTGGCAGGTGCCCCTGACTGGTGGGGGGTGGGGTGCAGGGAGACAGGAGTGGGGGCCTGGTGGAGGGTGCCCTGCACTGCTGGGGGTGGGGGTGCAGAGAGACAGGAGTGGGGGCCTGCTGGCAGGTGCCCCTGACTGGTGCGGGGTGGGGGTGCAAGAGATAGGAGTGGGGGCCTGGTGGCAGTGTCATGATCTCTGCTTCCAAAAGATCAGGACTTGCCCAACTCCCTTGGAAGCAGACCCATAACCCCGGTTCCGAGTGCCAGCCAGTCCCAATTGGGACCTTTTGGACCCTGTCCTGGCGCCAGTGGCACCAGGCTCATAAAGATGCCCAGTCCCAGCGCTGGAAGCGCCGGTCTCATAATTCTTGGGTGGACTTACCTGCAGCAGACCATGCTGCTTACTTACCTGCCAGTTGAACCCCTGATCCTCTTCTGTTTGGGACTACTTTTCCTGTTGGGTGGGGCAGGAGCCACTCCCTAGATTCAGAACACTGGAACTCTTCTGGAAAGCAGGAACTCTTTTCTTACCTAGGCGTGGCTGTGGAAGGAGACACCTAAGCACTACAGGAGGCTATTTAAACCACACCCGATGGATGTATCTTGCTTTGCGTTATTCTGCATTCTCTGCAGCAGAACGCTCATCGTGTCTTCTGCTTCTGATCCTGGGCCTAAGGGAACAAAGGCTTACCATCCTGGAATACAGTCTTCAGCAGCACCTGTAAAGACAAAGAAAGAACAGGTTAGCACTACGGTCTTCAGTGGCAGCGCATCTCTTACCTGGTCCATCGGCTGTCACCAACGCCTCGCGCTGCATTCCGGCATCTGAAAGACAAAGGCTTACCTACTCTTCGCATGCTCCGGAGGTCTTCGCACTGCATTCCGGCATCTGAAAGACAAAAGCTTACCAGCTCTTCGCACGCTCCGGAGGCCTTCGGCGCTGCATCCCGCATCTGAAAGACAAAAGAAGGTGCGTTTAAAGACATTGGGCAACTTTATTACTCACGTGCCATTACTCCTTCCCACGCCGAATCCAGTGGGTATTCCAGCACCCTTCAGCTTCTCTAAAGCTCCGAACTTGTACCTGCAAGATAAAAGGGACAGTTAGTGCGCATCGTGAAGCAGGCTACAAGCGCTTACTTATGTGCTTCCAGGCGCTTCTATTCCTCACGCGGGTTCGATCCTCAACTCTCATCAGCCCGCCATCCGCCATCGCCGGAACCCTGCAAAACAAGAGATATCATTACAAAAGACTTTTAAGACATTTGAAGTACCCAGAACTTACCGTTCGTGCAGTTAACGACGGACAGCAGTCCTCTGAGGTCAAGAGGCCTGCACCCTTATCCAGTGAAGAAACTGGTTACAGCACCCTGCCCCGAGGCAGATGGAGAGCTCGGCGTTCACTTACCTAAGGTGAGGGCGTTAACCTTTGGGGTTCTACAGGAGAAGAGAAAGGGAAGAGGAGAGAGGCACCCAATAACCCCAGTTCATTAATCCCATATTTTCTATCTGCAGACATCTTACTCTTCGAGTCAGACATACAGTGCACAGAGGTCCAGCCCAAAGAGCCAACCGTGTGTTACACATCACCTTTGAAGATACGGCATTCACCCAGTCAAGACCGGCGCCTCTGCGGGAATCAGGTGAGCGTTACAGGCAGGTGCCCCTCACTACTGGGGGGTGGGGTTCAGGGAGACAGGAGTGGGGGCCTGGTGGAGGGTGCCCTGCACTGCTGGGGGGTGGGGGTGCAGGGAGACAGGAGTGGGGGCCTGCTGGCAGGTGCCCCTGACTTGTAGGGTGTGGGGGTGCAGGGAGACAGGAGTGGGGGCCTGGTGGCAGGTGCCCCTGACTGGTGGGGGTGGGGGTGCAGGGAGACAGGAGTGGGGGCCTGGTGGAGGGCGCACTGCACTGCTGGGGGGTGGGGGTGCAGGGAGACAGGAGTGGGAGCCTGCTGGCAGGTGCCCCTGACTGGTGGGGGTGGGGGTGCAGAGAGACAGGAGTGGGGGCCTGGTAGAGGGTGCCCTGCACTGCTGGGAGGTGGGGGTGCAGGGAGACATGAGTTGGACATGAGTGGGGGCCTGGTGGAGGGTGCCCCTGGATGCTGGGGGGTGGGGGTGCTGGGAGACTTGCGTTGGTGGGCAGTAGAGCAAGGTGACCTGTGGGTTGGCTGGGGGGCATGGCCATGGTGGATGGGCTGCCTGTGGGACATGTGGAACACGCTGAAATTGCGTGTGGAACTTCACGCGAACCCCGTAATATACGTAGCCTGCTGGTATCGCGTGTGGAAGTTCACGCAGACCCATAATACATGTACCCTGATGGTATCGCGTGTGAGACTACCCGCGCACCACTGGAATACACGTACCCAGGCAAATCACACAGCTGGGTGGTGGGGGTGCAGGGAGACAGGAGTGGGGGCCTGGTGGCAGGTGCCCCTGACTGGTGGGGGTTGGGGGTGCAGGGAGACAGGATTGGGGGCCTGGTGGAGAGTGCCCTGCACTGCTGGGGGGTGGGGGTGCAGGGAGACAGGAGTGGGGGCCTGCTGGCATGTGCCCCTGACTGGTGGGGAGTGGGGGTGCAGGGAGACAGGAGTGGGGGCCTGGTGGCAGGTGCCCCTGACTGGTGGGGGGTGGGGGTGCAGGGAGACAGGACTGGGGGTCTGGTGGAGTGTGCCCTGTACTGCTGAGGGTGGGGGTGCAGGGAGACAGGAGTGGGGGCCTGCTGGCAGGTGCCCCTGACTGGTGGGGGGTGGGGGTGCAGGGAGACAGGAGTGGGGGCCTGGTGGCAGGTGCCCCTGACTGGTGGGGGGTGGGGGTGCAGGGAGACAGGAGTGGGGGCCTGGTGGAGGGTGCCCTGCACTGCTGGGGGGTGTGGGTGCAGGGAAACAGGAATGGGGGCCTGCTGGCAGGTGCCCCTGACTGGTGGGGGGTGGGGGTGCAGGGAGACAGGAGTGGGGGCCTGCTGGCTGGTGCCCCTGACTGGTGGAGGGTGGGGGTGCAGGGAGACAGGAGTGGGGGCCTGGTGGAGGGTGCCCTGCACTGCTGGGGGGTGGGGGTGCAGGGAGACAGGAGTGGGGGCCTGGTGGAGGGTGCGCTGCACTGGTGGGAGGTGGGGGTGCAGGGACACAGGAGTGGGGGCCTGGTGGCAGGTGCCCCTGACTGGTGGGGGGTGGGGGTGCAGGGAGACATGAGTGGTGGCCTGGTGGCAGGTGCCCCTGACTGGTGGGGGGTGGGGGTGCAGGGAGACAGGAGTGGGGGCCTGGTGGAAGGTGCCCTGCACTGCTGGGGGGTGGGGCTGCAGGGAGACAGGAGTGGGGGCCTGCTGGCAGGTGCCCCTGACTGGTGGGGGGTGGGGGTGCAGGGAGACAGGAGTGGGGGCCTGGTGGCAGGTGCCCCTGACTGGTGGTGGTTGGGGGTGCAGGGAGACAGTAGTGGGGGCTTGGGGGAGGGTGCCCTGCACTGCTGGAGGGTGGGGGTGTAGGGAGAAAGGAGTGGGGGCCTGCTGGCAGGTGCCCCTGACTGGTGGGGGATGGGGGTACAGGGAGATAGGAGTGGGGGCCTGGTGGCAGGTGCCCCTGACTTGTGGGGTGTGGGGGTGCAGGGAGACAGGAGTGGGGGCCTGGTGGAGGGTGCCCTGCACTGCTGGGGGGTGGGGGTGCAGGGAGACAGGAGTGGGGGCCTGGTGGAGGGTGCTCTGCACTGCTGGGGGTGGGGGTGCAGGGAGACAGGAGTGGGGGCCTGGTGGCAGGTGCCCCTGACTGGTGGGGGGTGGGGGTGCAGGGAGACAGGAGTGGGGGCCTGGTGGCAGGTGCCCCTGACTGGTGGGGGGTGGGGGTGCAGGGAGACAGGAGTGGGGGCCTGGTGGCAGGTACCCCTGACTGGTGGGGGGTGGGGGTGCAGGGAGACAGGAGTGGGGGCCTGGTGGCAGGTGCCCCTGACTGGTGGGGGTGCAGGAAGACAGGAATGGGGGCCTGGTGGCAGGTGCCCCTGACTGGTGGGGGGTGGGGGTGCAGGGAGACAGGAGTGGGGGCCTGGTGGAAGGTGCCCTGCACTGCTGGGGGGTGGGGGTGCAGGGAGAAAGCAGTGGGGGCCTTCTGGCAGGTGCCCCTGACTGGTGGGGGGTGGGGTGCAGGGAGACAGTAGTGGGGGCCTGGTGGAGGGTGCCCTGCACTGCTGGAGG
Organism: Ambystoma mexicanum; assembly: GCF_040938575.1. Classification (NCBI taxonomy): domain Eukaryota; kingdom Metazoa; phylum Chordata; class Amphibia; order Caudata; family Ambystomatidae; genus Ambystoma; species Ambystoma mexicanum. The sequence goes on from NC_090938.1 coordinate 274,884,216, forward strand.
GGTGGGGTGCAGGGAGAAAGGAGTGGGGGCCTGTTGGCAGGTGCCCCTGACTGGTGGGGGATGGGGGTGCAGGGAGACAGGAATGGGGGCCTGGATGCAGGTGCCCCTGACTTGTGGGGTGTGGGGTGCAGGAAGACAGGAGTGGGGGCCTGGTGGAGGGTGCCCTGCACTGCTGGGGGGTGGGGGTGCAGGGAGACAGGAGTGGGGGCCTGGTGGAGGGTGCTCTGCACTGCTGGGGGGTGGGGGTGCAGGGAGACAGGAGTGGGGGCCTGGTGGCAGTTGCCCCTGACTGGTGGGGGGTGGGGTTACAGGGAGACATGAGTGGGGGCCTGGTGGAGGGTGCCCTGCACTGCTGGGGGGTGGGGGTGCAGGGAGACACGAGTGGGGGCCTGCTGGCAGGTGCCCCTAAGTGGTGGGGGGTGGGGGTGCAGGGAGACAGGAGTGGGGCCTGCTGGCAGGTGCCCCTCACAGGTGGGGGGTGGGGGTGCAGGGAGACAGGAGTGGGGGCCTGGTGGAGGGTGCCCTGCACTGCTAGGGGGTGGGGGTGCAGGGAGACAGGAGTGGGGGCCTGGTGGCAGGTGCCCCTATCTGGTGGGGGGTGGGGGTGCAGGGAGACAGGAGTGGGGGCCTGGTGGAGGGTGCCCTGCACTGCTGGGGTGTGGGGGTGCAGGGAGATAGGAGTGGGGGCCTGCTGGCAGGTGCCCCTGACTGGTAGGGGGTGGGGGTGCAGGGAGACAGGAGTGAGGGCCTTTTGGCAGGTGCCCCTGACTGGTGGGGGGTGGGGGTGCAGGGAGACAGGAGTGGGGGCCTGGTGGAGGGTGCCCTGCACTGCTGGGGGGTGGGGGTGCAGGGAGAAAGCAGTGGGGGCCTGCTGGCAGGTGCCCCTGACTGGTGGGGGGTGGGGTGCAGGGAGACAGTAGTGGGGGCCTGGTGGAGGGTGCCCTGCACTGCTGGAGGGTGGGGGTGCAGGGAGACAGGAGTGGGGGCCTGGTGGCAGGTGCCCCTGACTGGTGGGGGGTTGGGTTCAGGGAGACAGGTGTGGGGGCCTGGTGGAGGGTGCCCTGCACTGCTGGGGGGTGGGGATGCAGAGAGACAGGAGTGGGGGCCTGCTGGCAGGTGCCCCTGACTGGTGGGGGGTGGGGGTGCAGGGAGACAGGAGTGGGGGCCTGGTGGCAGGTGCCCCTGACTGGTGGGGGTTGGGGGTGCAGGGAGACAGGAGTGGGGGCCTGGTGGAGGGTGCCCTGCTGGGGGGTGGGGGTGCAGGGAGACATGAGTGGGGGCCTGGTGGAGAGTGCCCTGCACTGCTGGGGGGTGTGGGTGCAGGGAGACAGGAGTGGGGGCCTGCTGGCAGGTGCCCCTGACTTGTAGGGTGTGGTGGTGCAGGGAGACAGGAGTGGGGGCCTGGTGGCAGGTGCCCCTGACTGGTGGGGGTGCAGGGAGACAGGAGTGGGGGCCTGGTGGAAGGTGCCCTGCACTGCTGGGGGGTGGGGGTGCAGGGAGACAGGAGTGGGGGCCTGCTGGCAGGTGCCCCTGACTTGTAGGGTGTGGGGGTGCAGGGAGACAGGAGTGGGGGCCTGGTGGCAGGTGCCCCTGACTGGTGGGGGTGGGGGTGCAGGGAGACAGGAGTGGGGGCCTGGTGGAAGGTGCCCTGCACTGCTGGGGGGTGGGAGTGCAGGGAGACAGGCGTGGGGGCCTGCTGGCAGGTGCCCCTGACTGGTGGGGGGTGGGGGTGCAGGGAGACAGGAGTGGGGGCCTGGTGGCAGGTGCCCCTGACTGGTGGGGGGTGGGGGTGCAGGGAGACAGTAGTGGGGGCCTGGTGGAGGGTGCCCTGCACTGCTGGAGGGTGGGGGTGTAGGGAGAAAGGAGTGGGGGCCTGCTGGCAGGTGCCCCTGACTGGTGGGGGGTGGGGGTGCAGGGAAACAGGAGTGGGGGCCTGGTGGCAGGTGCCCCTGACTTGTGGGGTGTGGGGGTGCAGGGAGACAGGAGTGGGGCCTGGTGGAGGCTGCCCTGCACTGCTGGGGGGTGGGGGTGCAGGTAGACAGGAGTGGGGGCCTGGTGGAGGGTGCTCTGCACTGCTGGGGGGTGGGGGTGCAGGGAGACAGGAGTGGGGGCCTGGTGGCAGGTGCCCCTGACTGATGGGGGGTGGGGGTGCAGGGAGACAGGAGTGGGGGCCTGGTGGAGGGTGCCCTGCACTGCTGGGGGGTGGGGGTTCAGGGAGACAGGAGTGGGGGCCTGCTGGCAGGTGCCCCTAACTGGTGGGGGGTGGGGGTCCAGGGAGACAGGAGTGGGGGCCTGGTGGCAGGTGCCCCTGACTGGTGGGGGGTGGGGGTGCAGGGAGACAGGAGTGGGGGCCTGGTGGAGGGTGCCCTGCACTGCTGCGGGGGTGGGGGTGCAGGGAGACAGGAGTGGGGGCCTGCTGGCAGGTGCCCCTGACTGGTGGGGAGTGGGGGTGCAGGGAGACAGGAGTGGGGGCCTGGTGGCAGGTGCCCCTAACTGGTGGGGGTGGGGTGCAGGGAGACAGGAGTGGGGGCCTGGTGGAGGGTGCCCTGCACTGCTGGGGGGTGGGGGTGCAGGGAGACAGGAGTGGGGGCCTGCTGGCAGGTGCCCCTGACTGGTGGGGGGTGGGGGTGCAGGGAGACAGGAGTGGGGGCCTGGTGGCAGGTGCCCCTGACTGGTGGGGGGTGGGGGTGCAGGGAGACAGGAGTGGGGGCCTGGTGGAGGGTGCCCTGCACTGCTGGGGGGTGGGGGTGCAGGGAGACAGGAGTGGGGGCCTGCTGGCAGGTGCCCCTAACTGGTGGGGGGTGGGGGTGGGGGTCCAGGGAGACAGGAGTGGGGGCCTGGTGGCAGGTGCCCCTGACTGGTGGGGGGTGGGGGTGCAGGGAGACAGGAGTGGGGGCCTGCTGGCAGGTGCCCCTGACTGGTGGGGAGTGGGGGTGCAGGGAGACAGGAGTGGGGGCCTGGTGGCAGGTGCCCCTAACTGGTGGGGGTGGGGTGCAGGGAGACAGGAGTGGGGGCCTGGTGGAGGGTGCCCTGCACTGCTGGGGGGTGGGGGTGCAGGGAGACAGGAGTGGGGGCCTGCTGGCAGGTGCCCCTGACTGGTGGGGGGTGGGGGTGCAGGGAGACAGGAGTGGGGGCCTGGTGGCAGGTGCCCCTGACTGGTGGGGGGTGGCGGTGCAGGGAGACAGGAGTGGGGGCCTGGTGGAGGGTGCCCTGCACTGCTGGGGGGTGGGAGTGCAGGGAGACAGGAGTGGGGGCCTGCTGACAGGTGCCCCTTACTGGTGAGGCGTGCGGGTGCCGGGAGACAGGAGTGGGGGCCTGGTGGAGGGTGCCCTGCACTGCTGGGGGGTGGGGGTGCAGGGAGACATGAGTTGGACATGAGTGGGGGCCTGGTGGAGGGTACTCCTGGATGCTGGGGTGGGGGTGCTGGGCGACATGCGTTGGTGGGCAGTAGTGCAAGGTGACATGTGGGTTGGCTGGGGGGCATGGCCATGGTGGATGGGCTGCCTGCGGGACATGTGCAGGGGTGCAGGGTAGTCCCCTGTGGTGTGGGCCACCTGCAGGGGCCGTGGAGGGTGTAGAGGGAACAGCTGGGAGGACCCAAACGGCCAATTCCCGTGTGGGACTCCCGGCACCCCCGAAATACACGTAGGCTGCTGGATTTGCGTGTGGAATTTGCCGCGCACCCGGAGTACACGTACCCTGCTGAAATTGCGTGTGGAACTTCACGCGCACCCCGAAATACACGTACAGTGCTAATTTGCGTGTGAAACTTCCCGCGCACACCGAAATACAGGTACCCTGCTAATTCGTGTGTAAAACTTCCCCCGCACCCTGAAATACACGTACCCAGGACAATCGCGTGTGGAACTTCCCGGGAACCCAGTAATACACGTACCCTGCTGGTATCGCGTGTGCAAGTTCACGCGTACCCATAATACACATACCCTGATGGTATCGCATGTGAGACTACCCGCGCACCCCTGGAATACACATACCCAGGCAAATCGCACTGCTGGGGGGTGGGGGTGCTGGGAGACAGGAGTGGGGGCCTGGTGGAGGGTGCCCCTAGATGCTGGGGGGTGGGGGTGCTGGGAGACATGCGTTGGTGGGCAGTAGTGCAAGGTGACATGTGGGTTGGCTGCGGGGCGTGGCCATGGTGGATAGGCTGCCCGCGGGACATGTGCAGGGGTGCAGGGTAGTCCCCTGTGGTGTGGGCCGCCTGCAGGGGCCGTGGAGGGTGTAGAGGGAACAGCTGGGAGGACCCACACGGCCAATTCACGTGTGGGACTCCCCGGCACCCCCGAAATACAGGTAGGCTGCTGGATTCGCGTGTGGAATTTGCCGCGCACCCGGAGTACACGTACTCTGCTGACATTGCGTGTGGAACTTCATGCGCACACCGAAATACACGTACCCAGGCCAATCGCGTGTGGATCTTCCCGCGAACCCCGTAATACATGCACACGCTATTTTTCACACAACGGGTGTCCATGTTTGTCGGTACCCCTTTGCACCTCATTTGTCCTAGAGGGCCACTGTATGGACCATTCATCATAGCTGTATATGGGTGCTTTTTGTTAACGCACATTTTGGCGCACGTTTATTTCAGGTGCAGGGACGCTACCGCCTGCTTTCTTGTGGCGTACTTGTTTGGCCCTGTGCGCGTCTTTCACCGTGCGCTGGTTTGCCCTATTCGATTCCATGAATACGAGTTGTAGGCGAGCGTGTGGGCGTTCCGTGCACTTGCCTCCTGTACTTCCCCCGTGACGCCCATATTTTCACTCGTTGTTCCCCATTCCGATTGTTACGCCCCGTGTTCTGCCTACTTTTGTGATGTGCGCCGCGCTATGTGCGATTTCGCAGCGGCCGTGGTGCACGCCGTTGGATGACCTGTGCGCCGGCACTTTTTCAGCGCACATCCAACATTTTTCTCGCGCACGGACTTCCATGAATCGATGTGCGCTGGTTTCCCTGCGATTTTTGCAGTTGCACTGCGAATTTCGCACTTTTACTGCGAATCGCACATTTTGGCACCTCTGCGCCGGAATTTTCGGTGCACATTCATTCCATGAATCGGCCTGTAAAACTTTACGCTCGACCCACTGGAAAACCGGAAGGCAGAGCTGACATTAAGAAGCTTGATTCCACGCTACCAGCTGAACCTTTCATTTTGTTTCTTTTGCTTTACACAGTAGTGTTTTTGAGAACCTGAATAAAGGAATTTTGTTTCAAACCTACCATCCGTCTCGCCTGCTATTTAACAGACACCCAGTCTTTTTGCTTATTTTTTAACCCTGTCCTGAATTTTGTAGGATAGAAAAGCCTTCTGCTTTACTTCCCTTGTCTATTTTGCTCATTCTTATGGGAAAACTGGCTAGTCCCTAAGAATGACAGTACTTGGAATTCTTGCATGTTTACAATTACACACAACACCTTATAGTGAAGTGCCATTAGGATAATTTGTATCCTTATAACTTTGTATCTAATGCTTTTTAATTTCTTAGACAATGAGCCTAGGACAAGCTGGAGTCAGCTCTGTGATTTTTACTATTTTTATGATCAATTTCTTGCACACTTTTGCCTTGACTGCAAATGGCTACTTAAGGTGATTTGCACCCTAAAATGGCAGTGCCATAAGATTTTTTCTTGTTTGTTTGGCTATCGTGTCCTTTGGCATTCTTCCTGCCTTTAGCAAACCTGTGTTGGTGCTTCAACTCTTGGATCGATAGGAACAACCAGTCTTGACCCCTGCTCCAGGATCTATATCTGGGAAGCCTCTGAAAGTGTCCCTTGACCACCCATTGGACTGACCATCTCCCTTTTGGGCTACCTTGCTGCAGCCTTCATCATTCCAAGCCAAGCCATGAGACTGTCAAGATCTTCAGCTTATGCCATAAGTTGTCTGTCCTTGCATTTTCTGCCATCTCACCCCAAAGGAAGCTGCTCTGGGGTTGATTCTGTGTTCACCACTGGACGATTGGCTGTTTCTGCCTAACCATGGGTACCACCATTGAAACAACCTCTCTGCAATCCCGTGAGGTGTCCTGAAGGGTCTGTATCTTTTCTTCATTTGAGGGTCTTCATCTTGAAGCTGAATGGAACCATCTGATGAGTACCGCGACCAACTCACAACCAGAAAAGTGACCTCCGTACCTGCGACCCATGGGATTCCCTCACCCGAACCAAGGACAGAAAATTGTGTCCCCAGTGAATTACAGAACACATGCAGTGTCATGTGGAAGAATCAGCGTAAGAGGGGTAAGTGAACATGGCTATTTAATTTACCCCCTCTCCCTTAGGGTAGAAATGGGTGTAATGCCCTTGTCCATAAATTCCCTCTCGACTGGTCTCTGGTCATCAGTCCTCTCTTAGGTCTTGCTTGGGAATAGGATAGAGTGGAGCACTTACATGATTTGAAGTAAATACTGTACTTTACATAACTGTCCAAGCACCACCACAGCCCACTGCATAATTTCTGAAATACCTTTTCTGGAAAAAAAAACATATTTGGAACTTGTGACTTTTGGGCCCAAGGTCCAATACCTCCTAGGGCTGGACTTCAAAAGATTGAGGGAACTGAGTTTGTGCTTTTCTAACTATTTCAACTATTTTTCCTGCATCGGATTACTCACCCGTTGAACACTGGTACATAATTCATATGCTATTCTATTTCTAAGGGAGAATGTATACATGTTATGCATGGTCTTTGATTGCATTGCTTACCTGTGATTTGTATATGCTTAGTGTGTTCCTAAAGGGATAATAGATAATTTTTTATTCATATAATTACTGGCTAACTTGATTTATTGATGTTATTCTGTGTGGACTCATTGTAGACCTAGACCGCTCTCACACCTTTCCTGATACTAAGCCTTGCTTATCCAACTATATTGATTTGGTTTTGTACAACCTCTCAGGGGTTTATTTTCATCAGAGCCGTAACATCAAAGGAAGAAGTAAAAGCTGTGCATAAGGCTTTTACATTGTCCATTGATGCCATGTCTCATTTTCATTCATTTGTATGTTGGAAAGGAGTGGTGGAACGCAATTTGCATTTCCACCATTTCCCTTACTCTCTGCCATATCTCTTACTCTCTGCCAATTTAACCCCTAAGACCAACGCAACAGACAATTATGAAGCCAGAAACACTTGTAAACTCACACCTGGTCATTTTGCCCCTCTACTTAGCAAAGCGCTTGAAACTATTTCAGTCTCCAGTGACAACCCTTGCATCCTTGCAGATTCCTACCACAAATGCCTCACCACCACCATCAATGCCGTAGCGCCATTAACAACTAAAACGCGAAGTCCTGACAAAAGAACCAGTTTCTGGTTCAACAAAGAGCTAGTTTTGCTAAGGAGAACCAAACGTGCCCTTGAACATGCTTATAAAAAACATCCCACTACTGAGTCTGTGAATGCCTTCCAGGCTTCAAATAATACTTACAAAGCAACTATCATCAGTCATAAAGCTAATGCCTACAATACTCGCATTAGCAACGCATCGTCGGACTCTAAAGAACTTTTCTCCATCCTGAGAAAATTGGAAAACCCCACCCCGGCCACAGCCCCTGCTAACTCCAGTAAAGAGTGGTGTACCATCATTCAAGTTGCCCTAACCGCTAAGATTTCTCTTCTGCAAAAAAAAGATAATAACTAAAAGACAAATATTAGCTAATGAAAATGTCTCTAATAAATCCCTCAAGAAATCTAATGAGAATACCAACCTTCTATTTCACTTCACCCCAGTCACTCAAGAACTAGTCCTCAACACTATCACCAAGCTCAAAGCCTCAAATTGTAAAGGAGACAACGTCCCAGCGCAAGTAGTTAAATCTTGTGCTCATACTCTAAAACCTATTATAACCAACTTTATTAATGCCTCCTTCAACACCAACTTGGTCCCAGCCAGAATTAAAGAAGCCTGGGTTACTCCCCTTCTAAAAAAAACAACTTTGGACCCAACTGTGCCCACAAACTACCGACCCATAACAACAATCCTGTTCCTGGTCAAAATCTTAGACAAAATAGCATATGCACAAGTTCAAACCCACCTGGAACAAAACCACCTCCTTGGAACCAGACAATCTGGCTTTAGGCCTAACCACAGCACAGAAACGGCACTCCTTGACCTGAAAATCAAGATGGATACTATTAGGGACACAGGAAAACATTGTGTACTCCTATTGTTGGATCTATCTGCAGCGTTCAACCTTGTGGATCATGACAAACTATGCTCCACCCTAGCTAATTATTTTCATTTCTCTAAAGATGCCACCATGTGGGTTAAATCCTTTCTAGCCTAACGCACATCTAGAGTCTCCATAGGGAAAGAAGCTGCGGACTCCATCCTAGTGCCTATCGGAGTACCCCAAGGTTTGTGCCTCTCACCAACCCTATACAGCGCATCCACAAAGCTCCTCTTCTCGGCATTAGATGACATGGGTGTCATCTACACCAATTTCGCAGATGACACCCAGATCCTCATACCTTTCTCAGGTAACTATGCCCAGGACACACTGACCATGAACAAAATTTATGCCATAATCCAAAATTGGATGGCTTTGAATAGCCTCTGCCTTAACGATGAGAAGACAGAGATTCTCATTGTGGGGTCCCAAACCAAAATAGGTGCTCTCCACCCGGACTATTCTGCCATCAACATTGACGGCACAATGATCCCAGTACTCAAGCAAGTAAAAACCTTAGGAGTTTACCTTGACGCCAACCTCACAATGGCTAAACATATAAATACACTCTCATCATCCTCTTCTTACACTGCAAAATGTATTGCATTAAGACACCAATTCCTTACACTGACCATCTGCATCACTTTGGCCAGGGCTTTGATTTTTATCAAAGTTGGATTTTTGCAATGTGTTATTACTTGGGACCTCCAACACTAACCTCAATAAACTACAACTAATACAAAATAAAGCACTACGGGCTGCATTAGGAATACAAAAATCTGATCATATTTCCAAGATTAGGAGACATTCCCACTGGTTGCCCGTCAAAGTCAGAATTATCTTTAAGACATTATGCATCACCTATAAATGTCTTTACAAAAAAACACCCATCTACCTGAACAACACCATAGCTAATAAGTAATCTACTAGATCACTGAGATCCAATGACAACCTGCTCAAGGCAATACCCCGTTACAAAATTACCAGAGCTGGGGATAGCTGCTTCCAATGTCTGGCCCCAAAACATTGGAACTCCCTCCCACTCAGCATCAAAAAAGAGGAATCCTTCCATGGCTTTAAATAATTGCTAAAAACCTGTTTTTTAACCAATTCCATTAAATGCTTAGTTCCAGAACTTGTAAATAATGATGCATGCACTATTCACTCCTATGCTTTTAATTCTCACTGTAAATGTTGCATTACTGTCCATCTATTATGTAATTACTTGACTAGTTCATGCCTAAGCTGTCTGTAATCACGCTGTGATACCACAGGTCTGGCCGTGTAACAAATGTAATATATAAATAAAATAAATATGAATGCCCCAGCATTTATACCTTCATGAATTTTTGTACTGGCACAAATGCTGGTGATTCCTTTGGAGCTCGCAGACTTTATGAGCCAGCAAAAAGCAGGCAGACTCCATAGCAATACATTGTAATTGCCACCGGCCCAGCATTTATAATTACGATTAAATGGTGCCTGCCTGCCAGAAAGCGTTTAATTGTAATTGTAAATGCTGCCTGCCATTCTGGTATGAAAGGCAGTGTTTACTCGATTTGCACGGTGGAGTGTACTCCACCGTGCAGATGACCAATGGCAAATGGCAGTAAGCAGCCGCTTATGTGTGTGTCTACACGTAATGGCTCCACACCGACAAACTGAAGCATGGAGTGAAATTAGCTTCTCAGTGACTTACCTTTTAACCATATATAAGGTGGACTCATAAAATCCTCTGCTCCAGGGCTAATTTAAGAAATCCATCTTTACAGTCATATTTTGCAGCTTTCTCAAGAAACACAAGTCTACTCATTCTGCGTATCACAGATGGCTTATCATGTCATCCATTATGCTATTATTTATAGTGTGTGCCGCATCAAGTCAACATTTGAACAGATTTGTTTGGCAGCTCAGCAGCATTAATCATCATATATTTCTGACTGAAAAACTCCAAAAGTGTTTCATTTAGAAAAATGTAATTAACAGGTGAATTACTTCAGATTGTATGCATCAAAAGAACGTTCAATAGGATATAAACTTTCCCAGCTTATTTTTCAAATCGTCTTACTGGTTCAAATATATTTTAATACATAGACATCGCGATTACACTAGATTTATTCATTCAAACCACGTTCAGTGTTTTTTAAGCGATGTATCCAGCGTTGTTTTTTTTCCTGTAAGAGAATCTGTTCTTGGTCAACAACCCTTATACTTGCCATACCTTTTCAGTGAAAAACCGTTCCAATGCCACTATATTATGCCCTTTCATTCTATAGTGCTGTACTACTGGTTCTGTACCATCACCCTTATTTAGATTGGTGCAATTTTCACCAGAAATTTTAATTATTTTCTGGTTGGTCGTGCTTACATATAAAAGTTTAGAGGGACACATAAACCACTTGTTCAGTTTGACAGCTGGTTATTCCACTTAATTTCCATGTTCATTGAATATATTCAAAGGATTTACATGTTTTTATAAACCTACAGTTTGATTTGATTTGATTTTATTTTATTTATAAAGCGCAAAAAACCAGGCCCAGGGGCAACCGGGCGCATACTCTTAAACATGTTACAAAAAGCAGTAGTTACAGAAGTTACAAAAATATACAGCATATATACATGTACATACTCTTAAACATGTTACAAAAAGCAGTAGTTACAGTGAGTTACAAAAATATACAGCATATATACATATACCGAAGGGTACCATTAACAGCGTATAATACAGGGACAGAGTAGAGAGAAAATGTATATTCAGTTCTGTACCCCACATGGAGTCTGGACTGTGTCAAGGTCTCATGAGACTTGGGAGAGCAGCCATGTTTTAGCATTGTTCTTGAAGGAGTGGAATGATGGTTCAATTCTGATAGGTGTGGGCAAGGTGTTCCAGAGTTTGGAGGCCAGGACGGGGAAGCTCACCCCACCAGCTTTTTGGAGTTTGCATCTAGGCACGATGAGGCTGTGAGTTTGGGCTGCTCTGGTAGGTCGAGTGGAGGTGTGGCATGCGAAGCGAGTGGACAGGTCAGGTGGGGCGTTGTTGTTCAGACATTTGTGAGTCAAAGCTAGGGTTTTCAGGGCAATTCTCTGTTTTACCGGGAGCCAGCGTAAGTCCAATCTGACGGCGGAGATATGAGAGCGTCTCGGGATGTTTAAGGCTGCCCTTAAGGCATTATTTTGTACAGTTTGCAATTTATTAAGGTTAGACTGACTGGTCCCTAGGTAGAGAGCACTACAGTAGTCGATTTTGGCCATAACAAGAGTTCTGGCGAGTGTGATACAGTTGGTGGAGTTTAGGAAGGGTCTACAGGCAGTGATAAGTTTGCAGGTATAGGCCGAAGCTGACCTAACTGCATTTATTTGTCTGTTCAGAGAAAGCGAGGAGTCAAGATAGACCCCTAGCGTCTTAGTATCTTTGGAGACTTTAATGTCATTGCCGTCAATAATGAAGGACTTGTAGGTTTGGTCTAGTTTGTTGAGCTGATGATTTGACCCTAAGAGTAAGAGCTCAGTCTTATCATCGTTAAGGCAAAGTTCGTGCTGTGCCATCCAGGCCTGGATGACCGAGTAAACATCGTTAAGGGCTTTGATGTCAGCTGTGTAGTCTCCTGTGATAGGGATGAGTATGTGGGTGTCGTCCGTGTGGTTAGTGTAGGAGACACCCAGATAGTCAAGCACATCGAAGAGGGGCTTGGTGAATACGTTGTACAACGTAGGGGATACACACGAGCCTTGAGGAACGCCACAGTGAATGGGGGAGGGATCCGCTGATGCCAGCGGTGAGAAGACCCTCATGGATCTATTGCTCAGGAATGAGTGGATCCAGGCATTGGCAGAGTCGGAGAAGTGGGCTGCGGATTTGAGATGCTGGCAGAGTATTTGGTGTTTGACCAGATCAAAAGCCGCAGAGAGATCAAGGAGAAGGAGAAGAGCTAGCTTCCCATTGTCCTTCAGTGACTCCATCTGAGTTTTCAAGTCGATCAGAGCTGAGTCCGTGCCATGTTTAGGGCGGAACCCGGATTGTCTTAAGCCCAGGAGATTGTTTAGTTTGAGGTAATCCTGAATCTGCAGGTAGGCTGCGCGGTCCAGGATCTTGAGCAGGAATGGGACCGTAGTGATAGGTCTGAAGTTAGTTGGGATATTAGGGTCAAGAGAGGGTTTTTTGAGGAGTGGGATAACCCATGCATCCTTTAGGTTGTCGGGGACAATACCCGTCTTGAAAGAAGCATTTATGAATGCTGTAATGAACGGGGCTAGCTCATGAGATGCTTCTTTGATAATAGGTGCTGGGCAGGGGTCACCTTGGCAATTGGAAGGTTTTAAATTGTTTATGATGTATTCTACTTCGAGAGTAGTGAGTGGGGAGAAGGAGAAAGGTTTATGCGATAGGTTAAATGTGTATTAAGTGTAGGTGTGGTCGGTGGTTGGTCAAGCTGTAGGGATTTCTGTTTGTCCCTGATTTTAGATTGGAGGGTAGCAATTTTACCCAGGAGTGCTGACTGAATATTGGTGCACCAAGTGTTGTCTTTTGAGCAAGAGTCAGGGGGGGCTGCAGGTGTCTCGAGTTCCTTAAGGATATTAAAGAGTTCCTTAGTATTGGACTGGGCTGACATAATGCGGTTATTATAAGAATCTTTTTTTGCCTGGAGTACAGCTTCTTTATAGTTAAGGGTGGCTATCAGAAGACTGTCCTTGTGGGCGTCGGAGTGGTGACTTCTCCAGCGTGACTCTGCTGAGCGTTTCTCTTTGTGTAACACTCTAAGATGGGGAGTAAACCATGAGTTAAGGTGTGCTTGTTGTTTGGGTTTCCTCAGTTTGAGCGGCGCGATAGAGTTGATGGCTGCAAGCAGTGACTGGTTATACAGGTCGGCTAGGTTGGTGGGGTCTGAGCAAGTGTCAGGAGCGTTATTTAGTGTGGGAAGGATAAGGGGGAGTATTTTTTCTGTTGTAATGTTCTTTTTATTTGTAGTGAGGGTGGCTGGGGAGACCAAAGGCCTGGGTGGTGGGGCTGCTTCAATGCTGAAAGTGATTACATGGTGGTCAGACCAAAAGCAAGGGGCGTTGGAGATTACGCTAATATTGCAATTGGTGTCACTAAGCCAGTCTAGGTATCGCCCTTTAATGTGGGTGGGTTCCTGTATGTGGTGAGTGAAACCTAAATCTGTTAAGGTATTAGCTAGGTCGAGGGCCGCAGGATCATTAGGGTCTTGGTGTCCTAGATTGAGGTCGCCAAGAATGATGGTTTGGGAGTTGGATTTAGCATTGTTGAGTACTAACGTAGAGATATCATCCACAAAGGATGTGGGTGGACCAGGGGGTCTGTATATTAGGTGGATGGTAGCCGTTTTGTTAGCTGAGGGTCCAAGCTTGACAGAGAGTAACTCTGCAGTTTCCACCTTAGTGCTTGGGATGGTTCTAAGTCCTAATGAGTTTCTAGCAATGAAAGCAATTCCTCCACCTCTCGAGGTGCGATCACATCTGATGATGGAGTAATCAGTGGGGATGGCCAATGAGAGTGCCGGGCCGGAAGCTGCGTGCAGCCAGGCCTCGGTGATGGCGATGAAGTCGAGTTCCTGAGTTTTGATAAGATCAGCAATGTCCAGAGCGTGCGCAGCTAGGGATCTTGCGTTAATCAGGGCAGCTTTAATAAAACCAACATTGCTTGATGAAGCTGTGATGGTTTGAGTGTGATGGGGCGTGGGTGAGGTGGCCGTTTGTGGAGGCAGGCTGTGCGTATGAGTTTTGAGGTATGAACTCAGGTACATGGGGTGTCCCTTCTTACCCATAAGTCTAGATCCTAATCTTAGGTTTCTAAGAGTAATAGTACATGGTTGGTTAGGTGAGGGTTTTTTTGCGAAATGGTCGAGCCATAGGGCCGGATCGTTGAGGTAGATGTTGTGGTATTGAGGTGCAGTACTTTGGTAGGTATCAGGAGATCTGTGAGAGGTGGCCATGGATGAGGTGTGCAAGGAGCTAGGTGCAGCTAAATCGAGAGGTGGTAGGTGTGATGACCTGGTAATTGACCACACTGAGATTAGTACTTGTAATGAGGAGAGCAGTGACCTTAGGGAGGACCAGCGTGGTAGCATGTTACCGAGGTTAGAGAGGAAGGGCTGCTGGGTCTGTGAGGCAGTTATAGGTAAGCGTTACAGGCACTATTTGGCTCGGCAGTGCGTGCTCTGTACGAGCAATGCAGGCTAATGAGTTTAAGACAGGTTAAGTCTACTTATTCAGAGTCAAGCAATGGGGGTGCATCAGATCAGGGTACACAGGCAAAGCAAATACCAAAGCTTGCATATACATTAGCATGTTAGGCAGGGAACAATGCAAAATGCAAGAGGCGTGATCTAATTGTAACGGTGCAACAATTCAGGCAGAGAAGACATTCTAGTGTTGGCAGCAAGTATTGGCAGATCAGGTAAATGTCAAGTTGAAAGGCACGGCAGAGTAAGGCAGGTACCCTGGAATTAGCTTAGATCATGTGGACATGTCTTACGCGGAGCGGTGCAACATATGCAGGCATAGATCAAAGTGTGGCGCAGCAAAATTGGGAATACACAATGAGCGTATCAGGCAGGCAAAGTAGCATATATCATGGAGCTAACAAGTGGGTCCAAGTTGCGGTTCTGAGCAAGAGCTCAATTATTTCAAAAGCGAACATGGGGTTGATAGCATAGTAGTTTCAAGGCAAGCACAGGCGAACGGAGCCGCAAATGAAAGCGGTGCCGTGGTCATGCAATGCAAAGGTATGGGCTGGGCGGCAATGAGAACAGACATAGGCAATGCAAGCAAATAAGGTGCTGAAATGGTGACACTTCAACATGGATAGCGGCCACATACTTATGGTAACCCCCAGAGTATAGCCAAAGGTCATTGCGTAACTCGAAATCCTTGTACTTACTAAAGTTTGTTTAATATTCCTCTGTGTATTGAATGAAAACAGAGGATTCTGAATAGTCGTTCACCCTATTTTCGTTATTTCTTGCTAGTACCTACTTGGCTTGGAGAAAAATAAAGCCACACATACCATTCTGTCTCCCACACTTTTACATGTTTAGTTACGAAACAAAAGATATCTATTACTGTCATGTGCTCCTCGACAGGCTTGATTAGTCACCCTTCATGTGTAGCCTCTTTCAAGCCTCTTTCAAACTCATGCTCCAACTCCCAACATGTTTTTCAAGGTCTGACATGTGTAGACCCTTGATGTCTACCGGAAATAATGAGGAGAGGCACGAGTTGTAAAAACACAGCTTTAATGCTATCTCGTGAGACCAGAAAATTGAACCCACCCACCCACATCGGGCAGCAGTATTTGAAGTAGAAAACCACAACATTAGAATATATGTCAGACAACAAGTGTATGAAAAATTCCACCTCCTCTACTATTCTCTTGCCTATACAAATCTAGTCAAACAGGAACTGGTCAACCCTATTGGCTAATATAGTAACGTGTTATGTCATGTGCATCCCACCTCAGAGGCCTACCATGAGGTTAATATGAAGAGCGAAATCTACCCTGCATAGCCAAAAACTAGATACAGTAATACTGAATACCTTGCAACCACACATTTTGGCATGACATGCTACTCCCAGGCCCTGTGGCTCCTCCACATTGGAGCATGTCCTTGTAAATATTGCTTGCCCTTCTGCCTATGACAAGGACACAAAAAGTTAGTTCTTGGAACATTCTCGTATTTGGGAAAGGTTTCAATGGAAAAAATACAACTGAGGCTCAACTCTTGGGGAAAGGACTTTTGTGCTACCAACTCACCCCACCGCATACTTTGCAGTCACGGAGACTCTTTAGAGTGTGGTAGAAACAATACCCAATTTAAAAAAAGTGAGTTCAATAAATGGCAGACTTACGTGTTTCAGTAGTATTCAATAATATCCACGGAGCCTATATTTTCTCTTACGTTTAAAACGTTGCACCTGCATTGTTGCACAAGTAAGCATACTTTCAATGGGTATTTAGAAACTGTCCCTCAGAAAATTCATCCTCAAACTTTTTGGATGCTTACTATTATAATGCAGAAATGTATTCAAATAAATGTGTGCAGGTGTTTATAAAGGCAGGCTAAGGAAATCATTATTTTTTTTTGCTTTTAACCGTCTGCACTGAATGTTTGTGTTTGTGTCAAATCCTTCACTTCACCTCCTATCTTGGAATTAGGCATTGCAGTGAAGTAGAGCGGTACTAATTATGTTACCACCATTTGAATGGCAATTATTTCCTGCATCGTCAAACTCATAACGATGCCTCAGGGCTGTTGGATATTTTGTGTAGATTTGGGGTCTGGCAGTATTTTCTTACCACCAAAAAAAAATGGTAATTTGGTGATGACTACTCCTTGCATTTAGATTGGGTTTGGCCTTATTTCCTTTCAGTGACCATACCTTATTACATTATATGGGATCATTTAGTAGTATACACTATTGTTGGTAATTTAGTGGTGAGCATGATTTTTCTGTTTTATTTATGGCCCCAACATACACAAAACTTTCCTTATTCTTATAATGTTCTTGTGATCTATAGAGACCCTTGGACCTATATACAGAGACACCACAATTTCACACATAGAGAATTATCAATAACCTGTGGTGTCATCACTGACTTATATACATCAGTGAACTATGCTTCCATAGGCCTCATTACTGGTTCATGGACCCCTAGTAATCTATATTTTGTATTAGATTCCACCCAAACACCATGCACTGGGTGAACACACGCATACAACTATTTATCACTGCTAAGCCTATCTATTCCATCCGCATGGGAAACATGACACATGTATTACCCAAATAAAGTCTTCCCCATTTCATCAGGTATTATTTTAAATGCACCAAGAAATGACCAAAACAAAAACACTCTACAAGATCTGCATATATATCATTTTTATTATAAAAGTTATATTTCAATGAAAACATTTGACCATTTGTACATTTGTCTTACCGCATTGGCTGTAACAAAAAGAAGAGAAAAATAATACAGCGACAGAACAACATTCACATTGCAACATTACAACATGGCAATTAAACACAGGGGTTTCCCTTTTGCTACTCTGCCTGCCTGATATTTTTAGAAGGTCATTAGTACAACAGCACACAGTAACCTCAATTCACTTTGGATATTTACCAATTATCTGTAGATCTCTCCCCCACACAACCTCCCTTCGCTCGCCTCTGAAGAATGGGCCCAGGGTTGTCTTTGTAATCTTGAAGGCTTGAAGTGCACAGCGAGAACATGGAATTCTCAAGCCGGTGCTAAGCGAGACTGGGCACGCCTGTCTCACAGCCCAGTCTCAGATCCTCCGTCTCGGCAGCTCAGCAAAAGCGATCTGAACTTTTTTGTCAGACTTTCCCCCAGCAGAACTCTGCTGCTTACGCAGCATATCTGCAGATATACTTCCCTCCAATCATATTAGCAGAAAGTGTATTAGGTTGACACCCCTGTGTCACAAACAATGGGAGCTTCAAACTATAATAACTGTTTCTGTTTGATTTCCTGCTGCCTTCCTGTCCTTCGCATTCAGCACAGCCAGAGAAAATCAGAGAGAAAATGCACGTTTAAAAATGAATTTCAAAACATGAACTTCCACCTCATCTTCACATAGAGATTACATTATAATGTTAATGAGTTAGCACTCCTGATTAGTATTTGTTAAGTAAGTCAGTCAGTTAGATAAATAATGTAGTCTCCTGTGTATGAGGCATTTCAATGAAGAGGAAAGAAAGAAACAAAAAATCTCATTTACCCTCTGCAGCTTTATATTGGGCTTTCTGGCTGCATTATGAATTCCATACCTTGCATGCCTCTAGCCATATATTCACCTGTTATATGGGCAACATAAAATGACTATATGTGTGTGCCGCATTATTGCTGGCAATAGAATGCTATCACATTCAGTGAAACGCTATACTTCAAGGCGCTATACTTCAAAGCACTATAAATCATACTACTATTTCCCTCCTTTTCCTATAATTTGGCAGTGGTCCAAGCCAAAATTGGAAGAAACCCAACTTGTGCTCCTCTTTTTCTTTTAAAATGCATGTGTATTGGGATATCTTTCATTCCATGTTGTAGCTAAAATCATGAGCAACATCTTCACCTTTACAGATAAAACGATTAACCAACCTCCCATTATTAGCACCACAACAGCTAAACCCACCATAGTGCATTACCCCCAGGTTCCCCAATTAAACTTTTCTACTTCTATTATACCCAGGTTACTAACTGTGATATTGTTTTTTCTCAAATTCATTTTCACAGTATGTTTTTCTTTTTGATTCAATAAGAACTCCACATCTGGGTCTATTGGGACTACATACCTTTGATAAAACTCAATATTTTCTACTTGGCTTTCCCAAATATCATTTGTAATATGAAACAATGTTAAACCCCCAATTGAAACAATTGTATCCTTTGGAACCTGTAAGTAAAACACATTGTATTTCACCTGTTTAACAACAAATGTTCCATGATTTAAATGTATGATTGTCAGATTTTTCATACAGGTGCTGACGAACCATTTACCTTGGACCATTTTAGCTTGTAAAGTCAAAAGAATCCCACAAATCAGCTTCCTTCCCTTACCACTCCGAGTGAGCTGACCTAGATGTGTACACGTTTAATCCTTTGCATCTTTTACCCCAAAACAAGGGTTCTTAACCATGTAGTTGTTGAAAAAAATACATATTTTAATATTTATCAGAACATATCAACTGGGCTCTTTTTATTTTGCCCATATCTCACTTCTACAGGAAAACCCTGCAATGCCAGTGTCCATGAAGTGATTCTGGACAGTGCTAGGTTACCTGACCTAATTCTTTTACTCTCTAAAAACTGAAAAGGTTGATGATTTGTCTCAATGATCACCTTTTCTCCCTGAACAATGGGGCAGAAATGCTTTAGCGCCCACACAGTGGTCAGAGGGGCTTTTCACATTCACTGAATTTAATTTCAACTTAGAAAAATGCCTTACTTGCATAAGCAATGGTTTTGTGATTCAAATCATGGTTTTGTGATAACACTGCTGACATACAATGTTCAGAGAAACCTATTTCTGTAAAGCAATCCCTATCCTTTATGGGGTATGCTAAACATGGTGCCTTTACAAGACATTCCTTTAATTTAGCCACTGCCTCAGACTGCTCTTTTTCCCATTTCCAGGGTGTATTCAGCTTTAGCAGTTTAGTCAATGGTTAAGTAACTTCAGCATAATTTTCAAAAAACTTTCTCTTATAGCCCGTCATTCCTAATAAACTTTTCAAACCTTTCACACTTTTAGGATCTTTTAGTTTTTGTATGGCCTCTACTTTCTTCTTTTGTGGGTTTAGTCCATGTTCAGTCACTTCATGGCCTAGAAAGTTCACTTTTTTCTTGCACCATTGTGCCTTTTGTAAAGATACTTTGGCGCCTGCTTTTTACAATTGGCCAAGAACATGTCTTATTTTATCAAAATGGCTTTTCAAGCTTACATTTATTTATCTGGACATCATCCACATAAACTATGTTTCCTCTTTCCGCTGCATCAGGCATGGCTTTTCTCAAACATATTCCAAATGCACTCCCACTATTGACATACCCAAATGGAACTCTAATCCATGCGTATTGGGTCTTATCAAATGAAAATGAAAATAAATTCTGACTCTCCTCTTCCAATGGCACGCACCAATATCCAGATGTGAGATCTAATGTAGTAAACACTTTTGACCCATGCACCTGAGCAAGGCCTTGCTCAATGAATGACAGCGTCCATCTGGACACTGGCACTCTTTTATTTAATTCTCTCAAATCTGCACATAGACGCCATTAACCATTTGGCTTTAACACACCTACAAGGGGTGTGTTGGATGTGCTATGAATAGGCCTGATAATTCCCAGAGACTCCAAGTTTTTAATTATCTCTGCCAATGACTCTAAACATGCCAGTGGTAATCTATACTGGCGCACACATACTGGGCTTCTACTACACCGTTCCAGTATTGTGGCAACATGTAAATTAGTTAGGCCGCAATCATAAGCATCTTTAGCAAAGACATCTTTAAACTCCATAAATATTTTTCTCAATTCATTCATTTCTATCCATGTCGCATGCATCTGCTGATAAAATCTGCTCCTCTACCATTTTTGAAAATTCTGGTAAATCTTCCAGTGGAGGAATATCTGTGCTTTCTTCTAAATGTGTGGCTGTGTCCCTCTGTAAAGCTGCCACTTTTAAATATTTTGGTATATCAGCTTCCACTTCAATGGGCTGATTTTCTGTTTCATTTTCATTTAAGTCAAATGTTATATAATCCTTTTGATGACAGCACACCGTCTCATTTGAATCATAAGGGTACACAGTGTGGGATGTCTTAGCCCACTCATCCAAGCCCTGCAACATCATTAGGCATTGCTGGCAGCAGAAACATCAGAATGGCACTGGAAAGCATGCTGCTCGCTCAAAACCAACCACACAATGCGCAGTAAAAATCTGAAAGATAGGGTGCCATCCACATTTGCCTATCTTAGTGAGCACAGGAGAACACTGCCTAAAACCACCATTGGGCCATCCACAAAGCAACCTGAAACCACTTGGAAAAAGCAATGCTGATTTGCAAAAGCAACACAGAGCTGTTTGGGAATTCATTTTCTTGATTGTCAAAATGTGCTAAGATCATGGCGCCCAAATCACCAAAAAGATCCAACCTTCTTGTTGGGTGTTCCACATTATTCCACTGTAAGAATCCACATCAGTACAATATCAGCAAGAATCCTATGCTATCAAAGTAAAATCCCTTTTTTAAAGATACTGATGGGAAGACAGCTGTTAAAAATGGGTGTAGTACCGTTGCTCGCCTCCAGCTGGTATGGCGATCTCTAAATTCTGACAGTAGAGCTGTGTGTCGGAAGCTAAATATGCCAAAGAAGAGAATTCCATCAAAATGCCATATAAAGTGCCACACAGTGATTTCATTGTGAAAAAGACTTGATTTAAAAATATATTGCTTATTTTAAGTTTATAAATGTATGGTTTTTTCCACAAGGAACTCTGTGCAATAGATCAGAAGGTAGTCTGATTTAATTAAAACTTCAAGAGGCCTTCTGTCCATGGGAATCCTTCACACCTGGCCTTCCTACCAACAGGAGAGAATATTGCATGGACATGTTAATTACAACTGTTGTGAGAGGAGGAGATTTCCCCTGCTGGCAGGAGGAAAGAGACAATAGACTCTTTCAACTGAATAGAATATGCTGATTTGGGTGTGCCTGGTCAACACCTGCTCTAGCAGGAAGGCAGGCCATGTGACCATCTGACTCACCCAGCTCTGGAGGCGGACCAGACTGGGATGTGGATTTAACATTGCACCAAATATATGTTTAAGGAAATTGGTTCTAAAATATTGTAACAGGCTGACAAAAATGTCAAACTTTGAGACGGTTAATATGAAAAATTCACTCACAGTTCAAGACTAAGCTGGATGACGTGTGATGTTCTGAGACCAAACCCCGTAATTTATGAATATTGGAGCTATGAACATAAGAACTTACAGTAATATGCCCAGAGAGGATCTGCATGCATGTTCAAATTTGGTGCAGAACCAATATTGCGAAACCCACCAAAAGAACAAAGTTGTCATTTCTGAACCCAAGCTCGTAGGAACATGGGACTTGAACAGAATGTACCTTAAGTAATATGTGATGTGTATATGTATTATGAACAACTTGTGTATCTGGGAACTATGTTTGTTATGAAAAATTGATTTTCTAAGTAAACGCAAAGTGGAGTGTTCTTTCCTTAAGCCATAAACATGACACCTGATGACACAGAATGACACACTACTCCCTTCTCCAGTCATGCGACAGGAAATTCTCTAACCTATCAAATCCTTAGGGGGTTGGGCATGTAGAATCAGCCTCCACACCCACTTTGAAAACACATAAAAAGAGACTGCCTAGGACAGATAGGACACTCATTTTTTCCACTTCTCACCGATTCCTGCGAAGCACTCTGCCGGACCAGATCCAGATAATATCCAGATAGAGACTCCAGATCTAGATCCAGAGACAAGAACTTAGAATCCAGACTCTAGAACCAAGCTCTAGAACCCTGAAGCAAAGGCCTAATTCACACGCTGAATCCTTCTCAGCAGGCCTCAGAACTTTTGCAACCTGATTCTAACCCCTAAACTTCCAAGGGGCATCTCATAATCTAACAGCCTGGCTGAGCTGTTTTGCTGTTCTAGCTAAGAACCCTGTACTAGAACCCAGATCCAGACCCAGAGAGAGCAGTGCTGGATCCAGAACTGTCAGACCCAGACCAGAGGCCGTGCTGTGAGCAGAACCAGTGCCTGAGACCGTCCGGTGGTGAGTGAAGTCCAAACCTGACCAGATCAGTGACGAGGCCCATTTCCATTCCATTCCCAAACTAGGAGTGAGCATCTAGTCTAGAACTGTACAGAACCAATCTCTTAGTTTAAAGTATTCCTCTTCCATTCAATTCAACCTTTCCAGAACTGCATTATAGAATCCTGTGTTCATCCTGTTGATTCCAAATCTGTAAAGCGCCATCTGTCATTCTGAAATCTGAAATCTTGACTTTATTTCTGAAAATCTACCTCCACAAAAACATTGGTATCTTTTGAACCGCACGTCCTAGAAGCGAAATTTAACTGTCATTCTAAAGCTAAGATCCTAAGCTTTCCAACAAACCTAAATCGAATTGCAATTTAGCTCCATTTCACCACTTGTAAAAATAGCTGCTTCTTGCTTTCAACTGCTGAATTTCATTTCCTATTTGATAATCATTCATGAATCATTGCTAGTGTTGACCTGAACCAATCTAAAGTAACTATCACTCATCCTGAATCTCTTTATTGAATTAAAATCAATTTAGCATATTTTTCCATCCATTGCAATCACATTCCAAAGCGTTTTGACCTGTGTTTTAAAATCATTCCTGTGTCTCTCTAAGCTTGCTGGGGGGAAACTGGAATTGAACTGCATTCTTGATTGTATTCCTGAAACCTGTGTGCCCTCATTTCCATCTCTTCATATTGCATATTGGGGGAAGTGAGTAGTCGCAGGGGGAAAAGTGATCATATTATCTTTTGATTGAAATCATATCAAGTTATTTCTGTGTTGCATTCTTTCCCATCATTGCATTTCCTTGAATCATATAAAGTATTCTCTGCTACAGTATCCTTCATATTCATACTCCTAAGTGATTAAAGAGTGTCAATTTTGTAATAGTACCCATTGTCGATTACCGTCCATATTCATAGGTGTGCTATTCAAATATTATTTTGTTCATAAAAGTGTGATATGTATATTGTTTAATTCTTCAAATAAATATTTTAATTTGCAAAACAAACCTACTTCTTGGCTCAGTGAGGTCAGGGGGATTCAAAGCGAGGGGCGTTATATAAGGGTTCATCATCCAGATTTAACAAACTTTGACATAAATATATAAATAAGGGCTTCCATTGGGCATCCCATCCTAAGCATTGACTTATTTGGATTGCTGGATTGAAGTCACTTACAACAGATTGAATTTGAAAGATGCATTTGGGCTGAGAACCCAGGTACTCTGGCAACACACCCCCTGCCTCTACATACCTTTCAACGATATTTCCAATTACCATGTTATTGAAATCTGCAGTATAATGTGATCTTTGTATGGACATTCCTAATGAAGAATTGTCCTCTAAATGAATATCTTGACATCCTTTATTATTCACCAAAATGTTTACAGACCCTTCACCAACATCTAGCAATGGAATGTATTCATAATCCAGGCCTTGCTGTTTTATGGATTCATTCAAGCACACAAATGCATCAGAATCCTTCATCTGCTGTCAATTTTTGCACTTCAGCGTTATTGCAAACTGCTTGGTGAATGCAGGGATAATAGTATCCTTCCTCAGCTGTAATTCAATTGCATATGGAACCAGTTGTGCGCAATGATAAGCCCTTCTTTTGTCTTCAAATTCAGGTGCCGGCCCACCTAGGCGTGACCATATTTTTTGATTAAGGAAATCTAACACCATACACATTCTGTGCATGATATCATTACCCATGTAAAAGTCATTTTGTGTCCCACTCACTATCCAAATATTATGGTGATTTTTTTTTGTCCAATACTAATCTTCAGCATGCATCTGCCTACAATTTGATTTTCAAAGTCTGGACTGTCCAAACCAGAATTGGTTCTTAATTCTAAATTTTGACATTTCCTCCCTCTCCATAATTTTTTGCAGCAATTTCTCATTAATAAAGCTTCTTTCCTGTTCAAGCGCTAAAGTGGTTTTTATTATTTTAGAATAGTCATTTATACCAATGTGAACCCATGATTGCTCATCTTCCATGTGTATTTCAGAAAGAGTGGTGATGTGTTTTTTTGTATCTGTTCTGTTTGCATGTCTTCTCTTTTAAATAAAAACGTAATGTGTGCTCATCTATTGCAGTTTGCCATTTTTTCCTAGGGTCTAAATATATTTGTACAGATTGTTTTTCATTTTCACTCTGCATTTTACCTTAACACATCAAGATAACAATGACGCTGGGTATACAGCTATTCTGGAGATATACCTTTACTGCATTCTTTGTTTTGGCAACAGTGGGACATTCATTTATATTGTTGTTTTGTGATTTTAGTTTCTTAGGTCTCAATGATTTTTTGGTCAGGGACCACAGTACTCCATTCACCCTATCTATGAGAGGAGACAATCTTTTCAGGCAATGTGTTCCCATCAGAAATGGAATTTCACAAATAGATGTCATCAATACTTTGTTTCATTCTGTGTTTTCCTATCTTTATGTCAACCTCGGTAACACCAATAATAGGCACCTCCTCCCCGTTAAAGCTATGCACTGGACCTTCATTTTGCCTCACTGTAATCTGATTCTGTGGAGATCTCCCCTCATTAATAATTTTTACCAATTCTTTGGACATATGTGTGGCCTGTGCACCAGTGTAAATCATTGCAAATGTATTGCATTTCTCTTCTACAGTGATGGGAGCATAATACCTGTCTTCAACTTCCTCTAACACACATAAGAAGTGCACATTTTTACTGATTTCAGGATTTACCTTTCTCAGGCCTTTTTCACTTTTGGCTAAGCACATTGGTAAATGGAAAGATATTTTTCCCTCCTTTTTACCAATTTCTGCACGAGAGACTTTATTCATTTCTCCATGTTCAGAGGTTTTTTGGAGTGTGGCTACTGTTCGCCCATCCATCCAGGTATCATCAGAGGTCACATTACAATCCTCCAACTGAACATGCGTAATAACATCACTTGGCAATTTGTCATTGTCTAACTCTGTGCATTTGTGGATCATTTAGTATGGTACCAGTCCTTTTAACTTCTTCAAAAATATGTGGCTCAAAGAATTCTTCTGGTGATTGACCTGTACCCTCCTTTTGAGTATTTCTTTTTTCTGCCTGCATTTGGTTATTGCTCTGATTCCCCAGGGAAGGAGTTATAGCATCCCCCCTTACTCCCTGTTCACTGGTATTCCCCATACATGAGTCATTTTTCTTAAGTCTCTTTGTTCTTTTGGAATTTTAGGTTTTCCTGTTTCATTTGTACACATCTCCAATGTTTGATTTAGCTCTAGGTTAAACCAGACCTCTTTCATAAAGGTATTTGGACTTTCTGTCACATGGTCATTTACCGGTATGTTTATTTTTTAATCTTTAGACATCTCAGAATCATTATGGAAAATCACATCAGAGCATTCTGTTTTCTTGGCACTGCAGGTATCATAAGTACTTAGTCACTTATCAGAAACCACCCGGTCATTGCTATGGCCTTCTGCCCCCTCCTTTGATGACTGTTTTTGTGCTGTACAGAGCTTTCCTATTTGTTCAGCCAACATTTTCACTTGGGCCTCGAGACACTGGAATCTTTCCATTTCTCTAGAATCCTCTCTCTGTGGCCTAGATCGATATTGGTTGTTTTCCCCCTGATTGGATCTATTCTGATACCTCTCAGGAGAATGATTTCTATTGGGATTGCTTCTGAACTCTTGATTCATATGTGGAGGGGAGCGAGGTGCACCCATCCTTTGGTTGTACTCCCCTGGTGGTGGTGAATCATTGTATTGACGTGGAGCATAATTCATATTCTGCCTCATGTCTTGTCTCTCATGTTGTGGGTACTGAACCCTATGTTGATTCCCATTATCAGTAAATCGATCTACATATCGGGGTCTATCCTGATTACCGTATATCATGGTGTTGGGATAAAATCTGCTCTGTGTCCCCAATGTCTGGTAGGGACCATTATTTCTTTAATCCTGACTTTGTCTCTGGTTATTGTTCATACCTGACATATCAGGCCGATATCCTACCCGGGGTCTGTCCCCTAAATACCTAGGGCTGATGTAGCTCTCCCTATTACTAGGATCATGTGATTGAAACATTGGTGCAGGAAGTGATGACCTTGGTTGATTACCCCTTTGTTCAGGTGTCAAATTATTTTTACCTGGACTCTGAGCAGACTCAAGGGACATTTTGGCTGACCTGATTTCCATCACTGTTGCTGAGGGTTCTTTAGATTTTGGTCTAGTGTCTTTCATTTTATCACTTTCTGTACCCTGACAATAGAGTACCTCATATAGTTTTTTGCTTTGGTGTACAATCCATTCAAGTGACTTGTCACGGTCAAATTCACAGACCAACTGTGATATGATGTCTTTCTGTAGCCCATAGAAGTAGGCAGTTTTAAACTCATTGGAATTGGGATCAAAAGATACATCAAAGCAAGAAAAAGCACTTTTTAAGTCTTGTAAAAACAGGCGAGGGGATGTATTAGGCACAGCAGTGATTGTGTAAGCAACTTTCTTCGCCTCCTGCAATGACTGGAAAGTAGAAAAATGACGCCTAACGTCTTTTTCAAACTCTGCCCATGTCATATTCTGCTGTTCATTTAATCCCCTTATGATACTGGCTGTGGGAGCATCTAGAGTTAAATGAAAATACTGCCTGTATTGTTCCTTAGGTATCTGGAGGGCTTTAAATATGTCATGCACCACTTCTAAGTGGTCCTAAGTATGCAGCATTCCCCTCCTTTTTTAAATGGTTTTATCAGAGCTTTGATGGATTTCATTATCATTATGGGGCTACTCGTTGCAATGCATGGAATTGCGCTACTTGGTGATTCAACCCTGGTTCCAGGTGTATGGGATTGGTGGCGGCCCCCAATGGGAGTATCAAATCCCCAAGGGCGCTGTAACCAAGTTCAGTCACTGGCCCAATCACTGGGGCACTAGCTCTTTGGGTAGAAATAGGATTCACCTCAACTCCATTGAATGTGGTGCCCTGCCGTCTATCCTGGGACCTGGAGATGCATATTTTCTGTTCCAAATCCTTACACTTCTTAAGGAGCCTGTCTGCCTCATTTTGAAAACAGTTGTTTTCATCACTCATTTTATTAATTACCTCCTGCATATCGCATATTTGCATTTGGCATTCATTGAATTCTTTGTTTCTCTTGTCTCTTTCTTGAAACATTTTAACCATTTCCTGTTCTGCATTTTGGAGATCACTTTCTTTTTCATAATGTTCTTTTTGTAAATTCTGCATTTCCGAAACAACCTCATCTTTGTCTTGTCTAATATGGTCAACCAACGCTTTTAAATGTACCAATTCTTGTTCACTGTCCTTAAACTGTTTCTTGCTTTTGGACAATTGCATATCAAAATCTCTACATTTTCACTGCATGTCTTTTTGATATCCTTCTAATTCTGCTCTTAACATTTCCTCTTTTTTACTTTCGCCATCTAGGTTGGCTTTTAACCTGTTAATCAGCTTAGTATCATTTTCTTGCATTCGCAGGGACCTATTCAAAATAAACCATGTCTTGGCGCATAGCCGTATCAGACAATCTTTTTCTGCATGTTTATCAGCTGCATTTAATAATCTCAGAAGGCAGACCTGAATTATGCTGCCTTCTGCAAAAATGCTGTCTAGTGGTTCTTTCTGCACTTCACCATAAATGTGATCATGCCATTCTGTGGCATTATTTGATGACCATGTCCCATCTGCATATAACTTTGCCTCCAGATATTGCACTAGTTCTGAGAATGTGGCTTCTATTTGTGACATTCTGAAATGTGTTTTTTAGTGACACACTGCTATTATGAAATGGGTTCCCTCTAATGTACACATCGTAGTGTGAGACACACTTGCCAAGCCCAGTAGGTGCTCTAAGATCACTTTCCCGGCCTGAAACGCACCATAAATATGTTGGATATTTTGTGTAGATTTGGGGTCTGGCGATATTTTCTTACCGCCAAAAAAAATGTTAATTTTTGATGACTACTCTTTGCATTTAGATTGGGTTTGGCCTTATTTCCTTACCCTCTGTAGCTTTATATTGGGCTTTCTGGCTGCATTATGAATTCCATACCTTGCATGCCTCCAGCCATATATTCACCTGTTATATTGGCAACATAAAATGACCATATGTGTGTGCCACATTATTGCTGGCAATAGGATGTTATCACATTCAGTAAAGCGCTATACTTCAAAGCGCTACACTTCAAAGCACTATAAATTATACTACAGGGCTTATAAGGTACTAACTGACATAAAACGGACTCTGCTAAAACTTCACAAATCTCTTTCTTAATACACAAAGACAATTATAAAAATTCAAATAATAGAAAACAGACTTGTTAAAAATGATCAGTTTAATTAGCAACCAGTCACACAGGTGATGTGAAGATGGAGTGGGCTCAAAATAAAAGTTAAACAAAGAAAAAACGGTTGACAATACCATTACAAAAAAAACATATTATTTGTTATACATGTTTAAGTTGACTGTGAATGTATTTATTGTATAACGACACACAACTCCCATTATACATGAGCGGGTACCTACACAAATGTTATTTGTTATACAGAAGCAACCCCATATATTTGTCACAATCATATACAGGAACTGTTGCAGCTATCCCCTAGCATACTAATTTGTGACGGTGAAGCCAGAGGGAATGACCTAATGCCATGCTTTTAGAGTACTGACATGAAACGGGGACATAACCCACATAGATTATCTCTAAACTTTGCAACCACTGGGCACAGGGTGTGGCTATGTTCTGTGTGTACCACACACCCCAAACACAACATGACTGACCCAGTTATTTAAACCACTCTGACCATTAAATAGACCAATGTTTCTTGCACACGTTCCTCAACAAATCACTTATATTTCTAACAATTTAGACAGTGGTGATGCGATTAATGATGTGAAGAACTCAGTGCAGTCATCATTGGTGAGGTGTGTGATGCCATTTGTGACACTAAAAGCAATGCAATTCAGGAATGTGGGGAGGAGTATTGTTACATGTAGATAGAAAATATGTTTTGTGAGCATGATATCCCATTAACAGAATGCAAATATATGAAAAAAACGAAAGAGACAATAAAAACGGTCAATGGAAAGTAGAGTGAAATGTTTAGTTAAAATCACACAAGTGAAACACTCTACCAACTGATATGATAGCTCAAGGGCACTATCCAGCTCTTAGGAAGAGGATGATGACAGGAACTGTTTGTTTAGTCCAGTGCTTAGCAGTGGAGGAGTATGGCAAGAAGTGCTATATAAATAAATAAATGCCTTGAAGTGGCGATGGTGGAGGGGTCATAAAAAGGGAATGAAACATGCTGCCAGAGTGTTGATAAGAACACCTTTGATTTTATATTGCTTGGCTATGTCGGGATGAACGTCACACATCCTGAACATGAGAGGAAATACAAACTAAGAAAATCCATGAAGCATGAGTCAGAACACACCTCAAAGGCCAAAGTTACAGGCCACATGCAGATTACCCTTTCATTCCCAGTGTATCCTTTCACCAAGAGATGTAATGAAGAGCAGCACACACACATGCACTGTAGGTTCTAGATGTGCCAAAAGACGGAAAAGACAATGAGCCAATAAATGTGTTCCAAGAGTCAATGTGTCATGCACATAGAGATAGGTGCAAGTAAGTAGGCCCAAGAGGCAGGAAGCATGATATGAGCTAGAATACATGATCATTCTATAAAGAAAGCTGTATTAGATTTAGGGTCATGAACATGACACATTAGTAGTAGGTGTAATTCTTTTTGCTACATGAGAGGGATATCAGAAAAACATGTATATACACAGATGGATGCATTCATTAACAGGCTAAACCATGAAAGGGATGGCGAGGACAGAATAATATAGGGACAGAAAATGGACCCTAACCAAACAGATATACACACATTAGCACAGACTAGAAGAACAGAGAAACACTAAGTAAGTAGGAGTGTGTGGTTGCAACACTAAGTGATAGAGACTATAACACTAAATATATATGCATACACATATGTGTTTACATTAATGCTTTACAGGTACATAATATTTAGTAGGCCTCGAGACTGAAGCCATGCAAATAACAGGCCACTGCCTCGAGCAGGGTGTAAAGTCACGCAGTGATTGGTTAGAAGTAGGAGTGTGGGATGATTCAACCCACTTGTTGCTCTCCCATGCAGCATCACTGTGTTCTGAAAGTGCCAGAAACATCAAAATAGCCACAAAACCCTTGTGCGTGCCACAACCTCTGAAAATCACACTTTGCAAAGCACAAAAAGATGGCTGCCCAATCTGCCATGCAGGTTGTCAGTGGTGGAACAGAGATCTCACTCCTGAAACAGGTCACTGGGCTCCACAACATGTGAAGATGGATTACAGAAGGAAAAGCAGTGCTTTGCTAAATCTTGCTTTAAATACTTTTTTTCTTTGTTGCTGAAACTGCAGAATGTCGGTACAAAACACCCTAAAACATCCAAAATTCTTGCAGGGTGCTACAATTCACTTAGTATAAGAAACCATTGTGAACTTACAATGTCCTGAAAAGCTGAAATTATCAAGGGATTTCCACAGCAAAAGTGGCCTGTCTGTGGATCTGTCAAAATCTGGGTGCAGTACTCTGGGCCGCCCGAATGACAGCTGTGATGGGCCTGCAGGATTAAACTTTAAACATGTATGAACTGAAATCAAATGTTTGCAATCTAAGAGGCCTGTACTGATGGTAACCTATGCTGTAATTGTTTTGATCCCATGGTTTAAAATCTTGAATCTTGAATCACAAGTTTGTTTTAAGCTAAGGGAAAATGCAACAGAATTAACAATTAAAATAAAGCTTGGCTAAAGCTACCAAACCGGAATAACAGCTTTACTCACAAAGGCAAGGCCTCCCCCTCCAGCTCCCTCCACCAGGAAATCACACCAAAGCAATAATTATAGGGTTGCGGAAAAACCTGGTCTGCAGTGGGGAATGAAACAATGAACAGCTGCAAAGCAGGAAATGCTAGTTGTGAGGATAGTCATAAATGGACTCTGCCAAGAGCCAACAGGGAGGAGAAGCTTCTGGACTGAAGGGAGAGAAAGAGGCGGACCCAAACAGCCATCTGTGGTTGAACATTAACAAAGAACATTTTGTTTAAATACATAAAACTTGCCACTTAAAATTGTCAAAAACACAAAAGTAACAGAATTGAAAATCTAAATTTGGGCTGCACATTTCAAGAGGCGGCAAAATCATGTGACATCATTTGGAAGGAAACAGCATAAAATGTGATTTTACACCAAATGTATTTCTGCAAGAAGTATGAAACTTTATACACTCATGCCCATGTGGTACGCGCACACTTGTATACATTTGCTGATAAATTGGACATTGTGTTCCGGATGAAAAGGGCAACATTTTGTGAAAAGCAGACACAAGATCCCACAGCTACGGGGTTTGAAGGAGTAGCTGCTGTGCACAATATGCACTCTGTATATGTGGTTTTATAGGTGTTGCACATGTGTAAATATGTTTTGTGTCAAAAGTAGATTTTGTGTTCAAGAGGCTAGGGGTGGACTCTAATCCTCATAAACCCACACCATAAATGTGACACACTGTTTTTCTCCTCCTATCAAGGCAGAGAGGAGATTCTGACCAATCCCTATCAAAGGGGCGAGCTTAGGATAAACCAGCACACACACACCCTTTATCATAGCATAAATAGAGACATCAGAGGGCAGAAATGGACAGACAGATTCGCCCACAATCCTAATGCTGGTGGAGCACCCTGCTACAGAACTTTCCATCTTCCTTGCTCCAGACTCCAGAAACTTGGCAAAGCAGAACTCATTGCATAGCTGAACCACTTTCAGCTAGGACTCAATTTCCAGAACCAGGACCTACCCCACAAACCTAAGGAGAAGCATCATACTACAGCCGGGCTGCACTGTACTGCTTGCCTGCTGAAATAATTATCATCAGAACCAAAAAGGGCAGATCCAATCCAGTCCTGTGCCGTGCGGTGACCAGAGAAGGGCATATCCACTGCAGTCCTGTGCCGTGCTCGTGACTAGAGTGCCTTGCTGATTGCAGATCCAATCCGATGTGCCCAGCTGTCCGTCCCATATCCAGATTCCCTTCCCTGACCAGAATCTTGATGGACCAGAATCCTGACGGTTCTGCTTAAAAACATATCTAGTGAGTATCTATAGATAGAACTGTGTCACTAGCCTATGTACTGTCCATAGTCAATCCCTATCTTAAATCCATCCTATCTTGTCTTCCAAACCTGCATTGTTAGGAGTATTTTTGAATTGTCTAAACTCTCTATCCTATCCCTCCTATTTTCCTCCTGTACCAGTATTGCTAAAACTATCTTTGCGCTGATATTTTTCATCTGAAGAAGGCAAGCTCCTCTGCAGGCAGTCACCCTGTTCAAGTGGCTGTGTTCCTGTGTGGTATTCGTTTATTCATAGTCATCCTCTCGTGTTAGAAATCCCATTTGTCATTTTAAAAGCGAATTCCCGTTTTCCACTCTTGCACCTATCTCAAAAAACCACCTCCACAAAAACGTCCATAACTTCCTCCATTTTTAACTTCTGCTTGTAGCTAACATCCACCGCTTCAAATCGCATCTAAAACTGCATCCCAAATCCATGTGGTTCTCCCGTTATCGCGATTATCGCGTAGTGAAAAGTTTGCTGCAAATTTCTTTTTAGGGAAATTCGTTCACATGTAAAACAGCTTATGATTGCTCCCGACCTTAATTTTAAGATTTCAAATTGTTTCTTGGTACTAAATCATTGCTTGTGTTTGTGTGCAACCATTCAAATTGGCTCCCATAATTATAACAATTTCAGCAATTTAAACCATATTTAGTGTTTTTGCCCAATCCATTCTCAAGATAACTTTAAAAGCCATTCAGACAGATTGACAGTCAATTCTGTTTTCTCTCGTGTTTGCTGGGGGAATTGGGATTGTTAATTTGTTTGAATTCTGCCATTCCTGAATACCTGCTCTCTCCTCCTATCTCTTTTCATTGCCTATTGGGAGGGTTGGGGGGTGTACAAGGGGAACCTTTAACCACAGTGCTATTTTATCGGCACACACACACAAAAGTATTATTTCTGTGCTGAATTGTTTTGCTCATTATTACTCCTTGTGTATTAAAGAGATTATTTTTTCTTACATCACCCCATTGGTGATTTTTGTGTACCCATCAAAACATAGTGTGATTAAATTGTAAATACATAAATAAATATTTTAACTTTGCAAACCAGCCTGATTCCTTGTTCAGTGTGACCGGGGGGGGGGGGGGTTCCAGGAGAGGGGCGTGATATGACTGGTGTATCGTTCAGAATAAAAGAACTTTTAGACCAAAAATAAATAAGAATTTCAGTTGTGCATTACAAGCTAGGCGTTGACTTGGGTGTGTGCCGGATTGAAATCACTTACAGCTTGGGGGCTCATCCAGGATCCTGAATTAGACATACGACTTGTTACAGTCTAACACAGCGGGCTAACTGACGGGGTACATACACCTTGTTGGGCTACCACACTGTGCTACACTGTAAAACACCCTTCAATAGAAATACTCAAAGGAGTTGGGCCTGTTTTACAAAAGTAAAATAGCCCTGAGATAAGTCAGAAAAAAATATATATTTCCGGAATGGTGATCCCAGTGGCAAAAGAACACCTACTGCACAAATTGTTTGTCAGGGGTGAATGGGTTGAGCAGGATGAGAATGGAAATCAAACAACAAGCCACTGCCACAGAATTAGATATAAAGCAGGACCAGGGTCCATTACACCAGGCACTTAGTGAACTGTATATGGCCCAAAGGGTAAAAGAAGAGCAATGTAAAATTGCCAAAATAGCGGCGTACCTGTACCTCCACATTGGAGTAATACAGGAAAAATATGCCGAAAACCTAGACCTGGCAAAAAGGCAAGTACAATCCTAGAGAAGACCCAAACTAATCTGGACTCTGCAGAGCAAAGGTTATAAAAGAGCCAAGAATCAGGGAGTGAAACCAGACAGTACCTTACAAAAGTAAAAGAAGATCTGGATCTCCTGCAGCAAGAGAGGGTAGAGCAAAACACCAAATTACTGACACTGCAAAAAGAGTGCCAAGAAAGGTTGGATTCTCTACTACAGAGCCAACAAACGCAGGAACAGCAATTAAATTATAATAGGGCCTGTGCAGGGCAGATAATCGCCCTGGAAAACCAGATTGATGAGATAAAGGAAGAAAATAATAAATTAATTGTGAAGGAGCTCCACACTCAAACAGATTTTGATGAGGAGCGCCAGAAATGATGTGCCATTAGAAAACAAAGGGACGACCTGGCTGCACAGAGGGGTACTCTAATTCAGGAAAGTGACACCTTAGGCCAGGAAGTCAGCCATTTAAAAACCAAGGTGGAAGAAAATCACCTGGCCCTTCAGGGACTGGGTGAACTCAAAATGGACTATGAAAAGCTGTTAGAGCACAACAGGAGGGTGGAATATGCTCTGGCAAAGAATGACCAGGCCAGTAAGGACAGGACTCAGGAGGTGAGTCACCTGCAGCAAAAATTGGCCCAATATTCCCAAAGCAGGAAGGAAGCAGAGATAGACAATGAGGATCTCTGTGAGAAAAATGACAGGCTCCATATACAAATAGCCATGCAGGAACAACTAATAGAGACCAGTAAGGCCTTAATAGAAGAACAAAAGGGTCAGATTCTTGCATGCCATCAGTGAGTAGGGGATGAGAGATTCGAGGTCAGATGGGAGAGGGAAACCCCTGAGCATAACCTCTGAAACCCTGGCACCAGAAACTTTAATCTATTCCATTCCATGGACTCTGCCACCCCCATGTCCACTGGCTCACATGAACCAAGGGCCACGGGATGGTAGACTTCAACCCGAGGGGGAATATGGGGCTAATAGGTCAGCACCTCCCAGAAATGGATGGGTGGGCATCTATGTACAGGTTCCCAAGTGCTAGGCCATCTTCTCTGATCAGGGAGACTCCAGTGAGGGGAGAATCAGAGAAATGGATCCTCAGAAATATAACCCATCAACAGATCAGGCAGTGACATTTGGTGGGGAATTCCATGAGATTAGGCCCATTAAGAGCATACTAAAAACCTCTTCCCAGCTAGGACAGTGGGGGGTACTCAACCAATCCTGGGATCAGGGAAGAGTCAGAAGACTCTTCTGAGCGCCACAGGTCCCAAGAGACTAGGCCCCCAAATTCTGCCAGCCATTCCCAAGCTCGCAGAATCCGGGAGTACTAGAAGACCAGACAGCCACCACTGGTAGCAGTGCCTCTGAGTCAGAGGATGAGTGGACCAGGGTGACCAGAACTAAAAAGGCTAACAATGTTAAGAGGGCTTTAGTCAAGGATCCCCTGAAACAAATCAAAGCTATTAGGAGCATCATCACGCCCTAACACAAAAATGCCAAATATTCGGTGTGGGAGCATCTTGAATTATATGAGCAGATGATGGAAACTTTCCATGTGAAGGACAGCCAAAGCTGTATTCAGTATGTAAAGTGGACATTTTCTCCTGAGTACTCCAGCTTCTTTGTGGGGCTGGAGGATCAGAACCATTCCAGATGGTCCACCTATAGGGCGGCCATCCTGAAACATTTTTCCATTCATGGGAACCCTCAAGAGGCTCGCAAGGCAGCCTACAACTTAAAATGTGGGGAAGACCGGACCCCACAAGAATTTGTTCAGGAATTGAAACGTGCCTTTGCGCAGACCACTAGAAGGGTGCGCACTGACAGTAAGGAAATTGTGAACACCTTCTTTCATGCTCTCCCTAAGTACATCATGACCCAGCTAGTAAGGGACTTCATGAGAAAATATCACTAGACTGGGTCATTGAACAAGCCACATGCATCTATGAAGTACAGAAGCCGTAGGAAAATAAAAATATTGGCAAGAGCCCCAAACCTACCAACACCCCTGCTGCTGCAAAGGTGGCGGAGGTGAAGGTTGCCCCCATTTTAGATCTGGAGATGGGGGGCCTAAGAACCTTCCCGCGCAGAAACCAACCAACCCCAGACCCAGAAGGCCCTCGGGCCAATCCCAAACAGGGAGCCAGGGAGGTAACCCCACAAATGGGACCCCCAACTCCCCTGAGCCCATGCTACAAGGGAAATAGACCCATCCTGGGCTATGTGTGACTCCTCCAGCCCAAGGGGGGGGTCCAACCAGACAGCAGGGAACCCAGGAAACTTCCCTGCTCATTTTTCCCAGGAGGGCAGTAATCCCCAAAATGCCGGACCAAATTTCTTTCCCCGGTACCCACCAAACTTCAACCCCCAAAACAACCCTTTGTTATTTCCCCACTTTCCTGTGCCCAGACAGCCCAATCCGGGAGAGGGGAGGCCAAGGGTGGAGGGGTACCCAAACTTTCCTACCCAGGGATATTGTGCGAGAAGGGATAGTTACCCTTCTCGGGATCAACCCAGGGTAGACCTGAGGACCCCGTACCAGCCAGAGTGGGTGTCCCAACTAGAGCACCAGGTCCAGAAGATGGCACAGGATCTGGGTCGCATCCTGAGGGCTCAACAGAACCCTCAGATGAGCATGGCGGTTCAAAATTCCTCAAATCCAGGGTCAAGTGCTCTAGAACAATGACGGGGAAGAACCCTGACAACTCACCGTTTCCCAGGGAGGAGGCACAAGGGGAAGGGGGGTGTAAAGCCTTAGAGGAAGCTTCCTTCCCCACTTGTGAAAAGCCCCTGGAAACCCAGGAACTGGAACCAAAATCTCCTGCCCCCGAAAGTCTGCCACCCAAGGAGCAGAGGGCGGGTAGGAGAAATAAAGAGCCTAAAAAGACCCATTTTGTGGAGGAGGTGCAAATCTTCCAATTTGAAGGAGAGAGGTCCTCAGAGGATCCTGGGAAAAGGATCTTCTCCTTCAGGGATGGGGGAACTCCTCCCAAAGAAAAATAGGTCCCAAAGGATCCAAATCCAGACTGGGTAGATGTGGGGACCGAGTTAAAACCACCCATCATCAATACCCAGAATGACCAGCACGAAAATCCCCTGGTTCAAACCCATCCTGGTGACTGCCTCCAAAAAGGGCAGGGCAACCCAGGATCAGAACCAGGGGAGCCCAAAACTTCCCCCATATCTAGCTGTCACCTTTTTCTTACAAGTTCCCAAGATCCCAAACAGAATCCTGCCAAAATCACCTCTCTGTCAGTATCCAAAGCAAAGAAATTAACCCACCAGTTGGCCAAAAATGTGCATTATCTTTGCCCTCTTGAGGAAAAGTAGGGAACATTTTATGCCCTGGTCCAAATACAGGGGCAATGTACAATTTTGGCACTGAAGGACACTGGATCCCAAGCTACCCTTCTGTCAAAAAGGGCCTTTGATCAACTGAATTCGGGAAGGGGGGAGAAATAACAAATTCCTCTCCCCCCCTCTTCCTGGACAACTTCAGAACTTCGATGGGAAGGAAATTCCTGTCGAGGGGACTGCGGATTTGGATGACACAAGGTGAAGCACCCGGTCATAGTGGTGACTCCAGAGGGCACACCTTGTTTACTAGGGAATGACATCCTGCGTAGGTTGCCTCCCCTCATAGATTGTGTAAGAGTGGGGTCCAGAACAAGCCGAGGCAGTAACACAACTCAAAAGAAGCCTCTCAGAAGTGCCTTGCCTAGCTTACCCTGTCAAAAACAAGGAGTTTTTCTTGGAGACAGGGTTTTCAAATACATGCTTGACTGCAGTATTATATCAAAAGCATGACAAGGTCAATAAAGTAATCTCCTATGCGAGTAAGACTTTATCCTCTGTGGAGGAAAAATTCAACGATTGTGAGAAGACACTCCTGGCAACGGTGTGGGCATTGAATAATTACCGGCCGTTTATCCAGGGGGAACACATCATAGTGGAGACTCCACACCAACCTATGCACTATCTTCAAAGTGACAGAATCCGGCCCGGAAATGTGAGTAATTACCAAATTAATTCCTGGATTCTGTCAATGCAAGGCTTTCCTGTGGAGGTCAGATATGGCCAAAACAAGAAGAGTCCCCACGCACAAGGTCTGGCTGACTTGTATGATTTTGCCAGAGAAAACTGTCTCGAGGACGAAAGTCTTAAAATCAAGGACAACATGGAGGCATACCGTAATTCCCCACACAAAGTGTATGAAGAAGACCAGGGTGAGGGAATGCCCACTGTCTATGTGGATGGGTGCTCCAACCCTGTTGACAACAACAGGGAAAAGGAACTTGTGGCCGGTGTAGGAAATGCATGGGTGAATTATGCCCCAGAGCCCTCCGCTGGGTACAAAACCTGTCCCCGAAGTAGTCAAGTGACAGAGCTGATGGCTGTGCATCAAGCCATCCTCACTGCTGTCCAACACCAACTCCACAAACTGGTCATAATCACTGATCCAAATTATGTACGGAATGGCTTCATGGAGCACCTGGTTAAATGGAAAACCAGAGGCATGCTATGTCCTAATAACAAACCATTGAAACATGGGAAATTCATACGAAATATTGATGATCTGGTCACCTCAAATGGGATGACCATCTACTGGAAACATTTCAAGGCTCATTCTAAAGTAGAGGGACCAGACAAAACTGGAAATGACGTAGCTGATCAGCTGGCTAAAACCAGAGCCATCCAAGGGGATCTACTTGAGATTGAGTCCCTGTTGGGGGAAATCGAGGTCACTGCTATCACTAGGTCCCAGACAAATGCTCACAATTAACTCTCAACTGCACAATGGAGTAAGGACCCCCCCGATGCTGATTTGATTACGGCTCAAAAAGGGGATCCAATAATTGGTAAGTTTTATCAACACATTGATGACCCTGAGAACTTTCACTTGACGGGTACCAATTACATAGGGAAAGAGGACCTCAGAGTGTTGATGAAATGTCCAAAAATGTTCCGAATACAAGACGGTTTGTTGGTGAGGAGATCCATAGCTGGCCATGACCAGTGGGTGGTCCCCACCTCATTCTGAAGCCTGATGCTCAGTCAAACCCATGATGCGGCCACAGCCGGTCATCAGTGGTTTCATACGACATTAGAACTCTTGCGAGAGGTTGCATACTGGCCACACATGGGGCAGGACCTCGACCAATACTTGCAGGGGTGTCTTGTGGTTGCACAATTTCAGCCAACATCACTCACACACCGTGCTCCCCTCCAAAAGAGGTAGATGACACTGCCTTGGTCAGATTTACAAGTTGATTTCATTGCGCCCGTGATTCGCTCCTATAGGGGGAACAAGTACATGTTGACCGTAACATGCTTGTTCACTAAATGGGTGGAATGTCTCCCCGGCCCAAATTGCAAGGCAGAAATAGCAGCTGCCATGATTATCAATCACATCTTCTCACGTTTTGGACTACCCCAAATGATTGAGTCAGACCGAGGTAGCCACTTCACTAGCGAAGTGACGACAAAGATGTGGGAGATACTTGGGGTCAAAATGAAACTACACATTGCCTACCGATGAGCATCTAGTGGTGGAGTTGAGAGATACAACAAGACTATTGTGAGCATATTAAAAAAGTTTGTGCCAGATTCTGGGCCAAGTTGGGACATTTGATTACCTCGTGTCCTGATGGCCATCAGATCTACCCCTTATTCTGCAACAGAAATGTCTCTGTTTGGGCTGATGACTGGACGAAGGATGGTGCTACCCCAGCATCTGCTCTACAGAACCCAAGAGCAGACCTTGATAAATGCCTCCACAACTCATGAGTATGTTGAGAATCTGAGAAAACACCTTCAACATGCTTTTGCCTATGATCAGCGGAATCTAGAAAGATCTGCAGAAAGTATGAAGACCCACTATGACCTTAAGACAACTAAAAAAAAGAATACCAAGTAGGAGACCGGGTGTATTTGTACAATTTCCAAAGGAACAAAGCCAAACAGCGCAAATTTCTCCCAAGTTGGCGGAGTCTTTTTGAAATTGTAGACAGAATCTCACCAGTCACCTACAAAAAAAACGCATCCTCAAGGGCAGTTTGTCAGAAGGGGAAGACAAGTGGGTCCACATAAACCAGATGAAGAGTTGCCATGCCAGGTGCATTTTTCAGCAAATAGAGCAGCCAACCGGAAACCCAGAGGGGGCCATTCCGGAGCCCTAGAAAAATTCCAACTGTTAAAACCATTCCACCTGTTAAAATCATTAGGAATTATAGGTGGGGAATATTGTAAATTGTATTCAATGTATGCATCTGCCCCACTACATGAATAGTAGTGGGAAAATTTCCATAACCATGCATCTGTCTCATAGCACTGAAACCAAGGATTCTAAGAACCAAGGAGGACCATTTGGGGACCGGGAGGAAAAACCCAAAGGGCCCGGAGTATCGCTCCATACTCCCATCCAGAACCGACGAGGAGAGCATGTCGATCCAGCACTGATGGGAGAAGCAGCTGACTTTCTCCACCTGGACCAAAGAAAGAAAGAACATCCCAATCTCCCGACTGCCCCTTGACTTATGGTCAAACTCAAGTCATGAGGGTCGCTATGTGGGATGATTAAACCCACTTGTTGCTCTGCCATGCGGCATCACTGTGTTCTGATGGTGCCAGAAACATCAAAATGGCTGCAAAACCCTTGTGCGCGCCCAAACCTCTGAAAATCGCGCTTTGCAAAGCACAAAAAGATGGCTGCCCAATCTGCCATGCAGGTTGTCAGTGGTGGAACAGAGATCTCACTCCTGAAACAGGTCACTGGGCTCCACAACATGTGAAGATGGAGTACAGAAGGAAAAGCAGTGCTTTGCTAAATCTTGCTTTAAATCCTTTTTTTCTTTGTTGCTGAAACTGCAGAATGTCGGTACAAAACACCCTAAAACATCCAAAATTCTTGCAGGGTGCTACAATTCACTTAGTATAAGAAACCATTGTGAACTTACAATGTCCTGAAAAGCTGAAAGCATCAAGGGATTTCCACAGCAAAAGTGGCCTGTCTGTGGATCTGTCAAAATCTGGATGCAGTACCCTGGGCCGCCTGAATGACAGCTGTGAGGGGCCTGCAGGATCACACTTTAAACATGTATGAACTGAAATCAAATGTTTGCAATCTAAGAGGCCTGTACTGATGGTAACCTATGTTGTAATTGTTTTGATCTAATGGTTAAAAATCTTGAATCAGAATTCTAGCTGCTATTTTGAAATCACAAGTTTGTTTTAAGCTAAGGAAAAATGCAATCGAATGAACAATTAAAATAAAGCTTGGCTAAAGCTACCAAACCGGAATAACAGCTTTCCTCACAGAGGCAAGACCTCCCCCTCCAACTCACTCCACCAGGAGATCACACCAAAGCGATAATTATAGTGTTGGGGAAGAACCTGGTCTGAAGTGGGGAAGGAAACAATGAACAGCTGCAAAGCAGGAAATGCTAAGTGTGAGGATAGTCATAAATGGACTCTGCCAAGAGCCAACAGGGAGGAGATGCTTCTGGACACCCGAGGGCCATATCTGTTTCGTGTGCCGATCGGCAGAGAGTCAGAAATTCCGGTCTGAAAACAGACTTGGGGTTATTTGCGCTTTAGGCTTTCCCCTTGGCGCCCGGGTAGGTGCACCCACACATGTGAGGTACCGTTTTCATTGGGACACCTTTGAGAACGTGGGACGGTAGGCCATGTGTTGTTGGGGGAGTGTTTCAATGGATGAGCCGAGCAAAATCTGCGGAAAATGCGTTTTTTTCCCCACATTTTGGACTTTGCGGGGGTGTCTGGATACTAAATTCTGGGGCGATTAACCCAAATCGTACCTCTGTGGATTTCCACAGGTGTCCTCTTTTCAGAAATGCATGGGGTTCCCTGTTTTCCTTGGTGGCTTTGACCTCCGAGGCCCATATCTGCATGGTGTGCCGGTCGGCAGAGAGTCTGAAATTCCTGTCTGAAAACAGACTTGGGGTTACTTGTGTTTTAGGCTTTCCCCTTGGCGCCAGGTAGGTGCACCCACACATGTGAGGTACCGTTTTCATTGGGACACCCGTGGGAATGCAGGACAGTAGGCCATGCGTTGTTGGGGGCGTGTTTCAATGGGTGAGCTGAGCGAAATGTGCGGAAAATGTGTTTTTTTCCCACATTTCAGAATTTGCGGGGGTGTCTGGGTACTAAATTCTGGGGCGATTTGCCCAAATCGTACCTCTGCGGATCCCCATGGGTGTCCTCTTTTTGGAAATGCATGGGGTTACCTGTTTTCCTTGGTGGCTTGGACACCCGAGGCCCATATCTGTATGGTGTGCCTGTCGGCAGAGAGTCTGAAATTTCGGTCTGAAAAAAGACTTGGGGTTACTTGTGTTTTAGGCTTTCCCCTTGGCGCCCAGGTAGGTGTACCCACACATGTGAGGTACCATTTTCATCGAGACACCTGTGGGAACGCGGGACGTTAGGCCATGTAATGTTGGGTGTGTGTTTCGTTGGGTGAGCCGAGCGAAATGTGCGGAAAATGCATTTCTTTCCCCACATTTCGGACTTTGTGGGGGTCTCTGGGTACTAAATTCTGGGGCGATTTGCCCAAATCATACCTCTGCGGATTCTCACGGGTTTCCTCTTTTCGGAAATGCATGGGGTTCTCTGTTTTCCTTGGTAGCTTGGACACCCGAGGCCCATAGCTGTATGGTGTGCCGGTCGGCAGAGAGTCTGAAATTCCGGTCTGAAAACAGACTTGGGGTTACTTGCGTTTTAGGCTTTCCCCTTGGTGCCCAGGTAGGTGCACCCACACATGTGAGGTACCATTTTCATCGGGACACCTGTGGGAACGCGGGACGGTAGGCTTGTGTTGTTGGGGGTGTGTTTCGATGGGTGAGCCGAGCGAAATGTGCTGAAAATGTGTTTTTTCCACACATTTCGCAATTTGCGGGGATGTCTGGGTACTAAATTCTGGGGCGATGGGCCCAAATCATACCTCTGCGGATTCCCACGGGAGTCCTCTTTTAGAAATGCATGTGGTT
Source organism: Ambystoma mexicanum (assembly GCF_040938575.1). NCBI lineage: Eukaryota > Metazoa > Chordata > Amphibia > Caudata > Ambystomatidae > Ambystoma > Ambystoma mexicanum. The sequence continues at coordinate 274,927,676 of NC_090938.1, forward strand.
CCCTGTTTTCCTCGGTGGCTTGGACACCCGAGGCCCATATCTGTATGGTGTGCTGGTCGGCAGAGAGTCTGAAATTCCGGTCTGAAAACAGATTTGGGGTTACTTGTGTTTTAGGCTTTCCCCTTTGCGCCCAGGTAGGTGTACCCACACATGTGAGGTACCGTTTTCATCGGAACACCTGTGGGAACGCGGGACGGTAGGCCATGTACTGTTGGGTGTGTGTTTCGATGGGTGAGCCGAGCAAAATGTGCGGAAAATGCATTTTTTCCCCACATTTCGGACTTTGTGGGGGTCTCTGGGTACTAAATTCTGGGGGGACTTGCCCAAATCGTACCTCTGCGGATTTCCATGGGTGGCCTCTTTTTGGAAATGCATGGGGTTCCCTGTTTTCCTTGGTGGCTTGGACACCCGAGGCCCATATCTGTATGGTGTGCCGGTCGGCAGAGAGTCTGAAATTCCCGTCTGAAAACAGACTTGGGGTAACTTGTGTTTTAGGCTTTCCCCTTGGCGCCAAGGTAGGTGCACCCACACATGTGAGGTACCGTTTACATCGGGACACCTGTGGGAACGCGGGAGATAGGCCATGTGTTGTTGGGGGTGTGTTTCGATGGGTGAGCTGAGCGAAATGTGTGGAAAATGTGTTTTTTTCCCACATTTCGGATTTTGCAGGGGTGTCTGGGTACTAAATTCTGGAGCGATTTGCCCAAATCCTACCTCTGCGGATTCCCATGGGTGTCCTCTTTTCAGAAATGCTTGGGGTTCCCTGTTTTCCTTGGTGGCTTGGACACCCAAGGCCCATATCTTTATGGTGTGATGGTCGGCAGAGAGTCTGAAATTCCAGTCTGAAAACAGACTTGGGGTTACTTGTGTTTTAGGCTTTCCCAACACATGTGAGGTACCATTTACATCGGGACACATGTGGGAACGCGGGGCGGTAGGCCATGCGTTGTTGGGGGCGTATTTCAATGGGTGAGCTGAGCGAAATGTGCGGAAAATGCATTTTTTCCCCATATTTCGCACTTTGCGGGGGTGTCTGGGTAAAAATTCTGGGGCAATTTGCGCAAATCATACCTCTGCGGATTCCCCCGGGTGTCCTCTTTTCAGAAATGCATGGGGTTCCCTGTTTACCTTGGTGGCTTGGACACCCAATGCCCATATCTGTATGGTGTGCCCTTCGGCAGAGAGTCTGAAATTCAAGTCTGAAAACAGACTTGGGGTTACTTGTGTTTTAGGCTGTCCCCTTGGCGCCCAGGTAGGTTCACCCACACATGTGAGGTACCGTTTTCATCGGGACACCTGTGGGAATGCGGGACGGTAGGCCATGTGTTGTTGGGTGTGTGTTTCGATGGGTGAGCCGAGCGAAATGTGCGGAAAAAGCATTTTTTTCCCACATTTCGGACTTTGCGGGGGTGTCTGGGTACTAAATTCTCGGGCGATTTGCCCAAATCGTACCTCTGCAGATTCCCACGGGTGTCCTCTTTTTGGAAATGCGTGGGGTTCCCTGTTTTCCTTGGTGGATTGGACACCCGAGGCCCATATCTGTATGGTCTGCCGTTGTTAGGGAGAATTCTCTGTTTAGGCTGAATTTCCTAACCTAGTGAGTCCCCCAGCAGCTTTGCTGGATTTTTGGGGTTTATTTATTTCTCCTGCCAAGAGTGAGACTCTTTTACCCTCATTCTTGGCCATGATTTGAGTGTGTTTCTTTGACTCTAGATGTGTTTAATGAGCTATGGGGTCTTTTACTCCATAGGGCTTAATGTGTTTTTGTGATGTGTGTTACACAGCACCCTCAGTGCAGTAACACAGGGGTGTCGTAGTGACCCCCTTGTATAGACTCCATACGCTGGGACTGACTACTGTCTCCCAGGGCATGTAAAGTCACCATTGACTTTACTAGTCTCAAATTCTGAACAGAACCAGTACAAATCATCATATTGTGGACGCACTGTCTGGGGCAATTCGATTGCCCCGGGGTCTGTTAGTCGAGGGGGCACGTCTCCGTCCCCCCTGATCGAGTTTTGGCTGGTGGAAGTGGATACTACTTTTTATATTCGACCGCGAATATATCTCTATGGGATTTCCCATGTTCGAGGCTACCAACTTTAATTATTTAATTCCTATAGCCTCGAACATACCGCTGGTTTATTTAATTAATATTAATTATTCGGTTGGTATTTTTTGCCAGAACTCGGTTCTAAAATGGCGTTTGTGTTCGCTTATGTGACTCCAACCCAAGTTAAGCCCTTTGTTCCACTTTTTGGCGGGCTTCTCCACAGAAGACCTCCACAGTGGTGCCACTCTGTCTGGGGTACGTAGGAGGCGTGGAGGGGGATTTAGGCACCCTGGATTGAGTTGCCTAGGCAACTCAAGTCGCACTCCGTCCTAATTGCCCAGGGCTTTGGGGACGGGAACTTTAGAAGTCGCCACAGGACCTAAGAATCTGACGAGGGAGAAGCTGAGCCAACCTGCTATGACGACACCACCGGTGGAGCCCTGCTGAACCATCTCACCACTTTTCCCAACGACATAGGAGATCTCCAGCCCGGAAAGTCTTCTTCCTTCGACTGGTTGGGATAACCATTCTGCTTCCTTTTTCGCTTCCTGGAGCATCTCGTGGCTGCCTTGCCTGTGCCAAGCACCCCGGCAACCGGGATACCATGTTTTACCACTACCGCGAATCAAAGGGTAGTACCTTTCACCGGAAAACTCCGTGGCTGGTTTCTTCCCTGGCAGTGCAACGACCTTCATCTTTCCTCCACGTCAAGATCTTCTCTTCCTCTGGAGGATGCCTCGACTTGCACCCACTGCCAGTAACAACTGCCCCCGCTGGAGGATCCTTTCCACCTAAGGTACTGTGTTCCGCCTGGCTTCCCTTGCAACCGACTGTACGGGGTAGATTTAGCCCCCGGCTTTCGAACCTGGTTAGCCTAGGACACCCTGACTAAACGTTTCTGAGCCTAACTAAAACCTTTCTGAACTCCCTGCAAGACTTTTTAAGCCTGTTGTCATTGTGTGATCTTGGGTGCATTTGTACCCTGCTCTCTCCCAGAGTGGGCCCGGCCTATGGACTTTGGCTCACAAGTAACTTTTGACTTTCCTGCCTTGCTTAAGAGTTCCTAAGTATTAGTGTGGTGTATTTTCCTACATTCTGCCTTTTTCCCTCCCTTTTTCTTTAATTTATTGGAGTGCCATCTATAGTTAAGCGCTCACCTCTGTCTGGAAATAAGTGGTGGTAACTAAGACTTGTCTGATAAGGAATAAGGGATGTATATATAATAATAGTAACTGTGTTTAGAGTGATTTACAATAATAGTGCTGGAGTGTTTGAATAAGTGTGTTTTTAAATATATAATTATATACCTTGATACCAAAGCTCTGGTCAGTGTTTGCTTGTGCTATTGTGTCTGAGTGCCTATTGTGTATACTTTACATACTGTCTAACTTTTCTTGATGGAAGTCTGACTGCTCAGCCACAGCTACCAGGTAAATCTGGGTGGTACAGACTGCTACCAAGTGGGTTTACTGCCAACACCTGTAGTCCTAAATCTTTTGCAGTGGTTCCCAAGGGAACTGCACAGGTTCCTGACTAACACTGGTGTACAGCGGTGGGATCTCTATTGAGTCTACATTTTAGAGTGCTTTAAGAGATCTTAGTGCAACTAACCACAAAGCTTAGCACTGAAAAAGTAATCTTTCAAAATGTCAGCTATGGAAAATTATAGTCAAGAGTCCCTTGCTACAAAAACTGCTGATTGTTTAAGAGTTCTCTGTAAGCATAAGAATCTCCTGACTAAAGGCAAGAAAATGGAATTGATAGAAAGGTTGTTAGCTAACCAAAGTCTGGATGATGCTTCAGAGGAACCTACCATGCCAGAAACTGTAGATAACAGTATAGAGATTGATGTTGATCAAAATGTTGATAATCTTGTGGAAGAGTCAGAAGAGGAGGGTGAGGCTGCTGTGACTGTCCCCCTAGGCCTCTGTCTGCTCTGCCAGCTGTACCTACTGGACCATGCCAGGTCCCACACTTACTTCTCAATATCTTGAGCAAGAGAAAATGAAACTTGAATTAGAATTCAAGAGACTGAATACTCAGACTGACCAAAGACACCAGGAACTGAATCAAGAACTCAGGCTAAGGGAAATGGAGCTCAAGCATGAGCTAGAAATGGAGAAATCATCTGTAGACAATGCTTCTCTCTCTGACTCCTCTAGAAGTTCCAGTCCTAAAAGACCCTGGATGCCTAAGGAATTGATTGGTATGTATGAGCCTAAGTTGGATGTGTTGGATTGGTTGTCTCTGTTTGAATATAATCATGGGCTCCAGAACATCACAGGAAATGACTTACTCACCTGGTTGTTCTCTAGGCTTCCCCTTGTTGCAACTGATGTGGTAATGGAAATGGGGGAGGAGGATAAGAAGGATTATGAATGTGTGAAACTAGCTTTGATAGCTAGATTTGGGAAGACCCCTTCCCAGTATCTTAAGAGGTTTAGGAGCCTCAAAAAGCATGATGGTACCCCTTGGGCTACCTGGGTGAGTGAAGGGTTGAAAAACTTAGAGGGATGGATTAAGGGTTACAAAGTGAACACTTATGAAGGTATGAGAAATGTGTTTATGTTGGAGTCAATTTATGATGCCTGCTCTCCTGCGCTCAGACAGCACTTGGCTGATTCAAAGGAATTAGATTCCAGAAAACTAGCTGAAGCTGCAGACTTGTGGGTTGCCAACAGGGTCACTCACAAGGATTCTGGGGTAACTCAGAAAAAGGATGAGGGGAAACAGCCTAAAAAATACTCCAAAGAGAATTCTAATACTGCAAATTCCAAAGAGGGCCACAAATAAAACCATAAGGGTAAGCCACAAGGGAAACCGAATCAGGCTAGTGTACCTTCTGGTCCCAGACCAGAAGGAGGTCAGAACAAGCCTCAATTCCAGAGAGCCTTTGGCTCTTGTTATGTTTGTAAGGCCACTGACCATGTGAAAGGAGATCCTAGATGTAAGGGTAAACCTTTAGGGATCCAGCTTGCCTCCATTAGCCTTCGCTCAAGAAGAGGAAGTCCCAATGGCAAGTGGAAACTTTCTACTGCTGGCTGATGAACCCATGGGAGTCTCAGCCAGTGTTTCTTTAGTCTCTCTGGGGTTTTGGGAACAACAGAATTTAGATGTATATAATTCTATTCCAGAAAATACTAAAGCGTATTAATAGGACAGTGTCCAGGTGAATGGTCAGGAGACTCCTGCCATTAGGGTCACTGGGGCCAGCATAACTGTGGTGGATGAATCATTTTTCAAGGCAGAGGATGTTGCTAAGGCACCCAAATGCCTCATCAAGTTAGCTGGAGGGCCTGTGCAGATGTGTCCCCAGTTACCAGTTCTCATCCAGTGCAATTATATGACTGTAAAGATACCTGTCAGTGTACAATGCGAGGTGCCAGGAAGGGTTCTATTTGGTAATGACCTGAAAGCTCTTGGAGTTGTGTCACATTCTCCCAGACCTCCTAGTAAAAGGTTACAGGAGCTCACAAAACCTGCAAGAGAGAAAACCGTGAGAGGTTCTTCTCAGGAGATGATGAAGAAAGATATCACTCCTCCTCCACTGGAGCAAACTACTGCAGTCTCAACAAGATCATGAGCCAAGGGGCAACCCAAGACTCCAAGGAAAAAGCCAGCAGCAAGCACTCCAGTGCTTCCAACAAGGACTTCCCCTAGGTTGTCCAAAGTTACACCAGTAACTCCCCCTCCAGCTGAGGCTGAGAGGGTGGTTGAACCCTGTGCGGTTGAACTAGACTCTGAAGAAGAGCTAGTAGGAGGCCAAGACCTTATTGGAGATTTAGATCCAGCTTACCATCCTGAGCTGCAGTCTTTACTGGCAGAAGGTGGACCCAGCTGATCAGCTTTCCGTAAGGGCCAAAGAGAATGTCCAACTCTGGAAGGTCTCCGCCACCAAGCAACTTCTCAGGCTGATGGGCAAGAGCCTGGGAAGTACAGGTTACACTGGGAAGATGGCCTCTTCTTCAGTGAACCACCTGAGTCTGAACCTGGAGACTACAAGCGCCTTGTAGTACCTCAAGAAAACAGACAACAGTTCTTACAACTAGCCCATGAGATACCTTTGGCTGGTCACTTGAGTTTCAAGAAGACCAAGGAAAGACTCTCTCTCTACTTTTATTGGCCAAAGATGGAGGCTGAAGTAGATAAGTATTGTAAGAGCTGCCATACCTGCAGACTTCTGGTAAGGTTGGTTCCAAGAATGTGGCACCCTTAGTGCCTCTCCCAGTTGTGGGAGTCCCATTTGAGAGGGTAGGGATTGACATTGTTGGTCCCCTTGACCCCCCAACCTCCTCAGGCAACAGGTTTATCCTTGTTGTAATATACCATGCTACTAGGTAGCCTGAGGCAATTCCTATGAGGACTGTTACAGCTCTGGCTGTGGCTAAGGCCCTCCTTGGTATTTTTACCAGGGTTGGATTTCCTAAGGAAGTAATCTCTGACAGGGGGTCGAATTTTATGTCCCACTACATGAAAGCCATGTGCAACACTTGCGGAGTTACTTACAAGTTCTCAACAGCATACCGCCCTTAGACTAATGGGTTGGTAGAAAGCATTAACAGAACCACGAAGAGCATGATACGTGCTTCAGAGGAACCCCTTAAACGAAAGTGGGACCTTCTACTGCCATGTCTTCTCTTTGCTTATAGAGAAGTCCCTCAGGAGGGAGCAGGTTATTCTCCCTTTAAGCTTCTTTATGGCCATCCGTTCAGAGGTCCATTGACCCTGATCAAGGATGGGTTGGAGAGTGCTCCTTCCCCCAAGCCAGTCAGAGTGACTGACTATGTGATAGGTCTCCGACGGAGAATGTCATACATGATGGCAGAAGGATGTGACAACTAGAAAACTTGACAAGCTCTGGTCAAGCATTGGCATGATCAGAAGGCTAACATGGTTGAGTTCACTCAAGACCAGCTAGTTCTCGTTATGCTCCCAACAAGGCAGAGGGCCTTGCAAGACAAATGGATGGGACCCTTCAAGGTTGTGGGAAAACTTGGAGAGGTCAACTATCATGTGGATCTGGGCAAACCCACGGAAGCTCCCAGAGTCTTCCACACCAACCGCCTCAAAGCCTATGTCTCTAGGCCTGAAGTAGGAGTCTTGCTTCTACCTTCATCAGAAGAGGAGGAGGAGAGTGAAGCTCTACCTGACCTCCTTAGAGGCTTACCTTTGGACGAAAAGGTTGAAGGAGTTAATCTCTCTTAAGATCTGACACCTGAGCAACAAGAGGAGTGCAAATCTATGTTAAATCAGTTTGCCTCCCTGTTCTCACTTTCACCAGGCTTGACCCCTTGGGGCCAGCATGATATTCTCACTGGTGACTGTCTGCCAGTCAAAAGCAGAGGGTACAGAATGTCAGAACATGTCAGAACCCACATCAAAGGTGAGGTCAAGAAGATGCTTGATCTCGGGGTAATAGAGCCCTCTACTAGTCCATGGTCTAGCCCAGTTGTGTTAGTACCAAAGGCAGGATCCAAGGAGTTGAGATTCTGTGTGGACTATAGAGCTCTTAATGCAGTCACCAAGACTGATGCCCACTTTTTGCCAAGGACAGATGAGTTGGTGGATAGGCTTGGCGCAGCCAAGTACCTCAGCACATTTGACCTTACGTCAGGCTATTGGCAAATAGCCCTGATAGACCATGCCAAGGAGAAAACTGCATTTTCTACCCCAGTTGGCTTATACCAATTCAAGGTTATACCTTTTGGACTGAGAAATGCACCTGCTACATTTCAAAGGATGGTAAACCAAGTTCTAGCTGGGATGGAGGACTTCTGCATGGCATACTTGGATGACATTGCAGTATTCAGCCACTCCTGGGAGGAACATGTGAACCACCTGGGACATGTTTTGCAGGCTCTTGCACAGGCCCATCTGACCATCAAGGCAAGTAAATGCCAGATAGGACAGAGCAAAGTGGTCTACCTTGGGCATGAGGTAGGAGGTGGAGAAATAAGGCCTCTGCTCAGCAAGATTGAAGCTGTGCAGAATTGGACAACACCTACTACTCAAACCCAGGTGAGAGCCTTCCTAGGCCTCACTGGGCATTACAGGAATTTCATAGAGAACTATGGGACCATAGCTTCTCCACTGAATGTAATCTCCTCTCCAAAATTCCCTAAGAAGGTCAAATGGAATGAGGAGTGCAATCAGGCCTTTGAAAGCCTGAAGAAGGCTCTTTGCCAAGCTCCAATACTGAGAGCTCCTGACTACCTGCAAACCTTCATTGTAAAAACTGATGCTTCCAATGTAGGAATAGGTGCAGTCCTTAGCCAACTGGATGGGAAAGGTAGGGAGCACCCCATTTGCTTCATCAGCCGTAAGCTGAAGGATCCTGAGACAAGGTGGGCAACAATCGAAAGAGAATGCTTTGCTATTGTGTGGGCACTGAAGAAGTTTAGGCCATACTTGTATGGTTCTACTTTTGTCATTCAGACTGACCACCAACCCTTGAGATGGTTGATGCAAATGAAAGGGGAAAATCCAAAACTATTGAGATGGTCAATCTGCCTTCAAGGGTTTGATTTCACCATTGAGCACAGGTCATGGTGTCACCATCAAAATGCTGATGGACTCTCTAGGATGTATGTCATCGACTAGAGGTATGAGGTTCATCCAGGAGTGGATTAAATGCTCCTGTCCCTTAGTCTGGGGGAGCGAGTGTTAGGGAGAATTCTCTGTTTAGGCTGAATTGCCAATCCTAGTGAGTCCCCCAGCAGCTTTGCTGGATTTTTGGGGTTTATTTTTTTCTCCTGCCAAGAGTGAGACCCTTTTACCCTCACTCTTGGCCATGATTTGAGTGTGTTTCTTTGACTCTAGATGTGTTTAATGGGCTATGGGGTCTTTTACTCCATAGGGCTTCATGTGTTTTTGTGATGTGTGTTACACAGCACCCTCAGTGCAGTAACACAGGGGTGTCGTAGTGACCCCCTTGTATAGACTCCATACGCTGGGACTGACTACTGTCTCCCAGGGCATGTAAAGTCACCATTGACTTTACTAGTCTCAAATTCTGAACAGAACCAGTACAAATCATCATATTGTGGACGAACTGGCTGGGGCAATTCGATTGCCCCGGGGTCTGTTAGTCGAGGGGGCACGTCTCCGTCCCCCCTGATCGAGTTTTGGCTGGTGGAAGTGGATACTACTTTTTATATTCGACCGCAAATATATCTCTATGGGATTTCCCATTGTTCGAGGCTACCAACTTTAATTATTTAATTCCTATAGCCTCGAACATACCGCTGGTTTATTTAATTAATATTAATTATTCGGTTGGTATTTTTTGCCAGAACTCGGTTCTAAAATGGCATTTGTGTTCGCTTATGTGACTCCAACCCAAGTTAAGCCCTTTGTTCCACTTTTTGGCAGGCTTCTCCACAGAAGACCTCCACAGTGGTGCCACTCTGTCTGGGGTACGTAGGAGGCATGGAGGGGGATTTAGGCACCCTGGATTGAGTTGCCTAGGCAACTCAAGTCGCACTCCGTCCTAATTGCCCAGGGCTTTGGGGACGGGAACTTTAGAAGTCGCCACAGGACCTAAGAATCTGACGAGGGAGAAGCTGAGCCAACCTGCTACGACGACACCACCGGTGGAGCCCTGCTGAACCATCTCACCACTTTTCCCAACGACATAGGAGATCTCCAGCCCGGAAAGTCTTCTTCCTTCGACTGGTTGGGATAACCATTCTGCTTCCTTTTTCGCTTCCTGGAGCATCTCGTGGCTGCCTTGCCTGTGCCAAGCACCCCGGCAACCGGGATACCATGTTTTACCACTACCGCGAATCAAAGGGTAGTACCTTTCACCGGAAAACTCCGTGGCTGGTTTCTTCCCTGGCAGTGCAACGACCTTCATCTTTCCTCCACGTCAAGATCTTCTCTTCCTCTGGAGGATGCCTCGACTTGCACCCACTGCCAGTAACAACTGCCCCCGCTGGAGGATCCTTTCCACCTAAGGTACTGTGTTCCGCCTGGCTTCCCTTGCAACCGACTGTACGGGGTAGATTTAGCCCCCGGCTTTCGAACCTGGTTAGCCTGGGACACCCTGACTAAACGTTTCTGAGCCTAACTAAAACCTTTCTGAACTCCCTGCAAGACTTTTTAAGCCTGTTGTCATTGTGTGATCTTGGGTGCATTTGTACCCTGCTCTCTCCCAGAGTGGGCCCGGCCTATGGACTTTGGCTCACAAGTAACTTTTGACTTTCCTGCCTTGCTTAAGAGTTCCTAAGTATTAGTGTGGTGTATTTTCCTACATTCTGCCTTTTTCCCTCCCTTTTTGCGTTAATTTATTGGAGTGCCATCTATAGTTAAGCGCTCACCTCTGTCTGGAAATAAGTGGTGGTAACTAAGACTTGTCTGATAAGGAATAAGGGATGTATATATAATAATAGTAACTGTGTTTAGAGTGATTTACAATAATAGTGCTGGAGTGTTTGAATAAGTGTGTTTTTAAATATATAATTATATACCTTGATACCAAAGCTCTGGTCAGTGTTTGCTTGTGCTATTGTGTCTGACTGCCTATTGTGTATACTTTACATACTGTCTAACTTTTCTTGATGGAAGTCTGACTGCTCAGCCACAGCTACCAGGTAAATCTGGGTGGTACAGACTGCTACCAAGTGGGTTTACTGCCAACACCTGTAGTCCTAAATCTTTTGCAGTGGTTCCCAAGGGAACTGCACAGGTTCCTGCCTAACACTGGTGTACAGCGGTGGGATCTCTATTGAGTCTACATTTTAGAGTGCTTTAAGAGATCTTAGTGCAACTAACCACAAAGCTTAGCACTGAAAAAGTAATCTTTCAAAATGTCAGCTATGGAAAATTATAGTCAAGAGTCCCTTGCTACAAAAACTGCTGATTGTTTAAGAGTTCTCTGTAAGCATAAGAATCTCCTGACTAAAGGCAAGAAAATGGAATTGATAGAAAGGTTGTTAGCTAACCAAAGTCTGGATGATGCTTCAGAGGAACCTACCATGCCAGAAACTGTAGATAACAGTATAGAGATTGATGTTGATCAAAATGTTGATAATCTTGTGGAAGAGTCAGAAGAGGAGGGTGAGGCTGCTGTGACTGTCCCCCTAGGCCTCTGTCTGCTCTGCCAGCTGTACCTACTGGACCTTTGCCAGGTCCCACACTTACTTCTCAATATCGTGAGCAAGAGAAAATGAAACTTGAATTAGAATTCAAGAGACTGAATACTCAGACTGACCAAAGACACCAGGAACTGAATCAAGAACTCAGGCTAAGGGAAATGGAGCTCAAGCATGAGCTAGAAATGGAGAAATCATCTGTAGACAATGCTTCTCTCTCTGACTCCTCTAGAAGTTCCAGTCCTAAAAGACCCTGGATGCCTAAGGAATTGATTGGTATGTATGAGCCTAAGTTGGATGTGTTGGATTGGTTGTCTCTGTTTGAATATAATCATGGGCTCCAGAACATCACAGGAAATGACTTACTCACCTGGTTGTTCTCTAGGCTTCCCCCTGTTGCAACTGATGTGGTAATGGAAATGGGGGAGGAGGATAAGAAGGATTATGAATGTGTGAAACTAGCTTTGATAGCTAGATTTGGGAAGACCCCTTCACAGTTTCTTAAGAGGTTTAGGAGCCTCAAAAAGCATGATGGTACCCCTTGGGCTACCTGGGTGAGTGAAGGGTTGAAAAACTTAGAGGGATAATAATAATAATAATAATAATAATAATAATAATTAGGCTTTTATATAGCGCTGCAAACCCTCAGGTATCCGAGCGCTGCTTATTATTACCCACGGTGTGTGGTGCTCATTTATCGACCTCGGAAGGATGAAAGGCTGAGTTTGGCCCCGCCGGGATTCGAACCTGCGTTAACAGGCTCTGCACGGGTGTCAAAGCGAGCGCTCTACTCGCTGTGCCACTTGACCGGCTTTTGGATTAAGGGTTACAAAGTGAACACTTATGAAGGTATGAGAAATGTGTTTATGTTGGAGTCAATTTATGATGCCTGCTCTCCTGCGCTCAGACAGCACTTGGCTGATTCAAAGGAATTAGATTCCAGAAAACTAGCTGAAGCTGCAGACTTGTGGGTTGCCAACAGGGTCACTCACAAGGATTCTGGGGTAACTCAGAAAAAGGATGAGGGGAAACAGCCTAAAAAGTACTCCAAAGAGAATTCTAATACTGCAAATTCCAAAGAGGGCCACAAATAAAACCATAAGGGTAAGCCACAAGGGAAACCGAATCAGGCTAGTGTACCTTCTGGTCCCAGACCAGAAGGAGGTCAGAACAAGCCTCAATTCCAGAGAGCCTTTGGCTCTTGTTATGTTTGTAAGGCCACTGACCATGTGAAAGGAGATCCTAGATGTAAGGGTAAACCTTTAGGGATCCAGCTTGCCTCCATTAGCCTTCGCTCAAGAAGAGGAAGTCCCAATGGCAAGTGGAAACTTTCTACTGCTGGCTGATGAACCCATGGGAGTCTCAGCCAGTGTTTCTTTAGTCTCTCTGGGGTTTTGGGAACAACAGAATTTAGATGTATATAATTCTATTCCAGATAATACTAAAGCGTATTATAAGGACAGTGTCCAGGTGAATGGTCAGGAGACTCCTGCCATTAGGGTCACTGGGGCCAGCATAACTGTGGTGGATGAATCATTTTTCAAGGCAGAGGATGTTGCTAAGGCACCCAAATGCCTCATCAAGTTAGCTGGAGGGCCTGTGCAGATGTGTCCCCAGTTACCAGTTCTCATCCAGTGCAATTATATGACTGTAAAGATACCTGTCAGTGTACAATGCGAGGTGCCAGGAAGGGTTCTATTTGGTAATGACCTGAAAGCTCTTGGAGTTGTGTCACATACTCCCAGACCTCCTAGTAAAAGGTTACAGGAGCTCACAAAACCTGCAAGAGAGAAAACCGTGAGAGGTTCTTCTCAGGAGATGATGAAGAAAGATATCACTCCTCCTCCACTGGAGCAAACTACTGCAGTCTCAACAAGATCATGAGCCAAGGGGCAACCCAAGACTCCAAGGAAAAAGCCAGCAGCAAGCACTCCAGTGCTTCCTGTGATGCCGGAAATGCATCTGAGGGACAGGGCCTCTGAATCCTTGTCCTTTTTCTGTTTTTACCGTGTGTTCTGTCATGTTTTCTGCCCAGGAGTCCATGAGGGACTCCTGGCAGTGCAGCTCTCTTTTGGTTTGGTGAACAGACCCATGGGATACCCTTATGGCACCCATGGGTAGGGGTACAACCCTGTGCCCCTAGTGTATGTTTTTGGGCACCTGTGGGTGGCCCACAGAGCAGGGTATGGGCTGGTGGCAGCTCCATGCTGAATTTGACAGGTGCTCTGGGTGTCCTCCATTTTGGGATACCCAGGCCCTGCCATTGGAATCAGTTGATTCCTGATAGGAAACAAGATGGCCCCTGTGGCCTCTTGCTTTCTATTGCCTGTTATCTTGTTTTTCCCAAAGTCCTGGGAAGCCCTGACTCTGTCCCTTCCCCCTGACTGGCTGTTGGGTGGAAGTTCCATATATGGTGTTGTTGTAAAGGCCCAGCTAGACTGACTGGAGCCTTCCCAGTGACTGTATGTTATGGGTACCTCCTGTGGGTGGGACCTGGGTGAATGGAGTGTGTGACCAATATACACTCCTTGTTGTGGTTGTCTGGTTTCTGGCATGAGAGACAAAGACTGAGACAGCCCTGCCCGAAACTGGCCTGAATGCAGTGTGTAGTGTTGAATGGCTGGGTACTTGTCCCAATCCACATTCCTTGTTGTGAGTGTCTGAAAGGGAGGAGTGTGGCCTGAATGCACTGTGTGCCTGATTGGCTGACTGACTGCATGAATGCCCTTCTGTGTGATTGGCTGCTGTGTGTGTGCCAGCAGTGTGGATGAGAGACAGAATAGTATATCTGGGGACCTCTCACCACTGGAAATTGTTCAGAAGCATTCAGAAGCTGAGTCTCCACTCAAGAGTAACTGGATTTGCTGATCCTCGACGTCCAGCTGGAAGAAGAAGACTTGCTGTGGCATTTGCTTCGACGGAACTGAAGGTTGTCGAAATCGTCGAGGACTGACCCGAGAGAGGACCTGGTAAGGCGCCCTCTTCCCGTGCTCCGAGGGACCATCGAGCACCGCTGAATCTTCGCCGAAGCGCCCTGGAAGTCAGACCCTCGAAAGGCTGCCGACCCGAGACGGGACCGCCGAGGAGATCGAAGTGAAGCACCCGGACCTCGACGCTGTCGAAGTCCATTGCCGTCGACCAGGGTTCGCAGGTCTGTGTAACCGCTGGAGGCCCGTCGAAGTTGTGTTGCCCAGCCGTGGGAACCACTTGACGCCGTGCCGCCGACGACCGGAGCCGTCCGCTCCTTGCCTAAGAACATTTGACTCGAAGGACTCCCTCGTCCGCACCGTCGACCGCTTTTGCCCTGCCGGAGAAAGTCGAGGACGACCAACGCGCCGAGGAGAATCCGCCGGTGGGTTTCCCGCCACCTCACGATCCCAAAGACTCGAGCGACTCGACGCCCTTGCTGGGCTCCCGTCTCTACAATCTTTGCGGTCCAGAACTATTGTCATCGAGGTGCCCCGCACACCTCCGCCTTGCAGGACGCCGACGCCCCGACGCCGACGAGCACCGCTCGGACGAAGCTGCCGCCTCTTCGACATCGTTCTACCTCGTTTGTCGACGGACGTTCGACGCCCCGTGCCTCCCGCTTGAAAGGGAGGGCATTCAAGAAGGGCCGTCGATTCCCCGTCGCCGAACCCCGAGGTCTTCGACGTTTCTCTACGCCTCTCGACGATCCGTGACTCCTGCTTAAAAGGGGGTCATTCAAGAAGGATCTGTCGACGCCTCTTCGAAGAACTCGACTCCACCAGGTACATTGGGGGGGTAAAAACATTGTAGGAGAGAATAAGACTGTTGAACAATATATGGACTGGGCTTGTGTCATATCCCTTTATTTTACAGGTTGCCCAGGTGGGGGGATCTCCACACAGAACTGTGTCCAGTAGCTAGGGCCAGTATTCTGCCTATTGTTTCAACCATCTTTTATCTCTCCTCTCTCTATTGCTGGTTTCCTTCTTATTGATCTGTGTGCCATTTTTACAGTATTGTGAATGCACTTTAATGAGGTCTAATATTAGTGGTACCACTTTAGAATTGTAGATATTTATCATTATTGGTTTTCCTGAGCACAAAGTGCATTGTTGTGATAAGTGTACATAACCCTTGAATATTAATTATATAAAGACTGTGTTTTCAGTAATACAGTGTGTGGACATTCCTTTGAGGGGGGCTTGGGGATACACTGTACTTAAGAACCAGCCTGCATCACCTCCTGAGAAGCTAGGCCTTGATTGCTCGTCCATCGCTACCGTAATCGAGAATCTTGGCTGGGGTCTTCTGTGCCTCTCCTCTACCATATAGAGAGCGGAAGTACAGACCCCCCCACCGGTCTTGACAAGCTGGTGGCAGCGGTGGGATGCTTATGGTTTTAAGACTCAGTGTATAACCGTGCCACTTACAAAATATCCGCACTTTATTAGATTAAGGTTTGGGTGTGTACCAAATAACTGCATTACAGGCAATGGAGCCCATTGCAAATGGTAAATTGACTCGGATGAGCTTAGAGGCTCTCCAGAGTGCTTGTGAAGCCAGGGAGTTGGACTTTGTGGATAAGTCTAGGGCTGAGCTGATAGCTGCCCTGGTGGACTACCAGACTGATGGTGAAACCCTTGATGAAGGGGGGGATGCAACCAGTGAGGACTCTGCCCCTGGGGTTGTCGCTGAATCTGTTTCTGGGAATGCCACCATTCCTGCTGCCTCTGTTCCAAACCCCAGCAATTCCATGGAACTTGAGTTATTAAGGATGAAATTGGCCTTTGAATATCGCAAGTTGGAAATAGAAGCTGAGCTTAAGAAAGAGGAGCTGGCACAGCAAGTGGAACTCAAGAATAGGGATCTTGCGCTCAAAGACAAGGACACTGAATGTCAGAGAATCCAGCTAGAGAGAGCTAGAGTGGAGACTTCAGCTAGACCAATTGAGAGTGGCAGGTCCCCAGCCACCAAGTTTATGAAAGATTTGGTTGGTGTGTTTGTGGAGGGTTCAGATATCCTCCAATGGATTGAAGCGTTTGAAATGGCTTGTGCAATTCATGATGTAGATAAAAGAGATTGGGCTAAGTGTTTGTTAAGCAGAGTGCCTCAAACTGGATATGACTGTATTCTGAAGCTGAGTGTGGAAGAAAGGGGTCAGTATGAGTGTATGAAGTCTGCTTTGATTGCCAAGTTTGGCAAGACACCTGCCCAATACCTTAAAAGGTTCAGGGAATTTAAGAAAAGAGAGAATGTGTCTTGGGTTGACTGGGTGAGTACTGCGCACATGAACATGATGGGGTGGATTGATGGATACAAGGTGAAAACTTTTGTTGAGTTGTCCCACCTCTTGTTTTTTGAGCATTTTTCTGAAGCCTGTTCACCAGAGCTGCGTCAGTATGTGGCTGACCAGAACATTTTGGACCCCTTTAAGCTGGCTAGGTTGGCTGACAAGTGGGTCTCCCACCGGGTGTCCCCTAAGGACTCCAGTGGGAAGGACAAGGACAAAGAAAAGGGGGCCTCTCAGAAAGCTGAGGAGTCCCAAAAGCAGTCACAGTCGGGTAAACCAAAACCTTCCTCTCCTAAGACCCAAAAATCTAGTGGGGATAAGTCCTCTGTGGGTGGGAATAAGAGTAGTGGTCCACCTGCTGCAAAGCAGGCTCCCAGTGGTTCCAGTACCGTACCCCGCACTCCTGGCACTTGTTGGGATTGTGGGGCTCTGGATCACAAAAGGGGTGACCCCAAGTGTAAAGGTAAGGCACTTGGAGTACAGGCTGTCAGCCTGACCTACCCTTACCCCGTGTCTGAGGTGGAGGCCACTGTCCTCCCCTCCTCTACAGGAATCACATTTGGTGCTCCAGTAGAGATTTCCTTAGTGTCCCTTGGGGCCTGGGACCAGTACGCAGAAGTACTGGCGACTATCCCACAGAACACCCGTAGATTTTTGAGAAGTGTCCTCTTGAATGGCCAGCCTTCTACTGGTTTGAGAGACACTGGGGCAAGCATGACAGTGGTGGACAGGACCCTGCTCAAGCCAGAGGACTATGAAGGTGCTCCTCTGCAAACCACCAGGTTAGCTGGTGGGCCTCCCAAATTATCGCCTGTAGCCCTAGTCACACTCATGATTGGAGACAAGACAGCAAAGCTTCCTGTCCTGGTTCAGGACAATGTCCCTGCTAACATTCTGTTAGGAAATGATCTAGTAGAGTTGGGGTTGATCTCGGATGGTCTTCCCATGACTGCTGCTGCAGTCACTAGGTCACAGGTGACACCGGGTCTGGCTGTGAGTCAGGTATCCGAGCCAAAGGCGAGGCCTAAGGCAAGAAGAAGGAAGACCAAGAAGGCCACCTCTGTGGAGGGAACACCTTCTCTTCCTGCTGTTCCGACAGCACCCAATGGGATCCATGCTCCGGACGGGCTGGGTCCAGCGGAAAACCCAAACTCAACTCCTGTGGGAGAAGAGACAGAAGACTCTCCTGTGGGAGAGGTTCTCAACCCGGAGGATCATCCCGACCTTCAATGCTTGTTAGCTGAAGGGGGACCCTCCCGGGCAGACTTCTGTAAGGGACAGAGAGAGTGCCACTCTCTCGAGGGCCTGAGGAAACAGGCCCTGTCCCAGGCACAAGGTGAAGTGCCTAGGACATTCAAGATTTATTGGGAGGGTGAGCTCCTTGTTAGTGAGCCCACTAAGCCCGAACCTGGTGCCCGCAAGAGGTTGGTGGTACCCCAGGTTTACAGGCCCTTCCTACTGCAGTTGGCGCATGAGGTGCCCTTGGCTGGTCATCTTGGGACCAAGAAGACTAAGCAGAGGCTCTCTGCCCATTTCTACTGGCCACGGATGGGAGTAGAGGTGGAGTCCCACTGCAGGACCTGCCCAACTTGTCAGTTGTCTGGCAAGACTGGAGGCAGGGTCATTGCCCCACTGCAGCCATTACCAGTGGTTGGCACACCATTTGAGAGGGTGGGCATCGACATCGTCGGTCCCCTTGACCCTCCCACTTCAGGTGGACATCGGTTCATCCTGGTCTTGGTAGATCATGCCACCAGGTACCCTGAGGCAATACCCCTTCGGACTGTTACTGCCAAGGTGGTTGCCAGGGCTCTCCTGGGCATTTTCACCCGTGTTGGATTCCCCAAGGAGGTTGTCTCTGACCGAGGATCCAACTTCATGTCTAGTTACATGAAAACCATGTGGAAAGAGTGCGGGGTAACCTACAAGTTCTCCACCTCTTACCACCCCCAGACCAATGGTCTGGTTGAGAGATTTAACAAAACTCTCAAGGGCATGCTAGGTGCTTTGGAAGAGCCCCTAAGGAGGAAATGGGATCTCCTCCTGCCATGCCTGCTGTTTGCTTACAGAGAGGTACCTCAAGAGGGTGTTGGTTTCAGCCCCTTTGAGTTACTCTTTGGACATCCCGTGAGGGGGCCCCTCGCCTTGATCCGAGAAGGCTTGGAAGCCACCCCTCCAGGTCCCGCCAAGCAAGTGGGGGACTATGTGTTAGGCCTCAGGCGGAGGATGACACAAATGATGGGTCAGGCAACAGCAAATCTCAAGGCCAGCCAGGAATTGAATAAGTACTGGCATGACCTGAAAGCTTCGCAAGTGGATTGGACTCCGGGACAGGAAATCCTTGTGATGGAGCCTACCAAGCCTAGAGCTTTGGCAGACAAGTGGACTGGACCCTTCAGGATCATCTCCAAGATGGGCGAAGTCAATTATCTGGTGGACATGGGAGCCTCTGGGGTAGCCCCCCAGGTATTCCATGTCAACAGGCTCAAGCCTTTCCACAGGCGAGCAGAGGTCTCATGTCTCTTGCTAGCTTCAGGGCAAGAAGAGGATGAGAGTGAGCCCCTTCCTGATTTGCTGCATAGCAACCCTCAGGATGGCTCAGTGGAGGGAGTACAACTCTCTCCCGATTTGACAACAGAGCAGCAGAGGGCCTGCCGGGCTTTGCTCCAGCAGTATGCCCCTCTGTTTTCACTGACACCGGGCCTTACACCGTGGTGTAAGCACGAAATTGACACTGGTGACAGTGTGCCTGTCAAAAGCAGGAGCTATCGTATGTCAGATACCGTCAAAAACCACATCCAGGCTGAGGTCGCCAAGATGTTGGATCTGGGTGTTATTGAACCCTCCACCAGTCCCTGGTCCAGTCCAGTGGTCCTTGTCCCCAAGGCAAGTTCCCCGGCGGGTACCAAGGATTGGAGGTTCTGTGTGGACTACCGAGGAGTCAATGCCGTCACCAAAACTGACGCGCACCCATTGCCCAGGGCTGATGAGCTCGTGGACACTATAGGTGCTGCCAAATTTGTGAGCACCTTTGACCTTACCTCAGGCTATTGGCAAATAGCTCTGACGGACCATGCCAAGGAAAAGACGGCATTCTCCACACCTGAGGGACTCTACCAGTTTAGGGTCATGCCCTTTGGGTTGAAGAATGCCCCTGCCACCTTCCAGAGATTGGTCAACCATGCGCTCAGTGGGCTGGAAGCCTTTTGTGTGGCTTACTTAGACGACATTGCCGTCTACAGTTCCACCTGGGAAGAGCATTTGACACATCTGGATAAGGTGTTGCAGGCCTTGAAAAGGGCTAACCTCACTATCAAGGCCACCAAGTGCCAGATAGCTCAGGGGAAAGTTACCTATCTTGGTCATGAGGTAGGAGGGGGTCAAATCCAACCTCTCTCCAGTAAAGTACAGGACGTACAGAACTGGGAGACTCCCACTACTCAAACCCAGGTGAGAGCCTTTTTGGGCCTCACTGGGTACTATCGCAATTTCATGGCAGACTATGGAACCATAGCTGCACCCCTGACAGCTCTAACTTCACCCAAACAGCCTAGGAAGGTTAATTGGACTGAAGACTGTCAGAGGGCCTTTGATGGCTTGAAAGAAAGTCTGTGTAGGGCACCTGTGTTGAGTGCGCCTGACTACAGCCGACCCTTTATCGTCCAGACGGATGCCTGCGACACCGGAATTGGAGCTGTCTTGTCCCAGTTAGATGACAAAGGGAGAGAACATCCTATCATATTCATCAGTAGACAACTCAAGGGTAGAGAACTTAGGTGGGCTACTGTTGAAAAGGAATGTTTTAGTATAGTTTGGAGCCTTAGGCGTTTTAGGCCCTACCTTACGGGGTCCACCTTCAAGGTCCAAACAGATCATAAGCCCCTGAAGTGGCTTATGCAGATGAAGGGTGAGAATCCGAAATTGCTCAGGTGGTCGATTAGCCTACAAGGGCTAGACTTCACCATAGAGCACAGACCAGGGAAGAGTCACGATAATGCAGATGGCCTTTCCAGAAGGTATGTTGACCGTCTGGATGAGGGTGTCTATCCCGTGGGAGATTAGGCACCCTCCACCTCAGTCTGGGGGGGGCGACTGTGATGCCGGAAATGCATCTGAGGGACAGGGCCTCTGAATCCTTGTCCTTTTTCTGTTTTTACCGTGTGTTCTGTCATGTTTTCTGCCCAGGAGTCCATGAGGGACTCCTGGCAGTGCAGCTCTCTTTTGGTTTGGTGAACAGACCCATGGGATACCCTTATGGCACCCATGGGTAGGGGTACAACCCTGTGCCCCTAGTGTATGTTTTTGGGCACCTGTGGGTGGCCCACAGAGCAGGGTATGGGCTGGTGGCAGCTCCATGCTGAATTTGACAGGTGCTCTGGGTGTCCTCCATTTTGGGATACCCAGGCCCTGCCATTGGAATCAGTTGATTCCTGATAGGAAACAAGATGGCCCCTGTGGCCTCTTGCTTTCTATTGCCTGTTATCTTGTTTTTCCCAAAGTCCTGGGAAGCCCTGACTCTGTCCCTTCCCCCTGACTGGCTGTTGGGTGGAAGTTCCATATATGGTGTTGTTGTAAAGGCCCAGCTAGACTGACTGGAGCCTTCCCAGTGACTGTATGTTATGGGTACCTCCTGTGGGTGGGACCTGGGTGAATGGAGTGTGTGACCAATATACACTCCTTGTTGTGGTTGTCTGGTTTCTGGCATGAGAGACAAAGACTGAGACAGCCCTGCCCGAAACTGGCCTGAATGCAGTGTGTAGTGTTGAATGGCTGGGTACTTGTCCCAATCCACATTCCTTGTTGTGAGTGTCTGAAAGGGAGGAGTGTGGCCTGAATGCACTGTGTGCCTGATTGGCTGACTGACTGCATGAATGCCCTTCTGTGTGATTGGCTGCTGTGTGTGTGCCAGCAGTGTGGATGAGAGACAGAATAGTATATCTGGGGACCTCTCACCACTGGAAATTGTTCAGAAGCATTCAGAAGCTGAGTCTCCACTCAAGAGTAACTGGATTTGCTGATCCTCGACGTCCAGCTGGAAGAAGAAGACTTGCTGTGGCATTTGCTTCGACGGAACTGAAGGTTGTCGAAATCGTCGAGGACTGACCCGAGAGAGGACCTGGTAAGGCGCCCTCTTCCCGTGCTCCGAGGGACCATCGAGCACCGCTGAATCTTCGCCGAAGCGCCCTGGAAGTCAGACCCTCGAAAGGCTGCCGACCCGAGACGGGACCGCCGAGGAGATCGAAGTGAAGCACCCGGACCTCGACGCTGTCGAAGTCCATTGCCGTCGACCAGGGTTCGCAGGTCTGTGTAACCGCTGGAGGCCCGTCGAAGTTGTGTTGCCCAGCCGTGGGAACCACTTGACGCCGTGCCGCCGACGACCGGAGCCGTCCGCTCCTTGCCTAAGAACATTTGACTCGAAGGACTCCCTCGTCCGCACCGTCGACCGCTTTTGCCCTGCCGGAGAAAGTCGAGGACGACCAACGCGCCGAGGAGAATCCGCCGGTGGGTTTCCCGCCACCTCACGATCCCAAAGACTCGAGCGACTCGACGCCCTTGCTGGGCTCCCGTCTCTACAATCTTTGCGGTCCAGAACTATTGTCATCGAGGTGCCCCGCACACCTCCGCCTTGCAGGACGCCGACGCCCCGACGCCGACGAGCACCGCTCGGACGAAGCTGCCGCCTCTTCGACATCGTTCTACCTCGTTTGTCGACGGACGTTCGACGCCCCGTGCCTCCCGCTTGAAAGGGAGGGCATTCAAGAAGGGCCGTCGATTCCCCGTCGCCGAACCCCGAGGTCTTCGACGTTTCTCTACGCCTCTCGACGATCCGTGACTCCTGCTTAAAAGGGGGTCATTCAAGAAGGATCTGTCGACGCCTCTTCGAAGAACTCGACTCCACCAGGTACATTGGGGGGGTAAAAACATTGTAGGAGAGAATAAGACTGTTGAACAATATATGGACTGGGCTTGTGTCATATCCCTTTATTTTACAGGTTGCCCAGGTGGGGGGATCTCCACACAGAACTGTGTCCAGTAGCTAGGGCCAGTATTCTGCCTATTGTTTCAACCATCTTTTATCTCTCCTCTCTCTATTGCTGGTTTCCTTCTTATTGATCTGTGTGCCATTTTTACAGTATTGTGAATGCACTTTAATGAGGTCTAATATTAGTGGTACCACTTTAGAATTGTAGATATTTATCATTATTGGTTTTCCTGAGCACAAAGTGCATTGTTGTGATAAGTGTACATAACCCTTGAATATTAATTATATAAAGACTGTGTTTTCAGTAATACAGTGTGTGGACATTCCTTTGAGGGGGGCTTGGGGATACACTGTACTTAAGAACCAGCCTGCATCACCTCCTGAGAAGCTAGGCCTTGATTGCTCGTCCATCGCTACCGTAATCGAGAATCTTGGCTGGGGTCTTCTGTGCCTCTCCTCTACCATATAGAGAGCGGAAGTACAGACCCCCCCACCGGTCTTGACACTTCCAACAAGGACTTCCCCTAGGTTGTCCAAAGTTACACCAGTAACTCCCCCTCCAGCTGAGGCTGAGAGGGTGGTTGAACCCTGTGTGGTTGAACTAGACTCTGAAGAAGAGCTAGTAGGAGGCCAAGACCTTATTGGAGATTTAGATCCAGCTTACCATCCTGAGCTGCAGTCTTTACTGGCAGAAGGTGGACCCAGCTGATCAGCTTTCCGTAAGGGCCAAAGAGAATGTCCAACTCTGGAAGGTCTCCGCCACCAGGCAACTTCTCAGGCTGATGGGCAAGAGCCTGGGAAGTACAGGTTACACTGGGAAGATGGCCTCTTCTTCAGTGAACCACCTGAGTCTGAACCTGGAGACTACAAGCGCCTTGTAGTACCTCAAGAAAACAGACAACAGTTCTTACAACTAGCCCATGAGATACCTTTGGCTGGTCACTTGAGTTTCAAGAAGACCAAGGAAAGACTCTCTCTCTACTTTTATTGGCCAAAGATGGAGGCTGAAGTAGATAAGTATTGTAAGAGCTACCATACCTGCAGACTTCTGGTAAGGTTGGTTCCAAGAATGTGGCACCCTTAGTGCCTCTCCCAGTTGTGGGAGTCCCATTTGAGAGGGTAGGGATTGACATTGTTGGTACCCTTGACCCCCCAACCTCCTCAGGCAACAGGTTTATCCTTGTTGTAGTAGACCATGCTACTAGGTAGCCTAAGGCAATTCCTATGAGGACTGTTACAGCTCTGGCTGTGGCTAAGGCCCTCCTTGGTATTTTTACCAGGGTTGGATTTCCTAAGGAAGTAATCTCTGACAGGGGGTCGAATTTTATGTCCCACTACATGAAAGCCATGTGCAACACTTGCGGAGTTACTTACACGTTCTCAACAGCATACCACCCTTAGACTAATGGGTTGGTAGAAAGCATTAACAGAACCACGAAGAGCATGATACGTGCTTCAGAGGAACCCCTTAAACGAAAGTGGGACCTTCTACTGCCATGTCTTCTCTTTGCTTATAGAGAAGTCCCTCAGGAGGGAGCAGGTTATTCTCCCTTTAAGCTTCTTTATGGCCATCCGTTCAGAGGTCCATTGACCCTGATCAAGGATGGGTTGGAGAGTGCTCCTTCCCCCAAGCCAGTCAGAGTGACTGACTATGTGATAGGTCTCCGACGGAGAATGTCATACATGATGGCAGAAGGATGTGACAACTTGAAAACTGGACAAGCTCTGGTCAAGCATTGGCATGATCAGAAGGCTAACATGGTTGAGTTCACTCAAGACCAGCTAGTTCTCGTTATGCTCCCAACAAGGCAGAGGGCCTTGCAAGACAAATGGATGGGACCCTTCAAGGTTGTGGGAAAACTTGGAGAGGTCAACTATCAGGTGGATCTGGGCAAACCCAGGGAAGCTCCCAGAGTCTTCCACACCAACCGCCTCAAAGCCTATGTCTCTAGGCCTGAAGTAGGAGTCTTGCTTCTACCTTCATCAGAAGAGGAGGAGGAGAGTGAAGCTCTACCTGACCTCCTTAGAGGCTTACCTTTGGACGAAAAGGTTGAAGGAGTTAATCTCTCTTAAGATCTGACACCACACCTGAGCAACAAGAGGAGTGCAAATCTATGTTAAATCAGTTTGCCTCCCTGTTCTCACTTTCACCAGGCTTGACCCCTTGGGGCCAGCATGATATTCTCACTGGTGACTGTCTGCCAGTCAAAAGCAGAGGGTACAGAATGTCAGAACATGTCAGAACCCACATCAAAGGTGAGGTCAAGAAGATGCTTGATCTCGGGGTAATAGAGCCCTCTACTAGTCCATGGTCTAGCCCAGTTGTGTTAGTACCAAAGGCAGGATCCAAGGAGTTGAGATTCTGTGTGGACTATAGAGCTCTTAATGCAGTCACCAAGACTGATGCCCACTTTTTGCCAAGGACAGATGAGTTGGTGGATAGGCTTGGCGCAGCCAAGTACCTCAGCACATTTGACCTTACGTCAGGCTATTGGCAAATAGCCCTGATAGACCATGCCAAGGAGAAAACTGCATTTTCTACCCCAGTTGGCTTATACCAATTCAAGGTTATACCTTTTGGACTGAGAAATGCACCTGCTACATTTCAAAGGATGGTAAAACAAGTTCTAGCTGGGATGGAGGACTTCTGCATGGCATACTTGGATGACATTGCAGTATTCAGCCACTCCTGGGAGGAACATGTGAACCACCTGGGACATGTTTTGCAGGCTCTTGCACAGGCCCATCTGACCATCAAGGCAAGTAAATGCCAGATAGGACAGAGCAAAGTGGTCTACCTTGGGCATGAGGTAGGAGGTGGAGAAATAAGGCCTCTGCTCAGCAAGATTGAAGCTGTGCAGAATTGGACAACACCTACTACTCAAACCCAGGTGAGAGCCTTCCTAGGCCTCACTGGGCATTACAGGAATTTCATAGAGAACTATGGGACCATAGCTTCTCCACTGAATGTAATCTCCTCTCCAAAATTCCCTAAGAAGGTCAAATGGAATGAGGAGTGCAATCAGGCCTTTGAAAGCCTGAAGAAGGCTCTTTGCCAAGCTCCAATACTGAGAGCTCCTGACTACCTGCAAACCTTCATTGTAAAAACTGATGCTTCCAATGTAGGAATAGGTGCAGTCCTTAGCCAACTGGATGGGAAAGGTAGGGAGCACCCCATTTGCTTCATCAGCCATAAGCTGAAGGATCCTGAGACAAGGTGGGCAACAATCGAAAGAGAATGCTTTGCTATTGTGTGGGCACTGAAGAAGTTTAGGCCATACTTGTATGGTTCTACTTTTGTCATTCAGACTGACCACCAACCCTTGAGATGGTTGATGCAAATGAAAGGGGAAAATCCAAAACTATTGAGATGGTCAATCTGCCTTCAAGGGTTTGATTTCACCATTGAGCATAGGTCATGGTGTCACCATCAAAATGCTGATGGACTCTCTAGGATGTATGTCATCGACTAGAGGTATGAGGTTCATCCAGGAGTGGATTAAATGCTCCTGTCCCTTAGTCTGGGGGAGCGAGTGTTAGGGAGAATTCTCTGTTTAGGCTGAATTGCCAATCCTAGTGAGTCCCCCAGCAGCTTTGCTGGATTTTTGGGGTTTATTTTTTTCTCCTGCCAAGAGTGAGACCCTTTTACCCTCACTCTTGGCCATGATTTGAGTGTGTTTCTTTGACTCTAGATGTGTTTAATGGGCTATGGGGTCTTTTACTCCATAGGGCTTCATGTGTTTTTGTGATGTGTGTTACATAGCACCCTCAGTGCAGTAACACAGGGGTGTCATAGTGAGCTCCCAGTATAGACTCCATACCCTGGGATTGACTACTGTCTCCCAGGGCATGTAAAGTCACCATTGACTTTACTAGTCTCAAATTCTGAACAGAACCAGTACAAACCATCATATTGTGGATGTACTGGCCGGGGCAATTCGATTGCCCTGGGGTCTGTTAGTCGAGGGGGCACGTCTCCGTCCCCCCTGATCGAGTTTTGGCTGGTGGCAGTGGATACTACTTTTTATATTCGACCGCAAATATATCTCTATGGGATTTCCCATTGTTTGAGGCTACCAACTTTAATTATTTAATTCCTATAGCCTCGAACATAACGCCAGTTTATTTATTTAATATTAGTTCTCCGGTTGGTATTTTTTGCCAGAACTCGGTTTAAAAATGGTGTTTGTGTTCGCTTCTGTGACTCCAACCCAAGTTGAGCCCTTTGTTCCACTTTTTGGCGGGCTTCTCCACAGAAGCCCTCCAAAGTGGTGCTTGTCTGGGTACTAAATTCTGGGGCGATTTGCCCAAATTGCACCTCTGCGGATTCCCATGGGTGTCCTCTTTCTGGAAATGCATGGGTTCCCTGTTATCCTTGGTGGCTTGGACACCAGAGGCCCATATCTATATGGTGTGCCGGTCGGCAGAGAGTCTGAAATTCCAGTCTGAAAACAGACTTGGGGTTACTTGTGTTTTAGGCTTTCCCCTTGGCGCCCAGTTAGGTGTACCCACACATGTGAGGTACTGTTTTCATTGGGACACCTGTGGGAACACGGGACGGTAGGCCATGTGTTGTTGGGGACGTGCTTCGATGGGTGAGCCGAGCGAAATGTGCAGAAAATGCATTTTTTTGCCCACATTTTGGACTTTGCGGGGGTGTCTGGGTACTAAATTCTGGGACGATTTACCCAAATCATACCTCTGCGGATTCCCACAGGTGTCCTCTTTTCGGAAATGCATGGGGTTCCCTGTTTTCCTTGGTGGCTTGGACACCCGAGGCCCATATCTGTATGGTGTGCCGGTCGGCAGAGAGTCTGAAATTCCGGTCTGAAAACAGACTTGGGGTTACTTGTGTTTTAGGCTTTCCTCTTGGCGCCCAGGTAGGTGCACCCACACATGTGAGGTACCGTTTTCATTGAGACACCTGTGGGAACGCGGGACGGTATGCCATGTGTTGTTGGGGGCGTGTTTCGATGGGTGAGTAGAGCGAAATGTGCGGAAAATACATTTTTTCTCTCACATTTCGGACTTTGCAGGGGTGTCTGGGTAATACATTCTGGGGCGATTTGCGCAAATCATACCTCTGCGGATTCCCACAGGTGTCCTCTTTTCGGAAATGCATGGGGTTCCCTGTTTTCCTTGGTGGCTTGGACACCCGAGGCCCATATCTGTATGGTGTGCCGGTCGGCAGAGAGTCTGAAATTCCGGTCTGAAAACAGACTTGGGGTTACTTGTGTTTTAGGCTTTCCTCTTGGCGCCCAGGTAGGTGCACCCACACATGTGAGGTACCGTTTTCATTGAGACACCTGTGGGAACGTGGGACGGTGGGCCATGTGTTGTTGGGGGCGTGTTTCGATGGGTGAGCCGAGCGAAATGTGCAGAAAATGCATTTTTTTGCCCACATTTTGGACTTTGCGGGGGTGTCTGGGTACTAAATTCTGGGACGATTTACCCAAATCATACCTCTGCGGATTCCCACAGGTGTCCTCTTTTCGGAAATGCATGGGGTTCCCTGTTTTCCTTGGTGGCTTGGACACCCGAGGCCCATATCTGTATGGTGTGCCGGTCGGCAGAGAGTCTGAAATTCCGGTCTGAAAACAGACTTGGGGTTACTTGTGTTTTAGGCTTTCCTCTTGGCGCCCAGGTAGGTGCACCCACACATGTGAGGTACCGTTTTCATTGAGACACCTGTGGGAACGCGGGACGGTAGGCCATGTGTTGTTGGGTGCGTGTTTCGATGGGTGAGTAGAGCGAAATGTGCGGAAAATACATTTTTTTGCCCACATTTCGGACTTTGCAGGGGTGTCTGGGTACTAAATTCTGGGGCGATTTACCCAAATCGTACCTCTGCGGATTTCCACCGGTGTCCTCTTTTCAGAAATGCATGGGGTACCCTGTTTTCCTTGGTGACTTGGACACCCAAGTCCCATATCTGTATGGTGTGCCGGTGGGCAGAGAATCTGAAATTCCGGTCTGAAAATAGACTTGGGGTTACTTGTGTTTTAGGCTTTCCCCTTGGTGCCCAGGTAGGTGCACCCACACATGTGAGGTACCATTTTCATCGGGCACCTGTGGGAACGCTGGACGGTAGATTTGTGTTGTTGGGGGCGTGTTTCGATGGGTGAGCCGAGCGAAATGTGCGGAAAATGTGTTTTTTCCCCACATTTCGCACTTTGCGGGGATGTCTGGGTGTTAAATTCTGGGGCGATGTGCCCAAATCATACCTCTGTGGATTCCTACGGGAGTCCTCTTTTCAGAAATGCATGTGGTTCCCTGTTTTAATTGGTGGCTTGGACACCCGAGGCCCATATCTGTATGCTGTGCTGGTCGGCAGAGAGTCTGAAATTCCGGTCTGAAAACAGAGTTGTGGTTACTTGTGTTTTAGGCTTTCCCCTTGGCGCCTAGGTAGGTGTACCCACACATGTGAAGTACGGGTTTCATTGGGACACCTGTTGAAACGCGGGACGGTAGGCCATGTGTTGTCGGGTGTGTGTTTCGATGGGTGAGCCGAGCGAAATGTGCGGATAATGTGTTTTTTCCCCACATTTCGGACTTTGCAGTGGTCTCTGGGTACTAAATTCTGGGGCGATGTGCCCAAATCATACCTCTGTGGTTTCCCACAGGAGTCCTCTTTTCAGAAATGCATGTGGTTCCCTGTTTTCCTTGGTGGCTTGGACACCCGAGGCCCATATCTGTATGCTGTGCTGGTCGGCAGAGAGTCTGAAATTCCGGTCTGAAAACAGACTTGGGGTTACTTGTGTTTTAGGATTTCCCCTTAGCGCCCAGGTAGGTGCACCCACACATGTGAGGTACTTTTTTCATCGGGATACCTGTGGGAATGCGGGACAGTAGGCCATGTGTTGTTGGGGGTGTGTTTCGATGGGTGAGTTGAGCGAAATGTGCGAACATTGTTTTTTTTCCCCCACATTTTGGAATTTGCAGAGGTGTCTGGGTACTAAATTCTGGGGCGATTTGCCCAAATCGTACCTCTGCGGATTCCCACTGGTGTCCTCTTTTCGGAAATGCATAGGGTTCCCGGTTTTCCTTGGTGGCTTGGACACCTGAGGCCCATATCTGTATGGTGTGCCGGTCGGCAGAGAGTCTGAAATTCCGGTCTGAAAACAGACTTGGGGTTACTTGCGCTTTACGCTTTCCCCTTGGCACCCAGGTAGGTGCACCCACACATGTGAGGTACCGTTTTCATCGGGACATGTGTGGGAACGCGAGACGGTCAGCCATGTGTTGTTGGGAGTGTGTTTTGATGCGTGAGCCGAGCGAAATATGCAGTAAATACGTTTTTTACCCACATTTTGGACTTTGCAGGGGTGTCTGGGTTCTAATTTCTTGAGCGATTTGCCCAAATCGTACCTCTGCCGATTCCCACTGGTGTCCTCTTTTTGGAAATGCATGGGGTTCCCTGTTTTCCTTGGTGGCTTGGACACCCGAGGCCCATATCTGTATCGTGTGCCGGGCGGCAGAGTCTGAAATTCCGGTCTGAAAAAAGACTTGGGGTTTCTTGTGGTTTAGGCTTTCCCCTTGGCGCCCAGGTAGGTGCACCCACACATGTGAGGTATTGTTTTCATCGGGACACCTGTGGGAACACGGGACCGTAGGCCATGTGTTGTTGGGGGCGTGTTTTGATGGATGAGCCGAGCGAAATGTGAGGAAAATGGATTTTTTCCCCACATTTTGGACTTCGCGGGGGTGTCTGGGTACTAAATTCTGGGGCGATTTACCCAAATCGTACCTCTGTGGATTTCCACGGGTGTCCTCTTTTTGGAAATGCATGGGGTTCCCTGTTTTCCTTGGTGGCTTGGATCTGTATGGTGTGCCGGTCGGCAGAGAGTCTGAAATTCCGGTCTGAAAACAGACTTGGGGTTACTTGTGTTTAAGGCTTTCCCCTCACATGTGAGGAACCGTTTACATTGGTACACCTGTGGGAATGCGGGACAGTGGGCCATGTGTTGTTGGGTGCGTGTTTGGATGGGTGAGTCAAGCGAAATGTGAGGAAAATGGGTTTTTTTTCCCCACATTTCGGATTTTGCGGGGGTGTCTGGGTACTAAATTCTGGTGCGATTTGCTCAAATCGCACCTCTGCGGATTCCCACTGGTGTCCGCTTTTCGGAAATGCATGGGGTTCCCTGTTTTCCTTGGTGGCTTGGACACCCGAGGCACATATCTGTATGGTGTGCCGGTCGGCAGAGAGTCTGAAATTCCGGTCTGAAAACAGACTTAGGGTTACTTGTGCTTTAGGCTTTCCCCTTGGCACCCAGGTATGTGCACCCACACATGTGAGGTATCGTTTTCATCGGGACACCTGTGGGAACACGGGACCATAGGCCATGTGTTGTTGGGGGCGTGTTTCGATGGGTGAGCCGAGCGAAATGTGAGGAAAATGGTTTTTTTCCCCACATTTTGGACTTCGCGGGGGTGTCTGGGTACTAAATTCTGGGCCGATTTACCCAAATCATACCTCTGTGGATTTCCACGGGTGTCCTCTTTTTGGAAATGCATGGGGTTCCCTGTTTTCCTTGGTGCCTTGGACACCCAAGGCCATATCTGTATGGTGTGCCTGTCGGCAGAGAGTCTGAAATTCCGGTCTGAAAACAGACTTGGGGTTACTTGTGTTTTAGGCTTTCCCCTCACATGTGAGGAACCGTTTACATTGGTACACCTGTGGGAACGTGGGACGGTAGGCCATGTGTTGTTGGGGGCGTGTTTGGATGGGTGAGTCAAGCGAAATGTTAGGAAAATGCGTTTTTTTTCCCCACATTTCGGACGTTGCGGTGGTGTCTGGGTACTAAATTCTGGTGCGATTTGCTCAAATCGCACCTCTGTGGATTCCCACGGGTGTCCTCTTTTCAGAAATGCATGGGGTTCCCTGTTTTCCTTGGTGGCTTGGACACCCGAGGCACATATCTGTATCGTGTGCCGGTCGGCAGAGAGTCTGAAATTCCGTT
This sequence comes from Ambystoma mexicanum, assembly GCF_040938575.1. Taxonomy (NCBI): domain Eukaryota; kingdom Metazoa; phylum Chordata; class Amphibia; order Caudata; family Ambystomatidae; genus Ambystoma; species Ambystoma mexicanum. The sequence continues at coordinate 274,959,024 of NC_090938.1, forward strand.
CTGAAACCAGACTTAGGGTTACTTGTGCTTTAGGCTTTCCCCTTGGCACCCAGGTAGGTGCACCCACACATGTGAGTTACCGTTTTCATCGGGACATCTGTGGGAACGCAAGACGGTCAGCCATGTGTTGTTGGGAGCGTATTTTGATGGGTGAGCCGAGCGAAATATGCAGTAAATGCATTTTTTCCCCACATTTCGGACTTTGCAGGGGTGTCTGGGTACTAATTTCTGGGGCGATTTGCCCAAATCATACCTCTGCAGATTCCCACTGGTGTCCTCTTTTTGGAAATGCATGGGGTTCCCTGTTTTCCTTGGTGGCTTGGACACCCGAGGCCCATATCTGTATCGTGTGACAGTCGGCAGAGTCTGAAATTCCGGTCTGAAAAAAGACTTGGGGTTACTTGTGTTTTAGGCTTTCCCCATGGCCCCAGGTAGGTACACCCACACATGTGAGGTATCGTTTTCATCGGGACACCTGTGGGAACACGGGACCATAGGCCATGTGTTGTTGGGGGCGTGTTTCGATGGGTGAGCCGAGAGAAATGTGAGGAAAATGGGTTTTTCCCCACATTTTGGACTTCGCGGGGTTTCTGGGTACTAAATTCTGGGGCGATTTACCCAAATCGTACCTCTGTGGATTTCCACGGGTGTCCTCTTTTTGGAAATGCATGGGGTTCCCTGTTTTACTTGGTGGCTTGGATCCCGAGGCCCATATCTGTATGGTGTGCCGGTCGGCAGAGAGTCTGAAATTCCAGTCTGAAAACAGACTTGGGGTTACTTGTGTTTTAGGATTTCCCCTTAGCACCCAGGTAGGTGCACCCACACATGTGAGGTACCGTTTTCATCAGGATACCTGTCGGAACGTGGGACCATAGGCCATGTGTTGTTGGGGGCGTGTTTCGATGGGTGAGCCGAGCGAAATGTGCGGAAAATGCATTTTTTTGCCCACATTTCGGACTTTGCGGGGGTGTCTGGGTACTAAATTCTGGGGCGATTTACCCAAATCGTATCTCTGCGGATTTCCACCGGTGTCCTCTTTTCAGAAATGCATGGGGTTCCCTGTTTCCCTTGGTGACTTGGACACCCAAGTCCCATATCTGTATGGTGTGCCGGTCGGCAGAGAATCTGAAATTCCGGTCTGAAAATAGACTTGGGGTTACTTGTGTTTTAGGCTTTCCCCTTGGTGCCCAGGAAGGTGCACCCACACATGTGAGGTACCATTTTCATCGGGCACCTGTGGGAACGCTGGACGGTAGATTTGTGTTGTTGGGGGCGTGTTTCGATGGGTGAGCCGAGCGAAATGTGCGGAAAATGTGTTTTTTCCCCACATTTCGCACTTTGCGGGGATGTCTGGGTGTTAAATTCTGGGGCGATGTGCCCAAATCATACCTCTGTGGATTCCCACGGGAGTCCTCTTTTCAGAAATGCATGTGGTTCCCTGTTTTCCTTGGTGGCTTGGACACCCGAGGTCCATATCTGTATGCTGTGCTGGTCGGCAGGGAGTCTGAAATTCCGGTCTGAAAACAGAGTTGTGGTTACTTGTGTTTTAGGCTTTCCCCTTGGTGCCTAGGTAGGTGTACCCACACATGTGAAGTACGGGTTTCATCGGGACACCTGTTGAAACGCGGGACGGTAGGCCATGTGTTGTTGGGTGTGTGTTTCGATGGGTGAGCCGAGCGAAATGTGCGGATAATGTGTTTTTTCCCCACATTTCGGACTTTGCGGTGGTCTCTGGGTACTAAATTCTGGGGCGATGTGCCCAAATCATACCTCTGTGGATTCCCACGTGAGTCCTCTTTTCAGAAATGCATGTGGTTCCCTGTTTTCCTTGGTGGCTTGGACACCCGAAGCCCATATCTGTATGCTGTGCTGGTCGGCAGAGAGTCTGAAATTCCGGTCTGAAAACAGACTTGGGGTTACTTGTGTTTTAGGATTTCCCCTTAGCGCCCAGGTAGGTGCACTCACACATGTGAGGTACTGTTTTCATCGGGATACCTGTGGGAATGCGGGACAGTAGGCCATGTGTTGTTGGGGGTGTGTTTCGATGGGTGAGTTGAGCGAAATGTGCGAACATTGGTTTTTTTCCCCCACATTTCAGAATTTGCAGAGGTGTCTGGGTACTAAATTCTGGGGCGATTTGCCCAAATCGTACCTCTGCGGATTCCCACTGGTGTCCTCTTTTCAGAAATGCATAGGGTTCCCGGTTTTCCTTGGTGGCTTGGACACCCGAGGCCCATATCTGTATGGTGTGCCGGTCGGCAGAGAGTCTGAAATTCCGGTCTGAAAACAGACTTGGGGTTACTTGCGCTTTACGCTTTCCCCTTGGCACCCAGGTAGGTGCACCCACACATGTGAGGTACCGTTTTCATCGGGACATCTGTGGGAACGCGAGACGGTCAGCCATGTGTTGTTGGGAGTGTGTTTTGATGCGTGAGCTGAGCGAAATATGCAGTAAATGCGTTTTTTTACCCACATTTCGGACTTTGCAGGGGTGTCTGGGTTCTAATTTCTTGAGAGATTTGCCCAAATCGTACCTCTGCGGATTCCCACGGGTGTCCTCTTTTTGGAAATGCATGGGGTTCCCTGTTTTCCTTGGTGGCTTGGACACCCGAGGCCCATATCTGTATCGTGTGCCGGGCGGCAGAGTCTGAAATTCCGGTCTGAAAAAAGACTTGGGGTTTCTTGTGGTTTAGGCTTTCCCCTTGGCGCCCAGGTAGGTGCACCCACACATGTGAGGTATTGTTTTCATCGGGACACCTGTGGGAACACGGGACCGTAGGCCATGTGTTGTTGGGGGCGTGTTTCGATGGGTGAGCCGAGCAAAATGTGAGGAAAATGGATTTTTTCCCCACATTTTGGACTTTGCGGGGGTGTCTGGGTACTAAATTCTGGGACGATTTACCCAAATCCTACCTCTGCAGATTTCCACGGGTGTCCTCTTTCCAGAAATGCATGGTGTTCCCTGTTTTCCTTGGTGGCTTGGACACTCGAGGCCCATTTCTTTATGGTGTGCCGGTCGGCAGAGAGTCTGAAATTCCGGTCTGAAAACAGACTTGGGGTTACTTGTGTTTTAGGCTTTCCTCTTGGCGCCCAGGTAGGTGCACCCACACATGTGAGCTACCGTTTTCATTGAGACACCTGTGGGAACGCGGGACAGTAGGCCATGTGTTGTTGGGGGCGTGTTTCAATGGGTGAGTAGAGCGAAATGTGCGGAAAATACATTTTTTTCCCACATTTCGGACTTTGCAGGGGTGTCTGGGTACTAAATTCTGGGGCGATTTACCCAAATCGTATCTCTGCGGATTTCCACCGGTGTCCTCTTTTCAGAAATGCATGGGGTTCCCTGTTTCCCTTGGTGACTTGGACACCCAAGTCCCATATCTGTATGGTGTGCCGGTCGGCAGAGAATCTGAAATTCCGGTCTGAAAATAGACTTGGGGTTACTTGTGTTTTAGGCTTTCCCCTTGGTGCCCAGGAAGGTGCACCCACACATGTGAGGTACCATTTTCATCGGGCACCTGTGGGAACGCTGGACGGTAGATTTGTGTTGTTGGGGGCGTGTTTCGATGGGTGAGCAGAGCGAAATGTGCGGAAAATGTGTTTTTTCCCCACATTTCGCACTTTGCGGGGATGTCTGGGTGTTAAATTCTGGGGCGATGTGCCCAAATCATACCTCTGTGGATTCCCACGGGAGTCCTCTTTTCAGAAATGCATGTGGTTCCCTGTTTTCCTTGGTGGCTTGGACACCCGAGGTCCATATCTGTATGCTGTGCTGGTCGGCAGGGAGTCTGAAATTCCGGTCTGAAAACAGAGTTGTGGTTACTTGTGTTTTAGGCTTTCCCCTTGGTGCCTAGGTAGGTGTACCCACACATGTGAAGTACGGGTTTCATCGGGACACCTGTTGAAACGCGGGACGGTAGGCCATGTGTTGTTGGGTGTGTGTTTCGATGGGTGAGCCGAGCGAAATGTGCGGATAATGTGTTTTTTCCCCACATTTCGGACTTTGCGGTGGTCTCTGGGTACTAAATTCTGGGGCGATGTGCCCAAATCATACCTCTGTGGATTCCCACGTGAGTCCTCTTTTCAGAAATGCATGTGGTTCCCTGTTTTCCTTGGTGGCTTGGACACCCGAAGCCCATATCTGTATGCTGTGCTGGTCGGCAGAGAGTCTGAAATTCCGGTCTGAAAACAGACTTGGGGTTACTTGTGTTTTAGGATTTCCCCTTAGCGCCCAGGTAGGTGCACTCACACATGTGAGGTACTGTTTTCATCGGGATACCTGTGGGAATGCGGGACAGTAGGCCATGTGTTGTTGGGGGTGTGTTTCGATGGGTGAGTTGAGCGAAATGTGCGAACATTGGTTTTTTTCCCCCACATTTCAGAATTTGCAGAGGTGTCTGGGTACTAAATTCTGGGGCGATTTGCCCAAATCGTACCTCTGCGGATTCCCACTGGTGTCCTCTTTTCGGAAATGCATAGGGTTCCCGGTTTTCCTTGGTGGCTTGGACACCCGAGGCCCATATCTGTATGGTGTGCCGGTCGGCAGAGAGTCTGAAATTCCGGTCTGAAAACAGACTTGGGGTTACTTGCGCTTTACGCTTTCCCCTTGGCACCCAGGTAGGTGCACCCACACATGTGAGGTACCGTTTTCATCGGGACATCTGTGGGAACGCGAGACGGTCAGCCATGTGTTGTTGGGAGTGTGTTTTGATGCGTGAGCTGAGCGAAATATGCAGTAAATGCGTTTTTTTACCCACATTTCGGACTTTGCAGGGGTGTCTGGGTTCTAATTTCTTGAGAGATTTGCCCAAATCGTACCTCTGCGGATTCCCACGGGTGTCCTCTTTTTGGAAATGCATGGGGTTCCCTGTTTTCCTTGGTGGCTTGGACACCCGAGGCCCATATCTGTATCGTGTGCCGGGCGGCAGAGTCTGAAATTCCGGTCTGAAAAAAGACTTGGGGTTTCTTGTGGTTTAGGCTTTCCCCTTGGCGCCCAGGTAGGTGCACCCACACATGTGAGGTATTGTTTTCATCGGGACACCTGTGGGAACACGGGACCGTAGGCCATGTGTTGTTGGGGGCGTGTTTCGATGGGTGAGCCGAGCAAAATGTGAGGAAAATGGATTTTTTCCCCACATTTTGGACTTTGCGGGGGCGGGGGTGTCTGGGTATTAAATTCTGGGGCGATTTACCCAAATCGTACCTCTGTGGATTTCCACGGGTGTCCTCTTTTTGGAAATGCATGGGGTTCCCTGTTTTCCTTGGTGGCTTGGATCCCGAGGCCCATATCTGTATGGTGTGCCGGTCGGCAGAGAGTCTGAAATTCCGGTCTGAAAACAGACTTGGGGTTACTTGTGTTTTAGGATTTCCCCTTAGCACCCAGGTAGGTGCACCCACACATGTGAGGTACTGTTTTCATCAGGATACCTGTGGGAACGTGGGACCGTAGGCCATGTGTTGTTGGGGGCAAGTTTCGATGGGTAAGCCCAGCGAAATATTAGGAAAATTGTTTTTTTCCGCACATTTTGGACTTCGTGGGGGTGTCTGGGTACTAAATTCTGGGGCGATTTACCCAAATCGTACCTCTGTGGATTTCCACAGGTGTCCTCTTTTCGGAAATGCATGGGGTTCCCGGTTTTCCTTGGTGGCTTGGACACCCGAGGCCCATATCTGTATGGTGTGCCGGTCGGCAGAGAGTCTGAAATTCCAGTCTGAAAACAGACTTGGGGTTACTTGTGTTTAAGGCTTTCCCCTCACATGTGAGGAACCGTTTACATTGGTACACCTGTGGGAACGCGGGACAGTGGGCCATGTGTTGTTGGGTGCGTGTTTGGATGGGTGAGTCAAGCGAAATGTGAGGAAAATGCGTTTTTTTTCCCCACATTTCGGACTTTGCAGGGGTGTCTGGGTACTAAATTCTGGTGCGATTTGCTCAAATCGCACCTCTGCGGATTCCCACTGGTGTCCTCTTTTCGGAAATGCATGAGGTTCCCTATTTTCCTTGGTGGCTTGGACACCCGAGGCACATATCTGTATGGTGTGCCGGTCGGCAGAGAGTCTGAAATTCCGGACTGAAAACAGACTTGGGGTTACTTGTGTTTTAGGATTTCCCCTTAGCACCCAGGTAGGTGCACCCACACATGTGAGGTACTGTTTTCATCAGGATACCTGTGGGAACGTGGGACCGTAGGCCATGTGTTGTTGGGGGCAAGTTTCGATGGGTGAGCCCAGCGAAATATGAGGAAAATTGTTTTTTTTCCGCACATTTTGGACTTCGTGGGGGTGTCTGGGTACTAAATTCTGGGGCGATTTACCCAAATCGTACCTCTGTGGATTTCCACAGGTGTCCTCTTTTCGGAAATGCATGGGGTTCCCGGTTTTCCTGGGTGGCTTGGACACCCGAGGCCCATATCTGTATGGTGTGCCTGTCGGCAGAGAGTCTGAAATTCCGGTCTGAAAACAGACTTGGGGTTACTTGTGTTTTAGGCTTTCCCCTCACATGTGAGGAACCGTTTACATTGGTACACCTGTGGGAACGTGGGACGGTAGGCCATGTGTTGTTGGGGGCGTGTTGGATGGGTGAGTCAAGCGAAATGTGAGGAAAATGCGTTTTTTTTCCCCACATTTCCGACGTTGCGGGGGTGTCTGGGTACTAAATTCTGGTGCGATTTGCTCAAATCACACCTCTGCGGATTCCCACGGGTGTCCTCTTTTCAGAAATGCATGGGGTTCCCTGTTTTCCTTGGTGGCTTGGACACCCGAGGCACATATCTGTATCGTGTGCCGGTCGGCAGAGAGTCTGAAATTCCGGTCTGAAACCAGACTTAGGGTTACTTGTGGTTTAGTCTTTCCCCTTGGCACCCAGGTAGGTGCACCCACACATGTGAGTTACCGTTTTCATCGGGACATCTTTGGGAACGCAAGACGGTCAGCCATGTGTTGTTGGGAGCGTATTTTGATGGGTGAGCCGAGCGAAATATGCAGTAAATGTATTTTTTCCCCACATTTCGGACTTTGCAGGGGTGCCTGGGTACTAATTTCTGGGGCGATTTGCCCAAATCATACCTCTGCAGATTCCCACTGGTGTCCTATTTTTGGAAATGCATGGGGTTCCCTGTTTTCCTTGGTGGCTTGGACACCCGAGGCCCATATCTGTATCGTGTGACAATCGGCAGAGTCTGAAATTCCGGTCTGAAAAAAGACTTGGGGTTACTTGTGTTTTAGGCTTTCCCCTTGGACCCAGGTAGGTATACCCACACATGTGAGGTATCGTTTTCATCGGGACACCTGTGGGAACACGGGACCATAGGCCATGTGTTGTTGGGGGCGTGTTTCGATGGGTGAGCCGAGCGAAATGTGAGGAAAATGTTTTTTTTCCCCACATTTTGGACTTCGCGGGGGTGTCTGGGTACTAAATTCTGGGCCGATTTACCCAAATCGTACCTCTGTGGATTTCCACAGGTGTCCTCTTTTTGGAAATGCATGGGGTTCCCTGTTTTCTTTGGTGCCTTGGACACCCGAGGCCATATCTGTATGGTGTGCCTGTCGGCAGAGAGTCTGAAATTCCGGTCTGAAAACAGACTTGGGGTTACTTGTGTTTTAGGCTTTCCCCTCACATGTGAGGAACCGTTTACATTGGTACACCTGTGGGAACGTGGGACGGTAGGCCATGTGTTGTTGGGGGCGTGTTTGGATGGGTGAGTCAAGCGAAATGTGAGGAAAATGTGTTTTTTTTCCCCACATTTCGGACATTGCGGTGGTGTCTGGGTACTAAATTCTGGTGCGATTTGCTCAAATCGCACCTCTGTGGATTCCCACGGGTGTCCTCTTTTCAGAAATGCATGGGGTTCCCTGTTTTCCTTGGTGGCTTGGACACCCGAGGCACATATCTGTATCGTGTGCCGGTCGGCAGAGAGTCTGAAATTCCGGTCTGAAACCAGACTTAGGGTTACTTGTGCTTTAGGCTTTCCCCTTGGCACCCAGGTAGGTGCACCCACACATGTGAGTTACCGTTTTCATCGGGACATCTGTGGGAACGCAAGACGGTCAGCCAGGTGTTGTTGGGAGCGTATTTTGATGGGTGAGCCGAGCGAAATATGCAGTAAATGCATTTTTTCCCCACATTTCGGACTTTGCAGGGGTGTCTGGGTACTAATTTCTGGGACGATTTGCCCAAATCATACCTCTGCAGATTCCCACTGGTGTCCTCTTTTTGGAAATGCATGGGGTTCCCTGTTTTCCTTGGTGGCTTGGACACCCGAGGCCCATATCTGTATCGTGTGACAGTCGGCAGAGTCTGAAATTCCGGTCTGAAAAAAGACTTGGGGTTACTTGTGTTTTAGGCTTTCCCCTTGGCCCCAGGTAGGTACACCCACACATGTGAGGTATCGTTTTCATCGGGACACCTGTGGAAACACGGGACCATAGGCCATGTGTTGTTGGGGGCGTGTTTCAATGGGTGAGCCGAGCGAAATGTGAGGAAAATGGGTTTTTCCTCACATTTTGGACTTCGCGGGGGTGTCTGGGTACTAAATTCTGGGGCGATTTACCCAAATAGTACCTCTGTGGATTTGCACGGGTGTCCTCTTTTTGGAAATGCATGGGGTTCCCTGTTTTACTTGGTGGCTTGGATCCCGAGGCCCATATCTGTATGGTGTGCCGGTCGGCAGAGAGTCTGAAATTCCAGTCTGAAAACAGACTTGGGGTTACTTGTGTTTTAGGATTTCCCCTTAGCACCCAGGTAGGTGCACCCACACATGTGAGGTACCGTTTTCATCAGGATACCTGTGGGAACGTGGGACCATAGGCCATGTGTTGTTGGGGGCGTGTTTCGATGGGTGAGCCGAGCGAAATGTGCGGAAAATGCATTTTTTTGCCCACATTTCGGACTTTGCGGGGGTGTCTGGGTTCTAAATTCTGGGACGATTTACCCAAATCGTACCTCTGCAGATTTCCACGGGTGTCCTCTTTTCAGAAATGCATGGTGTTCCCTGTTTTCCTTGGTGGCTTGGACACTCGAGGCCCATTTCTGTATGGTGTGCCGGTCGGCAGAGAGTCTGAAATTCCGGTCTGAAAACAGACTTGGGGTTACTTGTGTTTTAGGCTTTCCTCTTGGCGCCCAGGTAGGTGCACCCACACATGTGAGCTACCGTTTTCATTGAGACACCTGTGGGAACGCGGGACAGTAAGCCATGTGTTGTTGGGGGCGTGTTTCAATGGGTGAGTAGAGCGAAATGTGCGGAAAATACATTTTTTTCCCACATTTCGGACTTTGCAGGGGTGTCTGGGTACTAAATTCTGGGGCGATTTACCCAAATCGTATCTCTGCGGATTTCCACCGGTGTCCTCTTTTCAGAAATGCATGGGGTTCCCTGTTTTCCTTGGTGACTTGGACACCCAAGTCCCATATCTGTATGGTGTGCCGGTCGGCAGAGAATCTGAAATTCCGGTCTGAAAATAGACTTGGGGTTACTTGTGTTTTAGGCTTTCCCCTTGGTGCCCAGGAAGGTGCACCCACACATGTGAGGTACCATTTTCATCGGGCACCTGTGGGAACGCTGGACGGTAGATTTGTGTTGTTGGGGGCGTGTTTCGATGGGTGAGCTGAGCGAAATGTGCGGAAAATGTGTTTTTTCCCCACATTTCGCACTTTGCGGGGATGTCTGGGTGTTAAATTCTGGGGCGATGTGCCCAAATCATACCTCTGTGGATTCCCACGGGAGTCCTCTTTTCAGAAATGCATGTGGTTCCCTGTTTTCCTTGGTGGCTTGGACACCCGAGGTCCATATCTGTATGCTGTGCTGGTCGGCAGAGAGTCTGAAATTCCGGTCTGAAAACGGAGTTGTGGTTACTTGTGTTTTAGGCTTTCCCCTTGGCGCCTAGGTAGGTGTACCCACACATGTGAAGTATGGGTTTCATCGGGACACCTGTTGAAACGCGGGACGGTAGGCCATGTGTTGTTGGGTGTGTGTTTCGATGGGTGAGCCGAGCGAAATGTGCGGATAATGTGTTTTTTCCCCACATTTCGGACTTTGCGGTGGTCTCTGGGTACTAAATTCTGGGGCGATGTGCCCAAATCATACCTCTGTGGATTCCCACGTGAGTCCTCTTTTCAGAAATGCATGTGGTTCCCTGTTTTCCTTGGTGGCTTGGACACCCGAAGCCCATATCTGTATGCTGTGCTGGTCGGCAGAGAGTCTGAAATTCCGGTCTGAAAACAGACTTGGGGTTACTTGTGTTTTAGGATTTCCCCTTAGCGCCCAGGTAGGTGCACCCACACATGTGAGGTACTGTTTTCATCGGGATACCTGTGGGAATGCGGGACAGTAGGCCATGTGTTGTTGGGGGTGTGTTTCGATGGGTGAGTTGAGCGAAATGTGCGAACATTGGTTTTTTTCCCCCACATTTCGGAATTTGCAGAGGTGTCTGGGTACTAAATTCTGGGGCGATTTGCCCAAATCGTACCTCTGCGGATTCCCACTGGTGTCCTCTTTTCGGAAATGCATAGGGTTCCCGGTTTTCCTTGGTGGCTTGGACACCCGAGGCTCATATCTGTATGGTGTGCCGGTCGGCAGAGAGTCTGAAATTCCGGTCTGAAAACAGACTTGGGGTTACTTGCGCTTTACGCTTTCCCCTTGGCACCCAGGTAGGTGCACCCACACATGTGAGGTACCGTTTTCATCGGGACATCTGTGGGAACGCGAGACGGTCAGCCATGTGTTGTTGGGAGTGTGTTTTGATGCGTGAGCCGAGCGAAATATGCAGTAAATGCGTTTTTTTACCCACATTTCGGACTTTGCAGGGGTGTCTGGGTTCTAATTTCTTGAGCGATTTGCCCAAATCGTACCTCTGCGGATTCCCACGGGTGTCCTCTTTTTGGAAATGCATGGGGTTCCCTGTTTTCCTTGGTGGCTTGGACACCCGAGGCCCATATCTGTATCGTGTGCCGGGCGGCAGAGTCTGAAATTCCGGTCTGAAAAAAGACTTGGGGTTTCTTGTGGTTTAGGCTTTCCCCTTGGCGCCCAGGTAGGTGCACCCACACATGTGAGGTATTGTTTTCATCGGGACACCTATGGGAACACAGGACCGTAGGCCATGTGTTGTTGGGGGCGTGTTTCGATGGGTGAGCCGAGCAAAATGTGAGGAAAATGGATTTTTTCCCCACATTTTGGACTTCGCGGGGGTGTCTGGGTACTAAATTCTGGGGCGATTTACCCAAATCGTACCTCTGTGGATTTCCACGGGTGTCCTCTTTATGGAAATGCATGGGGTTCCCTGTTTTCCTTGGTGGCTTGGATCCCGAGGCCCATATCTGTATGGTGTGCCGGTCGGCAGAGAGTCTGAAATTCCGGTCTGAAAACAGACTTGGGGTTACTTGTGTTTTAGGATTTCCCCTTAGCACCCAGGTAGGTGCACCCACACATGTGAGGTACTGTTTTCATCAGGATACCTGTGGGAACGTGGGACCGTAGGCCATGTGTTGTTGGGGGCAAGATTCGATGGGTGAGCCCAGCGAAATATGAGGAAAATTGTTTTTTTTCCGCACATTTTGGACTTTGTGGGGGTGTCTGGGTACTAAATTCTGGGGCGATTTACCCAAATCGTACCTCTGTGGATTTCCACAGGTGTCCTCTTTTCGGAAATGCATGGGGTTCCCGGTTTTCCTTGGTGGCTTGGACACCCGAGGCCCATATCTGTATGGTGTGCCGGTCGGCAGAGAGTCTGAAATTCCAGTCTGAAAACAGACTTGGGGTTACTTGTGTTTAAGGCTTTCCCCTCACATGTGAGGAACCGTTTACATTGGTACACCTGTGGGAACGCGGGACAGTGGGCCATGTGTTGTTGGGTGCGTGTTTGGATGGGTGAGTCAAGCGAAATGTGAGGAAAATGCGTTTTTTTTCCCCACATTTCGGACTTTGCGGGGGTGTCTGGGTACTAAATTCTGGTGCGATTTGCTCAAATCGCACCTCTGCGGATTCCCACTGGTGTCCTCTTTTCGGAAATGCATGAGGTTCCCTGTTTTCCTTGGTGGCTTGGACACCCGAGGCACATATCTGTATGGTGTGCCGGTCGGCAGAGAGTCTGAAATTCCGGACTGAAAACAGACTTGGGGTTACTTGTGTTTTAGGATTTCCCCTTAGCACCCAGGTAGGTGCACCCACACATGTGAGGTACTGTTTTCATCAGGATACCTGTGGGAACGTGGGACCGTAGGCCATGTGTTGTTGGGGGCAAGTTTCGATGGGTGAGCCCAGCGAAATATGAGGAAAATTGTTTTTTTTCCCGCACATTTTGGACTTCGTGGGGGTGTCTGGGTACTAAATTCTGGGGCGATTTACCCAAATCGTACCTCTGTGGATTTCCACAGGTGTCCTCTTTTCGGAAATGCATGGGGTTCCCGGTTTTCCTTGGTGGCTTGGACACCCGAGGCCCATATCTGTATGGTGTGCCTGTCGGCAGAGAGTCTGAAATTCCGGTCTGAAAACATACTTGGGGTTACTTGTGTTTTAGGCTTTCCCCTCACATGTGAGGAACCGTTTACATTGGTACACCTGTGGGAACGCGGGACAGTGGGCCATGTGTTGTTGGGGGCGTGTTGGATGGGTGAGTCAAGCGAAATGTGAGGAAAATGCGTTTTTTTTCCCCACATTTCGGACATTGCGGGGGTGTCTGAGTACTAAATTCTTGTGCGATTTGCTCAAATCGCACCTCTGCGGATTCCCACGGGTGTCCTCTTTTCAGAAATGCATGGGGTTCCCTGTTTTCCTTGGTGGCTTGGACACCCGAGGCACATATCTGTATCGTGTGCCGGTCGGCAGAGAGTCTGAAATTCCGGTCTGAAACCAGACTTAGGGTTACTTGTGGTTTAGTCTTTCCCCTTGGCACCCAGGTAGGTGCACCCACACATGTGAGTTACCGTTTTCATCGGGACATCTGTGGGAACGCAAGACGGTCAGCCATGTGTTGTTGGGAGCGTATTTTGATGGGTGAGCCGAGCGAAATATGCAGTAAATGCATTTTTTCCCCACATTTCGGACTTTGCAGGGGTGTCTGGGTACTAATTTCTGGGGCGATTTGCCCAAATCATACCTCTGCAGATTCCCACTGGTGTCCTCTTTTTGGAAATGCATGGGGTTCCCTGTTTTCCTTGGTGGATTGGACACCCGAGGCCCATATCTGTATCGTGTGACAGTCGGCAGAGTCTGAAATTCCGGTCTGAAAAAAGACTTGGGGTTACTTGTGTTTTAGGCTTTCCCCTTGGCCCCAGGTAGGTACACCCACACATGTGAGGTATCGTTTTCATTGGGACACCTGTGGGAACACGGGACCATAGGCCATGTGTTGTTGGGGGCGTGTTTCGATGGGTGAGCCGAGCGAAATGTGAGGAAAATGGGTTTTTCCCCACATTTTGGACTTCGCGGGGGTGTCTGGGTACTAAATTCTGTGGCGATTTACCCAAATCGTACCTCTGTGGATTTCCACGGGTGTCCTCTTTTTGGAAATGCATGGGGTTCCCTGTTTTACTTGGTGGCTTGGATCCCGAGGCCCATATCTGTATGGTGTTCCGGTCGGCAGAGAGTCTGAAATTCCAGTCTGAAAACAGACTTGGGGTTACTTGTGTTTTAGGCTTTCCTCTTGGCGCCCAGGTAGGTGCACCCACACATGTGAGGTACCGTTTTCATCAGGATACCTGTGGGAACGTGGGACCATAGGCCATGTGTTGTTGGGGGCGTGTTTCGATGGGTGAGCCGAGCGAAATGTGCGGAAAATGCATTTTTTTGCCCACATTTCGGAATTTGCGGGGGTGTCTGGGTACTAAATTCTGGGACGATTTACCCAAATCGTACCTCTGCAGATTTCCACGGGTGTCCTCTTTTCGGAAATGCATGGTGTTCTCTGTTTTCCTTGGTGGCTTGGACACTCGAGGCCCATATCTGTATGGTGTGCCGGTCGGCAGAGAGTCTGAAATTCCGGTCTGAAAACAGACTTGGGGTTACTTGTGTTTTAGGCTTTCCTCTTGGCGCCCAGGTAGGTGCACCCACACATGTGAGGTACCCTTTTCATTGAGACACCTGTGGGAACGTGGGACGGTAGGCCATGTGTTGTTGGGGGCGTGTTTCGATGGGTGAGCCGAGCGAAATGTGCGGAAAATGCATTTTTTTGCCCACATTTCGGACTTTGCGGGGGTGTCTGGGTACTAAATTCTGGGACGATTTACCCAAATCGTACCTCTGCAGATTTCCACGGGTGTCCTCTTTTCGGAAATGCATGGTGTTCCCTGTTTTCCTTGGTGGCTTGGACACTCGAGGCCCATTTCTGTATGGTGTGCCGGTCGGCAGAGAGTCTGAAATTCCGGTCTGAAAACAGACTTGGGGTTACTTGTGTTTTAGGCTTTCCTCTTGGCGCCCAGGTAGGTGCACCCACACATGTGAGGTACCGTTTTCATTGAGACACCTGTGGGAACGTGGGACAGTAGGCCATGTGTTGTTGGGGGCGTGTTTCAATGGGTGAGTAGAGCGAAATGTGCGGAAAATACATTTTTTTGCCCACATTTCGGACTTTGCAGGGGTGTCTGGGTACTAAATTCTGGGGCGATTTACCCAAATCGTATCTCTGCGGATTTCCACCGGTGTCCTCTTTTCAGAAATGCATGGGGTTCCCTGTTTTCCTTGGTGACTTGGACACCCAAGTCCCATATCTGTATGGTGTGCCGGTCGGCAGAGAATCTGAAATTCCGGTCTGAAAATAGACTTTGGGTTACTTGTGTTTTAGGCTTTCCCCTTGGCGCCTAGGTAGGTGTACCCACACATGTGAAGTACGGGTTTCATCGGGACACCTGTTGAAACGCGGGACGGTAGGCCATGTGTTGTTGGGTGTGTGTTTCGATGGGTGAGCCGAGCGAAATGTGCGAATAATGTGTTTTTTCCCCACATTTCGGACTTTGCGGTGGTCTCTGGGTACTAAATTCTGGGGCGATGTGCCCAAATCATACCTCTGTGGATTCCCACGTGAGTCCTCTTTTCAGAAATGCATGTGGTTCCCTGTTTTCCTTGGTGGCTTGGACACCCGAAGCCCATATCTGTATGCTGTGCTGGTCAGCAGAGAGTCTGAAATTCCGGTCTGAAAACAGACTTGGGGTTACTTGTGTTTTAGGATTTCCCCTTAGCGCCCAGGTAGGTGCACCCACACATGTGAGGTACTGTTTTCATCGGGATACCTGTGGGAATGCGGGACAGTAGGCCATGTGTTGTTGGGGGTGTGTTTCGATGGGTGAGTTGAGCGAAATGTGCGAACATTGGTTTTTTTCCCCCACATTTCGGAATTTGCAGAGGTGTCTGGGTACTAAATTCTGGGGCGATTTGCCCAAATCGTACCTCTGCGGATTCCCACTGGTGTCCTCTTTTCGGAAATGCATAGGGTTCCCGGTTTTCCTTGGTGGCTTGGACACCCGAGGCCCATATCTGTAGGGTGTGCCGGTCGGCAGAGAGTCTGAAATTCCGGTCTGAAAACAGACTTGGGGTTACTTGCGCTTTACGCTTTCCCCTTGGCACCCAGGTAGGTGCACCCACACATGTGAGGTACCGTTTTCATCGGGACATCTGTGGGAACGCGAGACGGTCAGCCATGTGTTGTTGGGAGTGTGTTTTGATGCGTGAGCCGAGCGAAATATGCAGTAAATGCGTTTTTTTACCACATTTCGGACTTTGCAGGGGTGTCTGGGTTCTAATTTCTTGAGCGATTTGCCCAAATCGTACCTCTGCGGATTCCCACGGGTGTCCTCTTTTTGGAAATGCATGGGGTTCCCTGTTTTCCTTGGTGGCTTGGACACCCGAGGCCCATATCTGTATCGTGTGCCGGGCGGCAGAGTCTGAAATTCCGGTCTGAAAAAAGACTTGGGGTTACTTGTGTTTTAGGCTTTCCCATTGGCGCCCAGGTAGGTGCACCCACACATGTGAGGTATTGTTTTCATCGGGACACCTGTGGGAACACGGGACCGTAGGCCATTTGTTGTTGGGGGCGTGTTTTGATGGGTGAGCCGAGCGAAATGTGAGGAAAATGGATTTTTTCCCCACATTTTGGACTTCGCGGGGGTGTCTAGGTACTAAATTCTGGGGCGATTTATCCAAATCGTACCTCTGTGGATTTCCACGGGTGTCCTCTTTTTGGAAATGCATGGGGTTCCCTGTTTTCCTTGGTGGCTTGGATCCCGAGGCCCATATCTTTATGGTGTGCCGGTCGGCAGAGAGTCTGAAATTCCGGTCTGAAAACAGACTTGGGGTTACTTGTGTTTTAGGATTTCCCCTTAGCACCCAGGTAGGTGCACCCACACATGTGAGGTACCGTTTTCATCAGGATACCTGTGGGAACGTGGGACCGTAGGCCATGTGTTGTTGGGGGCAAGTTTCGATGGGTGAGCCCAGCGAAATATGAGGAAAATTGTTTTTTTTCCCCACATTTTGGACTTTGTGGGGGTGTCTGGGTACTAAATTCTGGGGCGATTTACCCAAATCGTACCTCTGTGGATTTCCACGGGTGTCCTCTTTTCGGAAATGCATGGGGTTCCCGGTTTTCCTTGGTGGCTTGCACACCCGAGGCCCATATCTGTATGGTGTGCCGGTCGGCAGAGTGTCTGAAATTCCAGTCTGAAAACAGACTTGGGGTTACTTGTGTTTAAGGCTTTCCCCTCACATGTGAGGAACCGTTTACATTGGTACACCTGTGGGAACGCGGGACGGTAGGCCATGTGTTGTTGGGGGCGTGTTTGGATGGGTGAGTCAAGCGAAATTTGAGGAAAATGCATTTTTTTCCCCACACTTCGGACTTCGCGGGGGTGTCTGGGTACTAAATTCTGGTGCGATTTGCTCAAATCGCACCTCTGCGGATTCCCACGGGTGTCCTCTTTTCAGAAATGCATGGGGTTCCCTGTTTTCCTTGGTGGCTTGGACACCCGAGGCACATATCTGTATCGTGTGCCGGTCGGCAGAGAGTCTGAAATTCCGGTCTGAAAACAGACTTAGGGTTACTTGTGCTTTAGGCTTTCCCCTTGGCACCCAGGTAGGTGCACCCACACATGTGAGTTACCGTTTTCATCGGGACATCTGTGGGAACGCAAGACGGTCAGCCATGTGTTGTTGGGAGCGTATTTTGATGGGTGAGCCGAGCGAAATATGCAGTAAATGCATTTTTTCCCCACATTTCGGACTTTGCAGGGGTGTCTGGGTACTAATTTCTGGGGCGATTTGCCCAAATCATACCTCTGCAGATTCCCACTGGTGTCCTCTTTTTGGAAATGCATGGGGTTCCCTGTTTTCCTTGGTGGCTTGGACACCCGAGGCCCATATCTGTATCGTGTGACAGTCGGCAGAGTCTGAAATTCCGGTCTGAAAAAAGACTTGGGGTTACTTGTGTTTTAGGCTTTCCCCTTGGCCCCAGGTAGGTACACCCACACATGTGAGGTATCGTTTTCATCGGGACACCTGTGGAAACACGGGACCATAGGCCATGTGTTGTTGGGGGCGTGTTTCGATGGGTGAGCCGAGCGAAATGTGAGGAAAATGGTTTTTTCCCCACATTTTGGACTTCGCGGGGGTGTCTGGGTACTAAATTCTGGGGCGATTTACCCAAATCGTACCTCTGTGGATTTCCACGGGTGTCCTCTTTTCGGAAATGCATGGGGTTCCCTGTTTTCCTTGGTGGCTTGGACACCCGAGGCACATATCTGTATCGTGTGCCGGTCGGCAGAGAGTCTGAAATTCCGGTCTGAAAACAGACATAGGATTACTTGTGCTTTAGGCTTTCCCCTTGGCACCCAGGTAGGTGCACCCACACATGTGAGTTACCGTTTTCATCGGGACATCTGTGGAAACGCAAGACGGTCAGCCATGTGTTTTTGGGAGCGTATTTTGATGGGTGAGCCGAGCGAAATATGCAGTAAATGCATTTTTTCCCCACATTTCGGACATTGCAAGGGTGTCTGGGTACTAATTTCTGGGGCGATTTGCCCAAATCATACCTCTGCAGATTCCCACTGGTGTCCTCTTTTTGGAAATGCATGGGGTTCCCTGTTTTCCTTGGTGGCTTGGACACCCGAGGCCCATATCTGTATCGTGTGACAGTCGGCAGAGTCTGAAATTCCGGTCTGAAAAAAGACTTGGGGTTACTTGTGTTTTAGGCTTTCCCCTTGGCGCCCAGGTAGGTGCACCCACACATGTGAGGTATTGTTTTCATCGGGACACCTGTGGGATCACGGGACCATAGACCATGTGTTGTTGGGGGCGTGTTTCGATGCGTGAGCTGAGCGAAATATGCAGTAAATGCGTTTCTTTACCCACATTTCGGACTTTGCAGGGGTGTCTGGGTTCTAATTTCTTGAGCGATTTGCCCAAATCGTACCTCTGCGGATTCCCACTGGTGTCCTCTTTTTGGAAATGCATGGGGTTCCCTGTTTTCCTTGGTGGCTTGGACACCCGAGGCCCATATCTGTATCGTGTGCCCGGCGGCAGAGTCTGAAATTCCGGTCTGAAAAAAGACTTGGGGTTACTTGTGTTTTAGGCTTTCCCCTTGGCGCCCAGGTAGGTGCACCCACACATGTGAGGTATTGTTTTCATCGGGACACCTGTGGGGACACGGGACCATAGGCCATGTGTTGTTGGGGGCGTGTTTCGATGGGTGAGCCGAGCGAAATGTGAGGAAAATGGATTTTTTCCCCACATTTTGGACTTCGCCGGGGTGTCTGGGTACTAAATTCTGGGGCGATTTACCCAAATCGTACCTCTGTGGATTTCCACGGGTGTCCTCTTTTTGGAAATGCATGGGTTCCCTGTTTTCCTTGGTGGCTTGGATCCCGATGCCCATATCTGTATGGTGTGCCGCTCGGCAGAGAGTCTGAAATTCCGGTCTGAAAACAGACTTGGGGTTACTTGTGTTTTAGGATTTCCCCTTAGCACCCAGGTAGGTGCACCCACACATGTGAGGTACCGTTTTCATCAGGATACCTGTGGGAAAGTGGGACCGTAGGCCATGTGTTGTTGAGGGCAAGTTTCGATGGGTGAGCCCAGCGAAATATAAGGAAAATTGTTTTTTTTCCCCACATTTTGGACTTCATGGGGGTGTCTGGGTACTAAATTCTGGGGCGATTTACTCAAATCGTACCTCTGTGGATTTCCACGGGTGTCCTCTTTTCGGAAATGCATGGGGTTCCCGGTTTTCCTTGGTGGCTTGGACACCCGAGGCCCATATCTGTATGGTGTGCCGGTCGGCAGAGAGTCTGAAATTCCAGTCTGAAAACAGACTTGGGGTTACTTGTGTTTAAGGCTTTCCCCTCACATGTGAGGAACCGTTTACATTGGTACACCTGTAGGAACGCGGGACGGTAGGCCATGTGTTGTTGGGTGCGTGTTTGGATGGGTGAGTCAAGCGAAATGTGAGGAAAATGCATTTTTTTTCCCCACACTTCGGACTTTGCGGGGGTGTCTGGGTACTAAATTCTGGTGCGATTTGCTCAAATCGCACCTCTGCGGATTCCCACTGGTGTCCTCTTTTCGGAAATGCATGGGGTTCCCTGTTTTCCTTGGTGGCTTGGACACCCGAGGCACATATCTGTATCGTGTGCCGGTCGGCAGAGAGTCTGAAATTCCGGTCTGAAAACAGACTTAGGGTTACTTCTGCTTTAGGATTTCCCCTTGTCACCCAGGTAGGTGCACCCACACATGTGAGGTATCGTTTTTCATCGGGACACTTGTGGGAACACGGGACCATAGGCCATGTGTTGTTGGGGGCGTGTTTCGATGGGTGAGCCGAGCGAAATGTGAGGAAAATGGATTTTTTCCCCACATTTTGGACTTCACGGGGGTGTCTGGGTACTAAATTCTGGGCCGATTTACCCAAATCGTACCTCTGTGGATTTCCACGGGTGTCCTCTTTTTGGAAATGCATGGGGTTCCCTGTTTTCCTTGGTGCCTTGGACACCCGAGGCCCATATCTGTATGGTGTGCCTGTCGGCAGAGAGTCTGAAATTCCGGTCTGAAAACAGACTTGGGGTTACTTGTGTTTTAGGCTTTCCCCTCACATGTGAGGAACCGTTTACATTGGTACACCTGTGGGAACGCGGGACGGTAGGCCATGTGTTGTTGGGGGCGTGTTTGGATGGGTGAGTCAAGCGAAATGTGAGGAAAATGCGTTTTTTTTCCCCACATTTCGGACTTTGCGGGGGTGTCTGGGTACTAAATTCTGGTGCGATTTGCTCAAATCGCACCTCTGCGGATTCCCACGGGTGTCCTCTTTTCAGAAATGCATGGGGTTCCCTGTTTTCCTTGGTGGCTTGGACACCCGAGGCACATATCTGTATCGTGTGCCGGTCGGCAGAGAGTCTGAAATTCCGGTCTGAAAACAGACTTAGGGTTACTTGTGCTTTAGGCTTTCCCCTTGGCACCCAGGTAGGTGCACGCACACATGTGAGTTACCGTTTTCATCGGGACATCTGTGGGAACGCAAGACGGTCAGCCATGTGTTGTTGGGAGGGTATTTTGATGGGTGAGCCGAGCGAAATATGCAGTAAATGCATTTTTTCCCCACATTTCGGACTTTGCAAGGGTGTCTGGGTACTAATTTCTGGGGCGATTTGCCCAAATCATACCGCTGCAGATTCCCACTGGTGTCCTCTTTTTGGAAATGCATTGGGTTCCCTGTTTTCCTTGGTGGCTTGGACACCCGAGGCCCATATCTGTATCGTGTGACAGTCGGCAGAGTCTGAAATTCCGGTCTGAAAAAAGACTTGGGGTTACTTGTGTTTTAGGCTTTCCCCTTGGCGCCCAGGTAGGTGCACCCACACATGTGAGGTATTGTTTTCATCGGGACACCTGTGGGAACACGGGACCGTAGGCCATGTGTTGTGGGGGCGTGTTTCGATGGGTGAGCCGAGCGAAATGTGAGGAAAATGGATTTTTTCCCCACATTTTGGACTTCGCGGGGGTGTCTGGGTACTAAATTCTGGGGCGATTTACCCAAATCGTACCTCTGTGGATTTCCACGGGTGTCCTCTTTTTGGAAATGCATGGGGTTCCCTGTTTTCCTTGGTGGCTTGGATCCCGAGGCCCATATCTGTATGGTGTGCCGGTCGGCAGAGAGTCTGAAATTCCGTCTGAAAACAGACTTGGGGTTACTTGTGTTTTAGGATTTCCCCTTAGCACCCAGGTAGGTGCACCCACACATGTGAGGTACCGTTTTCATCAGGATACCTGTGGGAACGTGGGACCGTAGGCCATGTGTTGTTGGGGGCAAGTTTCGATGGGTGAGCCCAGCGAAATATGAGGAAAATTGTTTTTTTTCCCCACATTTTGGACTTCGTGGGGGTGTCTGGGTACTAAATTCTGGGGCGATTTACCCAAATCGTACCTCTGTGGATTTCCACGGGTGTCCTCTTTTCGGAAATGCATGGGGTTCCCGGTTTTCCTTGGTGGCTTGGACACCCGAGGCCCATATCTGTATGGTGTGCCGGTCGGCAGAGAGTCTAAAATTCCAGTCTGAAAACAGACTTGGGGTTACTTGTGTTTAAGGCTTTCCCCTCACATGTGAGGAACCGTTTACATTGGTACACCTGTGGGAACGCGGGACGGTAGGCCATGTGTTGTTGGGTGCGTGTTTGGATGGGTGAGTCAAGCGAAATGTGAGGAAAATGCATTTTTTTTCCCCACACTTCGGATTTTGCGGGGGTGTCTGGGTACTAAATTCTGGTGCGATTTGCTCAAATCGCACCTCTGCGGATTCCCACTGGTGTCCTCTTTTCGGAAATGCATGGGGTTCCCTGTTTTCCTTGGTGGCTTGGACACCCGAGGCACATATCTGTATGGTGTGGAAAATGGTTTTTTTCCCCACATTTTGGACTTCGCGGGGGTGTCTGGGTACTAAATTCTGGGCCGATTTACCCAAATCGTACCTCTGTGGATTTCCACGGGTGTCCTCTTTTTGGAAATGCATGGGGTTCCCTGTTTTCCTTGGTGCCTTGGACACCCGAGGCCCATATCTGTATGGTGTGCCTGTCGGCAGAGAGTCTGAAATTCCGGTCTGAAAACAGACTTGGGGTTACTTGTGTTTTAGGATTTCCCCTCACATGTGAGGAACCGTTTACATTGGTACACCTGTGCGAACGCTGGACGGTAGGCCATGTGTTGTTGGGGGCGTGTTTGGATGGGTGAGTCAAGCGAAATGTGAGGAAAATGCGTTTTTTTCCCCACATTTCGGACTTTGCGGGGGTGTCTGGGTACTAAATTCTGGTGCGATTTGCTCAAATCGTACCTCTGCGGATTCCCACGGGTGTCCTCTTTTCAGAAATGCATGGGGTTCCCTGTTTTCCTTGGTGGCTTGGACACCCGAGGCACATATCTGTATCGTGTGCCGGTCGGCAGAGAGTCTGAAATTCCGGTCTGAAAACAGACTTAGGGTTACTTGTGCTTTAGGCTTTCCCCTTGGCACCCAGGTAGGTGCACCCACACATGTGAGTTACCGTTTTCATCGGGACATCTGTGGGAACGCAAGACGGTCAGCCATGTGTTGTTGGGAGCGTATTTTGATGGGTGAGCCGAGCGAAATATGCAGTAAATGCATTTTTTCCGCACATTTCGGACTTTGCAAGGGTGTCTGGGTACTAATTTCTGGGGCGATTTGCCCAAATCATACCTCTGCAGATTCCCACTGGTGTCCTCTTTTTGGAAATGCATGGGGTTCCCTGTTTTCCTTGGTGGCTTGGACACCCGAGGCCCATATCTGTATCGTGTGACAGTCGGCAGAGTCTGAAATTCCGGTCTGAAAAAAGACTTGGGGTTACTTGTGTTTTAGGCTTTCCCCTTGCCCCCAGGTAGGTAAACCCACACATGTGAGGTGTCATTTTCATCGGGACACCTGTGGGAACACGGGACCATAGGCCATGTGTTGTTGGGGGCGTGTTTCGAAGGGTGAGCCGAGCGAAATGTGAGGAAAATTGTTTTTTTCCCCACATTTTGGACTTCGCTGGGGTGTCTGGGTACTAAATTCTGGGGCGATTTACCCAAATTGTACCTCTGTGGATTTCCACGGGTGTCCTCTTTTTGGAAATGCATGGGGTTCCCTGTTTTACTTGGTGGCTTGGATCCCGAGGCCCATATCTGTATGGTGTGCCGGTCGGCAGAGAGTCTGAAATTCCAGTCTGAAAACAGACTTGGGGTTACTTGTGTTTTAGGATTTCCCCTTAGCACCCAGGTAGGTGCACCCACACATGTGAGGTACCGTTTTCATCAGGATACCTGTGGGAACGTGGGACCATAGGCCATGTGTTGTTGGGGGCGTGTTTCGATGGGTGAGCCGAGCGAAATGTGCGGAAAATGCATTTTTTTGCCCACATTTCGGAATTTGCGGGGGTGTCTGGGTACTAAATTCTGGGACGATTTACCCAAATCGTACCTCTGTGGATTTCCACGGGTGTCCTCTTTTCGGAAATGCATGGTGTTCTCTGTTTTCCTTGGTGGCTTGGACACTCGAGGCCCATATCTGTATGGTGTGCCGGTCGGCAGAGAGTCTGAAATTCCGGTCTGAAAACAGACTTGGGGTTACTTGTGTTTTAGACTTTCCTCTTGGCGCCCAGGTAGGTGCACCCACACATGTGAGGTACCGTTTTCATTGAGACACCTGTGGGAACGTGGGACAGTAGGCCATGTGTTGTTGGGGGCGTGTTTCGATGGGTGAGCCGAGCGAAATGTGCGGAAAATGCATTTTTTTGCCCACATTTCGGACTTTGCGGGGGTGTCTGGGTACTAAATTCTGGGACGATTTACCCAAATCGTACCTCTGCAGATTTCCACGGGTGTCCTCTTTTTCGGAAATGCATGGTGTTCCCTGTTTTCCTTGGTGGCTTGGACACTCGAGGCCCATATCTGTATGGTGTGCCGGTCGGCAGAGAGTCTGAAATTCCGGTCTGAAAACAGACTTGGGGTTACTTGTGTTTTAGGCTTTCCTCTTGGCGCCCAGGTAGGAGCACCCACACATGTGAGCTACCGTTTTCATTGAGACACCTGTGGGAACGCGGGACAGTAGGCCATGTTTTGTTGGGGGCGTGTTTCGATGGGTGAATAGAGCGAAATGTGTGGAAAATAGATTTTTTTGCCCACATTTTGGACTTTGCAGGGGTGTCTGGGTACTAAATTCTGGGGCGATTTACCCAAATCGTACCTCTGCGGATTTCCACCGGTGTCCTCTTTTCAGAAATGCATGGGGTTCCCTGTTTTCCTTTGTGACTTGGACACCCAAGTCCCATATCTGTATGGTGTGCCGGTCGGCAGAGAATCTGAAATTACGGTCTGAAAATAGACTTGGGGTTACTTGTGTTTTAGGCTTTCCCCTTGGTGCCCAGGTAGGTGCACCCACACATGTGAGGTACCATTTTCATCGGGCACCTGTGGGAACGCTGGACGGTAGATTTATGTTGTTGGGGGCGTGTTTCGATGGGTGAGCTGAGCGAAATGTGCGGAAAATGTGTTTTTTCTCCACATTTCGCACTTTGCGGGGATGTCTGGGTGTTAAATTCTGGGGCGATGTGCCCAAATCATACCTCTGTGGATTCCCACGGGAGTCCTCTTTTCAGAAATGCATGTGGTTCCCTGTTTTCCTTGGTGGCTTGGACACCCGAGGTCCATATCTGTATGCTGTGCTGGTCGGCAGAGAGTCTGAAATTCCGGTCTGAAAACAGAGTTGTGGTTACTTGTGTTTTAGGCTTTCCCCTTGGCGCCTAGGTAGGTGTACCCACACATGTGAAGTACGGGTTTCATTGGGACACCTGTTGAAACGCGGGACGGTAGGCCATGTGTTGTTGGGTGTGTGTTTCGATGGGTGAGCCGAGCGAAATGTGCGGATAATGTGTTTTTTCCCCACATTTCGGACTTTGCGGTGGTCTCTGGGTACTAAATTCTGGGGCGATGTGCCCAAATCATACCTCTGTGGATTCCCACGTGAGTCCTCTTTTCAGAAATGCATGTGGTTCCCTGTTTTCCTTGGTGGCTTGGACACCCGAGGCCCATATCTGTATGCTGTGCTAGTCGGCAGAGAGTCTGAAATTCCGGTCTGAAAACAGACTTGGGGTTACTTGTGTTTTAGGATTTCCCCTTAGCGCCCAGGTAGGTGCACCCACACATGCGAGGTACTGTTTTCATCGGGATACCTGTGGGAATGCGGGACAGTAGGCCATGTGTTGTTGGGGGTGTGTTTCGATGGGTGAGTTGAGCGAAATGTGCCAACATTGGTTTTTTTCCCCCACATTTCGGAATTTGCAGAGGTGTCTGGGTACTAAATTCTGGGGCGATTTGCCCAAATCGTACCTCTGCGGATTCCCACTGGTGTCCTCTTTTCGGAAATGCATAGGGTTCCCGGTTTTCCTTGGTGGCTTGGACACCCGAGGCCCATATCTGTATGGTGTGCCGGTCGGCAGAGAGTCTGAAATTCCGGTCTGAAAACAGACTTGGGGTTACTTGCGCTTTACGCTTTCCCATTGGCACCCAGGTAGGTGCACCCACACATGTGAGGTACCGTTTTCATCGGGACATCTGTGGGAACGCGAGACGGTCAGCCATGTGTTTTTGGGAGTGTGTTTTGATGCGTGAGCCGAGCGAAATATGCAGTAAATGCGTTTTTTTACCCACATTTCGGACTTTGCAGGGGTGTCTGGGTTCTAATTTCTTGAGCGATTTGCCCAAATCATACCTCTGCGGATTCCCACGGGTGTCCTCTTTTTGGAAATGCATGGGGTTCCCTGTTTTCCTTGGTGGCTTGGACACCCGAGGCCCATATCTGTATCGTGTGCCGGGTGGCAGAGTCTGAAATTCCGGTCTAAAAAAGACTTAGGGTTACTTGTGTTTTAGGCTTTCCCCTTGGCGCCCAGGTAGGTGCACCCACACATGTGAGGTACCGTTTTCATCAGGATACCTGTGGGAACGTGGGACCGTAGGCCATGTGTTGTTGGGGGCAAGTTTCGATGGGTGAGCCCAGCGAAATATGAGGAAAATTGTTTTTTTTCCCCACATTTTGGACTTCGTGGGGGTGTCTGGGTACTAAATTCTGGGGCGATTTACCCAAATCGTACCTCTGTGGATTTCCACGGGTGTCCTCTTTCCGGAAATGCATGGGGTTCCCGGTTTTCCTTGGTGGCTTGGACACCCGAGGCCCATATCTGTATGGTGTGCCGGTCGGCAGAGAGTCTGAAATTCCAGTCTGAAAACAGACTTGGGGTTACTTGTGTTTAAGGCTTTCCCCTCACATGTGAGGAACCGTTTACATTGTTACACCTGTGGGAACGCGGGACGGTAGGACATGTGTTGTTGGGTGCGTGTTTGGATGGATGAGTCAAGCGAAATGTGAGGAAAATGCATTTTTTTTCCCCACACTTCGGACTTTGCGGGGGTGTCTGGGTACTAAATTCTGGTGCGATTTGCTCAAATCGCACCTCTGCGGATTCCCACTGGTGTCCTCTTTTCGGAAATGCATGGGGTTCCCTGTCTTCCTTGGTGGCTTGGACACCCGAGGCACATATCTGTATGGTGTTCCGGTCGGCAGAGAGTCTGAAATTCCGGTCTGAAAACAGACTTAGGGTTACTTGTGCTTTAGGCTTTCCCCTTGTCACCCAGGTAGGTGCACCCACACATGTGAGGTATCGTTTTCATCGGGACACCTGTGGGAACACGGGACAATAGGCCATGTGTTGTTGGGGGCGTGTTTCGATGGGTGAGCCGAGCGAAATGTGAGGAAAATGGTTTTTTTCCCCACATTTTGGATTTCGCGGGGGTGTCTGTGTACTAAATTCTGGGCCGATTTACCCAAATCGTACCTCTGTGGATTTCCACGGGTGTCCTCTTTTTGGAAATGCATGGGGTTCCCTGTTTTCCTTGGTGCCTTGGACACCCGAGGCTCATATCTGTATGGTGTGCCTGTCGGCAGAGAGTCTGAAATTCCGGTCTGAAAACAGACTTGGGGTTACTTGTGTTTTAGGCTTTCCCCTCACAAGTGAGGAACCGTTTACATTGGTACACCTGTGGGAACGCGGGACGGTAGGCCATGTGTTGTTGGGGGCGTGTTTGGATGGGTGAGTCAAGCGAAATGTGAGGAAAATGCGTTTTTTTCCCCACATTTCGGACTTTGCGGGGGTGTCTGGGTACTAAATTCTGGTGCGATTTGCTCAAATCGCACCTCTGCGGATTCCCATAGGTGTCCTCTTTTCAGAAATGCATGGGGTTCACTGTTTTCCTTGGTGGCTTGGACACCCGAGGCACATATCTGTATCGTGTGCCGGTCGGCAGAGAGTCTGAAATTCCGGTCTGAAAACAGACTTAGGGTTAATTGTGCTTTAGGCTTTCCCCTTGGCACCCAGGTAGGTGCACCCACACATGTGAGTTACCGTTTTCATCGGTACATCTGTGGGAACGCAAGACGGTCAGCCATGTGTTGTTGGGAGCGTATTTTGATGGGTGAGCCGAGCTAAATATGCAGTAAATGCATTTTTTACCCACATTTCGGACTTTGCAGGGGTGTCTGGGTACTAATTTCTGGGGCGATTTGCCCAAATCATACCTCTGTAGATTCCCACTGGTGTCCTCTTTTTGGAAATGCATGGGGTTCCATGTTTTCCTTGGTGGCTTGGACACCCGAGGCCCATATCTGTATCGTGTGACAGTCGGCAGAGTCTGAAATTCCGGTCTGAAAAAAGACTTGGGGTTACTTGTGTTTTAGGCTTTCCCCTTGGCCCCAGGTAGGTACACCCACACATGTGAGGTATCGTTTTCATCGGGACACCTGTGGGAACACGGGACCATAGGCCATGTGTTGTTGGGGGCGTGTTTCGATGGGTGAGCCGAGCGAAATGAGAGGAAAATGGTTTTTTTCCCCACATTTTGGACTTTGCGGGGGTGTCTGGATACTAAATTCTGGGGCGATTTACCCAAATCGTACCTCTGTGGATTTCCACGGGTGTCCTCTTTTCAGAAATGCATGGGGTTCCATGTTTTCCTTGGTGGCTTGGATCCCGAGGCCCATATCTGTATGGTGTGCCGGTCGGCAGAGAGTCTGAAATTCCGGTCTGAAAGCAGACTTGGGGTTACTTGTGTTTTAGGATTTCCCCTTAGCACCCAGGTAGGTGCACCCACACATGTGAGGTACTGTTTTCATCGGGATACCTGTGGGAATGCGGGACAGTAGGCCATGTGTTGTTGGGGGTGTGTTTCGATGGGTGAGTTGAGCGAAATGTTCATACAATGGTTTTTTTTCCCCACATTTCGGAGTTTGCAGGGGTTCTGGGTACTAAATTCTGGGGCGATTTGCCCAAATCGTACCTCTGCGGATTCCCACTGGTGTCCTCTTTTCGGAAATGCATAGGGTTCCCGGTTTTCCTTGGTGGCTTGGACACCCAAGGCCCATATCTGTATGGTGTGCCGGTCGGCAGAGAGTCTGAAATTCCGGCCTGAAAACAGACTTGGGGTTACTTGCGCTTTACGCTTTCCCCTTGGCACCCACGTAGGTGCACCCACACATGTGAGGTACCGTTTTCATCAGGACATCTGTGGGAATGCGAGACTGTCAGCTATGTGTTGTTGGGAGTGTGTTTTGATGCGTGAGCCGAGCGAAATATGCAGTAAATGTGTTTTTTTCCCCACATTTCGGACTTTGCAGGGGTGTCTGGGTACTAATTTCTTGAGCGATTTGCCGAAATCGTACCTCTGCGGATTCCCACGGGTGTCCTCTTTTTGGAAATGCATGGGGTTCCCTGTTTTCCTTGGTGGCTTGGACACCCGGGGCCCATATCTGTATCGTGTGCCGGTCGGCAGAGTCTGAAATTCCGGTCTGAAAAAAGACTTGGGGTTACTTGTGTTTTAGGCTTTCCCCTTGGCGCCCAGGTAGGTGCACCCACACATGTGAGGTATTGTTTTCATCGGGACACCTGTGGGAACACGGGACCGTAGGCCATGTGCTGTTGGGGGCGTGTTTCGATGGGTGAGCCGAGCGAAATTTGAGGAAAATGTTTTTTTTCCCCACATTTTGGACTTTGCGGGGGTGTCTGGGTACTAAATTCTGGGGCGATTTACCCAAATCGTACCTCTGTGGATTTCCACGGGTGTCCTCTTTTCAGAAATGCATCGGGTTCCCGGTTTTCCTTGGTGGCTTGGACACCCGAGGCCCATATCTGTATGGTGTGCCGGTCGACAGAGAGTCTGAAATTCCGGTCTGAAAACAGACTTGGGGTTACTTGTGTTTTAGGATTTCCCCTTAGCGCCCAGGTAGGTGCACCCACACATGTGAGGTACTGTTTTCATCAGGATACCTGTGGGAATGCGGGACAGTAGGCCCTGTGTTGTTGGGGGCGTGTTTCGATGGGTGAGTTGAGCGAAATGTGCAGACAATGGTTTTTTTTCCCCACATTTCGGAATTTGCAGGGGTGTCTGGGTACTAAATTCTGGGGCGATTTGCCCAAATCGTACCTCTGCGGATTCCCACTGGTGTCCTCTTTTCGGAAATGCATAGGGTTCCCGTTTTCCTTGGTGGCTTGGACACCCGAGGCCCATATCTGTATGGTGTGCCGGTCGGCAGAGAGTCTGAAATTCCGGTCTGAAAACAGACCTGGGGTTACTTGTGTTTTAGGATTTCCCCTTAGCACCCAGGTAGGTGCACCCACACATGTGAGGTACCGTTTTCATCAGGATACCTGTGGGAATGTGGGACCGTAGGCCATGTGTTGTTGGGGGCGTGTTTCAATGGGTGAGCCGAGCGAAATATGAGGAAAATTGTTTTTTTTCCCCACATTTTGGACTTCGTGGGGGTGTCTGGGTACTAAATTCTGGGGCGATTTACCCAAATCGTACCTCTGTGGATTTCCACGTGTGTCCTCTTTTCGGAAATGCATGGGGTTCCCGGTTTTCCTTGGTGGCTTGGACACCCGAGGCCCATATCTGTATGGTGTGCCGGTCGGCAGAGAGTCTGAAATTCCGGTCTGAAAACAGACTTGGGGTTACTTGTGTTTTAGGATTTCCCCTTAGCACCCAGGTAGGTGCACCCACACATGTGAGGTACCGTTTTCATCAGGATACCTGTGGGAACGTGGGACCGTAGGCCATGTGTTGTTGGGGGCGTGTTTCGATGGGTGAGCCGAGCGAAATATGAGGACAATTGTTTTTTTTTCCCACATTTTGGACTTCGTGGGGGTGTCTGGGTACTAAATTCTGGGGCGATTTACCCAAATCGTACCTCTGTGGATTTCCACGGGTGTCCTCTTTTCGGAAATGCAGGGGTTCCCGGTTTTCCTTGGTGGCTTGGACACCCGAGGCCCATATCTGTATGGTGTGCCGGTCGGCAGAGAGTCTGAAATTCCGGTCTGAAAACAGACTTGGGGTTACTTGTGTTTTAGGATTTCCCCTTAGCGCCCAGGTAGGTGCACCCACACGTGTGAGGTACTGTTTTCATCGGGATACCTGTGGGAATGCGGGACAGTAGGCCATGTGTTGTTGGGGGTGTGTTTCGATGGGTGAGTTGAGCGAAATGTTGATACAATGGTTTTTTTTCCCCACATTTCGGAATTTGCAGGGGTTCTGGGTACTAAATTCTGGGGCGATTTGCCCAAATCGTACCTCTGCCGATTCCCACTGGTGTCCTCTTTTCGGAAATGCATAGGGTTCCCGGTTTTCCTTGGTGGCTTGGACACCCAAGGCCCATATCTGTATGGTGTGCCGGTCGGCAGAGAGTCTGAAATTCCTGCCTGAAAACAGACTTGGGGTTACTTGCGCTTTACGCTTTCCCCTTGGCACCCACGTAGGTGCACCCACACATGTGAGGTACCGTTTTCATCAGGACATCTGTGGGAATGCGAGACTGTCAGCCATGTGTTGTTGGGAGTGTTTTGATGCGTGAGCCGAGCGAAATATGCAGTAAATGTGTTTTTTTCCCCACATTTCGGACTTTGCAGGGGTGTCTGGGTACTAATTTCTTGAGCGATTTGCCGAAATCGTACCTCTGCGGATTCCCACGGGTGTCCTCTTTTTGGAAATGCATGGGGTTCCCTGTTTTCCTTGGTGGCTTGGACACCCGAGGCCCATATCTGTATCGTGTGCCGGTCGGCAGAGTCTGAAATTCCGGTCTGAAAAAAGACTTGGGGTTACTTGTGTTTTAGGCTTTCCCCTTGGCGCCCAGGTAGGTGCACCCACACATGTGAGGTATTGTTTTCATCGGGACACCTGTGGGAACACGGGACCGTAGGCCATGTGCTGTTGGGGGCGTGTTTCGATGGGTGAGCCGAGGGAAATGTGAGGAAAATGTTTTTTTTCCCCACATTTTGGACTTTGCGGGGGTGTCTGGGTACTAAATTCTGGGGCGATTTACCCAAATCGTACCTCTGTGGATTTCCACGGGTGTCCTCTTTTCAGAAATGCATGGGGTTCCCGGTTTTCCTTGGTGGCTTGGACACCCGAGGCCCATATCTGTATGGTGTGCCGGTCGACAGAGAGTCTGAAATTCCGGTCTGAATACAGACTTGGGGTTACCTGTGTTTTAGGATTTCCCCTTAGCGCCCAGGTAGGTGCACCCATACATGTGAGGTACTGTTTTCATCAGGATTCCTGTGGGAATGCAGGACAGTAGGCCCTGTGTTGTTGGGGGCGTGTTTCGATGGGTGAGTTGAGCAAAATGTGCGGACAATGGTTTTTTTTCCCCACATTTCGGAATTTGCAGGGGTGTCTGGGTACTAAATTCTGGGGCGATTTGCCCAAATCGTACCTCTGCGGATTCCCACTGGTGTCCTCTTTTCGGAAATGCATAGGGTTCCCGTTTTCCTTGGTGGCTTGGACACCCGAGGCCCATATCTGTATGGTTTGCCGGTCGGCAGAGAGTCTGAAATTCCGGTCTGAAAACAGACTTGGGGTTACTTGTGTTTTAGGATTTCCCCTTAGCACCCAGGTAGGTGCACCCACACATGTGAGGTACCGTTTTCATCAGGATACCTGTGGGAACGTGGGACCGTAGGCCATGTGTTGTTGGGGGCGTGTTTCAATGGGTGAGCCGAGCGAAATATGAGGAAAATTGTTTTTTTTCCCCACATTTTGGACTTCCTGGGGGTGTCTGGGTACTAAATTCTGGGGCGATTTACCCAAATCGTACCTCTGTGGATTTCCACGGGTGTCCTCTTTTCGGAAATGCATGGGGTTCCCGGTTTTCCTTGGTGGCTTGGACACCCGAGGCCCATATCTGTATGGTGTGCCGGTCGGCAGAGAGTCTGAAATTCCGGTCTGAAAACAGACTTGGGGTTACTTGTGTTTTAGGATTTCCCCTTAGCACCCAGGTAAGTGCACCCACACATGTGAGGTACCGTTTTCATCAGGATACCTGTGGGAACGTGGGCCCGTAGGCCATGTGTTGTTGGGGGCGTGTTTCGATGGGTGAGCCGAGCGAAATATGAGGACAATTGTTTTTTTTTTCCCACATTTTGGACTTCGTGGGGGTGTCTGGGTACTAAATTCTGGGGCGATTTACCCAAATCGTACCTCTGTGGATTTCCACGGGTGTCCTCTTTTCGGAAATGCAGGGGTTCCCGGTTTTCCTTGCTGGCTTGGACACCCGAGGCCCATATCTGTATGGTGTGCCGGTCGGCAGAGAGTCTGAAATTCCGGTCTGAAAACAGACTTGGGGTTACTTGTGTTTTAGGATTTCCCCTTAGCGCCCAGGTAGGTGCACCCACACATGTGAGGTACTGTTTTCATCGGGATACCTGTGGGAATGCGGGACAGTAGGCCATGTGTTGTTGGGGGCGTGTTTCGATGGGTGTGTTGAGCGAAATGTTCATACAATGGTTTTTTTTCCCCACATTTCGGAATTTGCAGGGGTTCTGGGTACTAAATTCTGGGGCGATTTGCCCAAATCGTACCTCTGCGGATTCCCACTGGTGTCCTCTTTTCGGAAATGCATAGGGTTCCCGGTTTTCCTTGGTGGCTTGGACACCCAAGGCCCATATCTGTATGGTGTGCCGGTCGGCAGAGAGTCTGAAATTCCGGCCTGAAAACAGACTTGGGGTTACTAGCGCTTTACGCTTTCCCCTTGGCACCCACGTAGGTGCACCCACACATGTGAGGTACCGTTTTCATCAGGACATCTGTGGGAATGCGAGACTGTCAGCCATGTGTTGTTGGGAGTGTGTTTTGATACGTGAGCCGAGCAAAATATGCAGTAAATGTGTTTTTTTCCCCACATTTCGGACTTTGCAGGGGTGTCTGGGTACTAATTTCTTGAGCGATTTGCCGAAATCGTACCTCTGCGGATTCCCACAGGTGTCCTCTTTTTGGAAATGCATGGGGTTCCCTGTTTTCCTTGGTGGCTTGGACACCCGAGGCCCATATCTGTATCGTGTGCCGGTCGGCAGAGTCTGAAATTCCGGTCTGAAAAAAGACTTGGGGTTACTTGTGTTTTAGGCTTTCCCCTTGGCGCCCAGGTAGGTGCACCCACACATGTGAGGTATTGTTTTCATCGGGACACCTGTGGGAACACGGGACCGTAGGCCATGTGTTGTTGGGGGCATGTTTCGATGGGTGAGCCGAGCGAAATGTGAGGAAAATGTTTTTTTTCCCCACATTTTGGACTTTGCGGGGGTGTCTGGGTACTAAATTCTGGGGCGATTTACCCCAATCGTACATCTGTGGATTTCCACGGGTGTCCTCTTTTCAGAAAAGCATGGGGTTCCCTGTATTCCTTGGTGGCTTGGATCCCGAGGCCCATCTCTGTATGGTGTGCCGGTCGGCAGAGAGTCTGAAATTCCGGTCTGAAAACAGACTTGGGGTTACTTGTGTTTTCGGATTTCCCCTTAGCACCCAGGTAGGTGCACCCACACATGTGAGGTACCGTTTTCATCAGGATACCTGTGGGAACGTGGGACCGTAGGCCATGTGTTGTTGGGGGCAAGTTTCGATGGGTGAGCCGAGCGAAATATGAGGAAAATTGTTTTTTTTCCCCACATTTTGGACTTTGTGGGTGTGTCTGGGTACTAATTTCTGGGGCGATTTGCCCAAATCATACCTCTGCGGATTCCCACTGGTGTCCTCTTTTTGGAAATGCATGGGGTTCCCTGTTTTCCTTGGTGGCTTGGACACCCGAGGCCCATATCTGTATGGTGTGCCGGTCGGCAGAGTCTGAAATTCTGGTCTGAAAAAAGACTTGGGTTACTTGTGTTTTAGGCTTTCCCCTTGGCGCCCAGGTAGGTGCACCCACACATGTGAGGTATCGTTTTCATCGGGACACCTTTGGGAACACGGGACCATAGGCCATGTGTTGTTGGGGGCGTGTTTCGATGGGTGAGCCGAGCAAAATGTGAGGAAAATGGTTTTTTTCCCCACATTTTGGACTTCGCGGGGGTGTCTGGGTACTAAATTCTGGGGCGATTTACCCAAATCGTACCTCTGTGGATTTCCACGGGTGTCCTCATTTTGGAAATGCATGGGGTTGCCTGTTTTCCTTGGTGGCTTGAATCCCGAGGCCCATATCTGTATGGTGTGCTGGTCGGCAGAGAGTCTGAAATTCCGGTCTGAAAACAGACTTGGGGTTACTTGTGTTTTAGGATTTCCCCTTAGCGCCCAGGTAGGTGCACCCACACATGTGAGGTACTGTTTTCATCGGGATACCTGTGGGAATGCGGGACAGTAGGCCATGTGTTGTTGGGGTTGTGTTTCGATGGGTGAGTTGAGCGAAATGTGCAGACAATGGTTTTTTTCCCCCACATATCGGAATTTGCAGGGGTTCTGGGTACTAAATTCTGGGGCGATTTGCCCAAATCGTACCTCTGCGGATTCCCACTGGTGTTCTCTTTTCGGAAATGCATAGGGTTCCCGGTTTTCCTTGGTGGCTTGGACACCCGAGGCCAATATCTGTATGGTGTGCCGGTCGGCAGAGAGTCTGAAATTCCGGTCTGAAAACAGACTTGGGGTTACTTGCGCTTTACGCTTTCCCCTTGGCACCCACGTAGGTGCACCGACACATGTGAGGTACCGTTTTCATCGGGACATCTGTGGGAATGCAAGACTGTCAGCCATGTGTTGTTGGGAGTGTGTTTTGATGCGTGAGCCGAGCGAAATATGCAGTAAATGTGTTTTTTTCCCCACATTTCGGACTTTGCAGGGGTGTCTGGGTACTAATTTCTTGAGCGATTTGCTGAAATCGTACCTCTGTGGATTCCCACGGGTGTCCTCT
The DNA here is from genome assembly GCF_040938575.1 of Ambystoma mexicanum. Lineage (NCBI taxonomy): Eukaryota > Metazoa > Chordata > Amphibia > Caudata > Ambystomatidae > Ambystoma > Ambystoma mexicanum. The sequence continues at coordinate 274,994,244 of NC_090938.1, forward strand.
TTTTGGAAAAGCATGGGGTTCCCTGTTTTCCTTGGATGCTTGGACACCCGAGGCCCATATCTGTATCGTGTGCCGGTCCGCAGAGTCTGAAATTCCGGTCTGAAAAAAGACTTGGGGTTACTTGTGTTTTAGGCTTTCCCCTTGGCGCCCAGGTAGGTGCACCCACACATGTGAGGTATTGTTTTCATCGGGACACCTGTGGGAACACGGGGCCGTAGGCCATGTGTTGTTGGGGGCGTGTTTCGATGGGTGAGCCGAGCGAAATGTGAGGAAAATGGTTTTTTTCCCCACATTTTGGACTTTGCGGGGGTGTCTGGATACTAAATTCTGGGGCGATTTACCCAAATCGTACCTCTGTGGATTTCCACGGGTGTCCTCTTTTCAGAAATGCATGGGGTTCCCTGTTTTCCTTGGTGGCTTGGATCCCGAGGCCCATATCTGTATGGTGTGCCGGTCGGCAGAGAGTCTGAAATTCCGGTCTGAAAACAGACTTGGGGTTACTTGTGTTTTAGGATTTCCCCTTAGCACCCAGGTAGGTGCACCCACACATGTGAGGTACCGTTTTCATCAGGATACCTGTGGGAACGTGGGACCGTAGGCCATGTGTTGTTGGGGGCAAGTTTCGATGGGTGAGCCGAGCGAAATATGATGAAAATAGCTTTTTTTCCCCACATTTTGGACTTCGTGGGGGTGTCTGGGTACTAAATTCTGGGGCGATTTACCCAAATCGTACCTCTGTGGATTTCCACGGGTGTCCTCTTTTTGGAAATGCATAGGGTTCCCGGTTTTCCTTGGTGGCTTGGACACCCGAGGCCCATATCTGTATGGTGTGCAGGTCGGCAGAGAGTCTGAAATTCCGGTCTGAAAACAGACTTGGGGTTACTTGTGTTTTAGGCTTTCCCCTCACATGTGAGAAACCGTTTACATTGGTACACCTGTGGGAACGCGGGACGGTAGGCCATGTGTTGTTGGGTGCGTGTTTGGATGGGTGAGTCAAGCGAAATGTGAGGAAAATGCATTTTTTTTCCCCACATTTCGGACTTTGCGGGGGTGTCTGGGTACTAAATTCTGTTGCTATTTGCTCAAATCGCACCTCTGCGGATTCCCACGGGTGTCCTCTTTTCAGAAATGCATGGGGTTCCCTGTTTTCCTTGGTGGCTTGGACACCCGAGGCACATATCTGTATCGTGTGCCGGTCGGCAGAGAGTCTGAAATTCTGGTCTGAAAACAGACTTAGGGTTACTTGTGCTTTAGGCTTTCCCCTTGGCACCCAGGTAGGTGCACCCACACATGTGAGTTACCGTTTTCATCGGGACATCTGTGGGAATGCCAGACAGTCAGCCATGTGTTGTTGGGAGCGTGTTTTGATGGGTGAGCCGAGCGAAATATGCAGTAAATGCATTTTTTCCCCACATTTCGGACTTTGCAGGGGTTTCTGCGTACTAATTTCTGGGGCGACTTGCCCAAATCATACCTCTGCGGATTCCCACTGGTGTCCTCTTTTTGGAAATGCATGGGGTTCCCTGTTTTCCTTGGTGGCTTGGACACCCGAGGCCCATATCTGTATCGTGTGCCGGTCGGCAGAGTCTGAAATTCCGGTCTGAAAAAAGACTTGGGGTTACTTGTGTTTTAGGCTTTCCCCTTGGCGCCCAGGTAGGTGCACCCACACATGTGAGATATCGTTTTCATCGGGACACCTGTGGGAACACGGGACCGTAGGCCATGTGTTGTTGGGGGCGTGTTTCGATGGGTGAGTGGAGCAAAATGTGAGGAAAATGTTTTTTTTCCCCACATTTTGGACTTCGAGTGGGTGTCTGGGTACTAAATTCTGGGGCGATTTACCCAAATCGTACCTCTGTGGATTTCCGCGGGTGTCCTCATTTTGGAAATGCATGGGGTTCCCTGTTTTCCTTGGTGGCTTGGATCCCGAGGCCCATATCTGTATGGTGGGCCGGTCGGCAGAGAGCCTGAAATTCCGGTCTGAAAACAGACTTGGGGTTACTTGTGTTTTAGGATTTCCCCTTAGCACCCAGGTAGGTGCACCCACACATGTGAGGAACCGTTTTCATCAGGATACCTGTGGGAACGTGGGACCGTAGGCCATGTGTTGTTGGGGGCGTGTTTCGATGGGTGAGCCGAGCGAAATATGAGGAAAATTGTTTTTTTTCCCCACATTTTGGACTTCGTGGGGGTGTCTGGGTACTAAATTCTGGGGAGATTTACCCAAATCGTACCTCTGTGGATTTCCACGGGTGTCCTCTTTTTGGAAATGCATGGGGTTCCCGGTTTTCCTTGGTGGCTTGGACACCCGAGGCCCATATCTGTATGGTGTGCCGGTCGACAGAGAGTCTGAAATTCCGGTCTGAAAACAGACTTGGGGTTACTTGTGTTTTAGGATTTCCCCTTAGCGCCCAGGTAGGTGCACCCACACATGTGAGATACTGTTTTCATCAGGATACCTGTGGGAATGCGGGACAGTAGGCCCTGTGTTGTTGGGGGTGTGTTTCGATGGGTGAGTTGAGCGAAATGTGCGGAAAATGGTTTTTTTTCCCCACATTTTGGACTTCGCGGGGGTGTCTGGGTACTAAATTCTGGGGCGTTGTACCCATATCGCACCTCTGTGGATTCCCGCGGGTTTCCTCTTTTCGGAAATCCATGGGGTTCCCTGTTTTCCTTGGTGGCTTGGACAGCCGAGGCCCATATCTTTATGGTGTGCCGGTCGGCAGAGTCTGAAATTCCGGTCTGAAAAAAGACTTGGGGTTACTTGTGTTTTAGGCTTTCCCCTTGGCGCCCAGGTAGGTGCACCCACACATGTGAGGTATCGTTTTCATCGGGACACCTGTGGGAACACGGGACCATAAACCATGTGTTGTTGGGGGCGTGTTTCGATGGGTGAGCCGAGCGAAATGTGAGGAAAATGGTTTTTTTTCCCCACATTTTGGACTTCGCGGGGGTGTCTGGGTACTAAATTCTGGGGCGTTGTACCCATATCGCACCTCTGTGGATTCCCGCGGGTTTCCTCTTTTCGGAAATGCATGGGGTTCCCTGTTTTCCTTGGTGGCTTGGACAGCCGAGGCCCATATCTTTATGGTGTGCTGGTCGGCAGAGAGTCTGAAATTCCGGTCTGAAAACAGACTTGGGGTTACTTGTGTTTTAGGCTTTCCCCCTGGCGCCCAGGTAGGTGCACCCACACATGTGAGGTACTGTTTTCATTGGGACACCTGTGGGAACGCAGGACGGTAGGCCATGTGTTGTTGGGGGTATGTTTCGATGGGTGAGCCGAGCGAAATGTGCGGAAAATGCATTTTTTTCCCACATTTCGGACTTTGCAGGGGTGTCCGGGTACTAAATTCTGGGGCGATTTGCCTGAAACGTACCGCTGCAGATTCCCACAGGTGTCCTCTTTTCAGAAATGCATGGGGTTCCCTGTTTTCCTTGGTGGCTTGGACACCCGAGGCCCATATATGTATGGTGTGCCGGTCGGCAGAGAGTCTGAAATTCCGGTCTGAAAACAGACTTGGGGTTACTTGTGTTTTAGGCTATCCCCGCACATGTGAGGTACCGTTTACATTGGGACACCTGTGGGAACGCGGGACCGTAGGCCATGTATTGTTGGTGGCGTGTTTTGATGGGTGAGCCGAGCGAAATGTGAGGAAAATGTTTTTTTCCCCACATTTTGGACTTTGTGGGGCTGTCTGGGTAATAAATTCTGGGGCGATTTGCACAAATCATACCTCTGCGGATTCCCACGGGTGTCCTCTTTTCGGAAATGCATGGGGTTCCCTGTTTTCCTTGGTGGCTTGGACACCCGAGGCCCATATCTGTATGGTGTGCCAGTCGGCAGAGAGTCTGAAATTCCGGTCTGAAAATAGACTTGGGGTTACTTGTGTTTTAGGCTTTCCCCCTTGGCGCCCAGGTAGGTGCACCCACACATGTGAGGTACTGTTTTCATTGGGACACCTGTGGGAACGCGGGACGGTAGGCCATGTGTTGTTGGGGGTGTGCTATGATGGGTGAGCAGAGCGAAATGTGCGGAAAATGCGTTTTTTTTCCCACATTTCGGACTTTGCAGGGGTGTCTGGGTACTAAATTCTGGGGCGATTTGCCCAAATCGTACCTCTGCGGATTCCCACTGGTGTCCTCTTTTTGGAAATGCATGGGGTTCCCTGTTTTCCTTGGTGGCTTGGACACCCGAGGCCCATTTCTGTATCGTGTGCCGGTCGGCAGAGTCTGAAATTCCGGTCTGAAAAAAGACTTGGGGTTACTTGTGTTTTAGGCTTTCCCCTTGGCGCCCAGGTAGGTGCACCCACACATGTGAGGTATCGTTTTCATCAGGACACCTGTGGGAACATGGGAACATAGACCATGTGTTGTTGGGGGCGTGTTTCGATGGGTGAGCCGAGCGAAATGTGAGGAAAATGGTTTTTTTTCCCCACATTTTGGACTTCGCAGGGGTGTCTGGGTTCTAAATTCTGGGGCGTTGTACCCATATCGCACCTCTGTGGATTCCCGCGGGTTTCCTCTTTTCGGAAAAGAATTGGGTTCCCTGTTTTCCTTGGTGGCTTGGACAGCCGAGGCCCATATCTTTATGGTGTGCTGGTCGGCAGAGAGTCTGAAATTCCGGTCTGAAAACAGACTTGGGGTTACTTGTGTTTTAGGCTTTCCCCCTGGCGCCCAGGTAGGTGCACCCACACATGTGAGGTACTGTTTTCATTGGGACACCTGTGGGAACGCAGGACGGTAGGCCATGTGTTGTTGGGGGTATGTTTCGATGGGTGAGCCGAGCGAAATGTGCGGAAAATGCATTTTTTTCCCACATTTCGGACTTTGCAGGGGTGTCTGGGTACTAAATTCTGGGGCGATTTGCCCGAATCATACCTCTGCAGATTCCCACAGGTGTCCTCTTTTCAGAAATGCATGGGGTTCCCTGTTTTCCTTGGTGGCTTGGACAGCCGAGGCCCATATCTTTATGGTGTGCTGGTCGGCAGAGAGTCTGAAATTCCGGTCTGAAAACAGACTTGGGGTTACTTGTGTTTTAGGCTTTCCCCCTGGCGCCCAGGTAGGTGCACCCACACATGTGAGGTAGTGTTTTCATTGGGACACCTGTGGGAACGCAGGACCGTAGGCCATGTGTTGTTGGGGGTATGTTTCGATGGGTGAGCCGAGCGAAATGTGCGGATAATGCATTTTTTTCCCACATTTCGGACTTTGCAGGGGTGTCCGGGTACTAAATTCTGGGGCGATTTGCCCGAATCGTACCGCTGCAGATTCCCACAGGTGTCCTCTTTTCAGAAATGCATGGGGTTCCCTGTTTTCCTTGGTGGCTTGGACACCAGAGGCCCATATATGTATGGTGTGCCGGTCGGCAGAGAGTCTGAAATTCCGGTCTGAAAACAGACTTGGGGTTACTTGTGTTTTAGGCTATCCCCGCACATGTGAGGTACCGTTTACATTGGGACACCTGTGGGAACGCGGGACCGTAGGCCATGTATTGTTGGTGGCGTGTTTTGATGGGTGAGCCGAGCGAAATGTGAGGAAAATGTTTTTTTTCCCCACATTTTGGACTTTGTGGGGCTGTCTGGGTAATAAATTCTGGGGCGATTTGCACAAATCATACCTCTGCGGATTCCCACGGGTGTCCTCTTTTCGGAAATGCATGGGGTTCCCTGTTTTCCTTGGTTGCTTGGACACCCGAGGCCCATATCTGTATGGTGTGCCAGTCGGCAGAGAGTCTGAAATTCCGGTCTGAAAATAGACTTGGGGTTACTTGTGTTTTAGGCTTTCCCCCTTGGCGCCCAGGTAGGTGCACCCACACATGTGAGGTACTGTTTTCATTGGGACACCTGTGGGAACGCGGGACGGTAGGCCATGTGTTGTTGGGGGTGTGCTATGATGGGTGAGCAGAGCGAAATGTGCGGAAAATGCGTTTTTTTTCCCACATTTCGGACTTTGTAGGGGTGTCTGGGTACTAAATTCTGGAGCGATTTGCCCAAATCGTACCTCTGCGGATTCCCACTGGTGTCCTCTTTTTGGAAATGCATGGGGTTTCCTGTTTTCCTTGGTGGCTTGGACACCCGAGGCCCATTTCTGTATCGTGTGCCGGTCGGCAGAGTCTGAAATTCCGGTCTGAAAAAAGACTTGGGGTTACTTGTGTTTTAGGCTTTCCCCTTGGCGCCCAGGTAGGTGCACCCACACATGTGAGGTATCGTTTTCATCAGGACACCTGTGGGAACACGGGACCATAGACCATGTGTTGTTGGGGGCGTGTTTCGATGGGTGAGCCGAGCGAAATGTGAGGAAAATGGGTTTTTTTCCCCACATTTTGGACTTCGCGGGGGTGTCTGGGTACTAAATTCTGGGGCGTTGTACCCATATCGCACCTCTGTGGATTCCCGCGGGTTTCCTCTTTTCGGAAAAGCATGGGGTTCCCTGTTTTCCTTGGTGGCTTGGACAGCCGAGGCCCATATCTTTATGGTGTGCTGGTCGGCAGAGAGTCTGAAATTCCGGTCTGAAAACAGACTTGGGGTTACTTGTGTTTTAGGCTTTCCCCCTGGCGCCCAGGTAGGTGCACCCACACATGTGAGGTACTGTTTTCATTGGGACACCTGTGGGAACGGAGGACGGTAGGCCATGTGTTGTTGGGGGTATGTTTCGATGGGTGAGCCAAGCGAAATGTGCGGAAAATGCATTTTTTTCCCACATTTCGGACTTTGCAGGGGTGTCTGGGTACTAAATTCTGGGGCGATTTGCCCGAATCGTACCTCTGCAGATTCCCACAGGTGTCCTCTTTTCAGAAATGCATGGGGTTCCCTGTTTTCCTTGGTGGCTTGGACACCCGAGGCCCATATATGTATGGTGTGCCGGTCGGCAGAGAGTCTGAAATTCCGTTCTGAAAACAGACTTGGGGTTACTTGTGTTTTAAGCTATCCCCGCACGTGTGAGGAACCGTTTACATTGGGACACCTGTGGGAACGCGGGACCGTAGGCCATGTATTGTTGGTGGCGTGTTTTGATGGGTGAGCCGAGCGAAATGTGAGGAAAATGGTTTTTTTTCCCACATTTTGGACTTTGTGGGGCTGTCTGGGTAATAAATTCTGGGGCGATTTGCACAAATCATACCTCTGCGGATTCCCACGGGTGTCCTCTTTTCGGAAATGCATGGGGTTCCCTGTTTTCCTAGGTGGCTTGGACACCCGAGGCCCATATCTGTATGGTGTGCCAGTCGGCAGAGAGTCTGAAATTCCGGTCTGAAAATAGACTTGGGGTTACTTGTGTTTTAGGCTTTCCCCCTTGGCGCCCAGGTAGGTGCACCCACACATGTGAGGTACTGTTTTCATTGGGACACCTGTGGGAACGCGGGACGGTAGGCCATGTGTTGTTGGGGTGTGCTATGATGGGTGAGCAGAGCGAAATGTGCGGAAAATGCGTTTTGTTTCCCACATTTCGGACTTTGCAGGGGTGTCTGGGTACTAAATTCTGGGGCGATTTGCCCAAATCGTACCTCTGCGGATTCCCACTGGTGTCCTCTTTTTGGAAATGCATGGGGTTCCCTGTTTTCCTTGGTGGCTTGGACACCCGAGGCCCATTTCTGTATCGTGTGCCGGTCGGCAGAGTCTGAAATTCCGGTCTGAAAAAAGACTTGGGGTTACTTGTGTTTTAGGCTTTCCCCTTGGCGCCCAGGTAGGTGCACCCACACATGTGAGGTATCGTTTTCATCAGGACACCTGTGGGAACACGGGACCATAGACCATGTGTTGTTGGGGGCGTGTTTCGATGGGTGAGCCGATCGAAATGTGAGGAAAATGGGTTTTTTTCCCCACATTTTGGACTTCGCGGGGGTGTCTGGGTACTAAATTCTGGGGCGTTGTACCGATATTGCACCTCTGTGGATTCCCGCGGGTTTCCTCTTTTCGGAAATGCATGGGGTTCCCTGTTTTCCTTGGTGGCTTGGACAGCCGAGGCCCATATCTTTATGGTGTGCTGGTTGGCAGAGAGTCTGAAATTCCGGTCTGAAAACAGACTTGGGGTTACTTGTGTTTTAGGCTTTCCCCCTGGCGCCCAGGTAGGTGCACCCACACATGTGAGGTACTGTTTTCATTGGGACACCTGTGGGAACGCAGGACGGTAGGCCATGTGTTGTTGGGGGCATGTTTCGATGGGTGAGCCGAGCGAAATGTGCGGAAAATGCATTTTTTTCCCACATTTCGGACTTTGCAGGGGTGTCTGGGTACTAAATTCTGGGGCGATTTGCCCGAAGCGTACCTCTGCAGATTCCCACAGGTGTCCTCTTTTCAGAAATGCATGGGGTTCCCTGTTTTCCTTGGTGGCTTGGACACCCGAGGCCCATATATGTATGGTGTGCCGGTCGGCAGAGAGTCTGAAATTCCGGTCTGAAAACAGACTTGGGGTTACTTGTGTTTTAGGCTATCCCCGCACATGTGAGGTACCGTTTACATTGGGACACCTGTGGGAACGCCGGACCGTAGGCCATGTATTGTTGGGGGCGTGTTTTGATGGGTGAGCCGAGCGAAATGTGAGGAAAATGTTTTTTTTCCCCACATTTTGGACTTTGTGGGGCTGTCTGGGTAATACATTCTGGGGCGATTTGCGCAAATCATACCTCTGCGGATTCCCACCCGTGTCCTCTTTTCGGAAATGCATGGGGTTCCCTGTTTTCCTAGGTGGCTTGGACACCCGAGGCCCATATCTGTATGGTGTGCCAGTCGGCAGAGAGTCTGAAATTCCGGTCTGAAAATAGACTTGGGGTTACTTGTGTTTTAGGCTTTCCCCCTTGGCGCCCAGGTAGGTGCACCCACACATGTGAGGTACTGTTTTCATTGGGACACCTGTGGGAACGCGGGACGGTAGGCCATGTGTTGTTGGGGTGTGCTATGATGGGTGAGCCGAGCGAAATATGCGGAAAATGCGTTTTTTTTCCCCACATTTCGGACATTTCAGGGGTGTCTGGGTAAGAGATTCTGGGGCGATTTGCGCAAATCATACCTCTGCGGATTCCCACAGGTGTCCTCTTTTCAGAAATGCATGGGGTTCCCTGTTTTCCTTGGTGGCTTGGACACCTCAGGCCCATATCTGTATGGTGTGCCGGTCGGCAGTGAGTCTGAAATTACAGTCTGAAAACATACTTGGGGTTACTTGTGTTTTAGGCTTTCCCCTTGGCACCCAGGTAGGTGCACCCACACATGTGAGCTACCGTTTTCATTGGGACACCTGTGGGAATGACTGACGGTAGGCCATGTGGTGTTGGGGGCGTGTTTCGATGGGTGAGCCGGGCGAAATGTGCGGAAAATGCGTTTTTTTGCCCACATTTCGGACTTTGCGGGGGTGTCTGGGTACTAAATTCTGGAGCGATTTGCCCAAATCGTTCCTCTGCGGATTCCCACGGGTGTCCTCTTTTCGGAAATGCATGGTGTTCCCTGTTTTCCTTGCTGACTTGGACACCCAAGTCCCATATCTGTATGGTGTGCCGGTCAGCAGAGAGTCTGAAATTCCGGTCTGAAATCAGACTTGGGGTTACTTGTGTTTTAGGCTTTCCCCTTGGCGCCCAGGTAGGTGCACCCACACATGTGAGGTACTGTTTTCATTGGGACACCTGTGGGAACGCGAGACGGCTGGCCATGTGTTGTTGGGGGTGTGCTTCGATGGGTGAGCCGAGCGAAATGTGCGGAAAATGCAATTTTTTTCCCCACATTTCGGACTTTGCAGGGGTGTCTGGGTATATACATTCTGGGCTGATTTGCGCAAATCATACCTCTGCGGATTCCCACGGGTGTCCTCTTTTCGGAAATACATGGGGTTCCCTGTTTTCCTTGGTGGCTGGGACATCCCATATCTGTTTGGTGTGCCGGTCGGCAGAGAGTCTGAAATTCCAGCCTGAAAACAAACTTGGGGTTACTTGTGTTTTAGGCTTTCCCCTTGGCGCCCAGGTAGGTGCACCCACACATGTGAGGTACTATTTTCATTGGGACACCTGTGGGAACGTGGGACGGTAGGCCATGTGTTGTTGGGGGTGTGCTTCGATGGGTGAGCCGAGCGAAATGTGCGGAAAATGTATTTTTTCCCCCACATTTCGGAATTTGCGGGGGTGTCTGGGTACTAAATTCTGGGGCGATTTGCCCAAATCGTACCTCTGCGGATTCCCACGGGTGTCCTCTTTTTGGAAATGCATGGGGCTCCCTGTTTTCCTTGGTGGCTTGGACACCCGAGGCCCATATCTGTTTCGTGTGCCGGTCGGCAGAGAGTCTGAAATTCCAGTCTGATAACAGACTTGGGGTTACCTTTGCTTTAAGCTTTCCCCTTAGCGCCCAGGTAGGTGCACCCACACATGTGAGGTACTGCTTTCATCGGGACACCTGTGGGAAAGCGGGACGGTAGGCCTGTGTTGTTGGGGGCGTGTTTCGATGGGTGAGCCAAGCAAAATGTGTTGGAAATGCATTTTTTTCCCTCATTTCAGACTTTGCGGGGGTGTCTGGGTACTAAATTCTGGGGCGATTTGCCCAAATCATACCTCTGCGGATTCCCACGTGTGTCCTATTTCGGAAATGCAGGGGGTTCCCTGTTTTCCTTGGTGGCTTGGACACCCGAAGCCTATATCTGTATTGTGTGCCGGTCGGCAGAGAGTCTGAAATTCCGGTCTGAAAACAGATTTGGGGTTACTTGTGCTTTAGGCTTTCCCCTTGGCGCCCAGGTAGGTACACCCACACATGTGAGGTATCATTTTCATTGGAACACCTTTGGGAACGTGGGATGGTAGGCCATGTGCTGTTGGGGGTGTGTTTCGATGGGTGAGCCGAGCGAAATGTGAGGTAAATGGGGTTTTTTCCCCACATTTTGGACTTTGTGGGGCTGTCTGGGTAATAAATTCTGGGGCGATTTCCGCAAATCATACCTCTGCGGATTCCCATGGGTGTCCTCTTTTCGGAAATGCATGGGGTTCCCTGTTTTCCTTGGTGGCTTGGACACCCGAGGCCCATATCTGTATGGTGTGCCGGTCGACAGAGAGTCTGCAATTCCGGTCTGAAAACAGACTTGGGGTTACTTGTGCATTAGGCTTTCCCCTTCGCGCCCAGGTAGGTGCACCCACACATGTGAAGTACCGGTTACTTCGGGACACCTGTGGGAATGCGGTACGGTAGGCCATGTGTTGTTGGGGGTGTGTTTTCGATGGGTGAGCCGAGCTAAATGTGCGGAAAATGCGTTTTTTCCCCCACATTTCGGACTTTGGGGGGGTGTCTGGGTACTAAATTCTGGGGCGATTTGCCCAAATTGCACCTCTGCGGATTCCCACGGGTGTCCTCTTTTCGAAAATGCATGGGGTTCTCTGTTTTCCTTGGTGGCTTGGACACCCGAGGCCTATATCTGTATCGTGTGCCGGTCGGCTGAGAGTCTGAAATTCCGGTCTGAAAACAGACTTGGGGTTACTTGTGTTTTAGGCTTTCCCCTTCGAGCCCAGGTGGGTGCACCCACACATGTGAGGTACCGGTTACTTCGGGACACCTGTGGGAATGTGGGACGGTAGGCCATGTGTTGTTGGGGGTGTGTTTCGATGGGTGAGCCGAGCTAAATGTGCGGAAAATGCGTTTTTTCCCCCACATTTTGGACTTTGGGGGGGTGTCTGGGTACTAAATTATGGGGCGATTTGCCCAAATCGTACCTCTGCGGATTCCCACGGGTGTCCTCTTGTCGGAAATGCATGGGGTTCCCTGTTTTCCTTGGTGGCTTGGACACCCGAGGCCCATATCTGTTTCGTGTGCCGGTCGGCAGAGTCTGAAATTCCGGTCTGAAAAAAGACTTGGGGTTACTTGTGTTTTAGGCTTTCCCCTTGGCGCCCAGGTAGGTGCACCCACACATGTGAGGTATCGTTTTCATCAGGACACCTGTGGGAACACGGGACCATAGACCACGTGTTGTTGGGGGCGTGTTTCGATGGGTGAGCCGATCGAAATGTGAGGAAAATGGGTTTTTTTCCCCACATTTTGGACTTCGCGGGGGTGTCTGGGTACTAAATTCTGGGGCGTTGTACCGATATCGCACCGCTGTGGATTCCCGCGGGTTTCCTCTTTTCGGAAATGCATGGGGTTCCCTGTTTTCCTTGGTGGCTTGGACAGCCGAGGCCCATATCTTTATGGTGTGCTGGTTGGCAGAGAGTCTGAAATTCCGGTCTGAAAACAGACTTGGGGTTACTTGTGTTTTAGGCTTTCCCCCTGGCGCCCAGGTAGGTGCACCCACACATGTGAGGTACTGTTTTCATTGGGACACCTGTGGGAACGCAGGACGGTAGGCCATGTGTTGTTGGGGGCATGTTTCGATGGGTGAGCCGAGCGAAATGTGCGGAAAATGCATTTTTTTCCCACATTTCGGACTTTGCAGGGGTGTCTGGGTACTAAATTCTGGGGCGATTTGCCCGAAGCGTACCTCTGCAGATTCCCACAGGTGTCCTCTTTTCAGAAATGCATGGGGTTCCCTGTTTTCCTTGGTGGCTTGGACACCCGAGGCCCATATATGTATGGTGTGCCGGTCGGCAGAGAGTCTGAAATTCCGGTCTGAAAACAGACTTGGGGTTACTTGTGTTTTAGGCTATCCCCGCACATGTGAGGTACCGTTTACATTGGGACACCTGTGGGAACGCGGGACCGTAGGCCATGTATTGTTGGGGGCGTGTTTTGATGGGTGAGCCGAGCGAAATGTGAGGAAAATGGTTTTTTTCCCCACATTTTGGACTTTGTGGGGCTGTCTGGGTAATACATTCTGGGGCGATTTGCGCAAATCATACCTCTGCGGATTCCCACCCGTGTCCTCTTTTCGGAAATGCATGGGGTTCCCTGTTTTCCTAGGTGGCTTGGACACCCGAGGCCCATATCTGTATGCTGTGCCGGTCGGCAGAGAGTCTGAAATTCCGGTCTGAAAACAGACTTGGGGTTACTTGTGTTTTAGGCTTTCCCCTTGGCGCCCAGGTAGATGCACCCACACATGTGAGGTACTGTTTTCATTGGGACACCTGTGGGAACGTGGGACGGTAGGCCATGTGTTGTTGGGGATGTGCTTCGATGGGTGAGCCGAGCGAAATATGCGGAAAATGCGTTTTTTTCCCCACATTTCGGACATTTCAGGGGTGTCTGGGTAAGAGATTCTGGGGCGATTTGCGCAAATCATACCTCTGCGGATTCCCACAGGTGTCCTCTTTTCAGAAATGCATGGGGTTCCCTGTTTTCCTTGGTGGCTTGGACACCTCAGGCCCATATCTGTATGGTGTGCCGGTCGGCAGTGAGTCTGAAATTACAGTCTGAAAACATACTTGGGGTTACTTGTGTTTTAGGCTTTCCCCTTGGCACCCAGGTAGGTGCACCCACACATGTGAGCTACCGTTTTCATTGGGACACCTGTGGGAATGACTGACGGTAGGCCATGTGGTGTTGGGGGCGTGTTTCGATGGGTGAGCCGGGCGAAATGTGCGGAAAATGCGTTTTTTTGCCCACATTTCGGACTTTGCGGGGGTGTCTGGGTACTAAATTCTGGAGCGATTTGCCCAAATCGTTCCTCTGCGGATTCCCACGGGTGTCCTCTTTTCGGAAATGCATGGTGTTCCCTGTTTTCCTTGCTGACTTGGACACCCAAGTCCCATATCTGTATGGTGTGCCGGTCAGCAGAGAGTCTGAAATTCCGGTCTGAAATCAGACTTGGGGTTACTTGTGTTTTAGGCTTTCCCCTTGGCGCCCAGGTAGGTGCACCCACACATGTGAGGTACTGTTTTCATTGGGACACCTGTGGGAACACGAGACGGCTGGCCATGTGTTGTTGGGGGTGTGCTTCGATGGGTGAGCCGAGCGAAATGTGCGGAAAATGCAATTTAATTTTTTTCCCCACATTTCGGACTTTGCAGGGGTGTCTGGGTATATACATTCTGGGCTGATTTGCGCAAATCATACCTCTGCGGATTCCCACGGGTGTCCTCTTTTCGGAAATACATGGGGTTCCCTGTTTTCCTTGGTGGCTGGGACATCCCATATCTGTATGGTGTGCCGGTCGGCATAGAGTCTGAAATTCCGGCCTGAAAACAAACTTGGGGTTACTTGTGTTTTAGGCTTTCCCCTTGGCGCCCAGGTAGGTGCACCCACACATGTGAGGTACTATTTTCATTGGGACACCTGTGGGAACGTGGGACGGTAGGCCATGTGTTGTTGGGGGTGTGCTTCGATGGGTGAGCCGAGCGAAATGTGCGGAAAATGTATTTTTTCCCCCACATTTTGGAATTTGCGGGGGTGTCTGGGTACTAAATTCTGGGGCGATTTGCCCAAATCGTACCTCTGCGGATTCCCACGGGTGTCCTCTTTTTGGAAATGCATGGGGCTCCCTGTTTTCCTTGGTGGCTTGGACACCCGAGGCCCATATCTGTTTCGTGTGCCGGTCGGCAGAGAGTCTGAAATTCCAGTCTGATAACAGACTTGGGGTTACCTTTGCTTTAAGCTTTCCCCTTAGCGCCCAGGTAGGTGCACTCACACATGTGAGGTACTGCTTTCATCGGGACACCTGTGGGAAAGCGGGACGGTAGGCCTGTGTTGTTGGGGGCGTGTTTCGATGGTTGAGCCAAGCAAAATGTGTTGGAAATGCATTTTTTTCCCTCATTTCAGACTTTGCGGGGGTGTCTGGGTACTAAATTCTGGGGCGATTTGCCCAAATCATACCTCTGCGGATTCCCACGTGTGTCCTCTTTTCGGAAATGCAGGGGGTTCCCTGTTTTCCTTGGTGGCTTGGACACCCGAAGCCTATATCTGTATTGTGTGCCGGTCGGCAGAGAGTCTGAAATTCCGGTCTGAAAACAGATTTGGGGTTACTTGTGCTTTAGGCTTTCCCCTTGGCGCCCAGGTAGGTACACCCACACATGTGAGGTATCATTTTCATTGGAACACCTTTGGGAACGTGGGATGGTAGGCCATGTGCTGTTGGGGGTGTGTTTCGATGGGTGAGCCGAGCGAAATGTGAGGTAAATGGGGTTTTTTCCCCACATTTTGGACTTTGTGGGGCTGTCTGGGTAATAAATTCTGGGGCGATTTCCGCAAATCATACCTCTGCGGATTCCCATGGGTGTCCTCTTTTCGGAAATGCATGGGGTTCCCTGTTTTCCTTGGTGGCTTGGACACCCGAGGCCCATATCTGTATGGTGTGCCGGTCGACAGAGAGTCTGCAATTCCGGTCTGAAAACAGACTTGGGGTTACTTGTGCATTAGGCTTTCCCCTTCGCGCCCAGGTAGGTGCACCCACACATGTGAGGTACCGGTTACTTCGGGACACCTGTGGGAATGCGGTACGGTAGGCCATGTGTTGTTGGGGGTGTGTTTTCGATGGGTGAGCCGAGCTAAATGTGCGGAAAATGCGTTTTTTCCCCCACATTTCGGACTTTGGGGGGGTGTCTGGGTACTAAATTCTGGGGCGATTTGCCCAAATTGCACCTCTGCGGATTCCCACGGGTGTCCTCTTTTCGAAAATGCATGGGGTTCTCTGTTTTCCTTGGTGGCTTGGACACCCGAGGCCTATATCTGTATCGTGTGCCGGTCGGCTGAGAGTCTGAAATTCCGGTCTGAAAACAGACTTGGGGTTACTTGTGTTTTAGGCTTTCCCCTTCGCGCCCAGGTGGGTGCACCCACACATGTGAGGTACCGGTTACTTCGGGACACCTGTGGGAATGCGGGACGGTAGGCCATGTGTTGTTGGGGGTGTGTTTCGATGGGTGAGCCGAGCTAAATGTGCGGAAAATGCGTTTTTTCCCCCACATTTTGGACTTTGGGGGGGTGTCTGGGTACTAAATTCTGGGGCGATTTGCACAAATCGTACCTCTGCGGATTCCCACGGGTGTCCTCTTGTCGGAAATGCATGGGGTTCCCTGTTTTCCTTGGTGGCTTGGACACCCGAGGCCCATATCTGTTTCGTGTGCCGGTCGGCAGAGTCTGAAATTCCAGTCTGAAAAAAGACTTGGGGTTACTTGTGTTTTAGGCTTTCCCCTTGGCGCCCAGGTAGGTGCACCCACACATGTGAGGTATCGTTTTCATCAGGACACCTGTGGGAACACGGGACCATAGACCATGTGTTGTTGGGGGCGTGTTTCGATGGGTGAGCCGATCGAAATGTGAGGAAAATTGGTTTTTTTCCCCACATTTTGGACTTCGCGGGGGTGTCTGGGTACTAAATTCTGGGGCGTTGTACCGATATCGCACCTCTGTGGATTCCCGCGGGTTTCCTCTTTTCGGAAATGCATGGGGTTCCCTGTTTTCCTTGGTGGCTTGGACAGCCGAGGCCCATATCTTTATGGTGTGCTGGTTGGCAGAGAGTCTGAAATTCCGGTCTGAAAACAGACTTGGGGTTACTTGTGTTTTAGGCTTTCCCCCTGGCGCCCAGGTAGGTGCACCCACACATGTGAGGTACTGTTTTCATTGGGACACCTGTGGGAACGCAGGACGGTAGGCCAGGTGTTGTTGGGGGCATGTTTCGATGGGTGAGCCGAGCGAAATGTGCGGAAAATGCATTTTTTTCCCACATTTCGGACTTTGCAGGGGTGTCTGGGTACTAAATTCTGGGGCGATTTGCCCGAAGCATACCTCTGCAGATTCCCACAGGTGTCCTCTTTTCAGAAATGCATGGGGTTCCCTGTTTTCCTTGGTGGCTTGGACACCCGAGGCCCATATATGTATGGTGTGCCGGTCGGCAGAGAGTCTGAAATTCCGGTCTGAAAACAGACTTGGGGTTACTTGTGTTTTAGGCTATCCCCGCACATGTGAGGTACCGTTTACATTGGGACACCTGTGGGAACGCGGGACCGTAGGCCATGTATTGTTGGGGGCGTGTTTTGATGGGTGAGCCGAGCGAAATGTGAGGAAAATGGTTTTTTTCCCCACATTTTGGACTTTGTGGGGCTGTCTGGGTAAAACATTCTGGGGCGATTTGCGCAAATCATACCTCTGCGGATTCCCACCCGTGTCCTCTTTTCGGAAATGCATGGGGTTCCCTGTTTTCCTAGGTGGCTTGGACACCCGAGGCCCATATCTGTATGGTGTGCCGGTCGGCAGAGAGTCTGAAATTCCGGTCTGAAAACAGACTTGGGGTTACTTGCGTTTTAGGCTTTCCCCTTGGCGCCCAGGTAGATGCACCCACACATGTGAGGTACTGTTTTCATTGGGACACCTGTGGGAACGTGGGACGGTAGGCCATGTGTTGTTGGGGATGTGCTTCGATGGGTGAGCCGAGCGAAATATGCGGAAAATGCGTTTTTTTCCCCACATTTCGGACATTTCAGGGGTGTCTGGGTAAGAGATTCTGGGGCGATTTGCGCAAATCATACCTCTGCGGATTCCCACAGGTGTCCTCTTTTCAGAAATGCATGGGGTTCCCTGTTTTCCTTGGTGGCTTGGACACCTCAGGCCCATATCTGTATGGTGTGCCGGTCGGCAGTGAGTCTGAAATTACAGTCTGAAAACATACTTGGGGTTACTTGTGTTTTAGGCTTTCCCCTTGGCACCCAGGTAGGTGCACCCACACATGTGAGCTACCGTTTTCATTGGGACACCTGTGGGAATGACTGACGGTAGGCCATGTGGTGTTGGGGGCGTGTTTCGATGGGTGAGCCGGGCGAAATGTGCGGAAAATGCGTTTTTTTGCCCACATTTCGGACTTTGCGGGGGTGTCTGGGTACTAAATTCTGGAGCGATTTGCCCAAATCGTTCCTCTGCGGATTCCCACGGGTGTCCTCTTTTCGGAAATGCATGGTGTTCCCTGTTTTCCTTGCTGACTTGGACACCCAAGTCCCATATCTGTATGGTGTGCCGGTCAGCAGAGAGTCTGAAATTCCGGTCTGAAATCAGACTTGGGGTTACTTGTGTTTTAGGCTTTCCCCTTGGCGCCCAGGTAGGTGCACCCACACATGTGAGGTACTGTTTTCATTGGGACACCTGTGGGAACGCGAGACGGCTGGCCATGTGTTGTTGGGGGTGTGCTTCGATGGGTGAGCCGAGCGAAATGTGCGGAAAATGCAATTTTTTTCCCCACATTTCGGACTTTGCATGGGTGTCTGGGTATATACATTCTGGGCTGATTTGCGCAAATCATACCTCTGCGGATTCCCACGGGTGTCCTCTTTTCGGAAATACATGGGGTTCCCTGTTTTCCTTGGTGGCTGGGACATCCCATATCTGTATGGTGTGCCGGTCGGCAGAGAGTCTGAAATTCCGGCCTGAAAACAAACTTGGGGTTACTTGTGTTTTAGGCTTTCCCCTTGGCGCCCAGGTAGGTGCACCCACACATGTGAGGTACTATTTTCATTGGGACACCTGTGGGAACGTGGGACGGTAGGCCATGTGTTGTTGGGGGTGTGCTTCGATGGGTGAGCCGAGCGAAATGTGCGGAAAATGTATTTTTTCCCCCACATTTTGGAATTTGCGGGGGTGTCTGGGTACTAAATTCTGGGGCGATTTGCCCAAATCGTACCTCTGCGGATTCCCACGGGTGTCCTCTTTTTGGAAATGCATGGGGCTCCCTGTTTTCCTTGGTGGCTTGGACACCCGAGGCCCATATCTGTTTCGTGTGCCGGTCGGCAGAGAGTCTGAAATTCCAGTCTGATAACAGACTTGGGGTTACCTTTGCTTTAAGCTTTCCCCTTAGCGCCCAGGTAGGTGCACCCACACATGTGAGGTACTGCTTTCATCGGGACACCTGTGGGAAAGCGGGACGGTAGGCCTGTGTTGTTGGGGGCGTGTTTCGATGGGTGAGCCAAGCAAAATGTGTTGGAAATGCATTTTTTTCCCTCATTTCAGACTTTGCGGGGGTGTCTGGGTACTAAATTCTGGGGCGATTTGCCCAAATCATACCTCTGCGGATTCCCACGTGTGTCCTCTTTTCGGAAATGCAGGGGGTTCCCTGTTTTCCTTGGTGGCTTGGACACCCGAAGCCTATATCTGTATTGTGTGCCGGTCGGCAGAGAGTCTGAAATTCCGGTCTGAAAACAGATTTGGGGTTACTTGTGCTTTAGGCTTTCCCCTTGGCGCCCAGGTAGGTACACCCACACATGTGAGGTATCATTTTCATTGGAACACCTTTGGGAACGTGGGATGGTAGGCCATGTGCTGTTGGGGGTGTGTTTCGATGGGTGAGCCGAGCGAAATGTGAGGTAAATGGGGTTTTTTCCCCACATTTTGGACTTTGTGGGGCTGTCTGGGTAATAAATTCTGGGGCGATTTCCGCAAATCATACCTCTGCGGATTCCCATGGGTGTCCTCTTTTCGGAAATGCATGGGGTTCCCTGTTTTCCTTGGTGGCTTGGACACCCGAGGCCCATATCTGTATGGTGTGCCGGTCGACAGAGAGTCTGCAATTCCGGTCTGAAAACAGACTTGGGGTTACTTGTGCATTAGGCTTTCCCCTTCGCGCCCAGGTAGGTGCACCCACACATGTGAGGTACCGGTTACTTCGGGACACCTGTGGGAATGCGGTACGGTAGGCCATGTGTTGTTGGGGGTGTGTTTTCGATGGGTGAGCCGAGCTAAATGTGCGGAAAATGCTTTTTTTACCCCACATTTCGGACTTTGGGGGGGTGTCTGGGTACTAAATTCTGGGGCGATTTGCCCAAATTGCACCTCTGCGGATTCCCACGGGTGTCCTCTTTTCGAAAATGCATGGGGTTCTCTGTTTTCCTTGGTGGCTTGGACACCCGAGGCCTATATCTGTATCGTGTGCCGGTCGGCTGAGAGTCTGAAATTCCGGTCTGAAAACAGACTTGGGGTTACTTGTGTTTTAGGCTTTCCCCTTCGCGCCCAGGTGGGTGCACCCACACATGTGAGGTACCGGTTACTTCGGGACACCTGTGGGAATGCGGGACGGTAGGCCATGTGTTGTTGGGGGTGTGTTTCGATGGGTGAGCCGAGCTAAATGTGCGGAAAATGCGTTTTTTCCCCCACATTTTGGACTTTGGGGGGGTGTCTGGGTACTAAATTCTGGGGCGATTTGCCCAAATCGTACCTCTGCGGATTCCCACGGGTGTCCTCTTGTCGGAAATGCATGGGGTTCCCTGTTTTCCTTGGTGGCTTGGACACCCGAGGCCCATATCTGTTTCGTGTGCCGGTCGGCAGAGATTCTGAAATTCCAGTCTGATAACAGACTTGGGGTTACTTCTGCTTTAAGCTTTCCCCTTAGCGCCCAGGTAGGTGCACCCACACATGTGAGGTACTGCTTTCATCGGGACACCTGTGGGAAAGTGGGACGGTAGGCCATGTGTTGTTGGGGGCGTGTTTCGATGGGTGAGCCAAGCGAAATGTGCTGAAAATGCATTTTTTTCCCCTCATTTCAGACTTTGCAGGGTGTCTGGGTACTAAATTCTGGGGCGATTTGCCCAAATCGTACCTCTGCGGATTTCCACGGGTGTCCTCTTTTCGGAAATGCATTGGGTTCCCTGTTTTCCTTGGTGGCTTGGACCCCCGGGGCCCATATCTGTATGGTGTGCCGGTCGGCAGAGAGTCTGAAATTCCGGTCTGAAAACAGACTTGGGGTTACTTGTGTTTTAGGCTTTCCCCTTAGCGCCCAGGTAGGTGCACCCACACATGTGAGGTACCATTTTAATCAGTGAACCTGTGGTAACGCGGAACGGTAGGCCATGTTTTGTTGGGGGCGTGTTTCGATGGGCGAGCCGAGCGAAATGTGCGGACAATGTTTTTTTTTCCCATATTTTGGAATTTGCGGGGATGTCTGGGTACTAAATTCTGGGGCGATTTGCCCAAATCATACCTCTGTGGATTCCCACTGGTGTCCTCTTTTCAGAAATGCATGGGGTTCCTGGTTTTCCTTGGTGGCTTGGACACCAGGGGCCTATATCTGTATGGTGTGCTGGTCGGCAGAGAGTCTGAAATTCCTGTCTGAAAACAGACTTGGGGTTACTTGTGTTTTAGGCTTTCCCCACACATGTGAGGTACTGCTTTCATCGGGGCACCTGTGGGAAAGTGAGACGGTAGGCCATGTGTTGTTGGGGGCGTGTTTCGATGGGTGAGCCAAGCGAAATGTGCTGAATATGCATTTTTTTCCCTCATTTCAGACTATGTAGGGTTGTCTGGGTACTAAATTCTGGGGCGATTTGCCCAAATGGTACCTCTGCGGATTCCCACGGGTGTCCTCCTTTCGGAATTGCATGGGGTTCCCTGTTTTCCTTGGTGGCTTGGACACCCGAGGCCCATATCTGTATGGTTTGCCGGTCGGCAGAGAGTCTGAAATTCCGGTCTGAAAACAGACTTGGGGTTACCTGTGTTTTAGGCTTCCCCCTGAGTGCCCAGGTAGGTGCACCCACACATGTGAGGTACCGTTTTCATCAGGATACATGTGGGAATGCGGGACGGTAGGCCATGTGTTGTTGGGGGTGTGTTTCGATGGGTGAGCTGAGCGAAATGTGCGGACAATGTTTTTTTTTCCCACATTTTGGAATTTGCGGGGGTGTCTGGGTAGTATATTCTGGGGAAATTTGCCCAAATCGTACCTCTGCGGATTCCCACGGTTGTCCTCTTTTCGGAAATGCATGGGGTTCCCTGTTTTCCTTGGTGGCTTGGACACCCGAGGCCCATATCTGTTTTGTGTGCCGGTCGGCAGAGAGTCTGAAATTCCAGTCTGATAACAGACTTGGGGTTACTTCTGCTTTAAGCTTTCCCATTAGCGCCCAGGTAGGTGCACCCACACATGTGAGGTACTGCTTTCATCGGGACACCTGTGGGAAAGCGGGACGGTAGGCCTGTGTTTTTGGGGGCGTGTTTCGATGGGTGAGCCAAGCGAAATGTGCTGAAAATGCATTTTTTTCCCTCATTTCAGATATTGCAGGGTTGTCTGGGTACTATATTCTGGGGCGATTTGCCCAAATCATACCTCTGTGGATTCGCACGTTTGTCCTCTTTTCGGAAATGCATGGGGTTCTCTGTTTTCCTTGGTGGCTTGGACACCCGAGGCCCATATCTGTATGGTGCGCCGGTCGGCAGAGAGTCTGAAATTCCGGTCTGAAAACAGACTTGGGGTTACTTGTGTTTTAGGCTTTCCCCTTAGCGCCCGGGTAGGTGCACCCACACATGTGAGGTACTGCATTCATCGGGACACCTGTGGGAAAGCGGGACGGTAGGCCTGTGTTGTTGGGGGGCGTGTTTCGATGGGTGAGCCAAGCGAAATGTGCTGAAAATGCATTTTGTTCCCTCATTTCAGATATTGCAGGGTTGTCTGGGTACTATATTCTGGGGCGATTTGCCCAAATCATACCTCTTCGGATTCGCACGGGTGTCCTCTTTTCGGAAATGCATGGGGTTCTCTGTTTTCCTTGGTGGCTTGGACACCCGAGGCCCATATCTGTATGGTGCGCCGGTCGGCAGAGAGTCTGAAATTCCGGTCTGAAAACAGACTTGGGGTTACTTGTGTTTTAGGCTTTCCCCTTAGCGCCCAGGTAGGTGCACCCACACATGTGAGGTACTGCTTTCATCGGGACACCTGTGGGAAAGCGGGACGGTAGGCCTGTGTTGTTGGGGGCGTGTTTCGATGGGTGAGCCAAGCGAAATGTGCTGAAAATGCATTTTGTTCCCTCATTTCAGATATTGCAGGGTTGTCTGGGTACTATATTCTGGGGCGATTTGCCCAAATCATACCTCTGCGGATTCGCACGGGTGTCCTCTTTTCGGAAATGCATGGGGTTCTCTGTTTTCCTTGGTGGCTTGGACACCCGAGGCCCATATCTGTATGGTGCGCCGGTCGGCAGAGAGTCTGAAATTCCGGTCTGAAAACAGACTTGGGGTTACTTGTGTTTTAGGCTTTCCCCTTAGTGCCCGGGTAGGTGCACCCACACATGTGAGGTACTGCTTTCATCGGGGCACCTGTGGGAAAGCGGGACGGTAGGCCTGTGTTGTTAGGGGCGTGTTTCGATGGGTGAGCCAAGCGAAATGTGCTGAAAATGCATTTTTTTCCCTCATTTCAGATATTGCAGGGTTGTCTGGGTACTATATTCTGGGGCGATTTGCCCAAATCATACCTCTGCGGATTCGCACGGGTGTCCTCTTTTCGGAAATGCATGGGGTTCTCTGTTTTCCTTGGTGGCTTGGACACCCGAGTCCCATATCTGTATGGTGCGCCGGTCGGCAGAGAGTCTGAAATTCCGGTCTGAAAACAGACTTGGGGTTACTTGTGTTTTAGGCTTTCCCCTTAGCGCCCGGGTAGGTGCACCCACACATGTGAGGTACGGTTTTCATCGGGAAACCTGTGGGAACGCGGAACAGCAGGCCATGTATTGTTGGGGGCATGTTTCGATGGGTGAGCCAAGCGAAATGTGCTGAAAATGCATTTTTTTCCCCACATTTCAGACTTTGCGGGGGTGTCTGGGTACTAGATTCTGGGGCGATTTGCCCAAATTGTACCTCTTCAGATTTCCACGGGTGTACTCTTTTCGGAAATGCATGGGGTTCTCTGTTTTCCTTGGTGGCTTGGACACCCGAGGCCCATATCTGTTTGTTGTGCCGGTCGGCAGAGAGTCTGAAATTCCAGTCTGAAAACAGACTTGGGGTTACTTGTATTTTAAGCTTTCCCCACACATGTGAGGTACCGTTTACATCGGGACACCTGTGGGAACGCGGGACGGTAGGCCATGTGTTGTTGGGGGCGTGTTTCGATGGGTGAGCCAAGCGAAATGTGAGGAAAATGCTTTTTTTTCCCCCACATTTCGGACTTTGCAGTGGTGTCTGGGTACTAAATTCTGGGGCGATTTGCCCAAATTCCACCTCTGCGGATTTGCACGGGTGTCCTCTTTTCAGAAATGCATTGGGTTCCCTGTTTTCCTTGGTGGCTTGGACACCCGAGGCCCATATCTGTATGGTGTGCCGGTCGGCAGAGAGTCTGAAATTCCGATCTGAAAACAGACTTGGGGTTACTTGTGTTTTAGGATTTCCCCTTGGCACCCAGGTAGGTGCACCCACACATGTGAGGTACTGTTTTCACCGGGACACCTGTGGGAACGCGGGACGGTAGGCCATGTGTTGTTGGGGGCTTGTTTCGATGGGTGAGCCGAGCGAAATGTGCGGAAAATGCATTTTGTTCCCACTTTTCAGAATTTGCAGGGGTGTCTGGGTGCTAAATTCTGGGGCGATTTGCCCAAATCGTACCTCTGCGGATTCCCACATGTGTCCTCTTTTTGGAAATGCATGGGTTTCCCTGTTTTCAATGGTGGCTTGGACACCCGAGGCCCATATCTGTATGGTGTGCAGGTCGGCAGAGAGTCTGAAATTCCGGTCTGAAAACAGACTTGGGATTACTTGTGTTTTAGGCTATCCCCTTCGCGCCCAAGTAGGTGCACCCACACATGTGAGGTACCGTTTACATCGGGACACCTGTGGGAATGCAGGACAGGGCCATGTGTTGTTGGGGGCGTGTTTCGATGGGTTAGCCGAGCTAAATGTGCGGACAATGTTTTTTTTTCCCACATTTCGGAATTTGCGGGGGTGTCTGGGTAGTATATTCTGGGGCAATTTGCCCAAATCATACCTCTGCGGATTCCCAGGGGTGTTCTCTTTCCAGAAATGCATGGGGTTTCCTGTTTTCCTTAGAGTCTTGGACACCCGAGGCCCATATCTGTATGGTGTGCCGGTCGGCAGAGAGTCTGAAATTCCGGTCTGAAAACAGACTTGGGGTATCTTGTGTTTTAGGCTTTCCCCACACATGTGAGGTACCGTTTACATTGGGACACCTGTGGGAATGCGGGACGGTATGCCATGTGTTGTTGGGTCCGTGTTTCGATGGGTGAGCCAAGCAAAATGTGCGGAAAATGCTTCTTATTCCCACATTTCGGACTTTGCGTGGTTGTCTGGGTACAAAATTCTGGGGCGATTTGCTCAAATTGCACCTCTGCGGATTCCCATGGGTGTCCTCTTTTCGGAAATGCATGGGGTTCCCTGGTTTCCTTGGTGTCTTGGACACCCGAGGCCCATATCTGTATGGTGTGCCGGTCGGCAGAGAGTCTGAAATTCCGATCTGAAAACAGACTTGGGGTTACTTGTGTTTTAGGATTTCCCCTTGGCACCCAGGTAGGTGCACCCACACATGTGAGGTACTGTTTTCACCGGGACACCTGTGGGAACGCGGGACGGTAGGCCATGTGTTGTTGGGGGCTTGTTTCGATGAGTGAGCCGAGCGAAATGTGCGGAAAATGCATTTTGTTCCCACTTTTCAGAATTTGCAGGGGTGTCTGGGTGCTAAATTCTGGGGCGATTTGCCCAAATCGTACCTCTGCGGATTCCCACATGTGTCCTCTTTTTGGAAATGCATGGGGTTCCCTGTTTTCAATGGTGGCTTGGACACCCGAGGCCCATATCTGTATGGTGTGCAGGTCGGCAGAGAGTCTGAAATTCCGGTCTGAAAACAGACTTGGGATTACTTGTGTTTTAGGCTATCCCCTTCGCGCCCAAGTAGGTGCACCCACACATGTGAGGTACCGTTTACATCGGGACACCTGTGGGAACGCAGGACAGTAGGCCATGTGTTGTTGGGGGCGTGTTTCGATGGGTTAGCCGAGCTAAATGTGCGGACAATGTTTTTTTTTCCCACATTTCAGAATTTGCGGGGGTGTCTGGGAGGTATATTCTGGGGCAATTTGCCCAAATCATACCTCTGCGGATTCCCAGGGGTGTGCTCTTTCCAGAAATGCATGGGGTTTCCTGTTTTCCTTGGAGTCTTGGACACCCGAGGCCCATATCTGTATGGTGTGCCGGTCGGCAGAGAGTCTGAAATTCCGGTCTGAAAACAGACTTGGGGTATCTTGTGTTTTAGGCTTTCCCCACACATGTGAGGTACCGTTTACATCGGGACACCTGTGGGAATGCGGGACGGTATGCCATGTGTTGTTGGGTCCGTGTTTCGATGGGTGAGCCAAGCGAAATGTGCGGAAAATGCTTCTTATTCCCACATTTCGGACTTTGCGTGGTTGTCTGGGTACAAAATTCTGGGGCGATTTGCTCAAATTGCACCTCTGCGGATTCCCATGGGTGTCCTCTTTTCGGAAATGCATGGGGTTCCCTGGTTTCCTTGGTGTCTTGGACACCCGAGGCCTATATCTGTATCGTGTGCCGGTCGGCAGAGAGTCTGAAATTCCAGTCTGAAAACAGACTTGGGGTTACTTGTGCTTTAGGCGTTCCCCTTGGCGCCCAGGTATGTGCACCTACTCATGTGAGGTACCGTTTTCATCGGGACACCTGTGGGAATGTGCAACAGTAGGCCTGTGTTGTTGGGGGCGTGTTTCGATGGGTGAGCCAAGCGAAATGTGCTGAAAATGCATTTTTTTCCCTCATTTCAGATATTGCAGGGTTTTCTGGGTACTATATTCTGGGGCGATTTGCCCAAATCATACCTCTGCGGATTCGCACGGGTGTCCTCTTTTCGGAAATGCATGGGGTTCTCTGTTTTCCTTGGTGGCTTGGACACCCGAGGCCCATATCTGTATGGTGCGCCGGTCGGCAGAGAGTCTGAAATTCCGGTCTGAAAACAGACTTGGGGTTACTTGTGCTTTAGGCTTTCCCCTTAGCGCCCGGGTAGGTGCACCCACACATGTGAGGTACGGTTTTCATCGGGAAACCTGTGGGAACGCGGGACAGCAGGCCATGTATTGTTGGGGGCATGTTTCGATGGGTGAGCCAAGCGAAATGTGCTGAAAATGCATTTTTTTCCCCACATTTCAGACTTTGCGGGGGTGTCTGGGTACTAAATTCTGGGGCGATTTGCCCAAATTGTACCTCTTCAGATTTCCACGGGTGTACTCTTTTCGGAAAAACATGGGGTTCTCTGTTTTCCTTGGTGACTTGGACACCCGAGGCCCATATCTGTTTGTTGTGCCGGTCGGCAGAGAGTCTGAAATTCCAGTCTGAAAACAGACTTGGGGTTACTTGTATTTTAAGCTTTCCCCACACATGTGAGGTACCGTTTACATCGGGACACCTGTGGGAACGCGGGACGGTAGGCCATGTGTTGTTGGGGGCGTGTTTCGATGGGTGAGCCAAGCGAAATGTGAGGAAAATGCTTTTTTTTTCCCCACATTTCGGACTTTGCAGTGGTGTCTGGGTACTAAATTCTGGGGCGATTTGCCCAAATTCCACCTCTGCGGATTCCCACGGGTGTCCTCTTTTCAGAAATGCATTGGGTTCCCTGTTTTCCTTTTTGGCTTGGACACCCGAGGCCCATATCTGTATGGTGTGCCGGTCGGCAGAGAGTCTGAAATTCCGATCTGAAAACAGACTTGGGGTTACTTGTGTTTTAGGATTTCCCCTTGGCACCCAGGTAGGTGCACCCACACATGTGAGGTACTGTTTTCACCGGGACACCTGTGGGAACGCGGGACGGTAGGCCATGTGTTGTTGGGGGCTTGTTTTGATGGGTGAGCCGAGCGAAATGTGCGGAAAATGCATTTTGTTCCCACTTTTCAGAATTTGCAGGGGTGTCTGGGTGCTAAATTCTGGGGCGATTTGCCCAAATCGTAATTCTGCGGATTCCCACATGTGTCCTCTTTTTGGAAATGCATGGGGTTCCCTGTTTTCAATGGTGGCTTGGACACCCGAGGCCCATATCTGTATGGTGTGCAGGTCGGCAGAGAGTCTGAAATTACGGTCTGAAAACAGACTTGGGATTACTTGTGTTTTAGGCTATCCCCTTCGCGCCCAAGTAGGTGCACCCACACATGTGAGGTACCGTTTACATCGGGACACCTGTGGGAACGCAGGACAGTAGGCCATGTGTTGTTGGGGGCGTGTTTCGATGGGTTAGCCGAGCTAAATGTGCGGACAATGTTTTTTTTTCCCACATTTCGGAATTTGCGGGGGTGTCTGGGTAGTATATTCTGGGGCAATTTGCCCAAATCATACCTCTGCGGATTCCCAGGGGTGTTCTCTTTCCAGAAATGCATGGGGTTTCCTGTTTTCCTTAGAGTCTTGGACACCCGAGGCCCATATCTGTATGGTGTGCCGGTCGGCAGAGAGTCTGAAATTCCGGTCTGAAAACAGACTTGGGGTATCTTGTGTTTTAGGCTTTCCCCACACATGTGAGGTACCGTTTACATTGGGACACCTGTGGGAATGCGGGACGGTATGCCATGTGTTGTTGGGTCCGTGTTTCGATGGGTGAGCCAAGCAAAATGTGCGGAAAATGCTTCTTATTCCCACATTTCGGACTTTGCGTGGTTGTCTGGGTACAAAATTCTGGGGCGATTTGCTCAAATTGCACCTCTGCGGATTCCCATGGGTGTCCTCTTTTCGGAAATGCATGGGGTTCCCTGGTTTCCTTGGTGTCTTGGACACCCGAGGCCCATATCTGTATGGTGTGCCGGTCGGCAGAGAGTCTGAAATTCCGATCTGAAAACAGACTTGGGGTTACTTGTGTTTTAGGATTTCCCCTTGGCACCCAGGTAGGTGCACCCACACATGTGAGGTACTGTTTTCACCGGGACACCTGTGGGAACGCGGGACGGTAGGCCATGTGTTGTTGGGGGCTTGTTTCGATGAGTGAGCCGAGCGAAATGTGCGGAAAATGCATTTTGTTCCCACTTTTCAGAATTTGCAGGGGTGTCTGGGTGCTAAATTCTGGGGCGATTTGCCCAAATCGTACCTCTGCGGATTCCCACATGTGTCCTCTTTTTGGAAATGCATGGGGTTCCCTGTTTTCAATGGTGGCTTGGACACCCGAGGCCCATATCTGTATGGTGTGCAGGTCGGCAGAGAGTCTGAAATTCCGGTCTGAAAACAGACTTGGGATTACTTGTGTTTTAGGCTATCCCCTTCGCGCCCAAGTAGGTGCACCCACACATGTGAGGTACCGTTTACATCGGGACACCTGTGGGAACGCAGGACAGTAGGCCATGTGTTGTTGGGGGCGTGTTTCGATGGGTTAGCCGAGCTAAATGTGCGGACAATGTTTTTTTTTCCCACATTTCAGAATTTGCGGGGGTGTCTGGGAGGTATATTCTGGGGCAATTTGCCCAAATCATACCTCTGCGGATTCCCAGGGGTGTGCTCTTTCCAGAAATGCATGGGGTTTCCTGTTTTCCTTGGAGTCTTGGACACCCGAGGCCCATATCTGTATGGTGTGCCGGTCGGCAGAGAGTCTGAAATTCCGGTCTGAAAACAGACTTGGGGTATCTTGTGTTTTAGGCTTTCCCCACACATGTGAGGTACCGTTTACATCGGGACACCTGTGGGAATGCGGGACGGTATGCCATGTGTTGTTGGGTCCGTGTTTCGATGGGTGAGCCAAGCGAAATGTGCGGAAAATGCTTCTTATTCCCACATTTCGGACTTTGCGTGGTTGTCTGGGTACAAAATTCTGGGGCGATTTGCTCAAATTGCACCTCTGCAGATTCCCATGGGTGTCCTCTTTTCGGAAATGCATGGGGTTCCCTGGTTTCCTTGGTGTCTTGGACACCCGAGGCCTATATCTGTATCGTGTGCCGGTCGGCAGAGAGTCTGAAATTCCAGTCTGAAAACAGACTTGGGGTTACTTGTGCTTTAGGCGTTCCCCGTGGCGCCCAGGTATGTGCACCTACTCATGTGAGGTACCGTTTTCATCGGGACACCTGTGGGAATGTGGGACAGTAGGCCATGTGTTGTTGGGGGCGTGTTTCTATGGGTGAGCCGAGCGAAATGTGCAGAAAATGCATTTTCTTCCCCACATTTCGGACTTTGCAAGGGTGTCTGGGTAATACATTCTGGGGCGATTTGCGCAAATCATACCTCTGTGGATTCCCACGGGTGTCACCTTTTCAGAAATGCATTGGGTTCCCTGATTTCCTTGGTGGCTTGGACACCCGAGGCCCATATCTGTATGGTGTGCCGGTTGGCAGAGAGTCTGAAATACCGGTCTGAAAACAGACTTGGGGTATCTTGTGTTTTAGGCTTTCCCCACACATGTGAGGTACCGTTTACATCGGGACACCTGTGGGAATGCGGGACGATATGCCATGTGTTGTTGGGTGCGTGTTTCCATGGGTGAGCCAAGCGAAATGTGCGGAAAATGCTTCTTATTCCCACATTTCGGACTTTGCGTGGTTGTCTGGGTACTAAATTCAGGGGCGATTTGCTCAAATTGCACCTCTGCGGATTCCCATGGGTGTCCTCTTTTCGGAAATGCATGGGGTTCCCTGTTTTTCTTGGTGTCTTGGACACCCGAGGCCTATATCTGTATCGTGTGACGGTCGGCAGAGAGTCTGAAATTCCGGTCTGAAAACAGACTTGGGGTGGCGCCCAGGTATGTGCACCTACTCATGTGAGGTACCGTTTTCATCGGGACACCTGTGGGAATGTGGGACAGTAGGCCATGTGTTGTTGGGGGCATGTTTCGATGGGTGAGCCGAGCGAAATGTGCAGAAAATGCATTTTCTTCCCCACATTTCGGACTTTGCAAGGGTGTCTGGGTAATACATTCTGGGGCGATTTGCGCAAATCATACCTCTGCGGATTCCCACGTGTGTCACCTTTTCAGAAATGCATTGGGTTCCCTGATTTCCTTGGTGGCTTGGACACCCGAGGCCCATATCTGTATGGTGTGCCGGTTGGCAGAGAGTCTGAAATTCCGGTCTGAAAACAGACTTGGGGTTACTTGTGTTTTAGGCTTTCCCCTTCGCGTCCAGGTAGGTGCACCCACACATGTGAGGTACCGTTTACATCGGGACACCTGTGGGAACGCAGGACGGTAGGCCATGTGTTGTTGGGGGCGTGTTTCGATGGGTGAGCCGAGCGAAATGTGCAGAAAATGCATTTTCTTCCCCACATTTCGGACTTTGCAAGGGTGTCTGGGTAATACATTCTGGGGCGATTTGCGCAAATCATACCTCTGTGGATTCCCACTGGTGTCCTCTTTTCAGAAATGCATGGGGTTCCTGGTTTTCCTTGGTGGCTTGGACACCAGGGGCCTATATCTGTATGGTGTGCTGGTCGGCAGAGAGTCTGAAATTCCTGTCTGAAAACAGACTTGGGGTTACTTGTGTTTTAGGCTTTCCCCACACATGTGAGGTACTGCTTTCATCGGGGCACCTGTGGGAAAGTGAGACGGTAGGCCATGTGTTGTTGGGGGCGTGTTTCGATGGGTGAGCCAAGCGAAATGTGCTGAAAATGCATTTTTTTCCCTCATTTCAGACTTTGCAGGGTTGTCTGGGTACTAAATTCTGGGGCGATTTGCCCAAATGGTACCTCTGCGGATTCCCACGGGTGTTCTCCTTTCGGAATTGCATGGGGTTCCCTGTTTTCCTTGGTGGCTTGGACACCCGAGGCCCATATCTGTATGGTTTGCCGGTCGGCAGAGAGTCTGAAATTCCGGTCTGAAAACAGACTTGGGGTTACTTGTGTTTTAGGCTTCCCCCTGAGTGCCCAGGTAGGTGCACCCACACATGTGAGGTACCGTTTTCATCAGGATACATGTGGGAATGCGGGACGGTAGGCCATGTGTTGTTGGGGGTGTGTTTCGATGGTTGAGCTGAGCGAAATGTGCGGACAATGTTTTTTTTTCCCACATTTTGGAATTTGCGGGGGTGTCTGGGTAGTATATTCTGGGGAAATTTGCCCAAATCGTACCTCTGCGGATTCCCACGGTTGTCCTCTTTTCGGAAATGCATGGGGTTCCCTGTTTTCCTTGGTGGCTTGGACACCCGAGGCCCATATTTGTTTTGTGTGCCGGTCGGCAGAGAGTCTGAAATTCCAGTCTGATAACAGACTTGGGGTTACTTCTGCTTTAAGCTTTCCCATTAGCGCCCAGGTAGGTGCACCCACACATGTGAGGTACTGCTTTCATCGGGACACCTGTGGGAAAGCGGGACGGTAGGCCTGTGTTGTTGGGGGCGTGTTTCGATGGGTGAGCCAAGCGAAATGTGCTGAAAATGCATTTTTTTCCCTCATTTCAGATATTGCAGGGTTGTCTGGGTACTATATTCTGGGGCGATTTGCCCAAATCATACCTCTGTGGATTCGCACGTTTGTCCTCTTTTCGGAAATGCATGGGGTTCTCTGTTTTCCTTGGTGGCTTGGACACCCGAGGCCCATATCTGTATGGTGCGCCGGTCGGCAGAGAGTCTGAAATTCCGGTCTGAAAACAGACTTGGGGTTACTTGTGTTTTAGGCTTTCCCCTTAGCGCCCGGGTAGGTGCACCCACACATGTGAGGTACTGCATTCATCGGGACACCTGTGGGAAAGCAGGACGGTAGGCCTGTGTTGTTGGGGGCGTGTTTCGATGGGTGAGCCAAGCGAAATGTGCTGAAAATGCATTTTGTTCCCTCATTTCAGATATTGCAGGGTTGTCTGGGTACTATATTCTGGGGCGATTTGCCCAAATCATACCTCTTCGGATTCGCACGGGTGTCCTCTTTTCGGAAATGCATGGGGTTCTCTGTTTTCCTTGGTGGCTTGGACACCCGAGGCCCATATCTGTATGGTGCGCCGGTCGGCAGAGAGTCTGAAATTCCGGTCTGAAAACAGACTTGGGGTTACTTGTGTTTTAGGCTTTCCCCTTAGCGCCCAGGTAGGTGCACCCACACATGTGAGGTACTGCTTTCATCGGGACACCTGTGGGAAAGCGGGACGGTAGGCCTGTGTTGTTGGGGGCATGTTTCGATGGGTGAGCCAAGCGAAATGTGCTGAAAATGCATTTTTTTCCCTCATTTCAGATATTGCAGGGTTGTCTGGGTACTATATTGTAGGGCGATTTGCCCAAATCATACCTCTGCGGATTCGCACGGGTGTCCTCTTTTCGGAAATGCATGGGGTTCTCTGTTTTCCTTGGTGGCTTGGACACCCGAGGCCCATATCTGTATGGTGCGCCGGTCGGCAGAGAGTCTGAAATTCCGGTCTGAAAACAGACTTGGGGTTACTTGTGTTTTAGGCTTTCCCCTTAGCGCCCGGGTAGGTGCACCCACACATGTGAGGTACTGCTTTCATCGGGACACCTGTGGGAAAGCGGGACGGTAGGCCTGTGTTGTTGGGGGCGTGTTTCAATGGGTGAGCCAAGCGAAATGTGCTGAAAATGCATTTTGTTCCCTCATTTCAGATATTGCAGGGTTGTCATGGTACTATATTCTGGGGCGATTTGCCCAAATCATACCTCTGCGGATTCGCACGGGTGTCCTCTTTTCGGAAATGCATGGGGTTCTCTGTTTTCCTTGGTGGCTTGGACACCCGAGGCCCATATCTGTATGGTGCGCCGGTCGGCAGAGAGTCTGAAATTCCGGTCTGAAAACAGACTTGGGGTTACTTGTGTTTTAGGCTTTCCCCTTAGCGCCCGGGTAGGTGCACCCACACATGTGAGGTACTGCTTTCATCGGGACACCTGTGGGAAAGCGGGACGGTAGGCCTGTGTTGTTGGGGGCGTGTTTCGATGGGTGAGCCAAGCGAAATGTGCTGAAAATGCATTTTTTCCCTCATTTCAGATATTGCAGGGTTGTCTGGGTACTATATTCTGGGGCGATTTATTTGCCCAAATCATACCTCTGCGGATTCGCACGGGTGTCCTCTTTTCGGAAATGCATGGGGTTCTCTGTTTTCCTTGGTGGCTTGGACACCCGAGGCCCATATCTGTATGGTGCGCCGGTCGGCAGAGAGTCTGAAATTCCGGTCTGAAAACAGACTTGGGGTTACTTGTGTTTTAGGCTTTCCCCTTAGCGCCCGGGTAGGTGCACCCACACATGTGAGGTACGGTTTTCATCGGGAAACCTGTGGGAATGCGGGACACCAGGCCATGTATTGTTGGGGGCATGTTTCGATGGGTGAGCCAAGCGAAATGTGCTGAAAATGCATTTTTTTCCCCACATTTCAGACTTTGCGGGGGTGTCTGGGTACTAAATTCTGGGACGATTTGACCAAATTGTACCTCTTCAGATTTCCACAGGTGTACTCTTTTCGGAAATGCATGGGGTTCTCTGTTTTCCTTGGTAGCTTGGACACCCGAGGCCCATATCTGTTTGTTGTGCCGGTCGGCAGAGAGTCTGAAATTCCAGTCTGAAAACAGACTTGGGGTTACTTGTATTTTAAGCTTTCCCCACACATGTGAGGTACCGTTTACATCGGGACACCTGTGGGAACGCGGGACGGTAGGCCATGTGTTGTTGGGGGCGTGTTTCGATGGGTGAGCCAAGCGAAATGTGAGGAAAATGCTTTTTTTTCCCCACATTTCGGACTTTGCAGTGGTGTCTGGGTACTAAATGCTGGGGCGATTTGCCCAAATTTCACCTCTGCGGATTCGCACGGGTGTCCTCTTTTCAGAAATGCATTGGGTTCCCTGTTTTCCTTGGTGGCTTGGACACCCGAGGCCCATATCTGTATGGTGTGCCGGTCGGCAGAGAGTCTGAAATTCCGATCTGAAAACAGACTTGGGGTTACTTGTGTTTTAGGATTTCCCCTTGGCACCCAGGTAGGTGCACCCACACATGTGAGGTACTGTTTTCACCGGGACACCTGTGGGAACACGGGACGGTAGGCCATGTGTTGTTGGGGGCTTGTTTCGATGGGTGAGCCGAGCGAAATGTGCGGAAAATGCATTTTGTTCCCACTTTTCAGAATTTGCAGGGGTGTCTGGGTGCTAAATTCTGGGGCGATTTGCCCAAATCGTACCTCTGCGGATTCCCACATGTGTCCTCTTTTTGGAAATGCATGGGGTTCCCTGTTTTCAATGGTGGCTTGGACACCCGAGGCCCATATCTGTATGGTGTGCAGGTCGGCAGAGAGTCTGAAATTCCTGTCTGAAAACAGACTTGGGATTACTTGTGTTTTAGGCTATCCCCTTCGCGCCCAAGTAGGTGCACCCACACATGTGAGGTACCGTTTACATCGGGACACCTGTGGGAATGCAGGACAGTAGGCCATGTGTTGTTGGGGGCGTGTTTCGATGGGTTAGCCGAGCTAAATGTGCGGACAATGTTTTTTTTTCCCACATTTCGGAATTTGCGGGGGTGTCTGGGTAGTATATTCTGGGGCAATTTGCCCAAATCATACCTCTGCGGATTCCCAGGGGTGTTCTCTTTCCAGAAATTCATGGGGTTTCCTGTTTTCCTTGGAGTCTTGGACAACCGAGGCCCATATCTGTATGGTGTGCCGGTCGGCAGAGAGTCTGAAATTCCGGTCTGAAAACAGACTTGGGGTATCTTGTGTTTTAGGCTTTCCCCACACATGTGAGGTACCGTTTACATCGGGACACCTGTGGGAATGCGGGACGGTATGCCATGTGTTGTTGGGTCCGTGTTTCGATGGGTGAGCCAAGCGAAATGTGCGGAAAATGCTTCTTATTCCCACATTTCAGACTTTGCGTGGTTGTCTGGGTACAAAATTCTGGGGCGATTTGCTCAAATTGCACCTCTGCGGATTCCCATGGGTGTCCTCTTTTCGGAAATGCATGGGGTTCCCTGGTTTCCTTGGTGTCTTGGACACCCGAGGCCCATATCTGTATCGTGTGAAGGTCGGCAGAGAGTCTGAAATTCCAGTCTGAAAACAGACTTGGGGTTACTTGTGCTTTAGGCGTTCCCCGTGGCGCCCAGGTATGTGCACCTACTCATGTGAGGTACCGTTTTCATCGGGACACCTGTGGGAATGTGGGACAGTAGGCCTGTGTTGTTGGGGGCGTGTTTCGATGGGTGAGCCAAGCGAAATGTGCTGAAAATGCATTTTTTTCCCTCATTTCAGATATTGCAGGGTTGTCTGGGTACTATATTCTGGGGCGATTTGCCCAAATCATACCTCTGCGGATTCGCACGGGTGTCCTCTTTTCGGAAATGCATGGGGTTCTCTGTTTTCCTTGGTGGCTTGGACACCCGAGGCCCATATCTGTATGGTGCGCCGGTCGGCAGAGAGTCTGAAATTCCGGTCTGAAAACAGACTTGGGGTTACTTGTGTTTTAGGCTTTCCCCTTAGCGCCCGGGTAGGTGCACCCACACATGTGAGGTACGGTTTTCATCGGGAAACCTGTGGGAACGCGGAACAGCAGGCCATGTATTGTTGGGGGCATGTTTCGATGGGTGAGCCAAGCGAAATGTGCTGAAAATGCATTTTTTTCCCCACATTTCAGACTTTGCGGGGGTGTCTGGGTACTAAATTCTGGGGCGATTTGCCCAAATTGTACCTCTTCAGATTTCCACGGGTGTACTCTTTTCGGAAATGCATGGGGTTCTCTGTTTTCCTTGGTGGCTTGGACACCCGAGGCCCATATCTGTTTGTTGTGCCGGTCGGCAGAGAGTCTGAAATTCCAGTCTGAAAACAGACTTGGGGTTACTTGTATTTTAAGCTTTCCCCACACATGTGAGGTACCGTTTACATCGGGACACCTGTGGGAACGCGGGACGGTAGGCCATGTGTTGTTGGGGGCGTGTTTCGATGGGTGAGCCAAGCGAAATGTGAGGAAAATGCTTTTTTTTCCCCACATTTCGGACTTTGCAGTGGTGTCTGGGTACTAAATTCTGGGGCGATTTGCCCAAATTCCACCTCTGCGGATTCGCACGGGTGTCCTCTTTTCAGAAATGCATTGGGTTCCCTGTTTTCCTTGGTGGCTTGGACACCCGAGGCCCATATCTGTATGGTGTGCCGGTCGGCAGAGAGTCTGAAATTCCGATCTGAAAACAGACTTGGGGTTACTTGTGTTTTAGGATTTCCCCTTGGCACCCAGGTAGGTGCACCCACACATGTGAGGTACTGTTTTCACCGGGACACCTGTGGGAACACGGGACGGTAGGCCATGTGTTGTTGGGGGCTTGTTTCGATGGGTGAGCCGAGCGAAATGTGCGGAAAATGCATTTTGTTCCCACTTTTCAGAATTTGCAGGGGTGTCTGGGTGCTAAATTCTGGGGCGATTTGCCCAAATCGTACCTCTGCGGATTCCCACATGTGTCCTCTTTTTGGAAATGCATGGGGTTCCCTGTTTTCAATGGTGGCTTGGACACCCGAGGCCCATATCTGTATGGTGTGCAGGTCGGCAGAGAGTCTGAAATTCCTTTCTGAAAACAGACTTGGGATTACTTGTGTTTTAGGCTATCCCCTTCGCGCCCAAGTAGGTGCACCCACACATGTGAGGTACCGTTTACATCGGGACACCTGTGGGAATGCAGGACAGTAGGCCATGTGTTGTTGGGGGCGTGTTTCGATGGGTTAGCCGAGCTAAATGTGCGGACAATGTTTTTTTTTCCCACATTTCGGAATTTGCGGGGGTGTCTGGGTAGTATATTCTGGGGCAATTTGCCCAAATCATACCTCTGCGGATTCCCAGGGGTGTTCTCTTTCCAGAAATGCATGGGGTTTGCTGTTTTCCTTGGAGTCTTGGACACCCGAGGCCCATATCTGTATGGTGTGCCGGTCGGCAGAGAGTCTGAAATTCCGGTCTGAAAACAGACTTGGGGTATCTTGTGTTTTAGGCTTTCCCCACACATGTGAGGTACCGTTTACATCGGGACACCTGTGGGAATGCGGGACGGTATGCCATGTGTTGTTGGGTCCGTGTTTCGATGGGTGAGCCAAGCGAAATGTGCGGAAAATGCTTCTTATTCCCACATTTCAGACTTTGCATGGTTGTCTGGGTACAAAATTCTGGGGCGATTTGCTCAAATTGCACCTCTGCGGATTCCCATCGGTGTCCTCTTTTCGGAAATGCATGGGGTTCCCTGGTTTCCTTGGTGTCTTGGACACCCGAGGCCTATATCTCTATCGTGTGAAGGTCGGCAGAGAGTCTGAAATTCCAGTCTGAAAACAGACTTGGGGTTACTTGTGCTTTAGGCGTTCCCCGTGGCGCCCAGGTATGTGCACCTACTCATGTGAGGTACCGTTTTCATCGGGACACCTGTGGGAATGTGGGACAGTAGGCCTGTGTTGTTGGGGGCGTGTTTCGATGGGTGAGCCAAGCGAAATGTGCTGAAAATGCATTTTTTTCCCTCATTTCAGATATTGCAGGGTTGTCTGGGTACTATATTCTGGGGCGATTTGCCCAAATCATACCTCTGCGGATTCGCACGGGTGTCCTCTTTTCGGAAATGCATGGGGTTCTCTGTTTTCCTTGGTGGCTTGGACACCCGAGGCCCATATCTGTATGGTGCGCCGGTCGGCAGAGAGTCTGAAATTCCGGTCTGAAAACAGACTTGGGGTTACTTGTGTTTTAGGCTTTCCCCTTAGCGCCCGGGTAGGTGCACCCACACATGTGAGGTACGGTTTTCATCGGGAAACCTGTGGGAACGCGGAACAGCAGGCCATGTATTGTTGGGGGCATGTTTCGATGGGTGAGCCAAGCGAAATGTGCTGAAAATGCATTTTTTTCCCCACATTTCAGACTTTGCGGGGGTGTCTGGGTACTAAATTCTGGGGCGATTTGCCCAAATTGTACCTCTTCAGATTTCCACGGGTGTACTCTTTTCGGAAATGCATGGGGTTCTCTGTTTTCCTTGGTGGCTTGGACACCCGAGGCCCATATCTGTTTGTTGTGCCGGTCGGCAGAGAGTCTGAAATTCCAGTCTGAAAACAGACTTGGGGTTACTTGTATTTTAAGCTTTCCCCACACATGTGAGGTACCGTTTAAATCGGGACACCTGTGGAAACGCGGGACGGTAGGCCATGTGTTGTTGGGGGCGTGTTTCGATGGGTGAGCCAAGCGAAATGTGAGGAAAATGCTTTTTTTTCCCCCACATTTCGGACTTTGCAGTGGTGTCTGGGTACTAAATTCTGGGGCGATTTGCCCAAATTCCACCTCTGCGGATTCGCACGGGTGTCCTCTTTTCAGAAATGCATTGGGTTCCCTGTTTTCCTTGGTGGCTTGGACACCCGAGGCCCATATCTGTATGGTGTGGCGGTCGGCAGAGAGTCTGAAATTCCGATCTGAAAACAGACTTGGGGTTACTTGTGTTTTAGGATTTCCCCTTGGCACCCAGGTAGGTGCACCCACACATGTGAGGTACTGTTTTCACCGGGACACCTGTGGGAACGCGGGACGGTAGGCCATGTGTTGTTGGGGGCTTGTTTCGATGGGTGAGCCGAGCGAAATGTGCGGAAAATGCATTTTGTTCCCACTTTTCAGAATTTGCAGGGGTGTCTGGGTGCTAAATTCTGGGGCGATTTGCCCAAATCGTACCTCTGCGGATTCCCACATGTGTCCTCTTTTTGGAAATGCATGGGGTTCCCTGTTTTCAATGGTGGCTTGGACACCCGAGGCCCATATCTGTATGGTGTGCAGGTCGGCAGAGAGTCTGAAATTCCGGTCTGAAAACAGACTTGGGATTACTTGTGTTTTAGGCTATCCCCTTCGCGCCCAAGTAGGTGCACCCACACATGTGAGGTACCGTTTACATCGGGACACCTGTGGGAATGCAGGACATAAGGCCATGTGTTGTTGGGGGCGTGTTTCGATGGGTTAGCTGAGCTAAATGTGCGGACAATGTTTTTTTTTCCCACATTTCGGAATTTGCGGGGGTGTCTGGGTAGTATATTCTGGGGCAATTTGCCCAAATCATACCTCTGCGGATTCCCAGGGGTGTTCTCTTTCCAGAAATGCATGGGGTTTCCTGTTTTCCTTGGAGTCTTGGACACCCAAGGCCCATATCTGTATGGTGTGCCGGTCGGCAGAGAGTCTGAAATTCCGGTCTGAAAACAGACTTGGGGTATCTTGTGTTTTAGGCTTTCCCCACACATGTGAGGTACCGTTTACATCGGGACACCTGTGGGAATGCGGGACGGTATGCCATGTGTTGTTGGGTCCGTGTTTCGATGGGTGAGCCAAGCGAAATGTGCGGAAAATGCTTCTTATTCCCACATTTCGGACTTTGCGTGGTTGTCTGGGTACAAAATTCTGGGGCGATTTGCTCAAATTGCACCTCTGCGGATTCCCATGGGTGTCCTCTTTTCGGAAATGCATGGGGTTCCCTGGTTTCCTTGGTGTCTTGGACACCCGAGGCCTATATCTGTATCGTGTGCCAGTCGGCAGAGAGTCTGAAATTCCAGTCTGAAAACAGACTTGGGGTTACTTGTGCTTTAGGCGTTCCCCTTGGCGCCCAGGTATGTGCACCTACTCATGTGAGGTACCTTTTTCATCGGGACACCTGTGGGAATGTGCAACAGTAGGCCTGTGTTGTTGGGGGCGTGTTTCGATGGGTGAGCCAAGCGAAATGTGCTGAAAATGCATTTTTTTCCCTCATTTCAGATATTGCAGGGTTGTCTGGGTACTATATTCTGGGGCGATTTGCCCAAATCATACCTCTGCGGATTCGCACGGGTGTCCTCTTTTCGGAAATGCATGGGGTTCTCTGTTTTCCTTGGTGGCTTGGACACCCGAGGCCCATATCTGTATGGTGCGCCGGTCGGCAGAGAGTCTGAAATTCCGGACTGAAAACAGACTTGGGGTTACTTGTGTTTTAGGCTTTCCCCTTAGCGCCCGGGTAGGTGCACCCACACATGTGAGGTACGGTTTTCATCGGGAAACCTGTGGGAACGCGGGACAGCAGGCCATGTATTGTTGGGGGCATGTTTCGATGGGTGAGCCAAGCGAAATGTGCTGAAAATGCATTTTTTTCCCCACATTTCAGACTTTGCGGGGGTGTCTGGGTACTAAATTCTGGGGCGATTTGCCCAAATTGTACCTCTTCAGATTTCCACGAGTGTACTCTTTTCGGAAATGCATGGGGTTCTCTGTTTTCCTTGGTGACTTGGACACCCGAGGCCCATATCTGTTTGTTGTGCCGGTCGGCAGAGAGTCTGAAATTCCAGTCTGAAAACAGACTTGGGGTTACTTGTATTTTAAGCTTTCCCCACACATGTGAGGTACCGTTTACATCGGGACACCTGTGGGAACGCGGGACGGTAGGCCATGTGTTGTTGGGGGCGTGTTTCGATGGGTGAGCCAAGCGAAATGTGAGGAAAATGCTTTTTTTTCCCCCACATTTCGGACTTTGCAGTGGTGTCTGGGTACTAAATTCTGGGGCGATTTGCCCAAATTCCACCTCTGCGGATTCCCACGGGTGTCCTCTTTTCAGAAATGCATTGGGTTCCCT
This sequence comes from Ambystoma mexicanum, assembly GCF_040938575.1. Lineage (NCBI taxonomy): Eukaryota > Metazoa > Chordata > Amphibia > Caudata > Ambystomatidae > Ambystoma > Ambystoma mexicanum. Next base: position 275,035,262 of record NC_090938.1, read on the forward strand.
GTTTTCCTTTTTGGCTTGGACACCCGAGGCCCATATCTGTATGGTGTGCCGGTCGGCAGAGAGTCTGAAATTCCGATCTGAAAACAGACTTGGGGTTACTTGTGTTTTAGGATTTCCCCTTGGCACCCAGGTAGGTGCACCCACCCATGTGAGGTACTGTTTTCACCGGGACACCTGTGGGAACGCGGGACGGTAGGCCATGTGTTGTTGGGGGCTTGTTTTGATGGGTGAGCCGAGCGAAATGTGCGGAAAATGCATTTTGTTCCCACTTTTCAGAATTTGCAGGGGTGTCTGGGTGCTAAATTCTGGGGCGATTTGCCCAAATCGTACCTCTGCGGATTCCCACATGTGTCCTCTTTTTGGAAATGCATGGGGTTCCCTGTTTTCAATGGTGGCTTGGACACCTGAGGCCCATATCTGTATGGTGTGCAGGTCGGCAGAGAGTCTGAAATTACGGTCTGAAAACAGACTTGGGATTACTTGTGTTTTAGGCTATCCCCTTCGCGCCCAAGTAGGTGCACCCACACATGTGAGGTACCGTTTACATCGGGACACCTGTGGGAACGCAGGACAGTAGGCCATGTGTTGTTGGGGGCGTGTTTCGATGGGTTAGCCGAGCTAAATGTGCGGACAATGTTTTTTTTTCCCACATTTCGGAATTTGCGGGGGTGTCTGGGTAGTATATTCTGGGGCAATTTGCCCAAATCATACCTCTGCGGATTCCCAGGGGTGTTCTCTTTCCAGAAATGCATGGGGTTTCCTGTTTTCCTTGGAGTCTTGGACACCCGAGGCCCATATCTGTATGGTGTGCCGGTCGGCAGAGAGTCTGAAATTCCGGTCTGAAAACAGACTTGGGGTATCTTGTGTTTTAGGCTTTCCCCACACATGTGAGGTACCGTTTACATCGGGACACCTGTGGGAATGCGGGACGGTATGCCATGTGTTGTTGGGTCCGTGTTTCGATGGGTGAGCCAAGCAAAATGTGCGGAAAATGCTTCTTATTCCCACATTTCGGACTTTGCGTGGTTGTCTGGGTACAAAATTCTGGGGCGATTTGCTCAAATTGCACCTCTGCGGATTCCCATGGGTGTCCTCTTTTCGGAAATGCATGGGGTTCCCTGGTTTCCTTGGTGTCTTGGACACCCGAGGCCTATATCTGTATCGTGTGCCGGTCGGCAGAGAGTCTGAAATTCCAGTCTGAAAACAGACTTGGGGTTACTTGTGCTTTAGGCGGTCCCCGTGGCGCCCAGGTATGTGCACCTACTCATGTGAGGTACCGTTTTCATCGGGACACCTGTGGGAATGTGGGACAGTAGGCCATGTGTTGTTGGGGGCGTGTTTCTATGGGTGAGCCGAGCGAAATGTGCAGAAAATGCATTTTCTTCCCCACATTTCGGACTTTGCAAGGGTGTCTGGGTAATACATTCTGGGGCGATTTGCGCAAATCATACCTCTGTGGATTCCCACGGGTGTCACCTTTTCAGAAATGCATTGGGTTCCCTGATTTCCTTGGTGGCTTGGACACCCGAGGCCCATATCTGTATGGTGTGCCGGTTGGCAGAGAGTCTGAAATACCGGTCTGAAAACAGACTTGGGGTATCTTGTGTTTTAGGCTTTCCCCACACATGTGAGGTAACGTTTACATCGGGACACCTGTGGGAATGCGGGACGATATGCCATGTGTTGTTGGGTGCGTGTTTCCATGGGTGAGCCAAGCGAAATGTGCGGAAAATGCTTCTTATTCCCACATTTCGGACTTTGCGTGGTTGTCTGGGTACTAAATTCAGGGGCGATTTGCTCAAATTGCACCTCTGCGGATTCCCATGGGTGTCCTCTTTTCGGAAATGCATGGGGTTCCCTGTTTTTCTTGGTGTCTTGGACACCCGAGGCCTATATCTGTATCGTGTGACGGTCGGCAGAGAGTCTGAAATTCCGGTCTGAAAACAGACTTGGGGTGGCGCCCAGGTATGTGCACCTACTCATGTGAGGTACCGCTTTCATCGGGACACCTGTGGGAATGTGGGACAGTAGGCCATGTGTTGTTGGGGGCATGTTTCGATGGGTGAGCCGAGCGAAATGTGCAGAAAATGCATTTTCTTCCCCACATTTCGGACTTTGCAAGGGTGTCTGGGTAATACATTCTGGGGCGATTTGCGCAAATCATACCTCTGCGGATTCCCACGTGTGTCACCTTTTCAGAAATGCATTGGGTTCCCTGATTTCCTTGGTGGCTTGAACACCCGAGGCCCATATCTGTATCGTGTGCCGGTTGGCAGAGAGTCTGAAATTCCGGTCTGAAAACAGACTTGGGGTTACTTGTGTTTTAGGCTTTCCCCTTGGCGCCCAGGTAGGTGCACTCACACATTTGAGGTACTGTTTTCATCGGGACACCTGTGGGAATGAGGGACAGTAGGCCATGTATTGTTGGGAGCATGTTTCGATGGGTGAGCCAAGCGAAATGTGCTGAAAATGCATTTTTTTCCCTCATTTTAGACTTTGCAGGCTTGTCTGGGTACTAAATTCTGGGGTGATTTGCCCAAATCACACCTCTTCAGATTCCCACGGGTGTCCTCTTTTCGAAAATGCATTGGGTTCCCTGATTTCCTTGGTGGCTTGGACACCCGAGGCCCATATCTGTATGGTGTGCCGGTTGGCAGAGAGTCTGAAATTCCAGTCTGAAAACAGACTTGGGGTTACTTGTATTTTAAGCTTTCCCCACACATGTGAGGTACCGTTTACATCGGGACACCTGTGGGAACGCCGGACGGTAGGCCATGTGTTGTTGGGGGCGTGTTTCGATGGGTGAGCCAAGCGAAATGTGAGGAAAATGCTTTTTTTTTCCCCACATTTCGCAATTTGCGGGGATGTCTGGGTACTAAATTCTGGGGCGATTTGCCCAAATCATACCTCTGCGGATTCCCACGGGTGTCCTCTTTTCAGAAATGCATTGGGTTCCCTGTTTTCCTTTTTGGCTTGGACACCCGAGGCCCATATCTGTATGGTGTGCCGGTCGTCAGAGAGTCTGAAATTCCGGTCTGAAAACAGACTTGGGGTTACTTGTGTTTTAGGCTTTCCCCTTCGCGCCCAGGTAGGTGCACCCACACATGTGAGGTACCGTTTACATCGGAACACCTGTGGGAACGCAGGACGGTAGGCCATGTGTTGTTGGGGGCGTGTTTCGATGGGTGAGCCGAGCGAAATGTGCAGAAAATGCAATTTCTTCCCCACATTTCGGACTTTGCAAGGGTGTCTGGGTAATACATTCTGGGGCGATTTGCGCAAATCATACCTCTGCGGATTCCCACGGGTGTCCTCTTTTCAGAAATGCATTGGGTTCCCTGATTTCCTTGGTGGCTTGAACACCGGAGGCCCATATCTGTATCGTGTGCCGGTTGGCAGAGAGTCTGAAATTCCGGTCTGAAAACAGACTTGGGGTTACTTGTGTTTTAGGCTTTCCCCTTCGCGCCCAGGTAGGTGCACCCACACATGTGAGGTACCGTTTACATCGGGACACAGGTGGGAACGTGGGATGGTAGGCCATGTGTTGTTTGGGGCGTGTTCCTATGGGTAAGCCGAGCTAAATGTGCAGAAAATGTGTTTTTTTCCCCACATTTCGGACTTTGCGGGGGTGTCTGGGTACTAAATTCTGGGGAGATTTGCCCAAATCGTACCTCTGCGGATTCCCACGGGTGTCCTCATTTCGGAATTGCATGGGGTTCCCTGTTTTCCTTGGTGGCTTGGACACCCGAGGGCCATATCTGTTTCGTGTGCCGGTCGGCAGAGAGTCTGCAATTCCGGTCTGAAAACAGACTTGGGGTTACTTGTGCTTTAGGCTCTCCCCTTGGCGCCCAGGTAGGTGCACCCACACATGTGAGGTACCATTTTCATTGGAACACCTTTGGGAACGTGGGATGGTAGGCCATGTGTTGTTGGGGGTGTGTTTTGATGGGTGAGCTGACAAAAATGTGCTGAAAATGCATTTTTTTCCCCACATTTTGGACTTTGCGGGGGCGTCTGGGTACGAAATTCTGGGGGATTTACCCAAATCGTACCTCTGCGGATTTCCATGGGTGTCCTCTTTTCGGAAATGCATGGGATTCCCTGTTTTCCTTGGTGGCTTGGACCCCCGAGGCCCATATCTGTACGGTGTGCCGGTCGGCAGAGAGTCTGAAATTCCGGTCTGAAAACAGACTTGGGGTTACTTGTGTTTTAGGATTTCCCCTTAGCGCCCAGGTAAGTGCACCCACACATGTGAGGTACCGTTTTCATCGGGAAACCTGTGGGAATGTGGAATGGTAGGCTATGTGTTGTTGGAGGCGTGTTTCGATGGGCGAGCTGAGCGAAATGTGCAGACAATGGTTTTTTTTCCCACATTTCGGAATTTGCGGGGATGTCTGGGTACTAAATTCTGGGGCGATTTGCCCAAATCATACCTCTGCAGATTCCCACTGGTGTCCTCTTTTCGGAAATGCATGGGGTTCCCGGTTTTCCTTGGTGGCTTGGACACCGGAGGCCCATATCTGTATGGTGTGCCGGTCGTCAGAGAGTCTGAAATTCCTGTCTGAAAACAGACTTGGGGTTACTTGTGCTTTAGGCTTTCCCCTTGGCGCCCAGGTAGGTGCACCCACACATGTGAGGAACCGTTTTCATCGGGACATCTGTGGGAATGCTGAACGGTCGGCCATGTGTTGTTGGGGGCGTGTTTTGATGGGTGAGCCGAGCTAAATATGCAGAAAAGGCGTTTTTTTCCCATATTTCGGAATTTGCAGGGGTGTCTGGGTACTAAATTCTGGGGCGATTTGCCCAAATCGTACCTCTGCGGATTCCCACGGGTGTCCTCTTTTCGGAATTGCATGGGGTTCCCTGTTTTCCTTGGTGGCTTGGACACCCGGGGCCCATATCTGTATGGTGTGCCGGTCGGCAGAGAGTCTGCAATTCCGGTCTGAAAACAGACTTGGGATTACCTGTGCTTTAGGCTTTCCCCTTGGCCCCCAGGTAGGTGCACCCACACATGTGAGGTACCATTTTCATTGGAACACCTTTGGGAATGTGGGATGGTAGGCCATATGTTGTTGGGGGTGTGTTTCGATGGGTGAGCCGACTAAAATGTGCGGAAAATGCATTTTTTCCCCACATTTTGGACTTTGCGGGGGTGTCTGGGTACTAAATTCTGGGGCGATTTGCGCAAATCATACCTCTGCGGATTCCCACGGGTGTCCTCTTTTCAGAAATGCATTGGGTTCCCTGATTTCCTTGGTGGCTTGAACACCCGAGGCCCATATCTGTATCGTGTGCCGGTTGGCAGAGAGTCTGAAATTCCGGTCTGAAAACAGACTTGGGGTTACTTGTGTTTTAGGCTTTCCCCTTGGCGCCCAGGTAGGTGCACTCACACATGTGAGGTACTGTTTTCATCGGGACACCTGTGGGAATGAGGGACAGTAGGCCATGTATTGTTGGGGGCATGTTTCGATGGGTGAGCCAAGCGAAATGTGCTGAAAATGCATTTTTTTCCCTCATTTCAGACTTTGCAGGGTTGTCTGGGTACTAAATTCTGGGGCGATTTGCCCAAATCATACCTCTGCGGATTTGCACGGGTGTCCTCTTTTCGGAAATGCATGGGGTTCTCTGTTTTCCTTAGTGGCTTGGACACCCGAGGCCCATATCTGTATGGTGCGTGGGTCGGCAGAGAGTCTGAAATTCCGGTCTGAAAACAGACTTGGGGTTACTTGTGTTTTAGGCTTTCCCCTTCGCGCCCAGGTAGGTGCACCCACACATGTGAGGTACCGTTTACATCGGGACACGGGTGGGAACGTGGAATGGTAGGCCATGTGTTGTTTGGGGCGTGTTCCTATGGGTAAACCGAGCTAAATGTGCAGAAAATGTGTTTTTTTCCCCACATTTCGGACTTTGCGGGGGTGTCTGGGTACTAAATTCTGGGGAGATTTGCCCAAATCGTACCTCTGCGGATTCCCACGGGTGTCCTCATTTCGGAATTGCATGGGGTTCCCTGTTTTCCTTGGTGGCTTGGACACCCGAGGGCCATATCTGTTTCGTGTGCCGGTCGGCAGAGAGTCTGCAATTCCGGTCTGAAAACAGACTTGGGGTTACTTGTGCTTTAGGCTTTCCCCTTGGCGCCCAGGTAGGTGCACCCACACATGTGAGGTACCATTTTCATTGGAACACCTTTGGGAACGTGGGTTGGTAGGCCATGTGTTGTTGGGGGTGTGTTTTGATGGGTGAGCTGACAAAAATGTGCTGAAAATGCATTTTTTTCCCCACATTTTGGACTTTGCGGGGGCGTCTGGGTACTAAATTCTGGGGGATTTACCCAAATTGTACCTCTGCGGATTTCCATGGGTGTCCTCTTTTCAGAAATGCATGGGATTCCCTGTTTTCCTTGGTGGCTTGGACCCCCGAGGCCCATATCTGTACGGTGTGCCGGTCAGCAGAGAGTCTGAAATTCCGGTCTGAAAAAAGACTTGGGGTTACTTGTGTTTTAGGATTTCCCCTTAGCGCCCAGGTAAGTGCACCCACACATGTGAGGTACCGTTTTCATCGGGAAACCTGTGGGAATGTGGAATGGTAAGCTATGTGTTGTTGGAGGCGTGTTTCGATGGGCGAGCCGAGCAAAATGTGCAGACAATGTTTTTTTTTCCCACATTTCGGAATTTGCGGGGATGTCTGGGTACTAAATTCTGGGGCGATTTGCCCAAATCATACCTCTGCAGATTCCCACTGGTGTCCTCTTTTCGGAAATGCATGGGGTTCCCGGTTTTCCTTGGTGGCTTGGACACCCGAGGCCCATATCTGTATGGTGTGCCGGTCGTCAGAGAGTCTGAAATACCTGTCTGAAAACAGACTTGGGGTTACTTGTGCTTTAGGCTTTCCCCTTGGCGCCCAGGTAGGTGCACCCACACATGTGAGGAACCGTTTTCATCGGGACATCTGTGGGAATGCTGGACGGTTGGCCATGTGTTGTTGGGGGCGTGTTTCGATGGGTGAGCCGAGCTAAATATGCAGAAAAGGCGTTTTTTTGCCATATTTCGGAATTTGCAGGGGTGTCTGGGTACTAAATTCTGGGGCGATTTGCCCAAATCGTACCTCTGCGGATTCCCACGGGTGTCCTCTTTTCGGAATTGCATGGGGTTCCCTGTTTTCCTTGGTGGCTTGGACACCCGGGGCCCATATCTGTATGGTGTGCCGGTCGGCAGAGAGTCTGCAATTCCGGTCTGAAAACAGACTTGGGATTACCTGTGCTTTAGGCTTTCCCCTTGGCCCCCAGGTAGGTGCACCCACACATGTGAGGTACCATTTTCATTGGAACACCTTTGGGAATGTGGGATGGTAGGCCATGTGTTGTTGGGTGTGTGTTTCGATGGGTGAGCCGACTAAAATGTGCGGAAAATGCGTTTTTTCCCCACATTTTGGACTTTGCGGGGGTGTCTGGGTACTAAATTCTGGGGTATTTACCCAAATCGTACCTCTGCGGATTTCCACGGGTGTGCTCTTTTCGGAAATGCATGGGGTTCCCTGTTTTCCTTGGTGGCTTGGACCCCCGAGGCCCATATCTGTATGGTGTGCCGGTCGTCAGAGAGTCTGAAATTCCTGTCTGAAAACAGACTTGGGGTTACTTGTGCTTTAGGCTTTCCCCTTGGCGCCCAGGTAGGTGCACCCACACATGTGAGGAACCGTTTTCATCGGGAAATCTGTGGGAATGCTGGACGGTCGGCCATGTGTTGTTGGGGGCGTGTTTCGATGGGTGAGCCGAGCGAACTGTGCAGAAAATGCGTTTTTTTCCCACATTTCAGAGTTTGCGGGGATGTCTGGGTACTAAATTCTTGGGCGATTTGCCCAAATTATACCTCACCGGATTCCCACAGGTGTCCTCTTTTCAGAAATGCTTGGGGTTCTCTGTTTTCCTTGGTGGCTTGGACACCCGAGGCCCATATCTGTATGGTGTGCCGGTTGGCAGAGAGTCTGAAATTCCGGTCTGAAAACAGACTTGGGGTTACTTGTGTTTTAGGCTTTCCCCTTCGCGCCCAGGTAGGTGCACCCACACATGTGAGGTACCGTTTACATCGGAACACCTGTGGGAACGCAGGACGGTAGGCCATGTGTTGTTGGGGGCGTGTTTCGATGGGTGAGCCGAGCGAAATGTGCAGAAAATGCATTTTCTTCCCCACATTTCGGACTTTGCAAGGGTGTCTGGGTAATACATTCTGGGGCGATTTGCGCAAATCATACCTCCGGGTGTCCTCTTTTCAGAAATGCATTGGGTTCCCTGATTTCCTTGGTGGCTTGAACACCCGAGGCCCATATCTGTATCGTGTGCCGGTTGGCAGAGAGTCTGAAATTCCGGTCTGAAAACAGACTTGGGGTTACTTGTGTTTTAGGCTTTCCCCTTGGCGCCCAGGTAGGTGCACTCACACATTTGAGGTACTGTTTTCATCGGGACACCTGTGGGAATGAGGGACAGTAGGCCATGTATTGTTGAGAGCATGTTTCGATGGGTGAGCCAAGCGAAATGTGCTGAAAATGCATTTTTTTCCCTCATTTTAGACTTTGCAGGCTTGTCTGGGTACTAAATTCTGGGGTGATTTGCCCAAATCACACCTCTTCAGATTCCCACGGGTGTCCTCTTTTCGAAAATGCATTGGGTTCCCTGATTTCCTTGGTGGCTTGGACACCCGAGGCCCATATCTGTATGGTGTTCCGGTTGGCAGAGAGTCTGAAATTCCGGTCTGAAAACAGACTTGGGGTTAATTGTGTTTTAGGCTTTCCCCTTCGCGCCCAGGTAGGTGCACCCACACATGTGAGGTACCGTTTACATCGGAACACCTGTGGGAACGCAGGACGGTAGGCCATGTGTTGTTGGGGGCGTGTTTCGATGGGTGAGCCGAGCGAAATGTGCAGAAAATGCATTTTCTTCCCCACATTTCGGACTTTGCAAGGGTGTCTGGGTAATACATTCTGGGGCGATTTGCGCAAATCATACCTCTGCGGATTCCCACGGGTGTCCTCTTTTCAGAAATGCATTGGGTTCCCTGATTTCCTTGGTGGCTTGAACACCCGAGGCCCATATCTGTATCGTGTGCCGGTTGGCAGAGAGTCTGAAATTCCGGTCTGAAAACAGACTTGGGGTTACTTGTGTTTTAGGCTTTCCCCTTCGCGCCCAGGTAGGTGCACCCACACATGTGAGGTACCGTTTACATCGGGACACGGGTGGGAACGTGGGATGGTAGGCCATGTGTTGTTTGCGGCGTGTTCCTATGGGTAAGCCGAGCTAAATGTGCAGAAAATGTGTTTTTTTCCCCACATTTCGGACTTTGCGGGGGTGTCTGGGTACTAAATTCTGGGGAGATTTGCCCAAATCGTACCTCTGCGGATTCCCACGGGTGTCCTCATTTCGGAATTGCATGGGGTTCCCTGTTTTCCTTGGTGGCTTGGACACCCGAGGGCCATATCTGTTTCGTGTGCCGGTCGGCAGAGAGTCTGCAATTCCGGTCTGAAAACAGACTTGGGGTTACTTGTGCTTTAGGCTTTCCCCTTGGCGCCCAGGTAGGTGCACCCACACATGTGAGGTACCATTTTCATTGGAACACCTTTGGGAACGTGGGATGGTAGGCCATGTGTTGTTGGGGGTGTGTTTTGATGGCTGAGCTGACAAAAATGTGCTGAAAATGCATTTTATTCCCCACATTTTGGACTTTGCGGGGGCGTCTGGGTACGAAATTCTGGGGGATTTACCCAAATCGTACCTCTGCGGATTTCCATGGGTGTCCTCTTTTCAGAAATGCATGGGATTCCCTGTTTTCCTTGGTGGCTTGGACCCCCGAGGCCCATATCTGTACGGTGTGCCGGTCGGCAGAGAGTCTGAAATTCCTGTCTGAAAACAGACTTGGGGTTACTTGTGTTTTAGGATTTCCCCTTAGCGCCCAGGTAAGTGCACCCACACATGTGAGGTACCGTTTTCATCGGGAAACCTGTGGGAATGTGGAATGGTAGGCTATGTGTTGTTGGAGGCGTGTTTCGATGGGCGAGCTGAGCGAAATGTGCAGACAATGGTTTTTTTTCCCACATTTCGGAATTTGCGGGGATGTCTGGGTACTAAATTCTGGGGCGATTTGCCCAAATCATACCTCTGCAGATTCCCACTGGTGTCCTCTTTTCGGAAATGCATGGGGTTCCCGGTTTTCCTTGGTGGCTTGGACACCGGAGGCCCATATCTGTATGGTGTGCCGGTCGTCAGAGAGTCTGAAATTCCTGTCTGAAAACAGACTTGGGGTTACTTGTGCTTTAGGCTTTCCCCTTGGCGCCCAGGTAGGTGCACCCACACATGTGAGGAACCGTTTTCATCGGGACACCTTTGGGAATGTGGGATGGTAGGCCATGTGTTGTTGGGGGTGTGTTTCGATGGGTGAGCCGACTAAAATGTGCTGAAAATGCATTTTTTCCCCACATTTTGGACTTTGCGGGGGTGTCTGGGTACTAAATTCTGGGGCGATTTGCGCAAATCATACCTCTGCGGATTCCCACGGGTGTCCTCTTTTCAGAAATGCATTGGGTTCCCTGATTTCCTTGGTGGCTTGAACACCCAAGGCCCATATCTGTATCGTGTGCCGGTTGGCAGAGAGTCTGAAATTCCGGTCTGAAAACAGACTTGGGGTTACGTGTGTTTTAGGCTTTCCCCTTGGCGCCCAGGTAGGTGCACTCACACATGTGAGGTACTGTTTTCATCGGGACACCTGTGGGAATGAGGGACAGTAGGCCATGTATTGTTGGGGGCATGTTTCGATGGGTGAGCCAAGCGAAATGTGCTGAAAATGCATTTTTTTCCCTCATTTCAGACTTTGCAGGGTTGTCTGGGTACTAAATTCTGGGGCGATTTGCCCAAATCATACCTCTGCGGATTTGCACGGGTGTCCTCTTTTCGGAAATGCATGGGGTTCTCTGTTTTCCTTAGTGGCTTGGACACCCGAGGCCCATATCTGTATGGTGTGCGGGTCGGCAGAGAGTCTGAAATTCCGGTCTGAAAACAGACTTGGGGTTACTTGTGTTTTAGGCTTTCCCCTTCGCGCCCAGGTAGGTGCACCCACACATGTGAGGTACCGTTTACATCGGGACACGGGTGGGAACGTGGGATGGTAGGCCATGTGTTGTTTGGGGCGTGTTCCTATGGGTAAGCCGAGCTAAATGTGCAGAAAATGTGTTTTTTTCCCCACATTTCGGACTTTGCGGGGGTGTCTGGGTACTAAATTCTGGGGAGATTTTCCCAAATCGTACCTCTGCGGATTCCCACGGGTGTCCTCATTTCGGAATTGCATGGGGTTCCCTGTTTTCCTTGGTGGCTTGGACACCCGAGGGCCATATCTGTTTCGTGTGCCGGTCGGCAGAGAGTCTGCAATTCCGGTCTGAAAACAGACTTGGGGTTACTTGTGCTTTAGGCTTTCCCCTTGGCGCCCAGGTAGGTGCACCCACACATGTGAGGTACCATTTTCATTGGAACACCTTTGGGAACGTGGGTTGGTAGGCCATGTGTTGTTGGGGGTGTGTTTTGATGGGTGAGCTGACAAAAATGTGCTGAAAATGCATTTTTTTCCCCACATTTTGGACTTTGCGGGGGCGTCTGGGTACTAAATTCTGGGGGATTTACCCAAATCGTACCTCTGCGGATTTCCATGGGTGTCCTCTTTTCGGAAATGCATGGGATTCCCTGTTTTCCTTGGTGGCTTGGACCCCCGAGGCCCATATCTGTACGGTGTGCCGGTCGGCAGAGAGTCTGAAATTCCGGTCTGAAAAAAGACTTGGGGTTACTTGTGTTTTAGGATTTCCCCTTAGCGCCCAGGTAAGTGCACCCACACATGTGAGGTACCGTTTTCATCGGGAAACCTGTGGGAATGTGGAATGGTAGGCTATGTGTTGTTGGAGGCGTGTTTCGATGGGCGAGCCGAGCGAAATGTGCAGACAATGGTTTTTTTTCCCACATTTCGGAATTTGCGGGGATGTCTGGGTACTAAAATCTGGGGCGATTTGCCCAAATCATACCTCTGCAGATTCCCACTGGTGTCCTCTTTTCGGAAATGCATGGGGTTCCCGGTTTTCCTTGGTGGCTTGGACACCCGAGGCCCATATCTGTATGGTGTGCCGGTCGTCAGAGAGTCTGAAATTCCTGTCTGAAAACAGACTTGGGGTTACTTGTGCTTTAGGCTTTCCCCTTGGCGCCCAGGTAGGTGCACCCACACATGTGAGGAACCGTTTTCATCGGGACATCTGTGGGAATGCTGGACGGTCGGCCATGTGTTGTTGGGGGGGTGTTTCGATGGGTGAGCCGAGCTAAATATGCAGAAAAGGCGTTTTTTTCCCATATTTCGGAATTTGCAGGGGTGTCTGGGTACTAAATTCTGGGGCGATTTGCCCAAATCGTACCTCTGCGGATTCCCACGGGTGTCCTCTTTTCGGAATTGCATGGGGTTCCCTGTTTTCCTTGGTGGCTTGGACACCCGGGGCCCATATCTGTATGGTGTGCCGGTCGGCAGAGAGTCTGCAATTCCGGTCTGAAAACAGACTTGGGATTACCTGTGCTTTAGGCTTTCCCCTTGGCCCCCAGGTAGGTGCACCCACACATGTGAGGTACCATTTTCATTGGAACACCTTTGGGAATGTGGGATGGTAGGCCATGTGTTGTTGGGGGTGTGTTTCGATGGGTGAGCCGACTAAAATGTGCGGAAAATGCGTTTTTTCCCCACATTTTGGACTTTGCGGGGGTGTCTTGGTACTAAATTGTGGGGTATTTACCCAAATCGTACCTCTGCGGATTTCCACGGGTGTGCTCTTTTCGGAAATGCATGGGGTTCCCTGTTTTCCTTGGTGGCTTGGACCCCCGAGGCCCATATCTGTATGGTGTGCCGGTCGTCAGAGAGTCTGAAATTCCTGTCTGAAAACAGACTTGGGGTTACTTGTGCTTTAGGCTTTCCCCTTGGCGCCCAGGTAGGTGCACCCACACATGTGAGGAACCGTTTTCATCGGGAAATCTGTGGGAATGCTGGACGGTCGGCCATGTGTTGTTGGGGGCGTGTTTCGATGGGTGAGCCGAGCGAACTGTGCAGAAAATGCGTTTTTTTCCCACATTTCAGAGTTTGCGGGGATGTCTGGGTACTAAATTCTTGGGCGATTTGCCCAAATTATACCTCACCGGATTCCCACAGGTGTCCTCTTTTCAGAAATGCTTGGGGTTCTCTGTTTTCCTTGGTGGCTTGGACACCCGAGGCCAATATTTGTATGGTGTGCCGGTCGGCAGAGAGTCTGAAATTCCTGTCTGAAAACAGACTTGGGGTTACTTGTGTTTTAGGCTTTCCCCACACATGTGAGGTACCGTTTACATCGGGACACCTGTGGGAATGCGGGACGGTAGGCCATGTGTTGTTGGGGGCGTGTTTCGATGGGTGAGCCAAGCGAAATGTGCGGAAAATGCTTTTTATTCCCACATTTCGGACTTTGCGTGGTTGTCTGGGTACTAAATTCTGGGGCGATTTGGCAAAATTGCACCTCTGCGGATTCCCACGGGTGTCCACTTTTCAGAAATGCATGGGGTTCCCTGTTTTCCTTGGTGGCTTGGACACCCGAGGCCTATATTTGTATCGTGTGCGGGTCGGCTGAGAGTCTGAAATTCCGGTCTGAAAACAGACTTGGGGTTACTTGTGCTTTAGGCTTGCCCCTTGGCGCCCAGGTAGGTGCACCCACTCATGTGAGGTACCGTTTTCATCGGGACACCTGTGGGAATGTAGGACAGTAGGCCATGTGTTGTTGGGGGCGTGTTTCGATGGGTAAGCCGAGCGAAATGTGGAGAAAATGCATTTTTTCCCCACATTTCAGACTTTGCAAGGGTGTCTGGGTAATACATTCTGGGGCGATTTGCGCAAATCATACCTCTGCGGATTCCCAAGGGTGTCCTCTTTTCGGAAATGCATTGGGTTCCCTGATTTCCTTGGTGGCTTGGACACCCGAGGCCTATATCTGTATCGTGTGCCGGTCGGCAGAGAGTCTGAAATTCCAGTCTGAAAACAGACTTGGGGTTACTTGTGTTTTAGGCTTTCCCCTTGGCGCCCAGGTATGTGCACCCGCACATGTGAGGTACCGTTTACATTGGGACACCTGTGGGAACGCGGGACGGTAGGCCATGTGTTGTTGGGGGTGTGTTTCGATGGGTGAGCCGAGCTAAATGTCCGGAAAATGCGTTTTTTCCCCCACATTTCGGACTTTGCAGGGGTGTCTGGGTACTAAATTCTGGGACGATTTGCCCAAATCGTACCTCTGCGGATTCCCACGGGTGTCCTCTTTTCGGAAATGCATGGGGTTCGCTGTTTTCCTTGGTGGCTTGGACACCGAGGCCCATATCTGTATGGTGTTCCGGTCGGCAGAGAGTCTGAAATTCCGGTCTGAAAACAGACTTGGGGTTACTTGTTTTTTAGGCTTTCCCCACACATGTGAGGTACCTTTAACATCGGGACACCTGTGGGAACACGGGATGGTAGGCCATGTGTTGTTGGGGGCGTGTTTCGATGGGTGAGCCAAGCGAAATGTGCAGAAAATGTGTTTTTTTTCCCCACATTTCGGACTTTGCGGGGGTGTCTGGGTACTAAATTCTGGGGTGATTTGCACAAATCACACCTCTGCGGATTCCCACGGGTGTCCTCTTTTCGGAAATACATGGGGTTCCCTGTTTTCCTTGGTGGCTTGGACACCCGAGGCCCATATCTGTATGGTGTGCTGGTCGGCAGAGAGTCTGAAATTCCTGTCTGATAACAGACTTGGGGTTACGTCTGATTTAAGCTTTCCCCTTAGCGCCCAGGTAGGTGCACCCACACATGTGAGGTACTGCTTTCATCGGGACACCTGTGGTAAAGCGGGACGATAGGCCATGTGTTGTTGGGGGCGTGTTTCGATGGGTGAGCCAAGTGAAATGTGCTGGAAATGCATTTTTTTCCCTCATTTCAGACTTTGCAGGGTTATCTGGGTACTAAATTCTGGGGAGATTTGCCCAAATCGTACCTCTGCGGATTTCCACGGGTGTCCTCTTTTCGGAAATGCATGGGGTTCCCTGTTTTCCTTGGTGGCTTGGACCCCCGAGGCCCATATCTGTATGGTGTGCCGGTCGGCAGAGAGTCTGAAATTCCGGTCTGAAAACAGACTTGGGGTTACTTGTGTTTTAGGCTCTCCCCTTGACGCCCAGGTATGTGCACCCACACATGTGAGGTACCATTTTCATAGGGACACCTGTGGGAACACGGGACAGTAGGCCATTTGTTGTTGGCGGCGTGTTTCGATGGGTGAGCTGAGCGAAATGCGCAGAAAATGCATTTTTTTCTCACATTTCAGAATTCCCGCGGGTGTCCTCTTTTCGGAAATGCATGGGGTTCCCTGTTTTCCTTGGTGGCTTGGACAGCCGAGGCCCATATCTTTATGGTGTGCTGGTCGGCAGAGAGTCTGAAATTCCAGTCTGATAACAGACTTGGGGTTACTTCTGATTTAAGCTTTCCCCTTAGCGCCCAGGTAGGTGCACCCACACATGTGAGGTACTGCTTTCATCGGGACACCTGTGGGAAAGCGGGACGATAGGCCATGTGTTGTTGGGGGCGTGTTTCGATGGGTGAGCCAAGTGAAATGTGCTGGAAATGCATTTTTTTCCCTCATTTCAGACTTTGCAGGGTTATCTGGGTACTAAATTCTGGGGAGATTTGCCCAAATCGTACCTCTTCAGATTTCCACGGGTGTCTTCTTTTCGGAAATGCATGGGGTTCTCTGTTTTCCTTGGTGGCTTGGACACCCGAGGCCCATATCTGTTTGTTGTGCCGGTCGGCAGCGAGTCTGAAATTCCGGTCTGAAAACAGACTTGGGGTTACTTGTATTTTAGGCTTTCCCCACACATGTGAGGTACCGTTTACATCGGGACACCTGTGGGAACGTTGGACGTTAGGCCATGTGTTGTTGGGGGCGTGTTTCGATGGGTGAGCCAAGCGAAATGCGCGGAAAATGCTTTTTTTTCCCCACATTTCGGACTTTGCAGTGATGTCTGGGTACTAAATTCTGGGGCGATTTGCCCAAATTCCACCTCTGCGGATTCCCACGGGTGTCCTCTTTTCAGAAATGCATTGGGTTCCCTGTTTTCCTTGGTGCCTTGGACACCCGAGGCCCATATCTGTATGGTGTGCAGGTCGGCAGAGAGTCTGAAATTCCGGTCTGAAACAGACTTGGGATTACTTGTGTTTTAGGCTTTCCCCTTCGCGCCCAGGTAGGTGCACCCACACATGTGAGGTACCGTTTACATCGGGGCACCTGTGGGAACATGGGACGGTAGGCTTGTGTTGTTGGGGGTGTGTTTCGATGGGTGAGCCGAGCAAAATGTGCGGAAAATGAATTTTTTTCCCCACATTTCGCACTTTGCAGGGGTGTCTGGGTACTAAAATCTGGGGTGATACGCCCAAATTGTACCTCTGCGGATTCCCACGGGTGTCCTCTTTTCAGAAATGCATGGGGTAACCTGTTTTCCTTGGTGGCTTGGACACCCAAGGGCCATATCTGTATGGTGTGCCCGTCGGCAGAGAGTCTGAAATTCCGGTCTGAAAACAGACTTGGGGTTACTTGTGTTTTAGGCTTTCCCCTTGGCGCCCAGGTATGTTCACCCACACATGTGAGGCACCGTTTTCATCGGGACCCCAGTGGGAACGCGGGACAGTAGGCCATGTTTGTTGGGGGTGTGTTTCGATGGGTGAGCCGAGCGAAATGTGCAGAAAATGTGTTTTTTTTCCCACATTTCGGACTTTGCGGGAGTGTCTGGGTACTAAATTCTGGGGCGATGTACCCATATCACACCTCCGCGGATTCCCGCGGGTGTCCTCTTTTCGGAAATGCATGGGGTTCCCTGTTTTCCTTGGTGGCTTGGACAGCCGAGGCCCATATCTTTATGGTGTGCTGGTCGGCAGAGAGTCTGAAATTCCGGTCTGAAAACAGACTTGGGGTTATTTGTGTTTTAGGCTTTCCCCCTGGCGCCCAGGTAGGTGCACCCACACATGTGAGGTACTGTTTTCATTGGGACACCTCTGGAAACGCAGGACGGTAGGCCATGTGTTGTTGGGGCGTGTTTCGATGGGTGAGCTGAGCAAAATGTGCGAAAAATGCGTTTTTTTCCCACATTTCAGAATTTGCGGGGGTGTCTGGGTCATAAATTATGGGGCGATGTGCACAAATCATACCTCTGCGGATTCCCACAGGTGTCCTCTTTTCGGAAATGCATGGGGTTACCTGTTTTCCCTGGTGGCTTGGACACCCAAGGCCCATATCTGTATGATGCGCCGGTCGGCAGAGCGTCTCAAATTCCGGTCAGAAAACAGACTTGGGGTTACTTGTGTTTTAGGCTTTCCTCTTGGCGGCCAGGTAGGTGCACCCACACATGTGAGGTACCTTTTTCATTGGGACACCTGTGGGAACGTGGGACGGTAGGCCATGTGTTGTGTTTGTGTGGTTTTCATAACGTTTTGATCCATTTGCTGGTGCCCTTTGTCACACAACCCTTTCATTTCCCAAATGTAACCTACATTTAGTCGCTGCTTTAGGCACCATACACTTTTGTAACCTGCACAAGTCACCTACCCTTGAAAGTTCTGCCTTCGCTCTTTCAAAAAATGTATGCTTGCCATTCCTCACCACATTGGTTTTCCCGATTTACACATGCTAAGTGCATCTGTTCAGGCCGTGAGCGTAAAACTTTCCTACCCTTTTCTTCCCTTCCGTCCATGCGTATCCAATTGGCAAAAATGGACAAAATCGCGTACCTCTCACAAAACGGTTGATAACCACATCAAAATATTTTTTTTCCGTTTCCACTCAACCTGTTCTTGAAAGTCAGGAAATTGGGGAATTCAGCACAGCAGACCATTCGTTCCTAGCTCTTACAAGGAAAAAACCACAGGCTACTTTGTACATCAGTTTATTGGCATTTTTTGAAAAAACCCTAAATTTTCCCCCTTTCTGGTTATTTTCTCTCACCCCCCTACAGCAACCAAGTATTCCTGGGTGGCGTTACGACCGCCTACATGTGGGGAAAAAAAGGAGGCAAATTTGGCCGAGATATCTCACGTAACAAAAAAGTTACAAGCCATTGAATGGCCACATACCGAAATCACCAAAACAGGCCCTGGCACTGGGGAGAAATACCCATGGCACTTAAAGGGTTAAAACATAGTGTGATTAAATTGTAAATACATAAATAAATATTTTAACTTTGCAAACCAGCCTGATTCCTGGTTCGGGGGTGTTCCAGGAGAGAGTCGTGATATGAGTGGTACATCGTTCAGAATAAAATAACTTTTAGACCAAAAATAAATAAGGATTTCAGTTATGCATTACATGCTAGGCGTTGACTTGGGTGTGGGCCGGATTGAAATCACTTACATGAGGTAAAGCTCTTTCCCAGATAAAAGTACACATATTCATGACCTAATCAGGTGTTGCTAAAGGAAACAGGGTCTGCAAGGGGAAGGGGTAGAATTCCGCACATGAATTGGCTGTGAAAAAGAAATCTCAATGCGGTCCGACTCATCCAGGAAGTAAAACATTTTATTAACCAAATATTCTGCCCATGTCCCCAAAACTAACAGATACAAGATCGTAGACCTGGGGAGAAAATAAGGCTGCAAGCAGAGACAGACACAGGATAAAACCGCTTAGACAGAAAAGGCATATCGCGTCCCGCCCTGGTAGAACTCAATATACAAAGGTTCAAAGGTCCTAGATCAACCCAAGTATAACATGAAGATGTTCATCGATTTGGACCTATCAACAAATTATAGGAATGATTTAAGTTGCCATATCATACGTTCATATAGAAGTAAAACACGCATAGTCTTGACAAGTGTTAGGTATGGAGCAACGGGCCTAAGAGCACAGTACATGAGGTCATGGACATCAGCCATGAGAAAGAAAGGAACAGAGTTACAAGTTTCCAATCAGAAGTTGCAATAATATGCCGCTGGTTGTCACAGTGGGAAGGGGAAGAATGATAAGATGGTGTCAGCATCTAATTGCCATGAGAATAGTATCTAAAATATACAACTGTTACCACACTATTCATTCCTCACTGTTTCATTGGTCTGGTATGATTGTAGTGGCCCACCCCAGGATGGTCACAGGAGCTCCACCAATTAAACACCAACCAACAATATTAAACATTGACTGTCCAATAACAAGCCTGAGAAAATAAATGATAATAATGTGAAGTCATTTCATGAGGTAATTAACAGCATGGTCACAAGGGATAGTATAAGCCAATAGAGCTAGGAAGTGTACAGATTCACCTATAGAGCAACAATGAGAAACCAATCAGCAGATGACATTGACTGAGTATTCTGAAACATTGTTTATGATGAAACTCCACACTTCACTATAAAACGCCATAATTTTGTATTAATCATTGAATGATTTTTCGATTGTTCCCAAACGCAGTTGCATGTAATACATTTTTGTTTTTCTTGCTCCCGTGCATTGACTGATTTGGAATTACTTTTATTATTGGTTTTTCGACCTTATCCAAGTTTCTTTATCTGTATTAAATTTTCACTGTTTTACAAATCTTTTCTAGTGGCCTTCTGGTCATAGGAATAATATTGGGCACCTCTCATTCCACTCCGTGTGTGGAAACATAATTTTCCATCTTTCTCATGAACGAATATTGTATGTGTCACTCGCGGCCAACTATAATGCATAAATCAACGCAAAGCACTGATGTGAAGCCTGTTATTGCCTGTTTTTGCCTGGAGGGTGGAGGCACTACTCTTTACCAGTGTCCCTGTTTATACAATTAAGTGCATTCTTGATCTGATTTCTGCTGTAGAACTTTTGTATACCACTAGGATATGTCTGCACAAAGAAAACAAGTCCTGGAGAAATGTCTTGCTATGTACAAAACAGACATGGAGAAGATCTTGCCCCTTAATCCCATTTCTCCAAGCAATGCTTTCCCATTAAATAATGCTGTTCCTTCTCTAATATTGAGATGAATAGATGTGCAAGCCCATCAAAATTAAAATTCATGGACCAGTACAATTAAGCACATAAGCTAGCACTTTTCCCCTGCCCCACCAAACAGATTATGTTCAGTTATATATGTGACTGCCAGAGCATGTCTGCCCAGAAGACTTTTTTCCTCAAAACCACTTATTCAAACATATATCAGTCTTTATGCACCATGCCTATAAAGCTGGAAAGAATTGTACTATTGATGTTTCTAATGAATGTACCATCCCTACACCTATCTATGGCCAATGGTGTTAGGCATCCATCTTCCATGACATGGCTGACTTCATTATCGGTGATGAGGAATCGAGGGAAGGGTTCTGCGGCTGAAGTTTCTCAGCCCTTGCATCCTGGGCAGACCAGAAGGACAGGTCAAACCACTCGACATCAGGGTCAAATGAACAGCACAACAAAGTATAGAGGCTATCTGCCATTGTATCTGTATCAAAGATGTCTTGCACCTTGCAGGACACTGGACAGGCAATCAACATTAATGCTAACACAGAAGTGGTTGTTGATATCTTCCAGATCTCCTGATTAAAGGAAACCGCAGACATAGCTGCAGCGTCTTGGCAATGCTGTTCTTTTCAGAAGAAGCAATGCTGCAGAAACCATGTATTTTGTGGGAGTCATGGGTGGCTCATCTGATATGGACAAGGGGTTGCCAACCCGCCTGTATCCTCATCCATTCAGAAGGAGCTTATCGTCCAAGGAGCACTCGTTCGGCTGCTTGTTGCAGGTGAGGGAGCACTCCTGGTCTGGCATGAACTGTCAAAGGAAAACACTTTTTTTCCCTTTGACAGACAGTTTGTACACCAGCCCTGCATGTCTAATGGACCATGCGAACCCAGGGGAGGTTTGCTTCCCCAACTTTGCATGCTCCATTGTGGGAACAGGCTGGGGCACAGCATATTTGAATGTGCAAGGGGGTGCTCCTGTGCCTCCCTTCACATCCAAACATATGTGGCCAGGGCAGCAAAAGTGCTATTGCGCTATGCTCCAGTGCACATGAGCAGGATCCAGAAGTGCTTCCTGGTGCATGTTCATGCTACACGGGAGCCAGAGGATTTTCTGGATGCAGCTGCAAAGCTAAATCTGATTTGGAGCTGCATGCACATAATATTTGTTGTGCAAAGGTTTTGTGAACGAGTGTGCATGTGCATTTGCGCTGGGCCAGGGAGCTGATTTTGGTGGGTGGGGCACATAAACAACTGCATTTTTTAGATATCATCCAAAATGACCGAGTTTATTAGACCGTATGCATGATTTGGCTGAATGTTGGACGTTTGAAAATTCCCAATGGGTGAAAAGTTCAACCAAATCACCCATGCGGTGCTAAGGACAGGTGTGATCGAGGGATTTGGGGGTGTCCCCGCAATAATACAGACAAATCCCCCCCAAATAAGGACCCTGCAGCGCCCGTTCCCGGTCATGGAAGTGAAAGGGAACAGGCGTCACAGGGACACTGTGAGACTGCGGCTGTAAGGTAAGTAGGGGTTGTGGGAAAAGTTGGAAATGTTCAGGGGAGAGAAGACCAAAGATTATTTCGGAAAAATTATCTTCAGTCTTTTCTCCTCCGTACATTTGAATCTCTGGCTTTCAACCGTAATCCACTTTTCACTCGGCATCTATTAAAGATGCCCAGAAAAAAATCATCATACTTTCTTGTATCAACCGTCAGTTGCTAAAAGAAATGATGATGTGTTATTATGTGGCTAGACTTGCATTTTGGGTCAGCCAGTCTAGCCATTTCTTACTATGGCATGATCTTTTTTACTGGACATCTATGATAAAGCAAGCATGTTAAGTGTTATTACTTGTCATAGACTGTAATTTTGGGGCAGCCAGCCTAGCCATTTCTTACTGTTGCATGACATGTTTTACTGGCCATTTATGATGAACCAAGCATGGTATATCACTTGGCAATACTGCCATTTTGGGGCAGTAAGTCTAGCCCTTTCTTACTGTTGCATGATATTATTTACTGGGCATCTATGATAAACCAAGCATGGTATGCAAGATTACTTGGCTAGTCTGGCATTTTGGGGAAACCGGTCTAGCCCTTTTTTCATTGTGACATGCAATTTTCTATGTGGCATCTACATTAAAACAAACTTGATATGTGTTATTATGTGACTAGATTGGAATTTTGGTCCAGCCAGTCTGGCTATATTTAACCGAGGCATGGTATTTTATTCTATCCATATGATAAAGTAAACAAGATAAGTGCTATTATGTGGCTACACTGGTATTTTAGTGTAGCAAGTCTAGCTATGTCTAATTGTGGCATGACCTTGTATTATGGGCATCTATGATAAAGTAAACAAGATAAGCGGTATTAGGTAGCTACACTGTCATTTTAGTATAGCAAGTCTAGCTATGTCTTACTGTGGCATGGCATTTTATTCTGGGCATATATGATAAAGTAAGCATGATAAGTGTTCAGGAAAGGCTCCTGTGCACTGTTGGTGACTTGCATCTATTGCATTTTTTGATTGGAGTTACCCTACAAAGCCAGTATCAAACTGTCAGACTTTTTACCCAGAAAGGGTGCTGTTTTACCACTTAAACATCTCGTCCTCTGCAGTTTGTTTCCAGTGCGGAGGAAGAGATACCTTTGCTTACCTTTGGGGGGGGTGTATCACCTCCATGCATCCCTTGGAGCGACACCATTACTCCTGTCCCCGAGGCAAAGAAGTGGAGGACTTCCCCTTATATACTTGGGGGTCCGAGGTCAGTGCTGATGACGTCAGTGCATGCTACGTGCGCCAACGTGATCAGGAAGTGAAATTTACAGAATGTAAATTATGCAGACATGTCTTTCAATGCTGCATGGGCCTTTATTGCCCGATCGGCCTGGGGGAGGGCTCGTTGGAAAGGCGAGACTCTCCTCCTTTCATTCCAGCAAGCTGATTGCTGGTCAAGGACTGTTCGATCCTCGACCAGCAATCACCACTGGACACCAGGGGATTGATTTTCTTTGGGGAGCTGGGTCAGGCCAAACAGCTCCCTACCCCCACCAAAAACATCAATAAAAATCAAAGGTGGCCTTTTTGCCATTACAGCAATTTGGCCAGAGGCACATTTGGAGGCATCATGGGGCTGGCTGCCTCTGGGAAGCAGAAAGGAGTCCTAGGCCACCAGGAAAATATTATTTTGTTTTGGGGGCACCCTACCAGGCCAAACAGTGCCCCACCATAAGAAAATGCAAATAGGTGGTGCAATGTTCTTTTGCCTTCAAAACAACATAGCACACTATGAAAGGAGGAACAATTGGGGGCATCAGAGGACGGATCCTGTGCCTGTTGGGACAGCTCTTTGGAATCCTACCTGGGGGGGGGGTAAATTGAGGGTTTTGTCCCAACTTTGCCTCCCAGAGAAGCTGAAAAGATCCCTAGGCCACCAAGGAAATTAATTTAGCAGTGTGGAGTACTCAATAGACCAAACAGTCCCCTGCCCTAAAAAAATAAAAGTAAGGTGGCACAATGTTGTTTTTAATTCTTTGGGGGCTGTTTTTTACCCATTTGCCCCCAAGGAAGGAAAAACAACATTTCACTCTATGTAGAGTGGCAATCTAGTGGGCATAAGGCCTGTGCCTGTGGGATAACCCTCTCAGGAATCCCCCTACAGAGGAGTAGATCCTTTCTGCTTGCCTGGGGTGCAGAAATGAGGGTCTGGCCCCATTTTGTCCTCCCTGGGAAGCAGAACAGAGCACTCGGCCACCAGGGAAAGGATTTTGGGGATGGGGACTTTGAGAAACCTGAAGGTATCTCCCTAGCTAGTCCCCGGAGACCTGTCATCCAGGTGTTCAGGACACAGCCATCGCTACTGGATCCAGTTCCTGTGGGTGGACCAGTGAGGGAGGATCACCTGGAGGAGGGGTCCTCAGGTAGTGGTGTTAGGCAGAAACCTGTGCAGTTCCCTTGGGGACCAGTGCAAAAGATTTAGGACTACAGGTGTTGGCAGTAAACCCACTTCGTAGCAGTCTGTACCACCCAGATTTACCTGGTAGCTGTGGCTGAGCAGTCAGACTTCCCTCAAGAAGAGTTAGGCAGTATGTAAAGTATACACAATAGGCACTCAGACACAATAGCACAAGCAAACACTGATCAGAGCTTTGGTATCAAGGTATATAATTATTTATTAAAAAACACACTTATTGAAACACTTCAACACTATTATTGTAAATCACTCTAAACACAGTTACTATTATTATATATACATCCCTTATTCCTTATCAGACAAGTCTTAGTTAACACCACTTATTTCCAAACAGAGGTGAGCGCTTAACTATAGATGGCCCTCCAATAAGTTAACGAAAAAGGGAGGGAAAAAGGCAGAATGTAGGAAAATACACCACACTAATACTTAGGAACTCTTAAGCAAGGCAGGAAAGTCAAAAGTTACTTGTGAGCCAAAGTCCATAGGCCGAGCCCACTCTTGGAGAGAGCAGGGCACAAATGCACCCAAGATCACACAATGACAACTAGGCTTAAAAAGTCTTGAAAGGAGTTCAGAAAGGTTTTAGTTAGGCTCAGAAAAGTTTAGCCAGCGTGTCCCAGGCTAACCCAGGTTCGAAAGCAGGGGGCTAAATCTACCCCGTATAGTCGGTTGCAAGGGAAGCCAGGCGGAACACTGTACCTTATGTGGAAAGCATCCCCCAGCAGGGGCAGGTGTTCCTGGCAGCAGGTGCAAGTCCCGGCGTCGTCCAGAGGAAGAGAAGATCTCGACGTGGAGGAAAGATGAAGGTCGTTGCACTGCCAGGGAAGAAACCAGCCGCAGAGTTTTCCGGTTAAAGGTACTACCCTTTGATTCGCGGTAGTGGTAAAACGTGATATCCCGTTTGCCGAGGTGCTTGGCATGGGCAAGGCGGCCACGAGATGCTGCAGGAAGCGAAAAAGGAAGCAGACTGGTCATCCCCACCAGTCGAAGGAAGAAGACTCTCCGGGCTGGAGATCTCCTCTGTCGTTGGGAAAAGTGGTGAGACGTTTCAGCAGGGCTCCACCAGTAGTGTCGTCATAGCAGGTCGGCTCAGCTTCTCCCGCGACAGATTCTTAGGTCCTGTGGCGACTTCTAAAGTTCCAGTCCCCAAAGCCCTGCTTTTATGCAGAAAACCCCATTCACTCAGCCTAGCTGTCACTCAAACATGCTAAGTGGTGAGCCGGCCGGCTCACCACTTGGGCCAATCAGGACGGAGTGCGACTTGAGTTGCCTAGGCAACTCAGTCCAGGGTGCCTAAATCCCCCTCCACCCCTCCTAAGTACCCCAGACAGAGTGGCACCACTTTGGAGGGCTTCTGTGGAGAAGCCCGCCAAAAAGTGGAACAAAGGGCTCAAATTGGGTTGGAGTCACAGAAGCGAACACAAATGCCATTTTAGAACCAAGTTCTGGCAAAAAATACCAACCGGAGAATTAATATTAAATAAATAAACCAGCGGTATGTTCGAGGC
The DNA here is from genome assembly GCF_040938575.1 of Ambystoma mexicanum. Lineage (NCBI taxonomy): Eukaryota > Metazoa > Chordata > Amphibia > Caudata > Ambystomatidae > Ambystoma > Ambystoma mexicanum. The sequence goes on from NC_090938.1 coordinate 275,060,779, forward strand.
TATAGGAATTAAATAACTAAAGTTGGTAGCCTCGAACAATGAGAAATCCCATAGAGATATATTCGCGGTCGAATATAAAAAGTAGTATCCACTGCCACCAGCCAAAACTCGATCAGGGGGGACGGAGACGTGCCCCCTCGACTAATAGACCCCGGGGCAATCGAATTGCCCCGGCCAGTATGTCCACAATATGATGGTTTGTACTGATTCTGTTCAGAATTTGAGACTAGTAAAGTCAATGGTGACTTTACATGCCCTGGAGACAGTAGTCAGTCCCAGGGTATGGAGTCTATTTTGGGGGGTCAATATGACACCCCTGTGTTACTGCACTGAGGGTGCTGTGTAACACACATCACAAAAACACATGAAGCCCTATGGAGTAAAAGACCCCATAGCCCATTAAACACATCTAGAGTCAAAGAAACACACTCAAATCATGCCCAAGAGTGAGGGTAAAAGAGTCTCACTATTGGCAGGAGAAAAAAATAAACCCCAAAAATCCAGCAAAGCTGCTGGGGGACTCACTAGGTTAGGAAATTCAGCCTAAACCGAGAATTCTCCCTAATACTCACCGCCTCCCCCCCCAGACTAAGGGACAGGAGGATTTAATCCACTCCTGGATGAATCTCATACCTCTAGTCGATGACATACATCCTAGAGAGACCATCAGCATTTTGGTGGTGACACCTTGACCTTGACCTAGGTTCTATGGTCAAATTAAAGGTTTTCCTTTGCAAGCTGTATGACCTACAAACCCTTTTAGGAGCATCAGTCTTTTGGAAACTATAGGGGATCTGGTTGACCAGGCCCTCAGAAGTTTTTCAAGGTGTCCTTATAAAGGATTCCCTTAGATCTAGAGGGACCTCCAAGGTTCCTCACCACCTCTCTTGTGGGAGCAGGTTGGGTCTTATGCCTCTTGGTTGGAGGGGTTAGGGTTAGGCAATGTACCAGCTTCCCCTTCCTCTTAGATCTAACCTTACCTTTTTTAGCAAAGCTGCTGGGGGACTCACTAGGTTAGGAAATTCAGCCTAAACAGAGAATTCTCCCTATCAGGTGGGAGTGGGACACTGACGGGGGAGACACAGTATCCCCTTCCTTTAACACCTTTTCCCATCCTTTTTTGCTGGACGTTCCCAACCACTGCCCCCCCTTTTCCAACACAAGCACTTTCACACAACACAAATGACAACAGACCCGTTTACCTGACATGTCCCAATACAAGGGTGAGGCAATTGATCAGAATCACACACACCTGGCGGCCCTTTCCCTTCCACACAGGGATAAAAGGTGGAGCCAGAGAGCACAGTACGAGCAAGGAGAGCATGGCAGACAGCACATCTAGACTGCTAACATGCAGCAGTTCAAGCGAAGCAGAAAGGTGGCAGGAATCGAGAGAGTGGCAAGGGGAGACGTGACATTGCCCTTTTCATCCCAGACCTGCAGAACCTTTGTGGAAGAGAGCCTAAGACTGCAAACAATAGCACAAGTGTCCTGCAGCAGATGGAGCGGTACATGGGGCAAACCTATGCCGATAAGCATGAGCGAGGGAAGCTCCTGCACCCGTGGTACCGCCTTGACTCCAGAGCGGCAACAGTCAAGCGGTTCATCACAGCTGGTGAGTCGAGGGGAGAATCGATAAGAACTGGGCTGCGTTGAATGAGAAGCATAAAGTGACAAGTTTGAACCAAGTTTAACGAACTTTGAGTGAACGGTAAAAAGGTGTAAGGGGAGACCAGCTGTAAAGGAAAACCAGCACCATGTGGGTGCTAATTCAAGAGACTCTGGTCGAGCCCCATGTAAGAGAAACTACAAGTTCCAGAAGGCCGCAGGAGGGCCAGCAAAATCCCAGTAGAGTCGAAAGACTTTGATCTACATGCACCTTGAAATAAAGGGAAGTGAATCCCACATTGCTAGAAAGCAAGGGACTTGAATCCCACGTTGAGAGAAAGCAAGGGATGTGAATCCTGCATCGAGTGAAAGCAAGGGAATTGAATCCTGTAACACCTAAACGTAAAGTGAATAAGAAGTCAAGACGGCTCTGTGCCCAGAAGAGTGGGAACCAGCAGTGAACCCATCATTCAGCAAATATTGGAAATGAACTTTCATATGTTAAAGGAACTTTTGTTTTTCTTATTTGACCACATCAGGACTCGAAGTCAAGAGACTTTCACTGGAAATGAGACTTGGCCATCGACTGTCCTGAGAACTGCCATTGGAATTGTCGTCTCATGCTGGAAAGCCCGAGACTTTACCCTGCTCCTTGGAGCTCCTGCTCCAAGCTCCCATCTTACCCGTGGTCAAAACGTGAGAAGGGAAACCCAGGCTACCGCATCCTGACATATTATTTGAGAACACTTCTTTCTTTTCTTGAGAACTATCCCACACCCTTTTTTGTACTAGTTATGAGGGCGGCAATAGGTTTCTTAGTATAGGTCCTTCCTATTTTGACACAACGCCACTAGGACTGCCTTATTTTTCATTTGATGTTTGACGCTTGCTCCCATCTTAGATTTAAGTTTAGAATAGACATTTTTCCACCCTGCATACAGAATTCATAGTTCAATAAACACCCTTGAAATGTGATCACATGTGTCTGTTTTACTTGTTACCACCATGAATTTCTGTTTGGCCCATTGCCCATCATGGCACAGCCAGCCGTCCTGGATCTATGGCCATGCCACTTTATAACTTTTGACTCTGGGGAGGGATGGGGACCCCGCCGGGGTCCCCAAGACAAGCGCTGGGCTGAAGGGCATCCGACCCATGTGCAAGGCATATGGCCAAGGCAGGGGGTAGCAACCACGGCTGTCCTAGAGCTCTGGCCAGGCTGCGTTAAGGCTTTTACCTATGGTGAGGGAAAGGGACCATGCTTGGGCTCCCTGGGACTGCCGCTAGGCTTGGGGACTGTCGACCCACAGGGGAGATAGTTGACAAGGCCAAGTGCAGCACCGCTGGCCGACCTGGAGTTCTGGCCGTGCTGCGTTATAGCTTTTACCTCCAGGGAGGTATGGGGACCCGTCTGGGTGCCCCACGACCACCGCTGGGCTGAAGGCCGGTCAACCCATGCGCAAGACAGATGCCCAAGGTCGGGGGTAGCACCTGTTTGAATGGATTTCTAAACTCTACTCTGGTGAACAGATGTTTAGGAGGCCACCCTTGTTTAGTGAAACAGGGAATACTTCTGGAAAGTTAACCAGGACAATTCAAGGTAGCTTGGAGAGCAGTCAAGGCTAGGTCTTAGGAGTAGTGGGGGTGATATGAGGTCTTGGATGAGCATGCACAGTAGGATGACACAAACTTTCCTTAGACAGTGGTATATCAAAAATACAGGATTTATTGGGCCCAGAACAAACACAAGTGAATAAAGGGCAGCACAGTACTCTTACTACTAAAACACACACTAGGTAAATATATGTACAATCAATTTTCGGTCAATGCGGTAAAGTGTATGAAGCTGTAATGTGGCCCAGCTTTGTACTACCATGAATGAGGCTTTTGAGAAATTAGCACCAATAATGCTAACCCTTAAAACTAAACTAACTATAAACCAATGGTTCTCTCAGGAAATCATAGCAGCCAGAAAGCTTAAGCGTATGGCTGAGAGGAGCAGGAGGAAGAACCTCTCAGTCTCATCACTTTCAACACACAAGGAGGCGACTAAGAGTTACCAGAGAACTAGTCTGAAAGCCAAAAAAGATAAGTTAGTGGAACAGATTATGGGAGCAAAATAAAACTCCAGAGAGCTGTTGATAATATTCTGCGAACTCAAGGGCATAGTTCCAGACTCACCAGTGAACATAGATGATGCTTGGTGTCAGAAAATGCATGATGGGTTCACTAAGAAAATTAGTCAACATCAGACAAACATTGCAGCTGACGTACATAACACACCAAAAATAGGCGATAGGTTAGAAGCTTCTATAATTGAGACAGATGTCACTGTCAATACTTTCTCTTTTCTTAATGTAACTATTAGTGAAGTTTCAGATACTTTTGCTAAAATGAAACCTATGTCATGCAAGGGAGACATCCCTCCCCCCTCATATTTAAAAAAATATTTCTCCTCTCTTGGTTCATCCGTGGTAGCATTTATCAATCAATCCTTCAATGAAGGATATGTCCCTGAATACATCAAAGAAGCCTTGGTTTCCCATTGTTAAAAAAGGAGAAGGTTGATCCAAATGAGCCAGCCAATTACAGGCCCATTACAAACATACCATATTTGCTTAAGGTCATATACAAGGTGGCATGTATTCAGTACAATACCTTCGTTGAACAAATGGCCATTCAGGTTCCAGGAAAAAAAATGAAATTGAAATAGCATTGGTGGATGTCAAATCCTGTATAGCGGAAGTTATAGACAGGGGCGGGTTGGCCATGCTGTTGTTGCTCAACCTGTCTGCCACCTTTTATCTGGTGAATCATGATATCATGGCAGGCTAGCGAAGGTGGGAACATGCTCTGGACTAGCTGTGAACTGGTTCAAATCATTCCTGGGAGCAAGTGTTGCCAGGGAGGCTTTTCAATCAAGACAAGTCCAACTCAGTTGTGGTGTCCCCCAAGGCTGATGCTTGTCACCAGTATTGTATAACATCTATTCTAAACCATTGTTTGACCTGTATGGTCTGGATGTCAAGTTTGCAGTTATAGAGACGACACCCAGATTATCCTGGACTTATCCGGCACTTATGACAAAGATTTAACAACAGTACGTAATATCTTTGCAACCATTAAAAAATGGATGACGGAAAACTCCCTCGCACTAAACAACAATTAAACTGAGATTTTGATTCTAGAAACAGACATAAGCTAAAGAAATGAGATGTACAATATAAAACCTTCATGGTTGAAGGCTCCAGTATACCTGTCTCTAACCATGTAAACACCTTGAGGGTTGTTTTTGACTGCAACCTGAACTTCAAAAAATATGTGTCATATTTAAGGCTTACTTGCACCTATATGATCCAGCTCCTCTGGCAGATACGCCCGTACCTGTCAGAGGGACATAGCTCTCATTGCAGCTGCCACCATCAATACTAGACTTGACTACTGCAATGGGCTATTGGTTGGAACCTCACAAGCGAATATGAATAAACTCCAAACTAATCACAATGGTGCAATCAGAGCTGTATGCGGCATGAAACATCGAGACCACATAACATCTGCATGCAGGGAGTTGCATTGGCTCCCTGTTCGTGAGAGAATTAACTTTAAATCATCATTTCTGCTTTATAAATGCCTAGCCGGTGAGACACCAGCCTACCTCAGCTCATGGATCAGCAGACTGCCTTTTCGATGCACTCTGCAATCAAACAAAGAATCTCTACTAACACAACCACACTCTCTCTTGGTGAGATTTGGAGGTTCCAGCTTTAATTCCTGGACCCCAAGGATTTGGAACGCCCTACCACTGAAACTTAGGCAACTCCCCTCAGTTGCACAGTTTAAAATACTCTTGAGTCTATTTGAGGCGGGAAGAGACTAGATAGTCCAACCTAACACACTGCCTTACCACTCTATGTTATTTGTCTGTTGTGTTCTGTGAGTGCCCTGAGGCCTTTGGGCGTGTTGGCGCTATATAAAGCTGACTAGAACAGAATAGAGGAGAACTGTGGATTCCTGCCAAAACCTGTAACGAGGGAAAACCGACACACTTTAATATATTGACCAACTCCAGAGATGGGATTCCCTAACTTAAAAAGTCCAGCCCTACGAAGATTGGAGCCTTGCCCTCAATGTCAAGTTTGTGCGTAAAAGCACTTGGTGAAGCGTAAAGCTGCAAAGCACCATTTTCAGTGGGGAGGAAAAGTTAGGAGAGGATTTTCTGGAGTAGAGAAATTTGGTTCAGAGAGTCAGAGGAGAATCTGCTGCAGAGAACCAATCTGTCCTCTACTTTCAGACTGCTACGGGAAGCAGAGGCCCCCCAAGCCAAGGACCACAGGGGATCCTTTGTGGAGGATTGGAGGAACTATGGGCCACCAGAAAGTGGTATGATTACTCACTGCCCTTAGTTCACTCCGGGTTCAAACTTGGCAGGTTCGGAGATGGTGGCACGCAATCCCACCCTTTGTTAAGCTTCAAGATGCACAGGAGTTGCGGGTGCAGATGCAGATCCAGTTTACAGTAGGAGCTGGATGTCTCATCTTGAAATGCAGAACAAAAAAGCACTGATGCAGCTGGTCTCAGGACATTTGAAGAAAGGCAGGAAAGTCACCAGCAGTGACCCCCACTGTCACACAGTGATGCAGGGGCACCCAGGTGTCACGGTCTGTTAGGCAGAAACCTGTGCAGTTCCCTTAGGGACAACTGCAAAAGATTTAGGACTATAGGTGGTTGGCAGTAAACCCAATTGGTAGCATTCTGTACCACCCAGATTTACCTGGTAGATGTGGCTGAGCAGTCAAACTTCTCTCAAGATGAGTTAGGCAGTATGCAGAGTATACACAATAGGTACAGAGACACAGTAGTACAAGCAAACACTGACCAGAGCTTGCTTTGGTGTAAAAGTATATAATTATGTATTTAAAGACACACTTGTAATTTACACTAGCACAAAAAGAGGTAAGTAAATTCAACACACAGTCACTATTACTAGATGTACATCCCTTATTCCAAAGCACTGATGCAGCTGGTCTCAGGACATTTGAAGAAAGGCAGGAAAGTCACCAGCAGTGACCCCCACTGTCACACAGTGATGCAGGGGCACCCAGGTGTCACGGTCTGATGCAGGTTTCTCTCTCATGGCCCAAAGCAGCTCGGATTATGAGATTTGGCAAGAAGATGCTTTGCAGTGAGACCTAGATTGATCCAAGGCTCGACTCATAACTCGATGTAGCAATGCTCCGGCACCGGTATCAAGGTTCGAGCTGGTGAACCCACTGGATGGCCCAAGGACACTTCTGAGAAGACTCGTTAGCAGGGCATGGAGAAGACGTTGAGAGTAGTTGTTCCAACCACTCTAAAGGGTTGAAGCACTTTTCCAGGTCTTAGGAGCTCGAGTGCAAAGCAGGGATCTACCCGCACCACAACAGGCTCAGGGTGACAAACCTGCTCTGCTCGGTTGTGAACAGTCCTGGGAACTGCTTTGCTTCTCTGGATAGTTGGCTTTGTGTCTAGGTCTATTCGGACCTAAGGTCGATCTGCGGCTTTCTACTCAGGCCCCCTCCTTGTATCCCAGAGAATGCTCGCACCCGGCTGGCCAATGAGGAGATCTGCCCCACTCATGCACGTCAGCAGTGGTCCAATCAGGGACCACTGTGGGTCTCATGCTCTCCTGCACATCAGCCATCCTGATGTCTCATGCTCTACCTGAGTACTTACCCACGTGACATGCATTAGCCCGCGAAACACTCTGGCTTTTGCGGGTGAACACAATGCCCAAATAAGGATTCCCCAGGTCACTCAGACCAGGAGGAAGGCCAATGGACTAAATGGGCAAAGGAAAAAACAAAAGACCTTGTGGCACGGCCATGACGGGCATGAGCCACAATCAGGAGCCAAACACGATATGCGCAGTATGGCTTGGTAAAAGTACATACACACATGTGAAAAAACTACTGCTGCCACTAGTCCTCTGTAAAGGAGGAAAGGTCTTTTTGCCCCGATGTACATGAAAGAAGTCTATTGCTCATCCCATCGCCATTGGATGATACACTCAGACTCCATTTTGTGCCACCTCAGACTCCATCTTTTTACTAGACCGCACAATGATCTCTAAGAAGCCTTCTCCCCCTCATGCAGCGGCGCACGCAGCCTACTCTGACACCCCCACCACCTCCTCCCCTGTCTGCGTCGCACCGGCCCTTTTCTCTCGGAAGCCCAGGCACAAATTGTTACAAATAGATCCAGTATTCTTTCTCTTCCTCTGAGCTCATTGTCCTGTGTGTGACCGGGGAGAATCTTGACTTGTGTACTCATCCATCTCCACAAACCTGCTCCTTCGACCCCCCACCTTTAGAAATTATTGCATGCACAACCTTTTGCCCCTCTATTCTCCATTCATGTAGCAGTTGTTGAGACCCTTCCTCACGGACCACAGTAGATTGCCCCAATATACCTAATCCTGTGCAACCATATGGGATAACATCTATCAATCCACTCATTTGAACCATGAGGCACCAGGGAGAATACATCTCAGATTGAAACCCCCAATAAGGCACCTGGGAAAAAGGGCCACCACACCTCTGCCCCCACAAAGTACTGGGTTAAGAATGTGTATATATTTGCCCATGATTTATAGGTGACCCCTCATTCTGGTATATGTTTTATACCCTGCATTACTCCTTGCATACCAACAATTATTGTGTAGTTTAGATTAGCTAGAACAATTGCATCTTTTGGAGCCCAGCTGACCCACGTGCCCTCAGACCGCCCCAGCTGCAGCAACCAATTGGAGTCTGGCATTGTATATTGTTGCATAATGGTCCATAGGGGCCTACCAATGAATGATGCTATCTTCCACTGTATGTCATGACGTGTTTTTGCTTTATAACATATTGTTTATGTATTATTTGGCAGAGTGCTCTCAGAGCAGCAGAGTCCTCTGCATGCATCTTTTACCTGATATAAACTTTGTTTAACGTACAATCTTTCTCCTGGTCTCATTCCCTACTGGGGTGTGTCCATTTATTCTGAGTTTAGGATCTGTGTTTTGGGGAATGACCACCTTCAATTGGTGACCCCTTAGACGAGATTGATCCGGGAAGACCCCGTGCTCTACGGACTAGATCCAGGGCACCCCCATCAAGACCACTGCCACCTATGGTCGACCAGTAGCTAAAAAGCATACGGTCCTGAGCAGGTTCTGTGGGTCCCAGCTTTGTGAATACCCAACTGCTTGCCGGAGCGGGCAACGGCTTGGTTGGGGCGTGGGGGCCGTACCCCGATTGTGGATAGACCATGAATGGAGGCTCTCGGATCACCACAGACATGTGCGCATTGACTGCAAGAAGAATTAAAGAAGGGAACATTTATGGGAGAAGGGTCAGATTAAAAAGGTGGGGGAATCGTCTGTGGGTTGGATTGTGTGGGGTGCGAGTGAGATTGAGTGATTGCTGATTAAGGTGTTTTTCTTCTTCATATGGCCATCAGGTTTTTATATATAAGGTCAAGAAATAAGAGGAGATACGGGAACCTAGCTCCGAAAGGGGGTGGAAGGCGTTGCTGAATAGTATTTTCTCGACCAGTGCAGGATTATAAGTGAGGAAAAAGGAATAAGTAGGAGTCTTGTATATTGAGTAGACTCGGAAAATAGTAGCAATGTTTTCTTTTGGTAACAATAAAAGTTGTTTTCGGCCCAGAAGGGGCCAGGGTAGAGCGAATGCGAGGTGTGAATGAAGGGGAAAATGTAACAATCTTGAAAAAGGGTAGAGGGTATAAAGGGTTACCATAAATATATGTTTTATGTTTTCCGTTGTCAGTAAGATGCACCAGTTTGCCAGGTTAACGTGTTAAGTGGTTTATGTTTGTATGTTTTTTGCCCCCTTATTAAGTGACTAGGGCCCTGATTCATGGATTATTTGGCCCGAAAAAAATGGGATTTGTGCGCCATTCTGCCCGCAAAGCCCTGTTTAACAAATGGGGATTTGCGGGCAGAGTGGCACACAAATCACATTTTTTTCGGCGCAAATAATCCATGAATCAGGGCCTAAAGCAATATAAGGCACAAGCAAAATGATTTGAAATGCAATCTGAAAGGTTTATGCTAGAGACATAAAATTATTTAAGGATTGACAGTGGTAACTGATGCATACACATACACACGCACGCACACAGACAGTGGGAAGGAAGTATGGAAGCAGATACACCACTCTTGCACATCTGCCAACACCTACCCTTGTACAGTGAAAAAATAATGAAGTACTATGGGCACTGGCTAAAAGAAATTAAGGGGGAAGTGTCATCTAAAATATGGCCAGAAGGAGGGTCTTTCGATAAGACATTGCTGGATCTTGTGGCGAAATACTTAATGGCCAAATATAAAGGGAAGCAGCTTCAAAATAGAAGGGAAGTGTTGGACCGCTGGAGGATGTTTGAAGAAACACCTCCTGCAAAAACTAAGGAAAAGGAGTCACAGCCTGTAGTGGCCACAACCCAGGAGGAGGCAGATGAGAAAAGAAAGAAGGAGAGGAACCTAAAAAGCTGTACCCAGGGACCTAAAAAGCTGTACCCATTGCTGACAAAACCTGCTGAGGGATATTATGACCTGCTGTATTTACCCCAACCAAGTGCACCGACTACACCGGAAGTAACCTTGCCTCCTCCTTACGACCCTAAGAGTCCTTATGGCCCAACAAGCACACCCCCAGCCCACCTAAGTTGCATCACCCAAAATATAGAAGGTCACATTACCAATACCCAAGTGATATTGTTCCAATTTAGAGCCCTTTGTGACGACACACTATCGCTGCCAGGGGGAGGGCAGACACTGCCACCGCCACCATCGAAAAACCCTTCCCTTATAGCAGAGGATGAATGGAAGTCCATAGACTTCATCTTCCGCATTGATAGTACCCTGGTTAAGATAGTGTGAGTGGGGCAGGATCGTGAGCAGGCAAGTGCGGGACGAGGTAGTGTGACATCCGATAGGGAAGAAGAATGTTGGAGCGATATTGATGAGTACGAAGAAGGAGCAACGGGAGGGGACAGGATGGGGAGAATGGCACTGGCAAAGAAGAAAGGAACAAAGGTGAGTAAAGGCAGGGGGAGGACAAATCTACAGATGCCCCTTATCCACAAGGGGGTGGAAAGGCCTCACTATGTGCCTTGGGTGCTGATGGACAAAACAAATTTGTTGAAATCACTACCCCCACTTTTCGGAGGTGCAGGAAAGTGGATATATGCACTAGTGAAAAAGACTCCAGGGGTCCCATTAGCCTTAGGGGATATCAAAAGCTTGCTAGTATCTGCAGTGGGTGATCAAGCAGATGGGGTGTGGGTGAAAGTGGGGTTCCCGGGAGTAACAATAGACTGTGATCAACATGATGGGGCATTATTTAACAATGTGAGACCACAGGTGTGGGATGCACTGCAGAGAACCTTCCCTGACACCCCCGATTTACACACAGTGATGCAATGCACAATGGGTGACGAAGAAGATGCTGCTCAGTACATTCTTCGTGTTCAGGATATGTGGAGGGCAGAGACGGGCACTGCCTGGGACCAGTCAACCTCCCTCTTTTACTTCATTATCAAGAGAGGCCTCCCGAAGGAAGTGCAGAAGACATTAGATAAAATTGCTGGGATAGAAGCGAAAGGTTGGCCAGAAATACAAAGCATCATAGTACACCATTGTAGGAGGATCAAGAAAATTGAGAAATAAATTGCACAGAAAAGATTGTCAGACAAAGCAAAACTCGTACAAAATAAGTTGGTGAAGGTCGCAGCAGTAACAGCCGCCCTACCCACAGAAAGACAGGTCGACGAGGAGGAGGGGCCAATAGCACTACAGGCTAGAATGGCAGCCACCTGGGCAGAAAATGGGCAAGAACAATGGTCTGGAGAGAAGAAGTACGGAGGGCCCCAGTGGCAAGGAAGTCTTGGAAGAGGAAGAGGTGCGTACAGTGGACAGAGAGGGGGCTACGGAGGACAAGGGCCCAGAGCAGGGGGGCAAGGAGCATGTTGGTTATGTGGTAGGATGTGGTAGGTGGGGCCATTTTGCAAGGTAATGTCACACTTGTCCCATGGTGTATTACCCACACGCACAAAGCTTCAATAATGAACAGCAAAATGGTCATCCCCACACAGGAAGCCCTTATGTGCTGCCCATGGGGGGCTACAGACAGAAAGAACAAACTGACACCCGGTTCACACAAGGGCCCAGGGTGCCACTGCAGGGGACACAACAACTATTAACACGTCAAAATTGACTAGGGAACACACATGCTAATCCTTTTCGACACCATCGCCAATAGCGCACCAGCACCATTTCAGGGAACAGCCATGGTTGGAGAAAACACCTTTTCTTTCCCGGGGACAAACACACACCAAGACTAGGACAGCCCACAGAGAGCACTTGCATGTCCAGTCCTATCAACTACCCTACTTCCACAGAAGAACCAATGGTGGGGGCAGAGATAGGAGACAGACAGTTCATCTTCATGGTGGGCTCAGGAGCATAAAAATCATGCCTAATGGAAGGCAGGTTTCCGTTTCGGGAAAGAATTTGCAAACGCTGGGATTTTCTGGGGTTGTGGTCACGGTTCCATACACTAAAGATCTGGATATAACGGTAGGGGGGAAAACAGTGCAAGCACCCCTATTATATCACGACAACTCTCTGATAAACCTGCTGGGGAGGGACCTCCTTAGCAAGCTCAATATGACTATTTCCTTCACTGAAAGGGGTATAGTGTGTTCAACCCTGGGAATATGCCCCCTCCGGGCAATGCTGTTGATTAACACAATAGCAAATGAAATAGCCGTCGAGGGGTGCCCACCAATGCAGACATGTTTGTGTATGGGATACAGGTCCTGGCAGGAGTGGTGCCTGAAATAACATGAAAGTAATGGAGAGTACCTTCTGACTTTGTTTTCCGCCCCGTAGGTGCCCCTGAAATATTTCCAGGTACCATCCTTTCCCTAGATCTGCAGGGAGGGCAAGTATCAGCTAGATGTATTGTGGTAATAGGTCTGGACACGCACGGATGCAAGTGGCGAACAGTATTATGCATAGACAGAAACATAGCGCTGCGCGATTTGACCAATGAGGAGCTGTTCACCGACAATGACAATGATGGGGAAATAATAATGGAAATATGTATGCCCTGTGACATAATGGTCCAAAACAGACGAGTAACAAACCCCTCATGGCCATTGTTAGTGCACCACCGTAATTATTTGTTGCAGGACATGCAACAGGTACCCACAAAATTATGGACACCAACCCCCATGATGTAGGACTCTTGCAAGAAGTGACACCTGTTAAGATTAAACTCAAGCCTGGTTCAGTGCTGCCCCAAGTAAAACAATATCCCCTGTCAAGGGAAGCAGAGGAGGGAATAAAAGAAACAATATATGCACTACTACAGCAGGGTATCGTTGTGCCATTAAATTTGCCTCGCAATACTGCCATTTATCCAATTAAGAAAGTGAAGGGAGGGGCTTGGAGGATGATACAGGATTTACACCCACGTAATGACGTCATACAGAAGGATTTTCCCCTTGTCCCGAATCCCGCATCCATTTTGTGCAGCATTCCGAAATCAGCCTCATACTTCACCGTGGTAGACTTGAAAAATGCTTTTTTCTCAGTACCACTCCATCCAAGCTCACAATACCTGACTGCATTTACCCTAGGAGGGAAAAGGTATGAACATAGCAGATTACCAAAGGGATACTGTGAAAGTCTGAGTATTTTTAACAGAATATTGCATGAAGAACTTGGCAATATCGATGTCAAAAGCACAGTGATACAATACGTAGATGATATTTTGGTTTGTGGTGAGAGTGAGGAACAGTGCAGAGCTGACTCGATCACATTACTAAACCTTTTGGCACACAAGGGATACAAGGTGGACAGAGGGAAATTGCAGTACTGCCTAGCAGAAGTACTGTATCTAGGACAGCTAATATCAAAGGATGGCAAACAAATAATCCCAGACAGAGCAGCAACAATACGCATGGCAGCTAGGCCCCACACAGTGAAAGAAATGCAGAAGTTTCTCGCCATATGTAACTATTGCCAAGCATGGATACCTGACTATGCAACATACACAAGGCCCCTACTACTTGTGCTATTGCATGGACACAAGAGATGAACACTGCCTTCACAACATTAAAGGGACTTATTTTGACAGCCCCTGTTCTAGCGTCCCTAGACTATGAACGAGAATTCTACCTGTTTTCGCATTGTAATGGAACACTCATGACAGCTGTCCTAACACAGAAAACATCCTTAGGGCACAAGCCGTTGGCCTGCTACAGTAGCACCCTAGACTCTGTGATGCAAGGATACTTTGCATGCAAACAAGATCTTGAAGCCGCTGCCTTTGTGATTGAAAAGAGCAACACCATAGTGATGGGATGCTCAGTAACAATGTTTGTTGAACATTCATTGTTTGCAATTCTAGAACGGTCTAAATCCACACTTACGACACAAAGAGCAACATCAATACTTTCTAGCTCTAACATTCACATGGAGCGCTGCAAAACGGTAAATCCAGCCACATTTATCACAGAGCCATGCACGGTAGAAGACATGCAAAATCACGACTTTGCCACATACGAAAGAGAGGCTGACGACATTCCCAAAGCAAACGAGAATGCCTCAGAAGAAGGTGAGGTGTATTTTGTGGGCAGGTCAGCATCTATTTGCCCAGAGACAGGTGAAAAGCATGTGGGAGCAGCAGTAGTTATACTGGAAGCAGGGGAGTATGAGATCATTGTACACAAACATCTACCAATGCATTACTGAGCACAAGCTGCAGAGCTCCTAGCACTAATTGAAGCGTTGCATGCAGCAAAGGGATGTCCAGTAACGATTTATTCAGATTCGGCATACATAACTACAACAGAACATGCTGGATTGTCCAGATGGAGAAGGAGAGGTTTCAGAAGGGCAGACGGGTCCCCAGTACAACATCTCAAACTTTTAAATGAGCTGATAGAAGCCCTAGCAGAACCATCAGTTGTGGCTTTGGTAAAATGCCAAGCCCATACCAATAACAGTGACTTAATCTCTTTTGGAAACGCGGCAGCAGACACTGCTGCAAAACAGGCAGCATATTTCCAAAAGCCTCAAGCAACAGAATATTTTCTAAAGGGTAACGCACAAGAGGAAAAAGAAGTTGGATACAACTCACTGCACATCACACAAATAATTGACCTACAAAAGAAAGCCCCAATTGAAGAACAATAGATTTGGTCAAAGAGGGGTGCACACATTCGCCCACTGATCTCTTTTGGCGCCAAGAAAATACAGGAAAGGTAGTAATGCCTGTGGAATTATTACAGCTTGCATTCCAACACTTACATTTTCGGCACACACAACAAAATTAAACATATAGCTTCGGACATCGAGAAAGACTTGTTTGTCCCAAACCTGCAGGAATACCTCGCTAAAATGATGACTGAATGTGTAACGTGTCAGACATACAATTCTGGAATGACCCTCAGGACACTACAAGCGATGCTGCCCCGCCCCATCAGACCTTTCCTTGAACTGCACATTGACTTTGCACATATCGGAGAAAGGTGCAATGGAGCAAGATACCTAATAGTGGTGATCTGCCCTTTTTCACGCTGGGTAGAAGCTGGACCCTGTGCACACCCAGATGCGAAATGCGCGGCAACATTTTTGTTGAGGGAAGTGTTTCCGCGTTGGGGCATTTGTATTGTCATATGCTCTGACAAAGATACACACTTTGTTAACGACCTCTTTAAAGAAGTAACATCCCTGCTAGGAATTAAACCCAAGATATGTTCCATTTACCACCTGCAGGCAAACGCGGTGGTCGAGAAAATCAACGGCCTCCTTAAAAGCAGACTGTCAAAGTTATGCCACACCCTCGAAAAGAATTGGGTGTATTGCTTGCCCTTAGCATTATTTCAATTATGCACATAACCAAGCAAGGACTGCCACTTGTCCCCGCACAAAATAGTAACAGGAAGACGTATGCAAACTCCATTATCCCCAATGACAAGAGCATCAGATTCTCATAGGACTGCCACAATTCTGTGGGAGGAATTCAAAGATTATCTGACGCAGTTTACACGGGCAGTGAGGAGTATAGCTAAACAAGTGGCACCACCCTTCAGAAGGGAAAGCAACACTGACACAACCACTGTAGCACCATAAAGCCCCATGACATAGTTAATGGCTGGAGAGTTGGTGTATGTTCGAAGCTTTGTGAGGAGATGGAATTTTCCAAGATTTCACGGCCCTTACGAGGTGGTATGTTGCACCCCCTCTGCAGTGAAGGTAAAGGGCCTGAAATATTGGATACACCTCTCGGATTTTAGAAAAGCACATGGCAGCATAACGCCAGAAGGGGAACAGCCAAATGAACAAGAAGTTGAACGATGATTAATTGCATATACATCTCTCTCTCTCTCTCTCTCTCTCTTTCTCACTCTCTCTCTTTCTCTCTCTCTGGAATAAAGTTTGTTTTGCATAACTGAAAGTGCACTTAACCCATTGTATTTCACTCTGTAGGAACAAACATGGAAGAAACGAGGGCCCTCAATGACAACGCTACAAATATAGTTAGCAGTAGGGGAAATGTTAATGCTACTAGAGTGTATGCATATGAATGTGACCTCTATTTTACGGCCATTGTTTTTTCAACTATATACATTCCCATTTTTCCCCCATAGGGCTCAATGGGAATGGGGAAGGCAGTAATTACAGTATCGCAAATTGTGGTACCGTAATTACCTCGAAAGTCCCATGGCGGGTTCCTTCCTTAACGGCTGGTAAAATCAGCCGTTAAGGTCGGGGCCCGCAAAGGGACCTCGTAATTAGGCGGTAAGGGTTTAACGGCGCCAACATCTTTTACGGCACCGTTAACCCCTTACCGCCTGGGTCATAATGAGGCCCAATATCTTTTATTTTAGAGGGCATGAAAGAAGGTGGGGATGGGGCAAAACTGGTGCAAGAGGGAACCCAATTAGTATGGGATGGGTAGAAATTAATGTGGACCCTCAATGTCTCGATGAACCTTACCTCTCTGCACAAAAAACTTACAATGAAAGCCCCACAGGTTGAGTACTCAATAATGAATACTAATGAAAATGTACTTAATGTTTACAATGAAAATAATCTCATTTCTGATGTATTAATGTTGTCATATGCTCACTCACACACAACCTTTGAACCTACCTCAACTGACGATTACATGCACTGTAGGTCTCAAACACCCACCCCACGCACCCATCCTACCACACAGTATGGGCAATATAATTATGGTCAAAATGAAAAGATGAATTTAGGCGTTTTTCCTATCCGTTATCATAGACTAATGAAGTCACATGATGGTTGAGGGGGAGTAACAGAAGGAAAAGGGAGGTGGAACAGAAAGGGTATGATGCATACCATGGCCTGGGGTTAGATGCAGTGGAGGACCCCGTCACCCAGATCAGCCTAACAAGTGGTACTCTGACATGAGCACCATGGGTAAACAAGCAACTAATGAGAGTTGCTATGTGTGTTCCCTGATACCTCACGCATCAGGAACACCTAAGGTTTTAATTCCCCAGGAAGCCCCCATAGCAGATGCCCAATGTCCCATTCATCTTGCACTTGTTAGAATTCGAAGTACCTTCCAAGCACACACAGTAGCATTACAACTGCTCTAGAACGAGAAAACCTGCCACAGCAAGCCCCAAGGGGTAATATGAGTAAAAGAACCATTTTTTGTCATAAAAGGGACAACGTTCGCGGAAAACAATTGGCAAGAGGACACAGCGATGTGCAAGGCGGAAGCACTATGAGGACTGTCAGAAGAAAAATTCCTATGGGTTAAGAAAACATGCACTGAGGTTTGATCTCAGCATATTGGCAAACTGACATGGGTAACAGCTCTCGAAGAGCCAATCAAAATCCAACTTGAAGTGCAATACAAACTTTGTTTCCACGGAGAAGGGAAGGTGCCCATGGGGTCAAACAAACCTTGCAATAAAACACTTATCCTGCCCAACATCAAGAAAGGAACAGCTGCTTTAATGGACAATTACTGGCTATGCGGCAAACAGGCACACTTGCACCTCCCACCGTCATGGAGAGGTACTTGTGCCCTGGCCACGCTGCATTCGGCCCTGATGGTGGTTCCAGAGAGTCATGTCCAGAGGGAGAGGGTGCCCGCCGGAATGCCTCCAGCACTCCAGTAAACAACCGAGAACCCATACATATGACGTGCTGCCGGAGGATAAGCTACAAGACAGAGTGCCATGCAAAAGAAGGGCATCAAATTACATCTCAAAAGAGTCTTACGAACTTTTGGCACAAATACCGGACCAGTTCAAGTTGTTCAATTTGGCAGAGACATTTTTTGCATCACTCATACCAAGCATCCAGGCATGTGCAAATGCCAAATGGTTACAAATTGTGCGGTGGGAGCTGATCCACTTAGCAAACGACACTGAAGAAGGGTTCAACGTCATCAAGGTGGAACTCGGAGCCCTGCAGTTGATGACCATGCAAAATCGTTATGTTTTGGACCGCCTCACAGCAATGGAAGGCAGTGTTTGCCAAAAAATTGGGAATGCATGTTGCACATTTGTGCCTTCTGCAGACGCCGACAATGGGACATTATCACACGTGATAACTGCAGTACACAACCTTGGAGAAAGAATGAAGAAGGAAGGTGGCGTGCAGCAAAGTGGCTGGTTCGACACAGTTTTTGACTGGGTACCATCCTGGTTCCAGACTGCAATGAAACTACTGCTACCCATCATAGTATTTTTGCTGCTGATTTTTTGTGTGTGCCAGGTATGGGTTTGATGCTGTGCAAAATCTATGCCTAGTAGTGCAATGATGATGGTGACAATGGGCAGCCGACAAAGGTGCCTTGTGATGTAAAAGACATACAAGTGCAAACAGGGGACAACCAGGAGCATAAATACTGAATGACAATAGTGTGCAACACAGAGGACAGAGTGGATAATTTGGGGAATGACCACCTCACCTCTCACCATGAACTCCTTAGTGGATGTCTAAGGCCCGAAAACACAAGGACTCCAGTGTGCGGTACAGTAATGTACTTTGCACACTGAAATACAGTTGTGTGATGCTGGAAATGGATTGGAGGGACAGGGCCTCTATGTCTATGACCTTGTCCGGTACTCCCTTATCATGTATGTTCTGTGTTGTTTTCTGCACAGGAGTCCAGTTTGGAACCCTGGCAGTACAAATCTTCTTCTTTTTGGTTGTGGTGAACAGAGACCCTTAGGATACCGTTATGGCACCCATGATTGGGGGTACAACCCTGCACCCCTAGTGTATGTTTTTGGGCACCTGTGTGTTTCCCACAGAGCAGGATATGGGCTGGTGGCAGCTTCATGCTGAAATTGCAGGTGCTCTGAGTATCCTCCATTTTGGAATGCCCAGGCCCTGCCATCAGAATCAGTAGATTCCTGATAGAAGGCAAGATGGCCCCTGGGGCCTCTTGATTTCTATTGCCTGTTACC